>NW_028255036.1:0-706624 GCF_964263255.1 Lissotriton vulgaris | reverse complement strand
AGCAGGAAGGAGGGTGGGCTGTTATGCACTGTTTAAAGGGGAAACATCATTTACAACGATGTCTTTTCCACGCTTGACGTTTTTAACGATCCACTTACCCCGCAAACGTCTCTTCAACGAGGGAGCCTTCAACGACCGTCTTCACCACGCAAGTGGTATTCCTTTTGGTCGTCCAGCATGTAAGTTCTGCGTGGCCTTGGGGGGTTGGGGGGGTCTCCCCCCCATTTAAAAAAAAAAACGAGCAGGCTACATACAGTAAAAAAACGCCTAAAGTGTCAATAAAAAAAAAAAAAAGAGCCGCACCGAAGACGTGGCGAGTACGTCATAATTGAAGTCCTTTTTTAGTTTTTGTAGACGTGTTTTAACGCATATTTCGATGGAGGATGGAAGTAAGAGCTGGTGAACGTAACGTTTTTGAAATGCGAGGTAAGAACTTGCGTTCTAAAAAGCTGCGTGGTACAGCCACTTGCGAAGAAAAATTCGCGTGGTAATGCCATGCGGGGTATTTGTGTTCGTGGTAAAGTCATATATTCCATTAAACTGCCATGTATTTTTGGACGGTCATCTTTCTATGGCCAGCCAAACATGCACACTTCAAACTTCTCTATTGGAGCAAGTGCAGGCCTCCAAGTCATGTGGAGTGCTGAGTGAGACCGCTCCCTCCAATCAGGGCGCTGCTCTCATACTGCAGGAAAGCGGTGCTGCTATCATCCTGCATGAGAGCAGCACCAGGATAGGTCAAGGGAGTTTCCTGGAAGCTGGGCTGCAGTCGAAGAAAGAAGATCCAGTGCAGAGGCCATCATGTTCGTCTTCAGTAAAGTGTATTTTTTTATATACTATTTTTGCACGTGTGCGTGCCCACCACCCTCACCATAGATTCCAGCCACTACTGAATCGGAAGCCTGGATACATTAAAAAGGGACAGATTCAAGTCCTAGCCTAGCTCCTGATTAGCTAAAAGCTTGTGGAACTGTCTCTGGCGCTCTATTTATTGGATCTGGAAGTTGGTATTGTGGGCCCTTATGGTGCAGTGAAAAGTGTGTGCTGAGAATACTGTCAGGTAATCTTTATTTTTAGCATCTTCCACCTCTTGTATGTGTATATGATGAGTGTGTGCTGTGTTTGTGTGTATGACTGCATGCATCAGTGTGTATAATGTGTATGTGAATGAACATCTGTATGAATGAGAACATCAAAGTCATCAGCTTTATTATTATTACTTTCAAGATAAAGCAGTAGCAGCAAGTACAGCAAAGGAAGCTTCTGCAACAATGTACAAAATGTACCATGTCAAACAATAAAAGTACCTAACATTGCCTCAGGATAAAAAATTATTTTTAAAGCAGACACGACCGTTAGAAATTCAAGACAGAAAGCACTTCGAATTCTTTACTGCCTACTCAAAACGACCTCTTGGAGCCTGTAAAAATGCTATGCAACAATGACAATATTTTATTTTCTCTATCACCCGCTGCTGTTATTTTACATGTTTTAGTGCCTAAAACAGCTGCTCTCCCCTCTTATAATGTTAAGCAGTTTATCTATACTACTATAATAAAGGAAGAACTTTCAGCCTTTGAGGCGGGTAAACTCGGGAACCACAGCGCCAATCCACACACCCGATACACCGTTGGAATCGTCAGGGTGTGTAGATGGTTATAGGCTATATAAATGTAAAAAAAACGTTATTTAAAAAATTTACAGTAAAAAAAAAAGTAGTCCCTCCGAAGTAGCACCGGCCACGATGTGCGTGCTCACGTCAGGAGCGCGGGGAGGAGCAGCGTCCAGGAGCGCGACGAGGAGCGGCAGACATGGCGCGGGGGAGGAGCGGTGACGTGAGGAGCAGCGGACAGGCCAGCGGCGGTGCGAGCAGCGGACAGGCGGGAGGAGCGGTGGCTGAGGTTAGGGGACCAATGTTGGGGCAGGCGGGGGTCGAGCAAGGCGGGGGACAGGCCGGGCGGGGGCCCGGGCTGCTGGACAATGTCGGGGCTGCTGGGGGTCGGGGAAGCCTGTTGCTCCCCGACAAGGTCGGGACAGGCTGCTAGTTGACCATAAAAGGATGAAAGTCAAATGCTCCTCTATGAATTGTCACACACATAACACCCAATTTTAAACTCAGTAAGTTATTTAACTAGCTAATACAAGCCATTTCATTGCTTCATGGTTATTCCATTACTTGGTATAATCAGTAGAGGGAGAGAGAAGTTGAGATCCATTTGGCTTACAGGCTGTAACTAAATAATCAAAGGAGAATGGATCACTTGTCCTGTTTTAAACCAGGGTCTGTGGTTTTGACCATCTTAAAAACCCTCAATCACATACAGGGGTCGGGGAGCGGTATATCCTGATTATCCACGTCTCAGACTACGTGAAAGCATCATTATTGGGTCTTTTATAAAATATGCTTTCCTCCACATGGAGGTAGACGAACTGGTGATAACAGGAGTGACCAGTAATAGTGTAAGTTCAAATGAGGTGAGACTTAAAATTACCTGCATCTCTAAACAACAAAGAGGATTTATTCAGTTGGAGATGGGGCAAGGTTAAAATAGAAGGCGGTGTGTGTATAGAAGTATTATTGTTCTATAACAACTGTGACTCCATGTGAGTGGTCGACATGTCTCAGCCCTTCTGTTGCCCTGTGGGTTGGGGGGCTTTCTTCAGGACCAATGTGAAGCTCATCACACACTTTGCAACGTGCGGGGGTAGGTTAATTACTTACCCATCTTCTTAAATATTACCGGTCAAAAGTACCTGTAACTGGAGAGAAAAGGATCATGATAACAAGGTGTAACGTTACTACAAACTAAAGGCTACCTAGATCCATTCTGATCCGTAATTTACAATGAAGATACTAGTTGTGGTAGTTATGTGCTACCTAGGGATGTACCATGTTACAACGCATACCATTACAACTACCTACTTTTACAACGCGACCATTACAACGCATACCATTACAACGCATAGCGCTTTGAGGTGCTGGATAGTGGTAAGTATAATTTACTATTCTAACTCCAGTCCCCGTGGACACTAGGGAAGGTGTTGGATAGTAAATTATACTTATTCCCTATCCTAGAGCGCCCCCCAGCGCAATGCGTTGTAATGGTATGCGTTGTAAAAGTTGCGTTGTAATAGTAGGTAGTTGTAAAAGTTGCGTTGTAACGGGTGTATACCGCTACCTAGGGATCAATGTTAAAACATATATGTTGCAGTGGCAGTTATTTACTGTATAGGAATCAATAATCAATATAAACACATACGTAGAGCAGCTAAAAAAAGTTCAGGGACATTGTTCAGGTTTTAGTAGGATGACTTGCTGGTATTCAAAATCATATTAATGGTCATTAGTGTTAAAAAAGTAGAAAAGCAAACCAAAAAGGACCATAGTTAATGACTATGTGAGCGGTTAAATGCGCACATGATGCCAAAACTGCGATGTAACGATGCTTAAACAGATACAAATTAGCCACTAAGTGCGTCGGGTCCTGCACTAAATCAGAAAACCGGCATAGCGGCTTCGCCGTTTTGTACTTGGAGTAAGTAAATTCCGGCATATTTGTGCTCATAGTTGGTATGTAAAAAAGTCATACAAAGGACATTATATTTTTATTAGTTGCGTCTGCATTGTACTGGGTTTGATGCTTTGCGTGGTATCAGTGTTGGACCCTTCAGCCCTAGAGCTATGAGCGCAACCTCTAATACACATTTATAGCAGCTTTATAGAAAGATACATCGTTCTCGGGGAAAGCAGGGTGTGTGGTCCCTGGGGGTGGGATTTAAAAAACATAAGTGCTATTGTGTACCCGAAATGGCTTAAGTAAAGTAAGACGCGTGGCGGAGTCGCTCGCTTTATTAAAAAAACAAATGCACAGTGAGCACATCACTTAAATACCTTACGGATTTGTATCAAGACTTCAACGGGGGACAACGGGCTGATCATCTACTGTTTGGGTGAAAAGAAAGAGTCAGAAAACAGTACTTCAGTGCGCGTTTCTATTGCTGGCCGCCCATTTCAAACAGGTACCTGGAGGAGTCAGATGCACGACTTGATCTCGCTCTGCCTGTGGTGCCCCGGTGACACGGGCCCCTTGCTAGCTATTTTTATGCTTATTCACAATTGATGGGCATGGTAAAGAGACTTTGATCTCATTCTTTTAGAGAGTTCTGATGGGGGTTCGGGTCTTAATTACTCACAGTTATGTAAATGCTATCTCGAGATGCATATATGTAAGCACATCTACATTTATAAGCACAGTGTGTTCTGAGCAAAGAGAGGAATGTATAATGGACTGTAAGATTTTTAAGACTATTCATGATGTAATGGAGGGAAGTTTCACTGTTATCCAATGCACTTTTTGGAAGAATAGGCCGCAATAGGGGGGAAACATTCTTTTGTTGGCCATTAAATCTGAATATGGGTGCTAAACCATTGGTGTATTAATATTATGTAATGCCTGAGTGGGACTGTGCTTGATCCAGTTCAATCGTCCATTTAAGCCAAGGACCGGGGAGAGAGAGTTCATGGCCTCATTATCTTGATTGATCATGGACAAAATTGTCAATCGTGGACATCTTTTTAGGGGTAGTCTTCATATGGTTGATTGAAACCCTAAGTTGAAATAGCAAAGGGGTTTGCTTATGTCAGCTTCTGCACGATGGTTAATGTTCATATACAGATCAGTGTGTGTGTGATGGTATGCCATGGGATATTATATTCAGTCCTGTCTCATAGGTTTTGAGACAGTACACCCTTCATATAGTATCTGTTCAGCGTTATGGTTGTTTAATGCCAGTGTCTCAAGGACTACCCAGTTTATTTCATCAATGGTGTGATTTGTGTCGATGAAGTTGGTACTCATCTTCGTTGTCGATTTCTTGCCCTTTATGTTGCTCTTTTGCTCACAAATGCATTGTTTGATGTTGCGATAAGTCATTCCGATGTATTTCAGGTCTCTGGGACAGGTGATCATATAGATAACATGGGTGGTGTTACAATTGGTGTGGTGTCATATGGTCTATTTTAAATCCGGTGTGAGTTGCAGAACCTTGGTTGTTTTTGTTAGCTTACACACAGACCAAGATCCACATTGATAGTGACAAATTATTGGCACGAAATTCCAGGCAAATTCCAGGCATTTGTGATTGTTTCCATTCTAGGTTTTATTTAGGTTGGTCTAGTGTGCACTAGTATATGTTTGATGTTTTTAGTCCTCCTATTGGCAAATCCGGGATTAGGCCAATTCAAGGAGCCTGAAGTGAGGATTTGCCAGTTCTTATTCACAATTTGTTTCACCATATTGGACGCTGTGCTATAGGTTGTCACACAGGTGAGGACTTCTTCAGATATTTATTTTGTCGTGGTCTCGAGAAGGCTATCTCTGTGTTGGTTCCTCGCTCTTTTTTGGCATCTCTGTATTGTTCTTTGTGGGTAGTTTCTGGCCTCCAGTTTTTGGCATAGGTCCTTAGTTTGTATTTTGTAGTCTTCGAGTTTGCTACAATTGCGCCTGATGCATAGAAATTGGCTGTAAGGTAGATTATCTCTCAAAGAATGTGGGTGGATGCTGTTATATGAGAGCAGGCTGTTCTTTGATGTTGGTTTATAGAATGTCTTTGTGTTGATGAAGTTGTGCTCTATGTAGATTGTTATGCCTATAAAGTCCATTTTATGATTGTCTGTTGTGTAAGTGAATTTAAGAAACTCATCCCTGGTGCTGTCTGGGGTGTTATTCCAAATCATTATCACATCATCTATGTATTGGTTCCAGAAGAGTATTTTTGCTCTATATGGATTGCTGTCATTGGTGATGTGGGTGCTCTCAAAATTACTCACGTACAGCCCTGCTACACTGAGGGCAAATGTGCTGCCCACTGAAGTTCCGTAGCATTGTAAATACAGTGTTCCATTGTATTAAAAAAATTAAAATTGGTGAGGGCCATTCAATGACAATCTCATACAAAGTGTCTTGGTGTATTATGCTCCCACTGTTGTGAGAATGGTATGTCCTCAATAAATTCAGGGGTCTTTTGCTGTGGTACGCTGGTGTATAAACTCCACCGGTTTGATTATCAAGTCCCCATTTTGTTGGAGTTCTTCCAGAGCTTGGTGTTCCTGCTTTGTAATGTTTACGAAGGGCTTCTTCGTGGTGTGTTACACGTTTCCTACTTCAACCGGAACCAGATGGTTGGGGGGACAGAAGGTGGATTTGTTCCGTAGGTTGGTCTCACTCTCAGCAGTCTTGTGTTCCTTATCTGCAAAGAAGGCATGGAGTTTGATTTTCCTGCAGAATTCGGCCAATTCGCCTTGCCATTTAAATTGGTCCTGTGGTGGAGTGGGTACAAAACCCAAGCCTTTGTTCAGAATTTTTTCTTGGTCTTCCATCAGAGTCCAGTCTGTTAAGTTCACTACAATTGAGTTGCTCCGCTGGGTCCCGGTCTCTCTTTGGACATGCTGCGGGTTTGAACTTGACGTTCCTGTTCTGTCCAGGTCTTCTTCCTCTCCGGTTGTTCGGGCTTCTCCCTAAAAAAGGCATCCTTTGTGATTGTGTTTGGTGCGGTCCCATAAAAGGACCCAACGGTGGTGGGCCTTGCATATATGGGTTTTATCCATCCATGGATATTCAGTACATATGGTTGGTACAATGGTGGGGGGTGGTCGCCGAATTGGGGTGTTCACCACAAGTTCTGCCAACGGCGTTGTTGACGCCTGTTCTGTCCTCTATTTCGCCATTGGTATGGTGTGTTATCGCCACTCCAATCAGAATTGTCGGTGGAGTTGCCCCCAGAAGACTCGTTGTTGAAATTACGCAAGACCCGTACCAATAAATAATGAATTATCCATGATGGGCAATAATGTATTACAATTGGATATTTCTACAATTGATGGTGCATCTATAGGTTATAGCGAATTCCTAAATATTATAGCATGGAATGTCGCTGGGATCGAAATAAGATTAATGATGATGAATGGTTAAAAACCTTGGATGGGTGTGCAATTGTTTTAATCCAGGAGGCATGGTGTACTGATCCCTTTTTTATTAATGGATACCAATCAATTTGTACCAGTGCTAGCCCTTCTGCGACGGACATAGCAAAAGGTGGTTTAGCCTCCCTAATTGCAGTAAATACAACTGTGGCTGCAAAGAAAAATTTTGTCTCATCCCAATATTACCAGTTCCTGTACCTCCACTTAGAAGGGAAAGAGGCCATTGTTGTTATTAATTTTTATAATAACATCTTTCATAAAACCAAGAGTAAGGTAATTGAGGCATTAGAAATAGATTTAGATAATTTCCTAAAGGGTTTTGTCGGGGACTATATTCTAGTTTGGTTAGGAGATTTTAATTGTGCTAGCTGTGAATATAAAGTGGGAGTTCCCTGTGGGTATTGTGATCATCTAGGAGATAGGATCCTGCATTTTGTTCATAATGCGTACGGGAAGACCTTAAACAATGCCATACATAAATATGATTTAGTGCTCATTGAATCCTCGAGCCAAGATGGGAACAACAAATTACAAACTTTTGTTCGGAATCACTCCTCTTCGAACATAGAACATATTATAATATCATCTAATTGTTATGACCGGGTGGCAAATACACAAATTAGTGCTAGCTTATACAGCGAACATCATCCTCTAACTGTGTCACTAATATTAAATATGACAGTAAAAGCACATAAGAAAAGACTGGATATGGATATAAACACCCAAGGAAATAATGGTATTTCAATAAAGTGGTCAGGAGTGAACCCAATAAATTTTATGGATAAGCTCCAAGGCAAAATACAAAACGATTTGATACCAGTTCAGATGGTTCCTCCCCTGACTCGCAATTATAACAGCTTTTTGTAATATTACGTCGACATTTGCAGCTGACTTGACAATTAAGAGCAGGCAGAAAGCATACGATTCTAATACAAGATGGTTCATCATGAATGTACCAGGTTGAATGGAGAACTAAAAATGGAACTGAAGCAAATACCTAGGGATAGGGCCAGAGGAAAGATTATAAAAATTCTTTGCTTAAGAGGAAAAGGGAGATATGCGAGAAGGCTTGGGAGAAGCTAATTAAAGCAGCTGAGGTAAATGACCAAGCTCTTTTTGGAAAACAAGCAACCACCCTTTTTTCAAAGAGAATAATGCAGCTCAAATTAATACTGTAATAGCAGCTGAAGAATGGGTATCCGATTTTGAAAATATTTTTAATCCCGAAGCAATAAGCACAGTTGATGTGATAACTGGTGATTTTATACAAATTGAGCCAACTGGTATTGCTCCAATAAGTCAAGAAGAAATGAAATTAGCACTACACAAAAGTGCCAATGGTAAAGCAGCGGGTGCAGATGGAGTACCAATTGAGGTTTTTAAAAGTAATATGGATTTCTGGATACCCATCTTATTGAACATTTTTAATGCTATCTGTGGGGGGGTCAATACCTGTTACCTGGACTGAATGCATTATCGTCCCTATTTTTAAAAAAGAGGACATAGGGAAAGCAAGTTGCTATCACCCTATATCGCGTCTGGATTCCTCCTCGAAAGTGATGGTCCGCATAATCTTGGAAAGTCTTGAAAACTGGGTTAGTGAGCAGAATATCCTAACAGAGGCCCTGTATGGGTTCCGAAGGGGTATAGGGACAGTAGAGAAATGTTTGAATCTCGACTTATTGTTAGGAAAGTATACGTTAGCAAAGGAAGGGGGGCTGCACTTATGTTTTGTTGACCTTACAAGAGGTTTTGATTTAGTTAATCACCATAAACTTTGGCAAATACTGAAAGATCTAGGGGCACCAATAGACATCATAGTATACCTCTCCCAGATTTATAACCTTTTAACTTCTAAGGTTCGCTATGGGAAAATGGGAGAATGTACATCGGTCTTCAGAGTCATGCGCGGTATTAGACAAGGATGTGTGCTAGCACCACTTTTATTTTCCCTTTATATTAACAATGTTGACCCTCTCTTGCAAACTTTAAATGCAGATGCCCCAAAAATAGGAATACGTCCTACGCCTGTTTTATTATATGCAGACGATGCAGTGTTAATGTCCAGAACAGCAAATGGATTGCAACTCCTTATAGAAAATGTTGCATTGTTTATGACTAATATGAATTTACAGTTAAGCCTAAAGAAAACATTTGTCATGACATGCGGGAGTACTTGACCGAAGTCTAGACAGCATCATGTAGGTGGGACTCATATTGAGAGGGTCTCAACTTTTTCATATTTGGGAATGCTTTTTAACAGGAAAGGCTTATGGAATACTCATATAGAATTGTGCAATATGAAATTTTTAAGATGCACCAAGAGTATTTTTATGATTTTCGGCGAAACTAGGTAACAAACCAATACGTGAAATTTGAACATTATACTGAAATAAATGTACTTCAGGGGTTTGTTACGGGGCAGCAATTTTGGGGACGAGCAAATATAGCCCCCCTACAAATGCTGAAAATAATTTCTTCAGAGATTATTGGCTGTACCAAGATCTACTACGAATCTTATTGTACATAAGGAATTGTCAGCCCCGTACTTAAGTAACCTGATAAACTTGGCTGGGTCGACTCTCTGGCAAGGTTTATGGGTTAAAGAAGAAATCACATTTACTAAAGACCTAATAATGGATTGTTTAACCCTGGACCATAGCCGAAAAATACTGTAGCTGGAATATATTTTTAAACAATTAAAATGGTGCAATATTGACGTTAATTAAATGAATCCAACATCAATAACGGAGCTCAGTAAAAAAGACCTAAAGTCTAGATATTTAAGCATTACAGAAACAGAAAGGCATAGGGCTGCTACTTTAAAAAACAGCATTGTTGCCTACTGCGAATTTCCAATAATGTAAGGTTTACAATCTTACCTAGTGCTGGTAGGCAACACTTAGCATAGATTCTATCTAACTAGGCAAAGGGTGGGCACATTGCACTTTTTAGTAACGTTCCCAAATATGGAAAAATTACATCACAAGTTACTGAACTGCCCCTGTGATGGAAAAACACCTCAATCTACGCTGCATTTTATGTTGTTCTGCAGTTTATAATGATATCCAGAAAGCATTTTAAAGGCTCTCTTTGTATCAAATATGATTTTTAATTATATACAAGCTCTTAACTTCGTCTGTAGTTTGGAAAATATGAAAAATATAAGCCTTGTGATTAGATATGTGCAATCTGCAATTAGAAAAAGAAAAGATTGCACATACTTGGATGATTTGTTATACGAAAATTTGGACAACAAATCTTAGGAACATTTCTATTTCTTTTTTTATATACATCAATGTGTACTTATGATCACCAGCTACACTATTTGGTTTGAATCATATAATTATACCCCAAACTCCCTATGGATGTTTTATTATTGCTTCCATGCACTTACGTAGCCTATATGTAGTAACAATTGTAAATGCTATTTTAATCTGTAGTATTATTATGATATACCTATGATCACCAGCTACACTAACCGGTAGGAATTATATCCTTATACCTGAAACCCTATTGATGTTTTTTATTATTGCTATTAGGCATTTTATTTAGCTTATACGTAGTAATAAATGAATATGCCATTATTGCTTGTCTTTTCAGGTGCAGTGTAATCGTCTTTGATATATGGGTACCTTTTCTCCAGAGAAAAACAATTTAGGTCGTTTACCAGCTTTTGTATTTTGTTCTGCGTAATACGCTCACGGTTTCATTCACCTCTTGATTCATTTCTTTCAGCCTCTTTTTGTAGACCGAGATGTGCACAGTGGTTTTAATTTTGGCTTCACTTACTTGTATCTTCACTGTTAAGGCTTCTGAAAGTCTATTGGCTGTTTTTATATTTAGGACTAAATAGTCACTTGTGCACTTCCAAGAATGGCAGACCAATCTTTGCGAAATAATATGTCCTGTGAGAAAATTCGTGGGGCATTGTGTACCCATAGGCCTTTTGGAGCCTTGTTTGCGCAGAGATACTTGGTCATCATTAAGCCACGTATGGCTGTCCTAACCTGTCCTTTCTTAGTTTCTGTGTATTCAGTTATACAGCTATACAGACGATGAAAATAACGCAATCCTATCAGGACTCTCTTTGCTGCATGAGAATGAGTTTACTCAAACTCTAGCACAGACAAACAAATGGGACGAGCTCACAGAAACTAAGAAATAACAAGTTATGATAGCCATACACAGTTTAATAATGACCGAGTATCTCCACGCGAACGCCTTAACAGTCAAGATACAAGTAAGTGAGGCCAAACTTAAAACCACTGTGCACATCTCGGTCTACAAAAAATAGGCTGGAATAAATAAATCGAGAGACGGATGAAACCAGAGGGTATATTAAGCTAAACTAAATACAAAAGCTGGGAAAAGACCTAAAACTTTTGTCTCTGGAGAAGATGCACCCATATAAGAAAGATTATTACACTGCACCAAACAAACAAGCAAGAACAAGTCTTCTCGGGGCAACTCCACCGACAAATCTGATTGGAGTGGCGATGACACACCATACCAATGGTGAAATAGAGAACAGAACAGACATCAACAACGCCGTTGGAAGAATTCGTAGCGACCACCCCCCACCAATGTACCAAACGGATATACTGAATTTTCATGGATGGATGAACCCATATATGCAAGGCCCACCAACAATGGGTCCTTTTTTGGGACTGCACCAAACACAAAGGCTGACTTTTTTAGGGAGATGCCCGAACACCCTGAGAGGAAGAAGAAAAGGAAACCACCTGAACGGAACCGGAACGTGCATGGACCTCTTATCAGACAAGACATATTACAGAGTAATTACCACAGACCCAACAAGGAGACTACAGCGGACCATAGAACATATGGTGGATGAAGCAGAGATGAACCTCTGGATTTAAAAAAATGAAGCTGATTTTCTGAAGACCAAATTGCCCAGTGTACCATATTTTTACTCACTACCAAAGACACACAAATACAAAACTCCACCACCATGACGCCCAATAGTCTCTGGGATTTGGCTCGGTTTTGGAGCCCCTCTCTCAATTTGCTGATCACATCTTTAGACCATTGGTCCAACGGACCCCCACATAACTGAAGGACACCTGGGATTTGCTAAACCAACTAAGAGGACTGAAATTCGAACAAGACACAATGAGTTTAGTAGGACTCTAAGTGGAGAGTTTATACACCAGCTTACCACAGTAAAAGACCCTTGAAACTATTGAGGACATACTATTCTCACAACAGTGGGAGCATTATACACCAGGCCACTTTTTATTAGATTGTTGCTGGATGGCCATCACCAAATTAATTTTTTTAATACAATGGAACACTGTATTTACAATGCCAACAAAACTTCAATGGGCAGCAAATCTGCCCCCAGTGTAGCAGGGCTGTATGTGAGTAATTTTGAGAGCACCCACATCCTCAATGACAGCAATCCATATAGAGCAAAATACTCTTCTGGAAGCGATACATAGATGATGTGATCATGATTTAGAATGACACCCCAGACAGCGTGTCAGGTTTCCATGAATGAATCAACACCAGGCATGAGTTTCTGAAATTCACTTACACAACAGACAATCACAAAGTGGACTTTCTGGACATAACAATCTACATAGAGCACAAGTCCATCAACACATAGACATTCTATAAACCATCATCAAAGAACAGCCTGCTCTCATATAACAGCTTCCACCCACGTCCTTTGAGGGATAATCTACCTTACAGCCACTTTCTACGCATCAGGCGCAATTGTAGCAAGCCAGAAGGCTACACAATACATGCTAAGGACCTATGACAAAAAACTGGAGGCCAGAAACTACCCACAAATAACAATACAGTGATGCCTAAAAAGAGCAAGGAACAGGGATAGCCTTCTGGAGACCACGACAAAAGAAATAGCTGAAGATGTCCTTACCTGTACGACAACAGCACAGCATCCAACATGGTGAAAAAAATTGTGAATAAGAACTGGTTAATCCTCACTTCAGGCTCCTTGAATTGGCCTAAACCCAGATTTACCAATAGGAGGACTTAAAACATCAAAGATATACTTATGCATACTAGACCAACCTCAATAAAACCTAGAATGGAAGCAATCATGAACGCCTGGAATTTGGCACCAATAATTGGTCACTATCCATGTGGATCTTGCTCTGTGTGTAAGATAACAAAAACAACCAAGGTTCTGCACCTCACACCGGATTTAAAATGCACTATACAACACCACACCAATTGTAACACCACCCATGTGATCTATATGATCACCTGCCCCTGTGACCTGAAATACATCAGAATGACTTGTCGCAGGAGCAAACAACGCATTTGTGAGCATGAGAGCAACATAAAGTGCAAGAAAGCGACAACAAAGATGAATAACCACTTTATCGACACAGATAACACCATCGATGCGATAAACTGGATAGTCCTTGAGACACTGGCAATAAACAACCACAACGCTGAACATATACTATATGAAAAGGAGCAACAATGGATGTACCGTCTCAAAACCTATGAGACAGGACTGAATGACAATATCCTGTGGCACACCATCACACACTTATCTGTATATGAACATTAACCATCGTACAGAAGCTGACATAAGCGAAACCCTTCGCTATTTCAACTTCGGGTTTCAATCAGCCACATGAAGACTACCCCTAAAAAAGAGGTCCTCGAACAACAATTCTGTCCATGATCAATCAAGATAACGAGGCCATAAACTTTCTCTCTCCCTGGTCCTTGACGGAAATGAATGATCGAACTACATCATGCACAGTCCCATTCAGACATTACATAATATTAT
Source organism: Lissotriton vulgaris (assembly GCF_964263255.1). NCBI lineage: Eukaryota > Metazoa > Chordata > Amphibia > Caudata > Salamandridae > Lissotriton > Lissotriton vulgaris. The sequence goes on along the minus strand of NW_028255036.1, from coordinate 692,846 downwards.
CACCAATGGGTTATGTGAGACTTGGCCCTTTCCCCAGAAATTTTTCGCTTTTTATCCCCTGTTAATTTAGAATGCCCCTATTGAAACAACACTGTATAGGCTTTGGGTGGTGGAGAATGCCCTGTGTAGTTTAAAACTAGTGTTAAAGTACAGGTACTTCCTACCCCTAACATGGCCGCCACAGACCTCTGCTGCAGCAGCGTGGTTTAGAGGGCGCATTCTAGTAGCCAGGGGCAGGCTGGAACCCTCAGGCAATGTATCCATCTTAGCCTGCCAGCCTGTCCACAGGTAGAATGGTGGAACCTCCTGGAAGCCTCTGGAACCTTCTGGGAGAGGTGAGGTGACACCAACTGACACCAACTGACACTACCAACTGTCAACTGGCTCTATAAAAGGAAAGGGAGGGAACTTTCCTGAGGAGAAGAAGGAGAGAAGCTGAGGGGAGGACCTGGGGGAGGAACCTACGCAGGAGTTTAGGCAGAGGGGCCTAGTCAGGGACTATGATACTGGAAGTGACAGTACTTTGAGTGCTGCCTTTCAAGTATTGAGCACACCTGTAAATCCCCCCTGACCTAGCCCGGCGGAAGGGAACCCCCAGGGACCACTTGAGGGGATTGGCTGAGGAGATCCAACACCAGCCACCAACTTAACCCCCTTCAAGGAAACAAGAACCCAACTGCTATTTACAAGGGCGCCAGAAACAGCTGCGCCAAGAAGAAATCAAGGAACCAGAAACCAAGTAACTAAACTAAGGGCGCAAGAAACATCACGCCAAGAAGAAAAACTAAATCACCACAGGACTTTTGAGGAACCCACCAGGTATTGGCGCTGTGTCGCTCCCTGTGCCCCCCTGACGCCACCTGGGGTTCCTGCGCTAACCTGCCACTGCTGTGTGGCTTGACCTGTGAACTGCCCTTGTTTGAAGACAGCTACTGCTGAAGCGCTAGCCTCCTAGAAACTGCCTAAGCGCTACATTGCCCTCCAAGCGCTTATCTACTGTGTCCCTGTGAGAAGCACTGAGCCTGCTGATATTGCCAGAGTGCGCTGTGATTCTTGAGGCTATAGTGGTCCTGAAGCGCTAGAATCCTGAAGCGCTAGAATCCTGAAGCGCTAGAATCCTGAAGCGCTAGAATCCTGAAGCGCTAGAATCCTGAAGCGCTATATCTGCCTGGATTGTTGTCCTGTGAACTGCTTTTATTTTAAACCCACTATGGATGAAGCGCTGTATCAGAGACTGCCTGCCCTGTCAAGCTGCTTGTAAAGCGCTGTGAACTGTTGCCCCTGAGGAGCGCTCACCTGTTGTGAGGTACTGCCCCGGAGGAGCGCTATATATGTCTCCCAAGCGCTATTGTAGAGACTGCCCAGCGCTGCAATCTGACAGAGCTGCTGTAAAGGCCTCTCTGAGGAGTGTTGGACCCCGGCATCCTGCTATCTGAGGAGCGCTATATATGTCTCCCAAGCGCTATTCTGTTATCAAACTGCGGGGCCCACCAAGTGCTGCATGCCCCTTGAAGCGCTGTCACTTCCAGGCGCTATTGCTGAATTGCCCAAAGCGCTGAGCCCAAGACGCGCTACCGGCGCCACTCACCGCTACAAGCCCGGAGCTGCTCATGATCCCTGAGGCGCTGTTGGTCGTCCGGCGTCGTTGCCGCCACTGCACTGAGCCCTGAGCCCTAGCAGAGCCAGCGTCATCATCGTGACCCCCCTCGGCGGCCCCCATGTGCCAGGAGAGGGCCGCCGCATTGTAAATCACTGAGGAGGCCTCCGCGCATTCCAGTTGGGCCGCGTTAGGCCTGAAGCAAGCCTACCCCTCTCACGTGATGGGGCGCTGCGTCATAGGCCGCGCCCCCGCCGGAAGCCGCTCCACCATTTGGTCACTACCGGCCGCGCTGTGATCGGCGGCCGGCACTGCATTGAGGAAACCTACGTGTAGGAGACCTCGGGGGAAAGCCTGGCCAGGCCCGGCACTCATCGGGAGGGGGCCGTGAAGCCTGAGAGCCCCCTCCGATTTGCCCCACAACGTCTTGGAACTGCCTCGCGACCGGCGCTGGTGCTCTGTAGCTGCTCCCTGCACCGCGCCCGGTCGTGTGAGGCTCCAGAACCGGCGCAAGGGCCCCGGAGGGCCGAAGAAAAAGGTAATCCCCCAGGGGAGGAGGGCGGAAGGCCGGGTAAGGCCCCGTGTTCGCCCCTCCCCGGGGGTAAATGTCACTGGGCCCCGTTGGCCCTCATTAATTGCTGAGAACTGGTGACTGGGTCCTGTTGGCCCTAATTAATTACAGAAGCCCTTCAGGCATGGGGACTGGGCCCACGAAGGTCACTGTGGGTCCTCTGCAGTAGGAACCTTGTACTCCTGCAGTGAGATAATTATTAAATTGGGCTGCATTGTTGATGAATGTTTTTCCCTTACCTTATGGGAATGTTCCCTGATTAATAGGAGCAATTTACTGCTCATTTATGCACCAGCCGATGTGTAGTTTGCCTAATGCCAGGTTGGAAGTGAGGTAATGCCTAGTTGAAGCCTGATGCAGGGCTTATAGGGTGCTAAGGAAATACTTGGGGCCTATTGAAATACTGGGTACTGGCTAATTAAATGTTCACTCCTGCCTAGGGCAATGCCTTTAGAAATGTCCTAACTTCTGCCTAGAGAACTGTTATTTCTAACTAAATGCCTTAGTGAATGCCCAATGTAAGGTTCATTCAAATACGCTTTGCGTAATGCTCTAGGTAATGGAATGGTTATTCCTCCCAAGTGAAACTGGTAATTAACTGTCTGGTTAGTTTATGACTAATGAAATGTTCTGCCTTTACTCTCATGACATGTATATTACTGCCTAAGGCACTGTTATCTGAATGCTGTTGCTACCTCAGGAAATGTTTATACTACATAATTACATGGTTCCTGGGTCATATGTCATGCATACTCCTGCCTAATGCAATGGTTCCCAAAGACCTCTAGGTATATAAGGAGATGGTTACTCCCATTTGAGGAGAGGTTTATTCCTGATTAATAGGGATAGCGCACTGCTATACCAGCCTCAGGTGTTGTGATAGTTTATGCTGGTTAAATGAAATGTTTTCTTCCACGTAGTGCTAAATTTACTAGAAGCCTACAGTGATTTATTTACATGTTGCTGTTCTGAAATGCTCAGCTTTGTTGGGGAGTAAAAAGTAGAAATCTACTGTTATTTATTGAAATGCTTTCTGTTATAACTTCTTAATGTACTTGATGCAGGTGCTGACCAGGAGCAAGGCATAGGTCAGGCCTGTGTTATACTAAAAATGTATTTATTCAATATTTAATATTTATGGAACATCTAATATTTATTATTTATTCATCCAGTATTTATGGCCAAGTGTTCTCACAAATGTATTTTAGCAGAAAGCTGATAAGCTAATTTTATGATGAATTTCTTCTACCCTGATCCTGCTCCATCTACCTGATTATCTATCTTAATAAAGTTAACTTGAGTTTTTACACAAACTCACTGGAGTGGTGTCACTAATTGCGTGCCCAGGTTTCTGACTCAGTGGTTGCGTGTGCTGCATGGTTGCTTAACACATAAGCTTTCTGATGCCTACCCGCTCGTGCCATGCTACCCTAGGGGACTGGTGACCCCAGTTCCAACAGGTTATCAACCATATTCTGACATAATGGGCAACAAAATAATGTTTCTCCCCCCTCTATTGCGACCTATTCTTCCAAAAAGTGCATTGGATAACCGTGAAACTTCCCTCCATTACATCATGAATAGGCTTAAAAAATGTTACAGTCTGTTATACATTCCTCTCTTTATTAACACAGATGTGCTTACATATACGTTTCTCGAGATAGCCTTTACATAACAATACGTAAATAAGACTCGAACCTCCATCACAACTCTCTGAGAGAATGAGAGCATTGTCTCTTTACCATGCCCATTGTTAGATTTGGGGGTCTCTAGTTGGCATAGGTAGTTACCTGTGAAAAATAAGGGCCCTTGCGTCTAGTCAGGGTAAGGGGGTACACTCTTATAATAACCCCTGCTCACCCCCTTGGTAGCTTGGCACGAGCAGACAGGCTTATCTCAGAGGCAGTGTGTAAAGCATTTGTGAACACATTGCCTCTTATCTTGGAGCCCTGAGCGCTCCAAGATAAGTGGACCGGACCATTTGAGGTGGTGGAGCACAAAGTCCTGTTACCTACTTGGTGGACTTGCGATCTCCCAGGAACCCCTGGCGGGTCCTGCATGTCAACCGCCTGAAGCCCCACTTGGAGAGGTCCGAAGTGGGCATGCTCCTAGCGACAGATGCTGGAACGGAGGAGGAGACCAAGCCTCTTCCTGACCTCCTGACTGCAACAGAGCGAGATGGGTCAGTGGATGGTGTGAATCTCTCTTCCACCCTGACCCCTGAGCAACAGAATGACTGCCGCCAGTTGCTGGGACAGATTTTTCTGATCTATTCTCCCTGGTTCCCGGTGTAACTGATTGGTGTATCCATGTTGTAGACACTGGGTATAGTCTTTCTGTGAAGCACACATCTTACAGCGTGACTGACAGGGTGAGAACTTGCATCAAAGAGGAGGTCTCAAAGATGCTTGCGTTAGGGCTGATTGAGTCCTCTAACAGTCCTCTAACAGTCCTTGGGCCAGCCCAGTGGTCTTGGTCCAAAAGGCTGCCGCACCGGGTGCCACACCAGAACACACCTTAGTGATGAGAACTCCCTGGAGGTAGGGTAGTTCTCCCCACATTTCAGCTGGAGGGGACACTTGTTAGACCTGGCACCTTGGCGTGGGTCTCCCTTCCATTTTTGCTGTTGCCTCGTGTTTTTGCTGGTGTTAAATGCTTTGGGCACTGTGCCACTGCTGTCCAGTGCCACAGTGCAAGTGCTCCCTATTGTAAATTGTTGTATGGATTAGTGATTCCATGATTGGCTGATTTGGTTTACTGGTCAGACCCTAGTACAGTGCACTGAGTGTGCCCAGGGCTTGTAACCCAAATGCTGATAGTGGGCTTGCAGTACTGGTTGTGCCACCCACAGAAGCAGCCTGTAAAAGTGTGTCTCAGGTCTGCCATTGCAGAGCCTGTGTGCAGTCTGGTACTGCCATGTTGACTGGGCAAGTGCACCCACTTGCCAGTCCCTAAATCTTACCTTTTCTTCATATCAGACACCCCTATGGTAGGCCCAAGGGCAGGGTGCATTTTTAGTATAAGGTAGGACAAGCCCTGATGTGTGTGGCATGTCTTAATAGCGAATTACAGCCATTTTCGTTTTTCACTATTGCAACGCTATCTATTCCCCATAGGCCAGATTGGGCAGTTTGATCATTACATATTATAATCCTAACTGACTCAGGGAACTAGGTAGAAATTCAAGTTTAGTATGCCTGAACTTAGAATGATAAAATACACCTTTTAGTGAAGTTGGTTTTAACATTCTGTGTTTGAAAATATCACTTTTAGAAAGTAGGTATTTTCTTGTATAACTATCCTAGCCTGCCTCTGCTAGGTTGTGTATTCCCTGTCTGGAGTTTGAGTGACAGGAGCTGGGGGATTCCAGGAGACAGGGTGAGTCAACCCAGTGCTGAATAGAGAGATCTGCATCTAGATGGGAGGGAGGAGTTGCACCTGTGCCTTCCATCCCCAATGCTTGCTCCACCTCCTGTGGTGCGTCTGATGTCTCTGCCCTGCACTGTGAAAGTAAAGAAGGAGTCATGTAAACAAAGTGCTCCAGGACTGACCAGAACTAGTTTGGACTAGGCAAAGGACTCTCTGCCTTCAGAGAACAAAGAGAAACTGTGTATAAAAGAGGGGACCCAAAGCCCAGAATTTTAGATCACTTTGGACAACAAGATGAAACCCTTGCTTAGGAATGGAACCAAAGAAACTGAGGAGATACTATCCCAAAGCCGAAGTGCTGCTTGGGGGATTGGCCTGCAGTGGTTGCCTGACTGCCAAAAAAAGGACAGAGGAACTTTGCGTACTTTCTTCAACTTGTAGGGATCTCCAAGGGCTTGGGAAAAGAGCTTGCCTACTGCTGAAGTCTCAGGGACAACAGACTTCACCCACCAGCTCCCCAAGAGTTTTTTTGAAGTGCCTGTAGTTGTGCTGGACTTTTTGAGGAACTGCGCATCGCAAGGAGCTGGAAGCGTGACTCACTAGCAAGAAGCGTGATGTCGAACTGTCGCTGCCGCTTCACAACACGAGTGAGCCTCGCATCGCCGTAAAAGAGGATCGACGTCGCAGCAGACGCTGCCGCATCACCGGGAAGCGCGTCGCAGGGCCTGTCGCGGCCCTCAAGAACCGATGAGTCATCGCAGGGATCCCGAAGCACCTCGCATCGCCGGAGAAGACGATCAACGTCACAGCTGACGCCGCTACATCCCCGGGAAGCGTGTCGCAGGGCCTGTCGCGGCTCGCATTGTTGTCGAAGCACCGCACATTGCCCGAGGAGAGGATCGACATCGCAGCAGATGCCCCCGCATGCCCGGGAAGCGTGTCGCAGCTCGCATTGTTGTCAAATCACCGTGCATCGCTGGGGAAGAGGATCAATGTCGCAGTGACGCATGCATCACCAGGAAGCATCCGCATTGTCGCGGTCCGCATTGTATTGCACCAAGAAGAAGACAACATCTTTATTTCTTTGCACCAAGATCTTGATTGCATCACAGCATTGCTCGTTGCATCGCCACGGAAGCGCAATAAGAAACCGATGCATCACCTTCCCTCGCACAGAAGAACCGACACATCACCGTTCCCTTCGCATCCGTAGGGAACCAACGCATCACCGTTCTTGCGTTTAAGGAACCAACGCATAACCTTCCCTGCAACACTTTTGTTGTATTGCGTTCCGCATTTTCAGGTACATTGACTCAAAGTGTCGCATTTTACATCCAAGAGAGAACTAAAGCTAATTCTACCATTTTGAGTACAGTATTGTGGATTTTTGTTGTTAATGGTCTTGTGTTAAGTCTATGTAAAATATAATTATTTTTAATATACAACTTGTGTGGTGTCCATCTGTAGTGTTGTCACTTGGTTACTGTATGTGTTCACAAATGCTTTACAAACTGCCTCTGAGATTAGCCTGTCTGCTCATGCCAAGCTACCAAGGGGGTGAGCAGGGGTCATTTTAGGAGTGTACCCCCTTACCCTGACTAGATGCAAGGTCCCTATTTGTCACAGATACCTACCTATGCCAACTAGAGACCCCCAAATCTAACACCCATCAATAGTCAATAAGCATAAAAAAAGCTAATAGGGGCCCGCGTCACCGGGGCACCACAGGCAGAGCTAGCACAAGTTGTGCATCTGACTCCTCAAGGTACCGGTTTGAAATGGGCGGCAAGAAATAGACGCGCGCACTGAAGCACTGTTTTCTGGCTCTTCCTTTTCACACAAACAGTAGGTGATCAGCCCTCTGTCCCTGTTGAAGCTTTGATACAAATCCAAAAGTTATTTAAGCGCTGCAAACACCATGGGGCTCATTAGGATGACAGGCAGACTTTGTCCGCCCGCCATCCTGTCGGAATTCGGGACCGCCCGCCATTAGGGCGGGGTTCCTGTGGGGGGTATTAGGATGTGCCCACCACAGTGACGGGCACATCCTGCATTTATAGCATTGTGGCGGGCGGTGCTCTCTGCACTGCCCGCCACAATGCTATAAATGCATTAATGCATTTGCCTAAACAAAGCGGCGCTTTGTTTAGGCAAATGAAGGGGGGTACCACAGGTACCCCCCTGTGTGCAGACCCCACCTCTCCTTCACTCTGGGGGCCCCCAGAGTGAAGACCGCATGCTTTTCCATGGCGGCATCTACACAAGCCCATTGTAATATGGCTGGCGGTGTCTAATAGACACCGCCACCATATATATCCTTTTCCGCCCCGGCCGCAAGGCGACCAGGGTGGAAAAGCGGCGGACGGTCTTCCCGTCCGCCGAGGTCACCCCGCCATACTAATATGGTGGGGGGAATTCGAATGCGGATGTTGGCAGATTGCCCCCGCCAGGCTGGCGGTAGCCACTGCCAGCCTGGCGGGGGCAATCCGCCTAACATCCTAATGGGCCTCCATGTATTTGTTTTTTAATAAAGCAAGCAACTCCACACACACTCTTACTTTACTTAAGCCACTTCAGATCCACAATAGTGCTTATGTTTTTAAATCCCACGCCCAGGGACCACACACCCTGCTTTCACCTAGAACGGTGTAACTTTCCATAAAGCCGCTATAAATGTGTATTCGCGATTGCACTCATAGCTCTGGGGCCGAAGAGTCCAACACTGATACCACGCATAGCGTCAAACCCAGTACAATGCAGAAGTTCAGACGCAACTAATAAAAATATAATGTCTTTGCTTCACTTATTCACGTACCAACTATGAGCACAACTGTGCCAGAATTTACCTACTCTGTGCAACTTTAATACAACTCAGAAATTCACCAAGTTAAAGTAACTCTAAAGCATTTCCGGACACTACCAGGAAATGAGCAGTATCAACCACAAGTTATTTTTAAAGCAGGAGAAGAAATACAGTGAGATGTTCTTTTTTGGTAATGTGGGGAGTTGTAGCTAATAAACTTGAAACCAACTGTTGGTTCTCGTTTTGTTATGCTGAGCATGAACATAATTTAGAAAAATAATGGGTGTTGCAAACAGTCCACAGACTGGAAAGGGATACAATGTATGCAATGGGCTGGTCATCTTGCAAGCAACAGCTTAATTGTCTTTTAGAAATGAAGATTGATTTGAAGTTATGTTTATCACCCACTGGCCATGACCATCAATATTAGCCAAACAAAAAAAGGAGGGACAAAGAAGAGGAAATGAAGTCCTAAATTTGTACAACAGTTGAAATTCCCAGTAAGAAACACAGCACCGGAGTAGTATTAAAAATAAACAAGATTAGAAACTTCAAAGCAGGTCCGATGCGCAAACATCCCCTGTCCATTTGTCTCTTTGTGCAATCTCTCTCATTTCTCTGTCCATGTGCTCCCTCTCCTTCCCTCCTCTCTCTCTCTTCCTCACTGAACACTTTCTCTCTACCCCCCACCTCCCTTTTTCTCTCTCTTGAAGCCAGGTAGAGATTGAAGAATCAAAAGCAGCTCTTGCAAAGAAGCTCAAACCAGCCCCCCATCAAATCCTCACGCTATCTCTCTCTTTTCATCCATACATTCGCTCTCCTATCTTGCTCCTTTCTCTGTTCTATCTCTCTCTGGTCTTTTTTCAAATCTAAATCCACCCCTCCCTCTGTTTATCTCTCACTTGAAACCTCCCGTGCCTACTGCATTTAATTTCGGGGGATGGGACAAGTGACAGAGGCACCAGGAGTGGCCCCTAAACAAGCATTGGCAAAGCCAACAGGTTTTGCCTATATGAGACCAATTTAATTTATTAATGTTTTTTAACATGTTGCACAGGAGCGTGGGTTGCTATGCAACATAGCTTGAAAGTAAAGAAAAAAAGTTCTCTGATGCTGCCAGCATTGACCGCGTCATATTGCTTTTGTTTTTGCTTTAAGTTATGTTGCGCAGCAGTCAGGCTGAGTGCAATATGTCTAAAGAAATTGTGACTGGGTGGGAGGAGGGAGGGAATAGAAACAACAGAGAGCAGGTGGACGAGCGCAACACCAGGGAGGTGTTTGGGCATACAGAGGGATCAGCAATGGACGGCGGGTGGAAGACGTGGTGGAATCAAAACAAAAGAGTTGAGGGGGTAGAAGTGAAAACAGACAGTGGCAGAAGGCAGGAGTGGAGACCATTTAGCCCGGACAGTTTGTGGAATTCCGTAATCTGTGCATGAAGCAGAGTTTTTTTCCATCTGCATGCTTGAGTTTTCTTTTGGCTCTCAAACACGAGGGCCAAAACTCTTGGCAAGGTTGAGAACGCGCGAGACGTCACGCTCCCTCGCACAACTTCCTACTCAACGGCATCACTCTAGCATCCTTAGTGCTAATCACAATCACAAACTAAGCAGTTGACAAGCTTTACTGCTTGAGAATACAGCTGAGAGGCATTTGGAGTGGATTTTCTTCTCAAACTGGCCATTGGAGTTGTTTTTTTTGTGCGAGAAGCAATTTTTTAAAACTTTTTTTTCAAACCAGGAGGAAGTGCCCAGAGACTCCGCCTTCCTGTTCCTGTCTAGCAGGCTGCTCCCAGTGCTTTGTCCCTCTTCTGGTCACTTATCATTGGAATTTGCAGCTGGAAGTATCACACTCCTTGTCTGCTACAAACATACAATTGTATATAAGGGCGTTGTTATTGAGATATCACAAGTAAATTGGAATACTTGTGATTAAGGATGTTATTTGTTTTATTAGGGGCATGCACCTGGATTTGTTTGTACTTTTATTCACATTTTTTTTGTGGTGGGTGGTCTGCAGTTTTAGTAGGGCCTTATTATTTTTTTCATTTAATTTTACTTCTTTTGTGAAGGAAATATGTTCCACAGTTTACTATATTTTCTCCCCATTTTTAAATAAATGTGCAATATTGATTTAATTCACTTTGTGGCCTAGTCTGCCAATGGGCCTTTCAGCCAGTAGACCCTGTACTATTCATGGGTTCATGAAACAACTGTTTCTGTGGAGTCTGTTGAGTGAAACATCATTTAGGCCATGGATTACATTGGATTAAAATACAAAATGTGTTTTTTTAGTGGTATTTCACTTTTTCTGTCCTGCAAACAGTGCATAGGTGGGGTAATGGCTTGGGAGGATGTGTGTTGTACACATTTTTAGCCCTGTTAATTTTCATTTTTGGCATTGGTGAATTAATGCTGTGTTTTCTGTGTTACCATGCCTCTTTTGTCAGGCCAGTGTGTGTATGTGTGATTGCCATAGGCCACCATTTTCCTTTGTTGTTTAATAGGCAATGTGGCCAGGGGCCATTTTGTATGGTCAGTGTCCACTATAGGTCTGCATGTGTTCTTTGTTTTTCATGCCTCCTGCTTCTTGTTGTGTTCATGTGGCTGGTGGCCATTTTGTGTAGTCAGCCAGTGTGTTTTTGCCATGGTTTTGCATGTCTTCCCTGTTTGTGGCCATGTCTTCTTGCTGGTGGTTGTTGTTCTGACCACATGGCTGGTGGCCATTTTGTGTAGCCAGCCTGTGTGCTTTACCCATAGGCCTGCATGTCTGACCATGCCTCCTTGCTCAGTGTTAGTTGCTGTTGAGGACCATGTTGCTCTGGGTGGTATCCATTTTGAGTATCCAGTCAGTGTGCTCCTTTGCCATAGGCTTGCGTTGATGGTTGACAATGATAGCAGTTTAATAAATTAATATGCTTGCGGATATTTTCACTTATCTTTATTTTTTTTCCGATTTTTTTAATTTAGTTGTTTTAATTTTAAATTTTTTTGTTTTTATTGTTTAAGTTACATTTTTTGAATGTTTTAGTTTATTTGTTTTTAAATGATAAACTTTTAAAAAGAATAATATTTAGATTTTTTTAATTTACATGTTTGGTTTTCTTTTTTCTTTTTAACTTATTTTTTTCCAAAAACTATTTACATTTTTTTTTTAATGTAATGTTTATTTTGATCTACACATTTTTTTTCCCATTTTCCTAACATCTGGCATCAAACCCATGACTGAAATAGGAGCACTGAACAGCAGGATTCGTTGTTCAGATTGTTCGATTGTCACCTCCACCTCCCTCAGTTCCACATCCCATCGTAATGCACATAAAGCAAAAAGTTACGTCTGTATGTTGTTGTTGTTGTTGTTGCTCTTTCTAATCCTTTCCCCTGTTTGCTAGTCTTTAATGTGTCTATAGTGTTTTTCTTCCTATTTATATTGTGATGATGTATTGTGTGTATGTCTGTGAGTATGAATGGTCTGTATAAATTATGGTTACTGTTTTCTAGTGCTGGGCCAATAGGGCAACATTGATTTGTATATATTAAATAATGTGTCTGATGCTTATAACTCTGCTTGAACAAATGAATGTCTTTTTTATCCATCTAAATAGTTGAAAATAAAATAATTTTGATATCCGACAGTGTTTTTGTGGGCAACTTCCTATTATATGTACAATTTTGTCCTTCAAAAGAATAGGAACTTCCCAGTCATGTTTTGATTATTGTTGAACTCCCTGGTGGGTTGTTCCCCTTTATCCTTCTTTTAGGTTCAGGGTCCCTTGTTTGTTATTTAATAATGCTCTTTCTAATCCTTCCTGAGTATATTGCACACAATGGAAGTTTGTTGGTGTGGTTTTACGAATGGATAGTTAGACTGTAATTGCTAAGTCACTGCACTAAATGATGTTTGTTTGTTTGTTTGTCCTACTAATTGAACCCGAACAATGCCACATATCAACTGATGTTTTTTCTTGCTTGTTTGGATTTAGGTGCACAAGAGAAGAGACTTCACCTACAGTACTGCCAGGGAGAAGGCCTGTGCACGACATGACACATGACTTACACAGCCATCTCTTCAGCTTGTTGTGAAGCTAAGTGCAACTGACAGCTTCAAGATGGCCCCATTATTATTATTATAATGGTGGGGAAATAAAGTGCATAAATTATTGGCAAATTATCCTGTGGAAAGAAGGGCGACACATATTATTGATTCAATTTCAGCGTCTTTGGACAGTCCACTACTAAGCCTCACGCTATTTCAGAAGACTGTTGAATTTTATAAATCTCTTTATCCCCCGGAATCAACTTCTCATCCCTCTCTAATTGTAGATTACTTAGAACATACCCCTCTTTCTATGCCCCTTAATCTGGATTTTAACTCTTTAGAGAATGACCTTACTTTTGAATAAATAGCTGCAGCTCTAAGATTGATGAAGTTGGGGAAAACACCAGGGCCGGATGGCTTCACAGGAGCATTTTACCTTTACATTTCTAATATACTTCTTCCTTATTTATTTTGTATGTTTAATCATTTTATTTTATCCTCTTCCACTTCTGGTACATTTCAGGAAGCCATATGTTATCTTATTCACAAGGATGGTACGAATCCTCATGAATGTAAAAATTATAGACCGATCTGCTTGTTGAATGTTGATTAAAACATTTTTAATAAACTCTTAGCTCGTCGTTTGAAATCCTTTCTTCCTCACCCTATAGGGAAAGAACAATCAGGATTTATTAAAGTAAGACATATCAGATAAAGCTAGATTATTTCTTAATGTCTTAAGTAAGGCTCCTTCATTTAAATTCTCCCTTGCAGCTATTACGTTAGATGCTGAGAAAGCATTTGATAGAATAAATTGGGAATTTTTGTTTCATTAATTAAATGCATGGATTCGGCCCTTAATTTATTGCTCTAATTTCCCTTTTATATCCTGCTCCTGGGCATCTGCACTGGTTGTCATGGACTGCAGTTGCATAGAGTGCAGTGGTATAAAGTATAATCCTGCAGAGTAGAGAAGAGTGGCGTTGAGTGCAGTGGCACAGCTCGCAGTGACACAGCGTAGAATGTAGTGGCATGCAGTGTAGTGGCATAGAGTGGAGTTGTGCAGAGCAGAGTAGAGACATGAGAGGCGTGGAGTGATGTGGCATAGAATGCAGTGGCACATAGGGGAGTAGTTGAGTAGAGTAGCTTGGTGTAGAAACATTTGAGTAGAGTGCAATGGCATAGAGTGAAGTGGCATTGAGTGGAGGGGTGCAGAGTAGAGTGCAGGGTGTAGAATGGTTTGGCATAGAGTGCAGTTGCCTAGAGTAGAATGATGTACTCACAATCAAAAGTGGATTAAACACTCTTCATTGTCCTCAAACACGTCCTCCACCTCCTCATGTTTAAGAGGATAAATAATCCACTCTCCCAATTCATCCTGCTTGGGCTGAGTTGCACCTCAAAATTGTATTTCCCTTTCATTTCAAATGGCAACAAAGAAAAAAGAAAGGAAACACAAAAGAAAGAGAAATGGAAAGAGGGAAAACGAAAAAAGGGAATGACGGAAGGAGGATAAAGAATGAGGAAGAAAGGCAAAAAAAGCACAAAAGAGAACAATAAGAAAGGGGTGGAAGAAATTAAGGAAAAGGAAATGAGAGAACAAGGGGAGAGAAGGAAAAAGAAAAATACAGAGGAAAAGGTAAGGGGAAAAGAGTGAAACAAAAGTAAGGGAAATGAGACAAAAAGAGAAACAGGTAGAAAGAGAAGATAGGAAAGCATAAATGACAAAGTAGAGGGAGTGAGAAAGAAAAAAAATTGAGAATATGGAAAATTAATGAAAAAAATGAATATAAGAAGACAAAATGAAAATTCAAGAATGAAATAAAGAAAAAGTGAGCAAGAAGAATCAGGAAAGGGTGAGACAGAAAGAAACAGTGGTGAAAAGAAACAGAACAATTGAAAATGGATGGCAAAGTGAAAGAGGAAAGAAATTAAAGGGAGAAAAAAGTCAGAGATGTGAGAGACAAAAGGTGAAAAAAGAATGAGATGAAGAAAGGAAAGGAAAGGAAAGAAATAAAAGGGAGAAGAAAATGTGGCAGAGCGTGCATAGGAAAAGTATAGAAAGAAAGGAAGAAATAACGAAAGAAAGAAAGAAAGAAAGAGAGAAAGAATCAGAGTGAACAAAAGATAGAAAAAAAGAGAAATAGAGTTAGAAAAGCCATGAGCAAAAGAAAGAGAGGGATGTAATTAGAGAACCCACACCACTTTTAAAGCTCACTTAATGTCAGTAGCAGTGGGCGGTTCAGTAGTCTGTGCTTAGATTCAGCACATAATTCCTCGTGTACATCATTTGTCGGGCTCAGCTGTAGACAGTTTTTTTTTCTGTTGTCCAAGACTTATTGTGGACAATACTAATATTTACAATATAATTTGGATCTGCCCATTGTTTTCCACTGGTTAGTTTTCATGTCAATCTCATTTGCTAGCTTATTATCCAATAGCTTACCTTTGTGTTTTGCCCCTCCATCAGAAAATAGCTTCTTTAAAATTCTTTTGAGTGGGTGAAATGTATCCTTTCACTGCTTGCATTAAGAAAATATGTTTTTCTTTATTTTAGCACTCCATGGAAGTGCATGAATTGTCTTGCTTTCTCTCTCTAGTATGATTTCGTCCACTAAAATCTTCAACCTTGCACTTTACATAGTTCTCCCACTCCCCTATCTTTTCTTCTGCTTTACCATTGTGTCTGCTTTTTATTTAATCTTCTTTCTCTTCGTTGCTCCCACTCCTATCTCGCTGCCCCATGCACCACCTCTAATTGCTCTCCCCACCCATTCCTCTTTTACTCCACCACTGCTCAGGGACACTTAGTTTAAAGAAAAAGAACTGTTCAAATCACAGGGCCTAACAGTTCCAATGTTCTACCAATCGAATTAATTTTATTTAAAGTGTGTTTGCTTATTTTTTTAATTTACTGCTCCAAGATTGATGTTTGCCATCTTGGAGTGATACATTAAAAGTTAAAACAAATATGGCCAGTGCTACATGGACCTCATTCAATAAATACATTTCTTGTTGCAAACACTCTGATTTAGCATTTGTAACCATAGAAAATGATTTTTCTGAACTATTAATTCCATTTTAGGAGTTAAAATAGCTTTTCCAACTCCTAAAGTGGGATTTGAAATGGATACTGATTTGGTATCTGGAAGGGGCGTGTTTTAGGCATTCCTTCCAAATACTGAAGGAATATGCTCAAGCCACTGTTTTCTCTTTGGACCCTATCCCCTTTGTGAATTAAAAAAAAAAGTTTGTGAAGAGCAAGCAGTAGTTGGACCACTGCCAACTCCCAAACATATAAAAACAAATAAAAAAAGTTCCTACTTTATTTTTTTTAAGGCAGCTTGTTTCCTTTAAGAAAAACTGACTGATTTAAAAAAAGGGTTTGGTTTATATAATAGCACTCACAAACTTGCTGGTTTTCTGATCCCAACGATAGTGATTCGGAATTTACAACTTATCTCATTAATATTCATAAGGTAGATGGGAATGCGACCTACTATGATTCGGAATTTTAAGAACCGACCTATTAGTACATAGGTTGATTCTTAAAATTCTTTCCTGGTCGCAAAAATACTGGTCTTAAGTTATGACCAATAGTTTACAAGCAGTAAATAGTACATCTGGCTCCATGCCACTTATATCTGTTGAAGCATGTACATGTATATGTCATCCTTCTGCAGAGGATGTTTTTGCTGATGCTGTAAGCATTGGGAAAAAAACATTTTTCTTTCTGCCGATGGAGAACAGCATCACCAAAACGCCAAACTATTGGTTAACTCTATTCAAACGGGAGACCTACTGGGTTTATTAATGCTTTTTATTATAAACATTGGTTAACCATGCATTAGAAGCACTCCAAAACATGCTGACAGCTTCTCCTGTATGTTAGAGCTCTCGCTGCAAAATTCTACTTGTTGATTTATGTTGTGAAGGGTCGGAATGCTTGACCGGCTGGTCTGACAGGTCAGTATGTGGGCCGTTTTTTGGCAGATTTGGGGCCTGGTTAAGGTATGCTTGGCTGGTTTTTACTTCCGATTTTCCTGATACCAAAACAAACATTTCCAGCAGCAAGCACAAATCCACACAGTCGTCCACACCTTGCAAAACTGCCCCAATTTTCTTTTTTTTTTAGCTATCTGATTGGCTATGGGGGGGCCACTTTTATCTTTGTGCTCGAGCCTATTTTCTCTGGCTGTATGGCATCCATCCAACCTTCTCACAACAATGAATGTCTGTAGTTTTGAAATTAGAATAGACAAAAAACTGGACGATATCCTATATTATGACGAGGCCGAGTTTTAACACTCAGCTTACAAAGGCAGGTGTGTTCAAAACTGATTTTAATTTTTGCTGAGTTCGTTCTCATACATTGAGAGTTTCGGCTTGTTTGAAGAGTTTTAGTTTTGTCTGTTGTCAATGTCTTCAAAGTGATAGCTGGGCGATGCTACTGGACGGTGCTGTCGAATCCTTTTCATTTTTTGAAGAGTGTGCATCAGGCATCAAACTTTTCACTTACTTCCAACCATATTTTCTTCTAAAGGTTCTATGTAATCAGGTAAGTTTAAGACCATGAAATATGTTAGTCTTGCAGAAGGTGGTATTTCACAAAATATAGAAGCGAGGCAGCCTGTGAACAGACTTCCGTTCCAGTTCCAGTGAAGTTGCCCTATAAGCGGAAGAAAGTCACCCAACCTAACAACAGGAAACATCTGCCTTCTGTCGGTGCTATCTGATCTCAGCAGCTTCTCTCACAACTTGCAAGCACTTTACATGTGGAAATGTAGCACCTATGGCACGGCTGCGCCTAGTTGCCATGCTGAACCGGAATCATTATGCACTATAATGGCGTTGATGCTTTAAATACAGATTGGTTAAGTAAGAATAATGCTTTTCAGTAATCCAGTGCCTAGAGAAGAACCACTGTTCTACAGATATGTAGTATCATGCTATGTGCTAGCATAACAATGTAAGCAGGGTCACTAGAATTATGCGGCAGTGGAGGACCAAATTATGCGGCCGGGTTAACTAAAAAATGCTGCAGGGAAAGGTAAAGTATGTGACATCATTGTCTTCTATACATATGTTGACACTGTCTGGGCAAAGCTTTCAGCTCACTAGCATCGGTTTAACGCCTAAATACAGAAATCAGGAACTTAAGCAAGACGTGTGTCAGTGTATTAAGTAATTGTTGATCCTTTCAAGCTATAAGCAGTTTTTATGCAAAAATCTGCCGTTTCTGCAGAAGATTATGCTTCAAATTTACAATTATGTGGGAAATACTTCCGAATCGCTTAAATTAGTTTGCCTGCATGCTCAAAGGTACATAATCGTATGAGGTTATGTGTCGGCAAGTAGGGAAGAGGCAGGCCTGCCATGAGATGAAGTGGGAGCAGTGAAGAGCGAGGTGTTGGGAGTTGTGTGGGGTCACGGAGACGGGCTTTGATGGCAAGAGTAAGGGAGATGAGGTAAAGAGTGGGAAGTGCATTACATAGGCAGGTGCCATCAGACACATTTATCTCATTTGAAAATTGGACTTCCGCCACTTCTCAACAGGAGTTTAATAGACTTAACGGTAGAACCGCAGAATTTCTCAATAGCAAGCAGACACCCTAGGAGAGTGAGTACCCGTACTTTTATGTTTGCATCCAGCACTAGGCGGCGTATTTACGAGCCCCCTGTACCACCTGAGCGTCACTCTTTGTCATGCTCCGGCGGCGCAGATTACTAAATCATATCTAGGAGGCCACACAAAGCCGCTTTGCATGGCTTCGGGTGGCCTCATAGATATGGAGTAAGACAAGGCTGTGTAAATCGCTGCTTTGCCTTACCCTGTGACGGGAGGCGTTCCATGGGCATTGCAGTGGAGTTTCCATGAAACACTCTTGGATTTTGACACTTCCCCAAGATCTAGTAAACCTGGGGAAGCAACAAATCCTTATGCCTTCCAAGGTGTGGCTTAACGAGGAGAAATGTCTTTATTTCTCCTCTTTCTATGTGGGCTGCATTCTGCAGCACACATACAAAGATGAAAACGCTTCTTAGTATTGTTTCTGTGCAGGAAAGTTCCTCTTCGGGCATAAAAACTATCCTGCATGCAATGGAGGAACCCTTGCACCATGACAAGGGTGCCTACATTGGTGCTAGGCTGCCAACATGGCTCCAGCACAGGGGGAAAGGACATGAATGCACTGTATTGCATAAATACAGTGCAGTCCTGCCCTTTCACTTTGGCTTAAGATAGTGCAGCAAGATGACTTGCTGGACTGCCCTACGCCAAATCCCCTTAAATAAAGACCTGCGTGTAGTAGTGTTTGTGATGTACTCGGGAGAAGAAAGGGAGAGAATCGATGGGACATTGGAGAATTGAAGGCGTAGTAGTTCTTCTCGAATCAGAAAAGATGAAGGATGGTTAGAGTGAGAGTTGGAGGTTGAGGCAGGGTGGTTTGGGTGGGAGGTCTGTCTGGGCAAGAATAAGTTGAGGTGGGAGAAAAGGAAAGGCATGAGATAGGAAGAGCGATAGCAAGTCAGAGGTGTTTGTGGGGAAGAAGGAGGGAAAGTTGAGAGACAGTGGCTGGTGCATGCATATTAAGACATTGAAACACTGAGCTGCTGATGCTGCAGGGAGAATGGGATGAAAGATATAGAGGGAGTATCAGAGTGGATAACGGGGTCGATGTGTTAAAGGTTATTGTTGCGTGTGATGCCAGGTGAATGGTGGCATAGAAGTGAGGTGCTGTTGAATGCAAAGGGCCTCATTTACAAACCCATTGCCCACCAGTGCTTCACTTTTTTTAACCCCTTCGCTGCGGGGGTTATTCCCCCGCTGTGCTGGGGGGGAGGGGACGCGCACAGCGCCCCCATGCTCATGATGAGCTGAGCTCGTCATGAGCTACGATGCTCCTGTGCTCATGACGAGCTCAGCTCGTCACAGGTGTATTGCCTCCCTTGGAACGCTCAGCACAGCAGGGGAATTCTCCCCGCACCTGAGCGTTCCACGGGCCATGACGAGCTGAGCTCGTCATGAGCACCGGAGCGCTGTGGCTCATGACGAGCTCAGCTCGTCATGAGCGTCCAAGGTGTTAATGCACAGGCAGAGCAATTGGCTTGCTCATATTTACAAGGCCACGTAAAGCCACCCTGCATGACTTTTCATGGGCTTGTAAATATGGGCCCCTTCTCACGCATTACTCTGCGTGAAAAGGGCATTCCATGGGTGTTGCTGTGGGTGTTTTCATGAAACATCAATGGAACCTGACACATTCCCAGATTTATAACGTTTTGGAAAGCTGGGAATGCGACAGAATGATAGGAGTGGTGCAACGAGGAGAAATACTTTTATTTCTCCTAGTTCTTTCCTCTTTCTATGCATGCTGCATTCTGTGGCCAGTTCTATTAAAAAATGTTATCAACCCATTGGCTATTCTTTTATGGAATGATGATGAGGCATAGCCGAGCAGAGAATTTGACCCATATCATTGTGGTAAAGGAACCAGCTGACAGGTAGTTGGTGGCCCCGCCGCGGAGACGGTCGGAAACATGACTATTTGCATTGAGGCTTGTGTTGCGAGCCCGAAAAGGGCAGCAGTACCAGCCACAATGCCAATAGGCATGTTTTTAAACATCCCTGCACCCAGTGGCAGGCACCAAGCAGTGCCTACCACACAATGCAGGGATGTTTAGGGCAGGGCCCATAGCGGAGGGCCACGAGGGACAGGGTCACTGCTAGGCATCCCAAAAAAGCATTTCCGCCAGCCTTTTCACTTTGGAAGATCCAACATGAAATGACTGGTGGAAAGGTGGATCGTAATCCCCATGGTGATGCCTGAGAAGGCACTGCCTCCATTGTGGTGAATGCTATCCACCCGACCACCCGTCAGAAGCTGTTGGTCGGTCCCTTGAGAAATGCAGTCCGACTGACCGCATCATATTGCATCGATCTAGCTGCAGACATAGATGTCGGTGGAACCGACACCCATGAAGCTCAGTGTCAGTCTCACTGACATCGTAATGAGGCCCTTAATTAGCAAGTTTATATGAAAACATCAGTGTCTGTGTGTCAATCTGACTACCATACAATTAAGTAAAGAGTGGGGGGTCAAGCCCTCCCGATTTTCTATATATCATCAAGCTGGCATTATTGCTTTTTATTTTCATTTGTATGCCTATCAGCTCTCCCCCAATAGCTTCCTTTTTATGGTAATGGTTAAAGAGTTAGGATCCAGTTTATGGTTTTCTTGAAAACCTGGAAATGTACCATAAGAATGAGATATAACATTGTGAGAAAGTCCTCCTTTTGGCCCTAAACACCCCCATTTTTTGCTTGTTACTGGTGGTAACTGACCCTGACATCGCCCTGGGCTCTTATTACCAGACCCAGAGCAAGTGCTCTGCTTTAAAGGTATATGGTGGTTAGGTATAATTATAACTGGTAATGACAGACCCCTGTAAGTCCCTAGAATATAATAAGGCAATGGGGATTCAAACTACCTATAAGTCCCTAGTACATAATAGGGCAGGAAGTTTTAGAGGCCCTGTATGTTTCCTGCACTAAAGTGTGCACTGATGTGTTGCCAGCTGTTATTTTAAAGGCAACGCAGCTTTGCAGACTGTCTTTAAAATTAAATATTATGCAAGTTTGACTTTGGAATTAAAGGTGCTTCCAAAATAGTAATCTACCTTATTTTTACTTATACTTTCACCTCTAACGTCTACCCTAGGTGCCCCATGGGTAGGGTGCCATGCAACTATAAGCAGTAACAAAATAAAATATATTTTATATGCCCTGGTGAGGGAATAAATGCCAAATTTCGTTTTCCCCCATTGTAGCAAATGGCTCCTTAGGCTAACATTGAAATATTTTATTTAAATATAAATATCTCAAGGATCATCGCAGAGATTCTAGACCCCTGGATTGGTGTTTTGGACACTTTGAAACCCCAAGGACACCTTCTGGAAGAAGATCCAGATGTTTGGTTAAGCCTGGAAACTTTTAGGTAAGATTCTCCATAGGTGATCGACTCAGCGTTGAGAGTCAATCCGACTACTTTCAACGGAGGCCCGGCCTGGATTTCAGGTTTTTCATGCTGAAAGCTCCGGAGCACAAGATTTCCAGGATTTGACCAAGTCTCACAGAAAACCAGGCCTACGACTTTGCCGTGAATCCGGCCTGAAGAGGAGCCTCGCTCGACGGCGAGAGAAAAAACTCCAGAAAATGAATACGTGCAAAGGTCAAAGTTTGACCAAGGCCTCCCGCTTAGGGAGTGTTTACTTTTTTAAATGTATATCTCCGGTTCCCTACATTGGATTTTTTCATTTTGGTGTCTATTCGTTCACAAAAATATAACCCACATTTATAAATTGGTGATGAATTTTTACTGTGTGTTGTGTCTTTTTTATTTGATATCTTGGTGCTTTTAAATGCTTTACACACCTGTCTCCTAAGTTAAGCCTGCCTGCTCCTTGCCATCTACCCAGAGTTGAGCAAGGAATTAATTTATTCAGACCCCAACTGAACCTGTTATTGTGTTTGTGGGCTTATTACTAGTGGTAAATCACTACTTATAATTACTAATAATCCACTTTCCAACATAAATCTTAAAGGTAATGATACCTCTCACAAATAAAGCTGGTTTAATATATATTGTACTTGCCTGTCATGTGTTTCTTCCTTGCAGAATTATAGCAGTTATGGGTTAAAAGTTCTGAAATACCTAATTAAACTCTGGAGTAGACATGGGATTGTTATAATATCAGATTTTTACAATAAATAATAATGGAAGATCTGGCAACAGCTAGCCCGCCACGATCATGAGAGTACTTTAGTTTAATGGCTTCGTTTTGCAGAAATTTCTAGTTTCTTGGGAGACTTTACCCTGATATAGGGCATTTTGCATTATACTTTTCAAAACTATTCTTTAAACACACTGAAATGGTCACAGATGAAAATGAATAGTTAACTTAATCATTAAGTTCACTCTTCATTATAATTTTCTCCCACTAAAGCATTCAGAAACATCATTTTGTTTTCATGCTCTAATATTGAGTTGACAAGTGCTTTTATTTAAGATTTAAATTCCTCAGTGCTTCGGTTCTTCATCTCTGTGCCCTGGGTAATAGATCTGACTGCAGTACTGCTCATCCTCAGGCCCTGCTATCTGCAGCCTGAAGATAATAATGTAAAATAAACACAGCTGTCCCTTAAATTTAAAAGGAAAATGTAACTCGGTGCTTATTTAAAAATGAATTCAAGGCTGTGAGCTACTTTGAAGTTGTCTGTGAGCTACTGGTTCCTCATGATCGATCAGTTGGAGACACCTAAACTAAAGGTAAAGCTTTGGTAAAAGAAGATAAGGGTAGGGGGATCACTCAGCTTATTTGCTGAGCATCACTTCCTTTTTATATTTTGCTAATGGTTTGCACTGCATATTGGGTGAGGAAGTAAGGCTTGTTGCATGCATTAACTTTTGTTTGGATACTCTTTGTTTCTTGGCTGAAAGGTCTGTCATATTGTTCAAATGGGCAATTTTGTGTTATGAATTAGCGGTCAGGCATGGGATGTGTTTATGGCTGATTTTATAGTATGGTGGACTGTAGAGTGTGTATGTGATCGGAAGGTGTATGAGTGGTGTGATGTTTAACCGCATGCGCGCTACGGGTTTTCCCGCTGTGCGCTGACTTTTGAAAATCGCGCGGTTCGTGACAAAGCCAGCTCGTCATCCGCGCAGCGCAGGTAACGCCCATGACGAGCTGGCTTTGTCATCCGCAGCGAAGGGGTTAATGGCTAAGGGGGTGTTTTCTTTTACAAAAAAAACAATAATTTTTTTTGCTGTCTAGTTGCATGGAATTTATAAGGATGAAATTATGTACTCAAGGCTATGGGATTAATTTTTGATTTTGATATTGCTACTTATTGTTGATAGTTGAAATAAATACATGTAAAATCCCTATGCCAATATATTGATTTTCTCTGCATTCCATTAGTTGCCTTATGCATCTAGTGTTTTTCTAAGGTGGCAGGATTGGCTGTTATTTGTATTGTGATTTGAATTTTGCACTGTTCCGCACCTGAGACTAGTTTTTTCAGGGGACCCTTTTTGGTATATGAATGATCCTTTACATGAGACCAGCCTTTTGCCCCTTTATTGGTCACTTTTAAGCATGGCGGTTGATAGCTATGTGCAGAAACCTCACACCTCTATGAACAACAACTCTGTCTGGAGAAAAGCCTGGAAAGGACATATGAAAGTAGAGCGATCTAAAAGAGGCCTGAGAATGCAGACAGAGAATACACATCTCCTGTTTGTATTGACTGTGTAAAAGTGGTAGCTGCTGACACATGTGTTGCGCCAGTTCCAAGTTCTCCTTGGCCAAGTAAGGAAATGCTCTGCTGAGTTCTCTAAGGACTGCTGTCTTATGGAGCCAGAGCTGGAATCAGCCCAACTGCCAGTTTCCCAGAGGCAAGGGAACATCACTTGACATGGAAACACTGTCTCCCTGTCTTTTAGTGCCTGGATACTAACCTTCCTGATGAGAGAGGAAAGGAGAGAGTCAACCCTGCAGGCGGCAGAATACTAACCAAAGAGCTGAGGGTGGGTCCACCAAGAGGGACTCAGAAGAGTGATTTTCATACTGTTGGATCAGAGCGCAGTCTCTCCTGTTGAGGAGTCTGCACTACTGCACTACTGTCCTGAAGCTAAGCCTCTCAATGGACTGTGCCACTGCAAAACCAAAGTTGTGCCAGAGTGGCCTGCACCACAGCACTGTCATGGAACTGTGCAATTGCATTCCTGAAGCTGAATCCAATCAAAAAAAGGCTGCTTTGAAGATATTAATTTTTGTTTAAGTGGACAGTCCAGATGCCACAGCCTGTAGTGTGCTCTAGATTACTGGACCACTGTAAAAATGACTTGAAGCAGACTACAATGCTAACCCAGCCCCATGACCTGAGCCAGGGTCATACCACCTGCTGAAGAGCACCTCAAGGCAGCCCCTTGACCTTTGACCTTGTGGGTCACCCGAACAATAGAAGCATGCTTGTGACCAAGAAGACACCTAAGGCGATGCTGGAGCCTGCAAGCCTGCATAGACTCAGTGAAGGAATCCCTGCTCAACCAAATTTAATGGAAAGATTGCGGCCTCCATTCACCTGGAGCAAGATCACTGGCATCTTCCACGCAAACTAGTGTAACTGGGAAATCGCTTCTGCCTGAACACTATCTGTTACCAAAAAAAAACTGGAGGAGACTGATATTATGGACTTCCTGACCCGTTTCTCACCTGCCCTGACCTATCTGTCCTTTAATCCACCATTGGAGTTTCAGAGAGCCCATAAAATAATACTCCATCGTCCAACAGCCAAGTAGGGTCTGAGGCAGCTCATCACCTGCTTCTTGCATCACCAACAACTCGCCAAGTGAAACAGGTGGGCCCGGAAACACAGCTCCTGCATGCATGACAGACACAAGATCTACCTGTCCCAGGACTTTTCACCCGAGACTCAGGCCACCTTCTAACGTTTTCTCCCACTGCTAGTGGGCTCCTCAGGATCCTCCATTGAAGAGCGCTTACACCTTCGAGAGGTTACCAAGCATTGGTCAAGGGCCTAAAGACATGCTCCCACCGCAAGGATGTTCACAGTCCTGATCCCCTCTGAAAACTGCGACCCCTCCAGATGAGTCTACCCACTTCTGAGCCCCAGCACGTCAGGTCTCTTTACGGCCATCGCCTCCTTCAATTCCAGGCTGAATGCATTGGAATCCCTGCTCAACCAAATTTAATGGAAAGATTGCGGCCTCCATTCACCTGGAGCAAGATCACTGGCATCTTCCACGCAAACTAGTGTAACTGGGAAATCGCTTCCGCCTGAACACTATCTGGTACCAAAAAAAAACTGGAGGAGACTGATATTATAGACTTCCTGACCCGTTTCTCACCTGCCCTGACCTATCTGTCCTTTAATCCACCATTGGAGTTTCAGAGAGCCCATAAAATAATACTTTGTCGTCCAGTAGGGTCTGAGGCAGCTCATCACCTGCTTCTTGCATCACCAACAACTCGCCAAGTGATACAGGTGGGCCCGGAAACACAGCTCCTGCCTGCATGACAGACACAAGATCTACCTGTCCCAGGACTTTTCACCCGAGACTCAGGCCACCTTCTAACGTTTACTCCCACCACGCCCACGCCTCCAGAATCTCGGCATTCAGCTTGGCCTTTTGGACCCAGCAGTCATGCTGATCACCCATGCCAGTAGAATGACCAGATTTCTTGATCCTGATCACCTTAAGGGGTACCTAGAGATGGTCATGCAGACGGATATGGACCAGACCCCCCCCTATAGACTCCTCTAAACCCAACACATCGTTACTGCTAGTGGGCCCCTCAGGATCCTCCATTGAAGAGCGCTTACACCTTGGAGAGGTTACCAAGCATTGGTCAAGGGCCTAAAGACATGCTCCCACCGCAAGGATGTTCACAGTCCTGATCCCCTCTGAAAACTGCGAACCCTCCAGATGAGTCTACCCACTACTGGCACGTCAGGTCTCTTTACGCTTTTCCACTTTTACTTGACACACTGCCCTCACCCCTGGGCCCACACTGCCTCACATATGCCACTGGGGGTGCCTCGCTCCACACATCCCAGAGTTTAGGCTCTCCTCCTCCAGCCTGTTTAAAGTCTGATCCATCCCTCTTAGAAGCAAGGTTTACACTCTTTCCCCACACGACCCTCTTCTTCCTTCCTCCTTTCCCACTATATTTACCATCCAGAGGGAGTTCATGCACCCACCACGTCCTATAACAGTGATCTCACTGAATGTGAATGTCTCACCCACTACACTATGCTCCAGTAGATCTTTCAATACACTCATTCCTTACACCCGATCTTGCACTTTTGCGACAGACACACATTTCTGGAGAAGAGAAATGGAAACTCTGCAGTGGTTGCATGGGGTGCAAATACCATGCTTGTAGGATCCAACCAGGAAGGGGGAGAAACTCCCACTGCCAAGATATTTCATAAGAGTGGTGTTGCGATCTTGCTCGCCAAATATTTACCGACCAACATTCTGTGGAGCTGCCGCAACTCACATAGCCATTTTGCTCCTATTAAAATGTGACCAGGTTCGTCTGATTGGCTCCTTTTACGCCCTGATTCACTCTAAGAAGACCATCTGTTTCAGATCATTTGCCAACATCCTAGAACTAATCTTCTCCTAGGAGGGGGAACTAGAGTATGGTTCCCGACCTCTTCCTGGGAAAATCTGGCATGCCAATACACCATAACCCAATGGAGAGGGGTATCCTACGTGACCTGATGTCTGATTCCTCACTTTCCACTGCCTGGAGGTTCCTCCACCACATGGATCATGATTACACTAAGACCTCTGGAGTACATGGTACCTGTTCCAGAATCGATTTCTTTCTCACCGGGTGTCCTTGCTTGGCCACACCCTCTAGGTTTTCGGATTCTTACGCAATCTGGCTCTGTCTAGACTTAGAATCCCTTCGTCCACCCACTCCGACCTTGTGCCTCAATCCCTAGCACAATAGAACCCCCAAAGACAAGAAGAGACTCCGCTCTTTTCTTTACCACAACAAGGGGTCCATTACCTCTTCCAGTCCCTTGTGGGCAGCCGGAAAGGTAATGGTCCAAAGGGACTTAATGCAAGCCTGTTCCCAGCGGAAACAGAAGGATTTGCCTCAGCAACTTCAACTAGAGTCTTATTTGCCTGTCTCACTGTCCAATACTCCAGATCTCCCTCTCAACCCACCATCCACACCCTGCTTTAGACCAAATATGAGCACAATACTCTGCTCACCTCCAGAGCAGAGACAGCACTCACACAAAATCACTATGAGCACAGCAGAAGGCAGGTCATCTTCTGGTGCTTCAGCTGCGGCACAAAAATGCCTCCTGTATAATACCAGCCCTAAAATGGTAGATGACCAACTCCTCACTTACCCACTAGACATATTGTAGTCTTTTCGGGCCTACAATGAGACCCTTTATTCCTCCGAGACTGTATTGCCGACTACAGATATTTAGGTCTTCTTGTCCTGAAAAGTGCTGCCGCGCCTCACTGTGGACCAAGGGTCACCCTGGAGGCAGAGCTTTCTCCTGAGGAAATTCTGGAAGCTATTGATGACCTGCCCTACGGTAAGGCCCCAGGGCTGGATGGTGCTCTGTTACATGCTAGACTTTGATTCACAGGCATCACCTTTTCTAAAGTTGTAGAATGGATCTCTCTTTTCTGTCTTTTTTATGTTTTTATTTGCCGTTCATATTTTGGGAGCCTTTTCACTCAGATTCTCTATTGAAAGGGCAGGATTTCAAGGATTATATATATATTTCCTTTTGTGAAAACAGATTATGTAGGATCTGAAATGAGTAATCCAAGGCTCGTGCAAAAGGAAAATCTTATGCAGATAAGTGGAAAGGTCACATGCACTTTGGGTATTTTTTTATGTCGTTTTCAAAAGTCTAATAACCTGCAACTTGCTCTGAATCCTTCCTGTGATGTATTGCACCTCTATCTCATTTGTTATCTGCATGGTACCCTTGCCATTTCTCCTTTGTCAGTTTTCTCTCCCTAGTTGCACTTCTTTAGAGCCATAGCCAGAGGGACTTACTTTTGTGATGTTCCCTTTGGGTGGCTTGTTTAAAACAAAATTAAAAGGAGGAGGGATGGGAAGTCTAGTCAGATCTAATCATACCTAGTAAATCTCCATACAATTATTGTTCTTTAAAAGCTTGGGATAGGAATACGGAAGTGAAGAGAGGTGGTAGAGAAATTAAGGAAAGAGAAGAGAAGAGAAAGGGAAGGAAGAGAAGAGAATCCATTAACTGCACCCATTGTACCTTGACCAATGGCACTGGCATTTATCTTCTTGGCTTTGCAATCAATATGTTGCCTGCCGTCACTTCACCACTCTCCACCTCTCTGTCTTCCAAACATTTACTCTAAATGCTTTGAACTCTCCTTATCCTACAGCTGCTAACCCAGAGGGGAACATAAGGCAATGGGCAGATTTTCAGAAAAAGGGTTGGTACAGGTGTTAGAATGACAGTGGAAACCTTCCATCAACTTGTGGGCACTGATGTATCCAACTTCTGCAGTAATAATGGAATCTTTGGGAAGATCTGTAGTGGCTCCTCCACAAGCTGATGGTGATTTCATGCATATCCCGGGATGATGATGTTGAACTGGCGTTGAGTAGACTTGGGCTATGTTAGATCAGTCAGCCTTAAGGTGGTCTTCCCCCAAACATTTTTCCTTCCTCCTCAAGTATTTTGCTGATGTCGTTTTTCTGGCCTTATGACTCTGTGCACCTTGCCACTGTAACCAGTGCTAAATTTATTTTTCTCTTTCCTTTATACATGGTAAAATTGGCTTATGCCAAAATGGCACATTTCATTTACTTACTTTAATTGTATTTACTTGGAAGCCCCAAGTTAAGTAGTACCACTTGTACCCAGGGCCTGCCTTACCTTAGACGCACAATGAACAATGTTTCAATTGAATTCAAAAAGAGATTTCAAAACAACACTACCTTGTCCACTCTTCAGATCTAAGTTTGCACAAATAGATTGCACCTCCTCCATAACTAGGAACTTGTGAAACCCCTAGTTGGGCCACATTCTGAAGAATGTTTTTTTTTGTGTGTATTCTTGTACACCATAAAAATGACCTATGATAATGACTTAATTGATGACATCACTTGTAACTTTGACTTTAATGTGAAAGAGGTGCAGTGGTGCACAGAATAAGGCTCTGATTTAGAGTGTGGCCGACTGATCACTCCATCAAAAAGGTACCAGATCTCACAACCAGCTTATTACAAGTGCCAAAGGATATAACGCATTTCTAATAAAGCAGACAATATGTCCATCACATTTGTAATGCACTAAACCATCCAACAAACTATAAATCAGACACTTAGGGCCTCATTACGATGGCGGTCGGACATCGTTTCGGGCACAGGACCGTCCAACAAGGAGTTGGTGGTCCCGACAGCCCAATTACGATGCGACCACTATGGAGATGGTCAGAAAATGCTCTTTACCATTGCGGCTTGCGCAGTGGCCCAGAAAAAGGGTTGCTGCACAAGCCGCAATGGTAAACAGCATTTTTGAAACATCCATGCATGGATGTTTGTGGGGGCACTACGGGTCCCCTCAGGCCCACATAGCGGAGGTCCTCGGGGGACAGGGGCTCTACTAGGTGCCCCCAAAGTCCCTTTATGACCGCCTTTCCATGGCAGTCGGACCGCCCTGGAAAGGTTGTTGGAAAGGTACATCATAATCCCTACAGTGGGGCATTCGCAGGCATCGCTTTTATTGTAGGCTTTATGATTCGACAGTTGCCCCTACGGGCTCCTAGCGCATGTCAGAAGGGTCGGTCAGTCCCTTCGACCGCTGCGGTACGACCGACCGCATAATAATGCAGCGGTCGGACTTCTATGCTGGATATCAGTGGAAGTGCGACCAACAGCCTGTGGGTTGCGGTCACACTGACATTATAATCAGGCCCATAGATGTCAGACAAACTTACCCAATTCATCAATATTAAGGAATAACTCTACAAGTGATTGCCAGTGGTTAGAATAATTGCAAGCAGTCCTCCCATCACCATTTGGGTATTTCCATGATCTATAAAGCAGACAAGAAAAATGTATGAGAGCTGAATTACTCAAGATCAATGTATGGCAACAAACTGCTTGGCATCGATACAGTAAGAAACAAGCACAAAACCAGAAGTGATATGGATGAAAAAATTGCAACTGCTGCAGAGATTCTGCTCTTGGAATAGAACTAAGCTTGGAACCATGGAACATTAGTATATAGGGACTGAGTCACCATATCACCTCAGTATCTATGGGCCCAAGCCCGACTTGCTATAGTGCCTCATTTTCCCTCCTAACCTTACCAGAACAAAAATGAATTGGCACCCCAGAACACAACCCTCTCGACCCTCTCAGGGATCGGGATAACAGGACACATCTTTTCGCTCTCTAACTCGTATTTGTCCACAATGAGATAGTCAGGAGATACAAAGGTAGTTTAGAATATTTATTACTATTGTGCTCTGAAATGCAGCATACGTGCAACAATTAGAAA
This sequence comes from Lissotriton vulgaris, assembly GCF_964263255.1. Taxonomy (NCBI): domain Eukaryota; kingdom Metazoa; phylum Chordata; class Amphibia; order Caudata; family Salamandridae; genus Lissotriton; species Lissotriton vulgaris. Next base: position 662,347 of record NW_028255036.1, on the reverse strand, counting down.
ACAAATGCATACTAAAAACACTGTTAGCATGGTTCATAATCCATATATCAAAAAGGCCGGTAACTTTATAGACAGCATAACGTACGTTACGTTACGTTAAAAATATTTGTACCGCGCACGTTCACCAACGGTTTCATTCGTAAACCCACCTCCCTTGCTAATGTGGTTAAATGATTATATATCAAAGAGCTCTGGGATTACTGGCAGACCCCGTACCTTAGCATTCACAGATGGGCATTCTACAGCTCAGCAGATGTAATTCTCTTGTCCCAGAACTCTCATTCCATGTGTGTGTTTTTGGCTTATGGACTCATCTATCTGATAGGACAATGGGACACATAAACAACAGCTGCATTCTGGTGTTATGTCTAGGTACTAGTGCCTGGCCAGGAAGAACAAGAAGGGCATTGTCGTTTGACCTTGTCATTGGTGTTCAGACCAAATCCCAGGAAAAGAACGGAATGTGAAAACATATGCAGGTGGCACAAAAGCAAGCGTGTTTATAAAGTAAAGAGTGCAAAGGAAAATGAGACCTACAACATGCACGATTAGGCTAAAATAGGAAAAGCTACAATGTGCAGCACAGGAAATACATGGCACCCTCCTCTTGTTCAGGATAATAGCACTTAGAAAAGACACTAGGTACAATAAATGTAATCTGAAAGCAAAACACATTCAAAGTTTGTGCCAGTAATGTGAACGACAAAAAACTTCAGGCCCAATTGACATGGGTAAACTGAGACAAAATCCTAACTTTGCGACTTTTGGTATTCACAAAGGGAATTTACTACTCATAAGTGCCCTTTGTAAATACCAAAAGTTGAACTTCACGACTTTCTGTATTCACAAAGGGCATTTACGAGTAGTAATTGCCCTTTGTGAATATCAAAAGTCACATAGTTAGACTTTTGTATAATTTTACCTTTGTGAATCGGCCCATACAATTGGAATATAATGTGAATTTGGAAAAATAATCAAATTAAAGTGCTTCAAAGGAATGCATAATGTTGCTCGCCATTTCACAGGCCAAGGTACCATGAAGGAATCCGACGCCACACATAACGATTTGTCCACAGCCCAAGTCACGAGCGACAAAGAACAAACGTGCTGTCTGGTCTCAGCCTGTGCTGAGACAATTACCGGGCAACCTACTTCCATGTTAACAGTGCCTGTATCTTTTGATCCATGTAACAATGCACACGTTTCCTCGTAGGCCAAAGGATCCAACCTCACATTGTGAAGAAGTCACAAGCCCAAAGGACAGTTCTGAAAATGGGTAAGCCCGGGTGGAGTTCCCGTAGCAGCGCTACGCGGAACCCAGCGAAACCACAAAAACACTCAGCAACACTACACGTAGTTCCGAAAGCATGAGGAATTGCTTTTTCTGCATCTTTGTGAGACGTTTTTGACAATCCGCAACGCAGAATGCATGTTCGGGGGAAATATTGCATAAACTTCACCGCACGGTCGCACATGGGCGCGGATATTTTGTTTTTCTTGTTCTGGTTGTGGTTCTGGGCCTGTTTTTCCATCCTTCCTAAATCTTTTGACTCCTTTGTTACCAAAACTGTTTTTCTTTTTTATTTATTATCTATCAGTCTCTCCTCCCAAGTGTATATTTTGTGTTTTTTCCTACTTTTTGTGTGTTTTACTGCATTTTTCGTATGTTTTTTCTATGACTTGCTTTTTTTTTACTTCCCTTCTTTTTCTCCTGACTTCATTTTTACTTCCTTCATTTTCTTTTCCACACCCACCCCCCAGAACCATGGCCAAGAAGACGTCTAAGACTGGTACTACTATGCAGAGTGCAACCTGGGGAAACAGGAGCCCGGAAGGGGTGCAGCCGGGCTTTATTTTCTGAGGTGGATGCGGCTGCACTCGTTTTCTTTATCCAGCACCACCTCCCCCTAACCCTGGCTGCAGGCGGCAGGCCTGGGTCCGGGTATGGGATCAAAGAGCTTCACCCCCGGTGGGTGTGGATGCGACCGGGCAGTATTTCACTGCTCTTAGGTCCAGCTCACCCATAACCAACTAACGCACCAGTGGTCCAACATCCTGGACCGGGAGCAGAACCTGCTGGTCCTGCTAGGTGTTGAGGTTATGGGGCTTGGTGAGTAGCTAATTATATGACTATTGTGTGATCTGTTTTAGTGTTATTGGGGAGGGGTGGTTCAGGTGGTGTGTTTTTTTCATTCTAGTTTATTTGTTAGGGGAATAAATTATTTATAGTCTACATATGATGTAAATCTTTTTTGCGGGGTTGCTTTTTTATTTCTCAGTGTTTCCTTTGCAGTTAGGCTGCAGCCAGTTTTTGATTGAAATCTGCTGTTAGCGTAACACCCCAACAGATAGATATGGTACCCTCACTTGTCCTACTAGTACTTTCAGTCTCTCCTCCTAGTCCATGTAGTCTACAACTAAAACCCCCATGGACTCAGAAGAGTGTGGGTGTGTAAATTAATTAATTTCCATAGTGTATACATGTTGCCTTCCCCCACAATTCTTCTCTTACCTGTGATTGATATTTATACTTTATAGTCGAAGCGATGGTTGCATGGTGATGGTTTGGTTTCCCGAGGTGCCATGGTGGTGGTATTAGTAGTAGACACTGGCAGTAGCATTTGCAAAAAATTATAAAGTCAGTCACCTGAGGGAGACTAGGGAATGAGTAGTAGAAGTACAGTACACAAGATGAAGACTGCCAAACAAGAAACCATGATGATAAGCAATGCTAAAGTAAAATAAAACAGAATGGAGGGCTAGCCTAGTACAAGTTACAAACTGAAGTCGATTTGAGCTATGAAGTGGACAAGCGGCTGAGTAACATTTGGTACTGGAACTAGGATGATTGATGACACGATGCTGGCAATTATATTATGATGGATTATGTTCTCTTGAAAAACATCAAATATCGAATACTGTGCAAGGGTGGGCAATCTAATTTATATAACTGCCAGAGTGGGCTATAGTATATATACTTAAAGCAGAAGAAGATCCTCGTCCTGCCTTGAGTTAGTGTTAATTTAGTCACACCTCAATATAAATTACACAGCCCAGGGGAAGAGGGTTAGGGTTTGATGAATGTGTTGGGAAAGGGGATTTGAGGGAAGGTTTGACAAAGATAAACACTACACATGGACAACACACATTCATCTTGGCAGCTGACTATCATAAATCTGTTAAGGGAGAAAAAGGAAAAGCATGCATGATGATGACTCGATGAGCACTACTAGTCTAGTACAGGGCAGTTTATTATTAATTATGCAATTGCCTTGCCTGTCTGCCCCCAGAGTGACCCAAGTTACATACATTTTATGTTCCGTTGTACTGGGCTTCCTTTGAAAGATATCAAATAAAATAAAAAATATCTGTAGGAGTCAAATATAAGCAAACATAAACAACACACACAGTCGTAATGATTGAAGAGAGGAAATAATTCAAATTAAATGATACTATGTTATTGCCAAATTGGGAGTTGCAGCTCTACATTCCTCTTGGTCCTTCCTTGGACTGTCCGTTCGTCAGTATTGGGAGTCTGGCAGATGCGGTTTGGTAAGGTAAGTGTGAGTTGTTTTTCCCAGTATAGTGCAGGGTAAAGGCTGTCCTGTAGATGGAAAAACTAAAAAATATTGAAAAATCAAGGAGGAAAGTTAAACTGCATAATTTAAGGAATGTCTGACATATTATAGACAGACAGAATATCTGTATACAAAAATATCGACACAAAATATCGACAGCAAAAATATCGGAGTTATATCTTCATAAAGGTAAGTACAAAAATATCGGAAATAAAATATCGTAGTACAAAAATATCGAAATTAAATATATCGTTTTTTTTAATGTATTAATAATAATGTAAAAATAATTTAAAAATAAATATAATTTTACTATTATTACATTAAAACATTAAAACATATTTAAAAATTAATAACTAATACATATACATTTAAAATATATTAAAAAGAGTACATCTAAATTAATATATATATTTACTACACATATTGCAACAGTAGTAAAAGTGTTGGATAGCGTAGGGGTTTACATTACTATTCCCACTCCAGAGGGTGCAACAGTAGGGAAAGCGTTGGATAGCGTAGGGGTAAAAACGTACTATTCCTACTCCAGAGGGTGCAACAGTAGGGAAAAGGTTGGATAGCGTAGGGGTAAAAATTACTATTCCCACTCCAGAGGGTGCAAAAGTAGGGAAAGCGTTGGATAGCGTAGGGGTAAAAATTACTATTCCCACTCCAGAAGGTGCAACAGTAGGGAAAGCGTTGGATAGCGTAGGGGTAAACATTACTATTCCCACACCAGAGGGTGCAACAGTAGGGAAAGCGTTGGATAGCGTAGGGGTTTAAATTACTATTCCTACTCCAGAGGGTGCAACAGTAGAGAAAAGGTTGGATAGCGTAGGGGTAAAAATTACTATTCCCACTCCAGAGGGTGCAACAGTAGGGAAAGCGTTGGATAGCATAGGGGTAAAAATACTATTCCCACACCAGAGGGTGCAACAGTAGGGAAAGCGTTGGATAGCGTAGGGGTAAAAATTACTATTCCTACTCCAGAGGGTGCAACAGTAGGAAAAAGGTTGGATAGCGTAGGGGTACAAATTACTATTCCCACTCCAGAGGGTGCAACAGTAGGGAAAGCGTTGGATAGCGTTGGGGTAAAAATTACTATTCCCACTCCAGAGGGTGCAACAGTAGGGAAAGCGTTGGATAGCGTAGGGGTAAAAATTACTATTCCTACTCCAGAGGGTGCAACAGTAGGGAAAAGGTTGGATAGCGGAGGGGTAAAAATTACTATTCCTACTCCAGAGGGTGCAACAGTAAGGAAAAGGTTGGATAGCGTAGGGGTAAAAATGACTATTCCCACTCCAGAGGGTGGAACAGTAGGGAAAGCGTTGGATAGCGTAGGGGTAAAAATTACTATTCCTACTCCAGAGGGTGCAACAGTAGGGAAACGGTTGGATAGCGTAGGGGTAAAAATTACTATTCCTACTCCAGAGGGTGCAACAGTAGGGAAAAGGTTGGATAGCGTAGGGGTAAAAATTACTATTCCCACTCCAGAGGGTGGAACAGTAGGGAAAGCGTTGGATAGCATAGGGGTAAAAATTACTATTCCCACACCAGAGGGTGCAACAGTAGGGAAAGCGTTGGATAGCGTAGGGGTAAAAATTACTATTCCTACTCCAGAGGGTGCAACAGTAGGAAAAAGGTTGGATAGCGTAGGGGTAAAAATTACTATTCCCACTCCAGAGGGTGCAACAGTAGGGAAAGCGTTGGATAGCGTTGGGGTAAAAATTACTATTCCAACTCCAGAGGGTGCAACAGTAGGGAAAGTGTTGGATAGCGTAGGGGTAAAAATTACTATTCCTACTCCAGAGGGTGCAACAGTAGGGAAAAGGTTGGATAGCGGAGGGGTAAAAATTACTATTCCTACTCCAGAGGGTGCAACAGTAGAGAAAAGGTTGGATAGCGTAGGGGTAAAAATTACTATTCCCACTCCAGAGGGTGGAACAGTAGGGAAAGCGTTGGATAGCGTAGGGGTAAAAAATACTATTCCCACACCAGAGGGTGCAACAGTAGGGAAAAGGTTGGATAGCGTAGGGGTAAAAATTACTATTCCCACTCCAGAGGGTGCAACAGTAGGGAAAGCGTTGGATAGCGTAGGGGTAAAAATTACTATTCCCACTCCAGAGGGTGCAACAGTAGGGAAAGCGTTGGATAGCGTAGGTGTAAACATTACTATTCCCACACCAGAGGGTGCAACAGTAGGGAAAGTGTTGGATAGCATAGGAATAACGATTACTAATTAATTTAATTAAATAATTAATATTATTTAATTACTAATTAATTATTAATTAACAATTTAAAAAAATTACAAATATTTGCACCTTAACTCTAATTATTGTACTTAACTAATTAATATTATTTAATTACCAATTAATTATTAATTACCATTAACAAATAATTCTATTTATTTGCACATTAACTCTAATTAATGTAATTAACTAATTAATATAAATTAATTACCAATTAATTATTAATTAACAATAACAAAAATAAATTATATTAGCACATTAACTCTAATTAATTTAATTAACTAATTATTAATAATTAATTACCAATTAATTATTATTTAAAAATATTTAAAAATATTTATTAATTAATTAATTATTATTAAATTACTTCCCACCCTATTCCCCTATAAATACACAACCCGCTCTGATACTAAAACGCAAAATGTAAACAAAATTACTAATTTTCAAACATACATTTAATACCATATTTAACACACATATAAACAACATAATAAAATACAAAACACTAAACATAATTTCGATATTATTAAATTTCGATACTAGTAACATACATACCATAAAAACTATATTTTGTCTGTTGATATTTTGGGCATCGATATTCTATACCATCGAAATTAAAACATCGATATTATTGTATATTGATATTTAAATTTCGATATTTTGTCTCCCTACCTAATTTAGGAAGAGTGCAACAAGACGACTTTCAGAGGCTGCATGGCTAAATCATGTCTGTTTCCAGCATTTACCTCCAACAACAGAAGCAGGACCACCCACCCATCCTCCACTTAGCTTTGAATGTGAGCCATACAGCACTGAGCACACATACACACACAACAACATAGCATTTTCCAAATTTAGTAACAGAATCAAAGCCCTGCTGTCAGTCACACCACACTCGCCTCCACTACTACACAGACATGTAGGTCTGGTGTTGTAGTTTACCTTTTAGGCCACTTCACGCCCCGAGTTATTCCATCAATCATCTTCAATCCTACTGACTCTGACTGCGAGTAGGGTATGGTTATAGTATCCAACTCTGTAACAAAAGTGTCCAGAGTGAGTCCAGACTCGTCCGGACTCAAAATGCAATGGATTTGCCTGCAGTAGTACAATTTTGTTATTGAACAACAAGAAGGGAAAGATTGACTTGAGTCACTTTTTTGTGCGTGTAGAAAACTAGTAGACATCAAGCATAACAAACAACAATCACTCAAAGTGCAATGCATGCCATCTTTTACCTGTTCTTCTGGGGCAGTCCCTCTAGGCTCGGAAAGGATCGATATATAGTCAGGTTTGGACTCGAGGCAGGCACACATTTCACATTTGATGTATGTGTTCTCCATCCAATGTCTCGCTTGAGGGAAATGGATTTAGGGCGAGTCAGGAGGATTGGAATAACTTCTTCACTGACTGCACACAGTTGCAACTCCAATCCGGCAATAAAAGACTGTGGTGATGAATTTGTTGTGATTCAAACCAGAAAGACAGTGGCACACAGAAATAATAAAGTCAAAATATTCCTTAGCTATATCTTTTTTGTGGGCTCTTTTTTGGGCATCGAAGGAAGAAAGAAAGTAACTCGAAAAGCCTAGTTGTCAGCGAAGTAGATCTCATCCTCAAACTCTGGTAGTTCACCCAGAAGTAGGTAACCTAACACACTACTTCATGACCTGAGCCGCCGTCATCATCTTCCTGCAGTGCTACTTCAGGTATGGTGTAATTCGGTGTAGTATAAAGTGCTGAATTTTTTTGATCATGGTTAACCTCTCTACGTTTTGGGGCGCGTAACTGGTCCTTCTTACTGTCAGAACGGCACCAACAGTACTGAAAACACACTCAGTAGTGACACTTGTGACAGGGCAAGCCAGATAGTTTATCGCCAGCATGCTAAGAACTGGCCATTGGCGCCTTTTCCCATACCAAGACAGCAATGGGGTTTGATCAAAGTAGACCTCTGTTGGGTCATCCAAATAGGCCTGGACCATTTGCTCAATGCTCATGGGAGCTCTGCTTTGTTCAGCCTCTTTTGCCTTTGCCTCAGCATTGGACTTACGCACTGCCTGTTGAGACTATTCCTGTGCCGATTTTGGGGCTGAGGCTCGTGTTCTTGTTGTTGATATTGTTGTTAGTGGTTTTGGCTGCTATGAGCCCACCATACTGTCCTCCGGCTCTGAAGTTGAACTTGAAGGCTGCCCTGCAGTACTTGTTGTGCCCTGGAGAAGCAGGCCTCTAATTCCCGGCCGTTCTTTTTCTAGCTGACTGGCTTGCACAGCTATCCAAGTTTTGTAGCTGGCAACATCCCCCTCTGAAAAAGGAATGAAAGTGTGCATTAATGATTTGTACTGTGGATCAAGAATTGTGGCACAAATGTAATGGTTGGATGACACAATGCCTCTTTGCACCCTTGTATTTTCAGACAAGTAAAGGGTTAAGCTCTCCACCAACTCATATGCTTCTTTTTTTCCTCCACACCTGCGTACATTGCAGACAACCCCTTCAACTGTTCCTGTAGCATGTGCAACAATGGAATAGCTTGGCCCATAGTACAGTCCTCCTTGCGTACTTCACTTGTAAAGACCTCAAAAGCAAGCAGCATCTCTGTCATACATGTAACTAGGCCCCTTTGGTCCATCTCAATGATCATGCCTTTCACAGTAGCATCCCCTCTTTTCATGACATATTCATTGATTGGTCGGTACTGCTCAAACAGACGTTCATGCATGTAATACGTTGAATTCCAATGTGTTGGCACCTCCTGGAAGAGTGCTTTAACTAGCATTTTATTATCATGTTGAATGATCCTAAGCTGCTTCTGGGCTTTAAAAGAATGACTGACATGTGTGCAGATTCTTCTGCAGGTGGACAGTAAGTTGCTGACTTGGTCTTCTTTTTTGAGAAAGCCTTGAACAATGATGTCAATGCAGTGCAGTTAAACATAGGACCCTGAAATAAACACCATTGCCCATGGCTATAACTATATTACTGCCATTGTCTGTGACAACAAAATCAATGTTGAGCCCTCTTGGTCGCAGCTATTCAAAGACCTTGTTGTCAAAGTCTTCCAAAATGTTTGCAGCAGTATGAGATTTCTCCATGATGAACATGGCCACAATTGCATGTTTCCAAGCGGCATTAAAAATCTCAGCAGTGTCAACACCTGCAAATATTTTTTCTCTAACCCCCACAAAAGAGATCCAGTGTGCAGTGATGCACATGCAATCAGTGGCTTGGCAACTGGTCCACATGTCTGTTGTCAGGTTGATAGTGAGAACAGCACTTTGCTACAAAGCTTGTCCAAGCAATTCCAGCATGTTGTGATGTAGTTCTAGGACAGCAACTCTGGCGAAATAGGACCTGCTGGGAGCCTTTCATGTTGGGCAAATGGCTACCAATAATTGAAGAAAATCCCCCCTTCCACAAAAGAAAAAAAGGAGGAGGTCCAGTGCTAACATTTTAGCCAGCTTTGCGTTGTACAAATGTGCTGTTGGGTGGTTGCGTTCATACTGCCCCTCCAACCTAAAAATGCTGAGAATGGTAGCCTGGGTGTTTTTTCTTTTATGATGCCACTGATGGAGGTGACTTCTTGACACCAGATGTTAGGTTCAATGCACGTTTTTTTGTTGCTGTACTCTCTTTCCTTGGACCCCTTGCTGTCACAGCCTGACTCTGGTGCCATTGCGATGTTGCTGATAATAATGTGGGTGGTGCCACTGCACTGCTGGGGACAGGGCTGCTTCGTATACCAGAGAAAATGTCTCCCTCTTGATCACCTTCCACCGTGATCGGATCTTCTTCATCCCCTCCAACAACAACACTTGCAATTTTTTGGCCGCTAAGTTGCACCTCTCCCTGGATCAAGAGGTATTTTCTCAGATGGGTTGTTTGGACTTTGGTACCATAGTTTGTACCAAGCTTTACCCGACTAACACATGCTCGACAAATGGAGCATATAGCAATCTTCACCTCCTTCCTGCTAACCGAAAAGAAGACCCAAACTGGGGAGGTCAGCTTTCTGACGCTGCTGGTGCCACTTGCTATGTTGGATGAACTGGTAGGTGGGCGTGATGTTTAACTCTCTGCAGGACCTACTTCTACTGAGGTGGTTGTTGTGGTAGATGTAGGTCGCTGATGGGACTTTGCAAATATGGCAGCTGTAGGTGGTGTTGGTGGTATCTGTGTAGGTGGTATCCGTACCACTCTCCTCACAGAAATTTGGGATAGGGTAATGTCAGTCTCTACTGGCGTGGGGCTAATGTCCTGAATGACTGGCTCATCATCACGGTCCTCCTCCTCTACATCTACCTCCATAACTCTAAGGCTTTCTGGAACCTTCTTTTTACCTAGCCTTGTCTCGTGGAGTGTCTCACTTTCAGACTGAGGTGGGATTCAAGTGGTGTCTAGAGCATCAGAAGGGGGTTTGCAGAAGACGTTGATGAACTGACCCTCCTTTTCCTTTCTGGGGATCTGGAAGACAATGGATCTTCAGAAAGAGTGGCCTGCTCTTCTTCCTCAGCAGGAAGCTCAATCTCCTGAACTGCCCCTACTTTGGGAAGAACAACTACTATTGGGGTGATTGTGGCTGTTATTGACCACTTATCTGCGTTTTCTGCTAAATTGATTGGGTACTACTTTGCAATAATGATAAGCCAATTTCAACATCACTGCTCGTGGGCGTTGTCGTGATTAGACTGGCTGCCTCTGCGATAGACATGGGCTTGGGCCTAGATTGGTGGGGTGGGTCGACTGATGCAGGGGTTCTGCTCCCAGCTTGCTCCCTGGACACCGCTACTACAGGTGCAATTTTTGGTTTCCCAAAAAAAGGTAATGGGCGACAAACCTGTGATAGTAAGTGGCAGTGCCTTCTTGTTCTCACTGAAAACTTTCTTGGTACTGGACCTGGTACCTTTCTTTGGGGCCATCTTAAAGATGTCAGTTAGCAAGCAGGAGCATAAGTTGAAGAGATGCCTGTCTGTGGTCACACATTATGTGACATTGTGCGCAGGGCGCAGGCCTTCTGTCTGGCAGTACAATGGGTGATGTTGTCTTCTTCTCTTTTGTGCACCTAAAAGCAAAGAAGCAAGAAGAACACCAGTGAAACTTGGCATTGTTGTGGTTCAATTCCTAGTCAAGCAAATATAATATAATTTAGTGTGTGTGGTCCACTTGTAGTGTTATTATTAGATCAGTTATTAGAACACTTAACAATACTGTGTAATCATTTGTGAGACTTTGACAACAACAGGGGCTTTCATGGTGTATTGTGTTACTGTGTGCACTACAGTAGTACACTCAGGAAGGATAGGAAAGAAGAAGAACAACAAAAATACAAATGTAACAGTTTGGCATTGTGCATCACGTGGGATGCTATACTGAGGGAGCTGCAGCTGACAAATGACAGTTGAAGCAATAAGCCACGGGGAACAAAGGGAAGATAGACATGCAGACCTATATGACAAAAGCACACTAATTGCCTCCACAAAATGGCCGCCAGACACAGATCACACAACAACAAGCAGGAGGTCTGGAAAACAATTAACTCAAGCAGGCCTATATAGGGAAGCTCAGCAAAGGCAAACGATGGCCCACTATTACAAATACACTCACACACTGGTCAGACAAAGGAGGCATGCTAAACATTACATCTTTAATGCAACAATGCCAAAAACGAAAATCCACAGGGCTAAAATAGTTTGCAAGTTACAACCACACACATCCAACAAGTAACTTAACAACACACCTGAAATTACTTGGTGAAATAAATACCACAAAAAAAACATTTTTTATTTTTAATCAAATGCCATCCATGCCCTAAATGATGTTTAAATTCAACAGACAACACAGAAACAGTTTCATGCACCCATCAGTAGCTCTGGGCCTAGTATTGGTTGGAAAACCAATTGGTATACTAGGCCACACAGTTAATCATTTCAAATCAATATTGCAAATGTATTAAAAACATGGAGAAAATGTAGTGAACTGTGCTAAATTTTGTGCTGAATAACAGAAGAAAAAATCGCATGCAAAACAACAAGCAGCAAGAAGACATGGCAACCCCCAAAGAAGGCATGCCGGCCTACGACACTGACTGCCTCCACAAAATGGCCACCAGCCAGCCACAGGGACAGGCCACAACAACAAGCAATAAAAAGCCTAAAAAGGAAAGACAATACAGGCCTATGGAAAAATCACAGTGGCTGCATTCACAAAATGGCCGCCAGCCACATGGTCAGGCCACAATAACAAGCAATAAGGCCTATGGCAAAATCACACTGGCTGCCTTCACAAAATGGATGCCAGCCAATGGGCCAGGCTACAACAAGAAGAAGCAATAAGCCAAGAGGAACAAAGGAAATACATGCAGGCCAATGACAAAAGCACACTAACTGCCTCCACAAAATGTCCACCTGCTGCATGGCCAGGCCACAACAACAAGCAATAAGCCTACACAGGGAATACAGACAATGCAGGCCTATGGCAAAAGCACACTGGCTGCCTTCACAAAATGGCCGCCAGCCACATTGCAGGCTACCACAACAAGAAGCAATAAGCCAAGAGGAACAAAACAAAGACATGCAGACCTATGGCAAAAGCACACTAACTGCCTCCACAAAATGGCTACCAGCCACATGGTCACTGTGAGAAGGTGGGTTGGTATATGCTGTCCAATAATTGAATTGGGCACCTTGTACCAGTCCACACAACCCTTATGATGTATGTGGTCAAAAATAACCTTTATTGAAAGCTATCCTTCTGGTAGCTATGGAGAGCAGCCTTCAGGATTAATCTTGAAGGAATGTAAAGCAGCTTGTTTTACCAGAATATCACCTTCTAAATGACTAAATGAAAGGAGAACCGCATAGCTTTTGTATAAAAATATGTATTTATTATTATAACACTCTCTACTAGTCTCTATGTGAGACCAGGGCACAAAGCACACAATGCTTAATCAATAGCACATTCATAAATAGCACAATACCCAGCGGGCTCCAGGGGGAGACAGAACCATATACTAAACAAATGGTATAACAACAACGACTTGACTAGATCCAGTGCCTAGAGCAGGTAGAATTGCTGGGACCCCAAGGAACCACCCAGAGAAGTGACACAGGAGCCCACGGAGGACGGGTGCAGTGAGGAAACACAGACGCGTGCTCCCTACAACTCTGTGGGAAAGTTGTGGTTGCAAATTTAAAGTTTAAGGACACTTTTACGAGGAATTCGAGCAAACCCTTTGGAACATAGGAGATTCTAAGGCCAACCCACCAGTGAGTACTGAGGTACCTGTGTTGCCTATCTCAGAGGAGCTGGGTGCATAGGTGTCACGTGGTGTTGGAAACTTTTGTCATTTTCAATGGAGAGCTGCAAAGAAGTACTGCTGCCAGGAAGATGAAAAATGTCCAGTGGAATCCAAGCCTGGGATCTAATTGAGAGGGGACAGAGTCTGGATCACTTCTAGTGACCAGGGGCTCGGTAGTCGAATGCCCACTGATGTCGGGTGCTTCAGGTTCAAAGAGGGGTTGTTTGACTCTGCAGCCACGGGGACCAGGAGATGTCTGGGAAAACCAAAATCTGGAGGTGAGCTGTCCCAAGAAGGATGTCGAGAGCTGAGGGGTCGATGTCTGGCTGGAGCACCAACAATCCTTGGCAACTGCAACCCATGCAGTCAAAGGAAAAAGATTATGGTGTGGACCAGCAAGGTCCAGGGGACTCTCTATGCATTGGAGAGTCAGGGCACATCTGGAGGATTCATGTAAGCCCAAGAATTCACAAGGTGACCCTTGCCAGGAGCCACCAGCCAACGGACCAGAGATCGCGAGGAGACCTCAAGCAAGTATGCAGAGGAACAGCCCACAGGACACGTGTGGGGTGGAGGCTGGTAATCTTTAGTGCAAATAATGGTCAGGTCAGGACTACACAGAGTCCAAAACACAGGCTCAGGAATTGCCACTAAGTATATGCAACTGCAAGACCATGCGGTGCACAGGGGTACGGGTTGCCCGGTCCCCACGAGGGATACTGGTCTCAGAGTTGCTCAGAGTGCAGATCAATTTCAGGGACCTTCAGAAACCCCCCTCCTGTGTTGCTGAAATCTTCAGTGCCTCAGGAGCTTGGGAGAAGCAAACTGAGTAGATGTGTTTAGGTGCCTGCTTTTGCAGGGGAGTAACTCCTTTACTCCAAGGGAGATTCTTCAGTCGTGCAGGCAGTCAAAGTACTTGATTTCTTCTTAGCAGAATCTTGTCCAGGTAAAATCTAAAGTCATGAAATCAGGTAACCCACTTTATACCCATGGGAAGGCATCGGATAGATTCTGTCGACCCTCCTGTGGGAGGAGCAGGACAGAGGGGTGGGTACACCCATGTCCTTTGTCCAGTTTTGCACCAGAACAGGAGTCAATGGCTCCCAGAACTGGTTTGAGCTGGACTATGCACAGGGACACCAAATGGGCCCCCTTTGCTGACTTTCTGGCACTCACCCAGCCCAAATATGGTAAATCCTGTCGGGAAGTGGTTACATCTCCCTGTGGGATACCTATTGTCATGCCTTCCTCTGTGGGAGCTTGGCTCAGCAGCAGGAGGGCAGACCCGTGTCTGTGGCTGGCAGCATCCATTTTGTGCAGCCCAGGTCAAGAAAGCTGGTATTGGGTATACCGGTGACCCACATATTTCCCTCTAGTAGGGTGGAATCATACCTCCCACACCAATTACTGGTGTGGATGTATGATTCCAAGGTGTTTGACACCAAACACAACATGTTTCTAAGCAGCCGTTTTAAAGTTAGCATTTGCTGCTAGGTTCTATAATGCACTTAAGCATATATGTCTGGCTGCATCACAGACAATGCCGAAGAATGGTCTCCGAAGGCTGCAGAGGGGCTTTGCTCATGCAGTGGCACCCTCTCACGCAAATCCCAGAACCCTGCCTTCAGGATTGTTAAGGCCTGCTATAGGAGTGACTGATAGGCATTTAAGTGTAGTAATTTAGAGAGATATAGTAAACCTATATCTCAGTAAGTGGTGCAAGCACCATCTTACACAGTCTGCAGTAGCAGGCCTGTTGTGTCAATTTGGCTTTCCTCTCATGGGTGGCATAATACCTGCTGCACTCTATGGGAGTAGGTGTGGGCGGAAAATCCGTTACGCTCGCGGATTTTGCGGATTTTTGGGAAATTCGCAATCCGCGAGATTTGCGAATTTCCCGCAAAATCCGCAAATTCGCACGCAGCGGATTTTTTTGGTGGCGCGCGGCGTTGGTGATACAATTTTTGCGGCGCGCGGCGTTTATCATCGTTTGCCGAGTTGTTTTTTTCGATAGTTTGCGAGTGCTGCGCCATTTTGGATCTTGCTGTGTGATCCCGCGGGAATTGGCGAGCGCAATTACGTCATCGCGGCTTGCCAGCGATAGTTTGTCAACGCGAGTACGGCGAGATCACGTCTCGCGGTACTTCGCAATTGCGAGATTTGAGATGCGGCGAGCGAAAATATAAATTTGCAATTCTGCACAAGAAATCCACCAGCAAGCAGCATAAACCTTCTAGAAATGATGATTTTTATCTGAATAACTCCTTAGTTTGACATTTGCCTGCACTTTTTTAGCGAGGAGTCCATTTTGGGGAGGGGGGCAGGGGGGTGGGAGGAAGGAAGTGCCCCACAGTCTTCAACTTCCTGTTCCTGTTCAGCAGGCTCCTCCCAGTGCTTTGTCCATCTCCTGGTCACTTTTCATTTGGGTCTGGAGCTGGAAGGATTACTTTTTGTGGATGCTGCTGGATATTTGGATTTGAGGCCTTTTTGACTTTCTTTGGATCACTGTTGGATTAGAAATTTTACAAGTAAGTTTGTTTGGGGCATTACAGTTGCTGCAATTAAAATTTTGGAATTTTCGATTTTTGGGCTGTTTTGGGGCCTTTTGCCCAGGGGTACTCAGTGGTGGGTGGACTGAGTCTTTCTGTGGGTTGTCTTGAACTTAAACATCATGGAGGCCATGGATGAATTGGGATTGTGCTGATTTTTCTGTGTTTTTCGATTTTTGACCTGTTGTTGGGGCCTTGACCAGGGGTAGTGAGTGGTGCATGGGCCTAGTCTTTCTGTGGGCTGTCTTGAACTTAAACATCATGGAGGGCATAGATGGAATGGGATTGTGCTGATTTTTCTGTGTTTTTCGATTTTTGACCTGTTGTTGGGGCCTTGACCAGGGGTAGTGAGTGGTGCATGGGCCTAGTCTTTCTGTGGGGTGTCTTGAATTTAAACATCATGGAGGGCATGGATGGAATGGGATTGTGCTGATTTTGCAGTGTTTTTCGATTTTTGGGGGTGTTCATGGGGAGGGACATGCCATGCGGCTGGTGGCCATTTTGAGTGCAGCTACAGGCACTGGCCATGTGCTGGCAGGCAAGTGGCCATTTTGAATGCAGGCTTTGTTGTTAGGCCTCCAACCATTTTGCCTACTTTTCAACCATTATTTATGCCCAGGGGTAGTGAGTCTTGCATGGGCCTAGTCTTTCTGTGGGTTGTCTTGAATTTAAACATCATGGAGGCCATGGATGGAATGGGATTGTGCAGATTTTCAGTGATTTTCGTTTTTTGGGCCTGTACTTGTGGCCTTTTCACCAGGGGTATTTGAGTCTAGCATGGGCCTAGTCTTTCTGTGGGCTGTCTTGAACTTAAACATCATGGAGGGCATGGATGGAATGGGATTGTGCTGATTTTTCTGTGTTTTTCGATTTTTGGGGGTGTTCATGGGGACAGGCCATGTGGGTGGGGGCCATTTTGAGTGCTGGTACAGGCAGGCCCTGGCCATGTGCTAGGAGGCAAGTGGCCATTTTGAATGCAGGCTTTGTTGTTAGGCCTCCAACCATTTTGCCTACTTTTCAACCTTTATTTATGCCCAGGGGTAGTGAGTCTTGCATGGGCCTAGTCTTTCTGTGGGTTGTCTTGAATTTAAACATCATGGAGGCCATGGATGGAATGGGATTGTGCTGATTTTGCAGTGTTTTTCGATTTTTGGGGGTGTTCATGGGGAGGGACATGCCATGTGGCTGGTGGCCATTTTGAGTGCAGCTACAGGCACTGGCCATGTGCTGGCAGGCAAGTGGCCATTTTGAATGCAGGCTTTGTTGTTAGGCCTCCAACCATTTTGCCTACTTTTCAACCTTTATTTATGCCCAGGGGTAGTGAGTCTTGCATGGGCCTAGTCTTTCTGTGGGTTGTCTTGAATTTAAACATTATGGAGGGCATGGATGGATTGGGATTGTGCTGATTTTGCAGTGTTTTTCGATTTTTTTTGTGCTCTATAACTGAACTGATGTTCCTCTGTCTTCCATTTTTTTTAGGTGCACAAGACTCAAGAGAACCACCAGTGCCAGGAAGAAGTCCTGCAGCGGTGTGTGTGTGCAGCATAACGTCACGCGACGTCACGTCTGGCCTCAGACAACTCTACAATTCGTGCAACTGCGGCCTTCTGTCTGACCTGCTCTGAAGAAGATGGCCCCGCCCCCAAAGAAAGTTCTCCGTAGCTCCTCTAGCAAGAAAGTTGCTAGTAAGGAGCAGAAGAAGCAAGTTACCAAGGAGGCTGGTGTGCCACCCGCCACGTTTTTTGGGAGCAAAAAAAAAAGTACGCCTGCAGCAGCAGGATCTGCTGGGGACCAAGCTGGGAGCAGCACCCCTGCTCCATTGGGTTCAGTGCCTCCACCACCACGCCAACTTAAGTCAAAGCCCTTGAGTGCTTCAGAGGCAGTCAGTGTACTTCTCCAATCACCATCGACCAGTGATGTTGGCTCATCGCAAGAAAGTAGCAGCAATGTCCCTGAATCAACACAGGTTGTTGTAACTCATCTGACAAGTGTTGAACAACCACAGCCGCAACAACAACACCATGTGCAAGTACACGCCCAAGTACATGTGGAAGGAGAGGCAGCAAAAGGAGATGCGCAAGCAAAGGTGCATGGAGGTTCACAAGTGCCCACAATAGTTGTTCCTCCCGAAGTAGGGGCACATTTGGAAATCGACAATGAAGCCGAGGTATCATTGGAAGCCACTCCTCCTGATGATCATTCATTGTCTTCCACATCCCTAGCAAGGAAAAGATCAAGGGGGGTGTCTACATCTTCTTCAAGCCCACCTCGTTCTGATGCAAGTGATCTGTCTTGGGAACCACAACTGCGGTCTGACAGTGAGGCACACCATGATCTGACACCGGTACCTAAGCGTAAAAGGAAGGTGGTCCAAAAACTCAAACCTATGGAGTGTGATGAGGCTCAACAAGAAGTGACAGATACTGCTGGTGATGAAGCCTCTCACGATGACGACGAGCCAGTCATCACAAAGGTCACTGCAGCCCCACCGGGCATGCAGCAAAGAGACATTTTGACCCTATCCCGAGAAGCTGCTGAGCGTGATGATGATGTCGGCGAGGAGGCAATGGAAATGGAATCATTAGATTTGGAGTTAAGTAGTACACCAAAACCTACCGCTTCCATATTTCTTCCTCGCAAGAAGGTACCCACCTCGTCCTCGACCTCAATTCGTGGTGGTGAAAGTGCAAAACGTACTGAAGTTCGGCAATCCACATCCTCCACTTCATCTGGCATTAGCAGCAGGACCACCACCACCAGTATCGCCGCCTCCTCCGGCCCCCGAAGACATTTCAAGTCTCCAGTTTGGGACTTCTTTAGTGTTTGCCCAAAAAATGAAAACGTAGCCATTTGTAGCATTTGTAAGCTTCGAGTTAGTCGTGGTAAGTTGGGTTCCAACTATGGTACCGGAGGCCAGAGAGGTCATCTTAGGAGAACGCACGATGTCCAATGGTTTGCGCACCTACACGCGATCAAGGAAGCCGGAATTGCACGCAATGAAAACGTTGTTTTTTCATCTGGTGATGACGAGGAGGTAGAAGACGATTCAAACACTTCACTTACACCCAGTTCCCCTGTCAGCAGCACACCCCATGGGAGCCACACTAAGAGTGTGGGAGAGAGTGAGACATCAATGCGGAAAAGTTCATCAGCGAGCGTAACTGGGTCGAAGAGATCATCATCATCCCGTAAATCCTTGGTCCAGGGCAACATTAAAAAGATGTTGTTTACAGAAGCGTAATATGAACGCAACCACCCAATGACCCGTCTGTATAACACTAAGCTGGCTAAAATGCTAGCTCTGGACCTTCTCCCTTTTTCTTTTGTAGAAGGGGTTGGTTTTCTAGAATTAGTGACAGCGCTCTGCCCTAAATGGAAGGTTCCTAGCCGGTTCTATTTTGCCCGAGTTGCGGTTCCAGCACTACATGAAGATGTTCTGAAGGTGATTGGGGCAGCTTTGCAGAAGAGTGCTGTTCACACTATACATCTGACAACAGACATGTGGACCAGTGGCGCAGGCGCTGATTACATGTGCATCACTGCACACTGGGTCTCTTTTTCAGGGGCTAAAGCAAAGCTAAACTCAGGTGTTGACACTAACATTGTTTTTAAAGGTGCTCGGAAACATGCAACACTAGCCATGTTTGGTTTGGAGAAACGTCACACAGCAGAAAACATTTTGGATGTCTTTAACACAAAGGTCCTTAACTGGCTGTCCCCACTAAAACGCAAGGTTGGTTATGTTTCCACGGACAATGGCGCCAATATAGTTAAGGCCATGAGGGACGGTTACTATTTCAGAGTGCCGTGTTTGGCGCACTGTATAAACCTGGTTGTCCAAAAATTCTTGGGTAATAAAGGCAGTGCAGCGTACAGTGTATTGGAGACCTGCCGAAAAATGTGCAAGCATTTCAGGCATTCTTTTAAGGCCCGGAAGCAGCTGAGGAGCCTGCTATATCAACGTCAAATGCCAGTGAAAGCACTCATCCAGGAGGTGGTAACACGTTGGAACTCAACCTTCTACATGCTTGAGCGTCTGTATGAGCAGTATACGGAACTCGATCAATATTTCTTTAAAGAGGGTATAGAGGAGCTGAGGATGGGTGGGCCGCAATGGAACATAGTTGAAAGCCTGACACGCATGCTTCGTCCTTTTGAGTTCTTCACGCGTGCAGTCAGCAAGGAGGACTCTAATTTGGGAAAAGCTATCCCATTGTTGTACATGCTGGAGGACCAACTGAAGGAGGTGTGTTCTGTGTTTGGAAAAGATGACAAAAACCAAGACTCTTTGCTTCTGGCTGAGCAATTATTAGAGCTCCTACAAGGTGATGAACGTCTTAAAAAGATCCACTCAGAACAGCATTACATTTGTGCTACTATTCTGGATCCACGCTACAAAAAGGCGCTGGCAGGCCAAGCATTCTTTCCTTTTGATGATGAACATGTTCCAAAGTACAAACGTTGGCTAGCCTTGTCAGCCAAGAAGTTTGAAACAGAACGGCTGGAAATTGAAGGAAATGGCAGTACATCAGCAGGCCATCCCCAGTCAAAACAATCCACTTCTGCACCTGTGGCTGTGGCACAAGTGACCTCTCAGCCGTTAAAGACACCGGCAACCGGATCATCTGCACGAAAGACAACAGAAACATTGGAGGCTGAAGAGGATTGGCTAGCTCTGCGTGGGTTTGGTTCTCAAAAGGTCAGAGGCACAACAAGAGCTAAGCAAAGTGGAGGAACCTTGGATGAGGACCTTGAGTCGATGGTGAAGGACTATCTGAATGACTCAACAGATGTCTATGTTAATTCTGACCCATTGGCGTATTGGCATGGGAAAAAAGAATTGTGGCCACAGCTCACCAACCTGGCTTTAAACTACTTGTCTTGCCCACTCGCAAGCGTGTCTTCTGAACGGGTTTTCAGTGCGGCTGGTGGGATTGTAACTCCCAAACGGAGCCGCCTCTCGCCCAAAAATGTGGAGAGGTTAACAATGATCAAGATGAATCAGCACCTCATACCACCAGATTTCAGAGTACGAGAGAGCGTGCCGGATGAAGAGGAGGTGGACAGCAACATAGATGAGGGAATTTCTACTCTGTCAGGTGACACTGAGCTCACCCTGCCTGAATTCGCAGAGTATGATGACGAAGCCTTATTCTTATTCCTGGACCGTGATACCGAGCCCTGAAAATGAGACAACGAATCAATAACTTTCTTTTTCATCCTTATTCACTTTTATTCCTGTGTGTCTGTCTTTCTTTGTTGTGCACAGTTAATATAATTCAAACTTTAATCAGATAATCACAAAAACAAGCCCATCACCAGAACTGTCTTCACTTGTTTGCTAATTGGTTTGAAGGTGCCGCAGTCTGCATTCCTCAGGTTCACAAGTTCAGAAAAACATGCTCCTCTATCCTCCTCCTCCAGACTCCTATTTCCATCAAAGCAGAGGGCTGGTTTACGCCCAATGAAGAAAGACTCAGCACTTGTGGGGGTGTTGTTCTACCTCTCTGCAGGTGAGTTGACGGGTCTGGGGCCATTGCTGGGAAGCACTAAAAGTGGTTTGGACCAAATCCGAGGCGGAAAATTTTTTGTGTTTTTGATGACTTGCTTGCCTTTGAGGTGCTCTTAGGGGGGGTTCCGTCTGTTTGTGGGTGAGTTTCGTGGTCTGGGAGCACTGCTGGGACACTCTAATCTTGATTGCATTTGCTTTTCAGGAAATCCGTCGTGGCAACCCCGATTTATGGCCTAGCTACGCAGTGCGTTTGGACCGAAGGCCCAGAAATATTGCAAGTATGAGATTTTGCTTTTGGCCTGTTTGGGGGTGTTATGCTTCTTGGCGGGTGGGTTGGCGCCGCGGGTCTTGGGGCATTCCTGGGAAAGGTCTAATACCGGGTAGAAGTGGTTGGGACAAAATCCAGGCCGATTTTTTTTTGGCTATTTCTGACATTTTGCTCTATGTAGCGTTTTCGGGGGCCTGTTTGGGGGGCTTCCTGGTGTTTATGGGTGAGTTTCGTGGTCTGGGAGCACTGCTGAGACACTCTAATCTTGATTGCATTTGCTTTTCAGGAAATCCGTCGTGCCAACCCCGACTTATGGCCTAGCTACGCAGCGCGTTTGGACCGAAGGCCCAGAAATATTGCAAGTATGAGATTTTGCTTTTGGCCTGTTTGGGGGTGTTATGCTTCTTGGCGGGTGGGTTGCCGGGTCTTGGGGCATTCCTGGGAAGGTCTAATACCGGGTAGAAGTGGTTGGGACAAAATCCAGGCCGATTTTTTTTTGTGGCTATTTCTGACATTTTGCTCTATGTAGCGTTTTCGGGGGCCTGTTTGGGGGGCTTCCTGGTGTTTGTGGGTGAGTGGCGTGGTCTGGGAGCACTGCTGGCTATATATACTTTACTTTGCAAGAGGTTTGAAGCAAATCCATGGTGGCAGAGGGGACTTAGGGCCTAGCTGCAGAGCGCGCGCGGAGTGATTTGGGAAATGTGTGAAAAATTGACTAAGTCCCAATTTTTGTACTTTTGCTCTTTGGCTGTTTGGGGGTCTTCTACTCGTTTTCTCCTGGGTTGACGGCTCTGGGGCCATTGCTGGGAAGCTCTAATACCGGATAAAAGTGTTTTGGACCAAATCCCAGGCGGAAATTTTTTTGTGTTTTTGATGACTTGCTTGCCTTTGAGGTGCTCTTAGGGGGGGTTCCGTCTGTTTGTGGGTGAGTTTCGTGGTCTGGGAGCATTGCTGGGACACTCTAATCTTGATTGCATTTGCTTTTCAGGAAATCCGTCGTGCCAACCCCGACTTATGGCCTAGCTACGCAACGCGTTTGGACCGAAGGCCCAGAAATATTGCAAGTATGAGATTTTGCTTTTGGCCTGTTTGGGGGTGTTATGCTTCTTGGCGGGTGGGTTGCCGGGTCTTGGGGCATTCCTGGGAAGGTCTAATACCGGGTAGAAGTGGTTGGGACAAAATCCAGGCCGATTTTTTTTTTTGGCTATTTCTGACATTTTGCTCTATGTAGCGTTTTCGGGGGCCTGTTTGGGGGGCTTCCTGGTGTTTGTGGGTGAGTGTCGTGGTCTGGGAGCACTGCTGGCTATATATACTTTACTTTGCAAGAGGTTTGAAGCAAATCTATGGTGGCAGAGGGGACTTAGGGCCTAGCTGCAGAGCGTGCGCGGAGTGATTTGGGAAATGTGTGAAAAATTGACTAAGTCCCCATTTTTGTACTTTTGCTCTTTGGCTGTTTGGGGGTCTTCTACTCGTTTTCTCCTGGGTTGACGGCTCTGGGGCCATTGCTGGGAAGCTCTAATACCGGATAAAAGTGTTTTGGACCATATCCCAGGCGGAAAATTTTTTGTGTTTTTGATGACTTGCTTGCCTTTGAGGTAGGAAGATCTAATTTTGTTCTAAAACACAGTTTACAGTACACCTAGCTTGAGGGGCAGGATCCGCTACATTAATTTGCCCATACTTATTTATCCTTCAAAAGGTGACTCAGAGTACGCACTTTCAAAAATATTGTACTGTCTACTAGGAAAATCAAATTGTGACTTTTTGCACTCCACAGCCTACATACCTTATATTTATTTATCAGTGGTGTTGTAATATTATATCACTTCCTGTTTTTCGTTGAATAACTACAGGCCTGGTTTCAGTCTCTGCAATGGGGAAAAAAGGATGGAGTCAGGCTTCACAGTAGCGAGCCACAATTCAGCATCAGGCAGGCAGTGGACAGGGTGTCTTCTGGTGACCAACATCGATGGACGAAGCGTCGGCTGCAAAGGAGGAGTGCCGCTAAAAGGAGGATTTTTTTTCTGCAGGCAACTTACTTACCACTTCCAACAGGACCACTACAACCACATAGATACAGTATCCCTTGCCTTTTTCTCTGACTGTGACTGCATTTCTTGGATCTCTCTCTGCTTCTAAATTGATCCCTTAACACATCACTTAGTCCACTCCACTATCACATCTGCACCACACATAGTCATTTGTAAGTGCTCCTACGTAATTCGCAAGTCGCAGCACGCCCCAGGCTGTAGAGGACTGGGATGGCCCCAATGATGAAGCATGTCACCAAGGGGCAACCCTGGTGAGTGAGGGGACACCTAGAAAACAAGCAATTTCTCCTTTTCTGTCTACTATACCTTCCAGACCAACCCCACTGAGTGTTGTTGTGAATGAATTTATAGTGACCAGCAAGGCTCTCGCTCGGGTATCTGGCTAAGTACAGAGACCTTATGTTGAATATCGTTATCAATAATTCCACACAGGCCCTGTACTGTCGCATTCTTTCTATTCTTCCACAGTTGTCGAATGTACTACTTACTTTTCACTGACATGTATGCAGTAGTGCATGCACTTTCAAAGATTGATGGATAGGTTTGTACCCAAAGATTTGTTTATGTTCACAATTGTTTGTGTATGCTGTGCTATTTTTTCTTGTCTCCCCAAACCTTTCCCAAAAACCCCCGTACCCATCCATTTTTCAAACCCTAACCCTCTTCCCCCGGGCTGTGTGGTTTTGATTGATGTGTGACTAAATGACAGCAATAAATCCACACACTTGCTGGGGAGGATAAGGTGATAGCAACAGGCTGGTGAAGAAATCCGAGGATATATTCTTACTCTGCTTGACAAAGAACCATTGCTAATGTGAAAGAACTTCAACCGAATTAGTAGTTATACTTTACCATTTGTTAGGCTACAATGTGGCACTGTTCTACTGTACTTCTGTCACCTGCTATATTCTCAGTTGTACCGTTGAATTGCTCAGGAGGACAAACCAGATTTCATTTTCTTTTTTTTCATAGGCATGCAACTGCCACTGTGTCACACCACTAGTACCACCGCTATGAGGAAATTTTATCCGACCAAGATTGCCAACCATATTCGCTGTCTCCCGTGGAGCCAGCCCTGGGTCTAGCCCTACTTTCAAACACAAATTACAGGTAAGATAAGCGTTTGGTGGTTTGGGGGTATAATGGAGTATTAGTACGAGAGACGAGAGACTGAAGGTAGTACTACTAAAGTCCTAGGACTCTTGGATTCACTTCGTCTGTGAGAGGCACTTAGTGTTGAAAACATTTGGGCATTTACACTTAAAGGAAGAAAATGGAACTAAACTTTCAGGAAAACAAAGTCAACGTTAAACCCCAACCCACCAGGCAAGCAGTAAGAAACGGGTATGCTCAGATAAAGTTTGAAAAAGTATATTTATATCCCTAACAAAATAATCTCCCGCAAGACCCTCCCTAACCCCAACGATTGTCCTTCAAAAGTCCCCAAAAACCCAACTCCCAATTCCCACCCCCCAAAAGTCTCTAAAAAAGGGGCAAGGGACACTATGGGCGGATGCTGTCAACTTTTTGGGCCAGGGCATCATGCTCCTGGCGGAGCAAGGCGTGCTCTACGCGGAGCCCCTCCAACTGGTTGGAAAAGTGGTGGAGCTCCTGCTGGAGGCGGGACACCATCAGGGTACTGCGGCGCAGGCGTGCCTTCAATGTCTTGTAGGTGCAACGGCTGTGAGAGGAAGCTGTAGCTGTTGTCCTTGCTACTCGGCGGTGGCGTTTGGCTTTGGCAGCCCGGCTCAGTCTGGGTGGACCACTGTGCTGGGTGGCACTGGCAGCCCGTGGGGGAACGGAGGCCGATGCAGACGACGTAGTTGTTGTGGTCGACTGCACACTTTCTTCGTCCTCCAGGGCCACCAGCCGCCGATATTCGGCCACAGTGGCATCGATCCTCCGTTGCCGGGCCGCTCTAGCCAGCTCCTTCCTCCTTGTTCGTTTGGAAGGAGAACCTATATGAAGAAAGAAAGACATAGTCTGTAACCAATGCTCCTTAAGATTAACTCAATCATTCAGCAGAAATTTGTGTTGCACTACAACTAGCAACTTGCAAACGCATTACATAACTATTGAGGCCAGTATCTATCTAACCTCACACTTCTTCATCCTTGCTCTAACATTAGTGGGAGTTTAAGGAACAAATTCAACGAGCACTATGGACTTCCATTAGAGTCGACTATGAAAGTACACCAGTCTTATTCTTCTTCTTGTCTCTTGTTTTGGAAAATTGGTACGTTATCTTCTGCAAGCCGGCATAATGCCAGCGCAGTAAACTTGCACCCGAGAAAAAGAGACGCACGCCATGAGGAGTGACCTAGACTTGCGTTGCGTTACTGTACCCGTCCAGTACATGCAGGTGGTGAAGCTCTTACTTTTCTATTACGGGTGGTACTGAGAATACTCTGTTACAACTCAAGGGCTACTCCTTAATTAATTTAACTTTCACCCTACAGTGGAAATGAGTACTAGAAATGGAAAATTGAAGAAGATAAATAATCTGATTATCTATCACTTCAAATGGGATGTTTTTGCTTATGTATGGGATGACTTTTGGTGCTTTGCTTTTTATTGAGTGACCAGTGATACATCCACACATGAATGACTGAGTACTACTAAACTTATTAAGAGAGGTAGGGAGTGGCCACCGTAATAACCGGATCTATGCAGTGCTTGCAATACAAACTACTGCTACTATTGATGGTAGTATTTGGACAAAATTAAAAGTTCTTTTCCTTGCCTTTCCTACACTGAAACGGACGTGCGGGTGCAGTGTTACATGCTCTTCAAAGTTACACTTAGTTCATCCACTGACCGTCTACTCTCTCTAGATCATGGGTACTCACAAACTTTCTCTCAGGGGCTACATTTACAGTGTAGTTTGGGGCCGAGGGCCGCACTGGTGGGGGCGGAGTCAGAGGGGGCGGGGCTAAAGCAAAACGATAACTTGTGACCATGAGGTTGCACACAGGTCCCTGCAGCAGATGCCCTCACCCACTGAGCCACCAGACCCAGCATTTACATACATCTCTCTCCCTCCTGCTCTCCCTCCTGCCCTCCCTCTCCATCTCTCTCTCCCTCCTGCCCTCCCTCTACCTCCCCCTCTGTCATCTCACTGTGTGTGTGTCTATCTGTGTCAGCCTTCAGCCCGGGTTGAGACCGCTTCCTCAACGCGCACACACAGACAACAACACCAAAGTACTTAACAGGTCTTTAAAAGACCATTAACATATTATTGAGGCTTTGTTTGTTGTAGCGCCCCTGCTTCTCCACCCTGACAATCACTGCTTGCCCGGCCCCACAGAGGCTTTGTTCTATTTCACCTCTTTGTGGCCTTGCATCTCCACTCTGCTCTGTGGGGGCCGGGGGAGCAGTGATTGTCTGCAAGGTCTGCGCACCGTCAAGGAAGGCTTGCCGGGCCACCACCGGCCCGCGGGCCGTACTATGAGTACCCCTGCTCTAGATACACATATGCTATCTAAGAGTCAGATAGTAGCATGATCCAGGTATATGGACACATACAGTTTCTGTGTCACCCACCCAGGCTGTTGTCCTTCCACCCATCATTGCTTCATCATTCACCCAGCCATGCATCTCATATTCTTGCCTTCCCAGCTAGTCTTCAATCTCAATAAGTAAGGAATATATAAGAGCTTACCTCTGGCCGCCACCACCACCGTCTCAACTCTCACAGCCGCCGCCTCCTCCCCTGAAGAATCGCCCTCCGCCTCCGTGTCGAGCACCACCACCCCCACACTGGCCCCACCACCAGATGTTCCACCTACAAAGTACATTTAAGAATGTTAGAATAAAGCACTCACTAGTCTTTGGTCTAGGAATGAAGACATGTGAAAACAATGTAATTTGTGACTGTCTACGTTAAAGTTAAAAAAAATGTCCCTTTTTCCAGGGAAGGTTGTCTTGCTGCACTTTTTGGCACAACTGATGAAGGCTGTTTTTTTAACACGCACCATTTTTCTCCACACAGACAGAAGATGGACTTCTAACAACAAGATCAAGTTGAAACCAGGTGAGAGCTCGGCTCGACCACAAGAAATGTCTTCAATTAATCGTCAGCACTAACCACTTTTCCATTATCAGTTAAACGTTTAGTTTTATTATGACTTCATTTTAATAAATGTGTTTACTTTTAATAAAGCTTTTAAACTTAAATACAATCTGTGTATTTTGGTCCAGACTAGAGTGACTGAGCGAAAGGTTTTGCAATTTTTGCAAGCATGAGTCCAGATAGAACACTTCAAAAGACATTATGGACAATCCCAGAGGACTGCACTAAGTTGATAGAGCTATTGTTGACTAGAATCATGGGAGTTTCGCCAACCGTGCAATCTTAGTTAGCTACACAGACAGACTAATAAGAATAATCTAGTAATACCACAGGGAGTCATAGTAGAGGCAGGATAAGAATTTAGATACAGTCTACAAGAAGAGCAAAGACAATTTTGAAAAAAGTCAAATGAGGAACGCTAGGAAAAATAGGTACTTGTCTAAAATGAAAACTTACTGGGGCCAGCAGAGGAGCCCTCGCCTGCCCGATCCTGGCCCTGTTGAACAGCATCCGCCGCCTGCTGCTCCTGTGTCCTCCTCTCGCCCCTGGGGGGAGCTGACGTACAACATGAAAGAAAGAACAGAAAACATGGATGATTGTTGCTTGTCAATGTCAACCAAATCAAACATTTCAAAAGAACAATAACAAAATATTTCCGCGAATTTATATTGATTAAGGTTAGTTTTCATTTATTTGCGGACCTGTGACTTCGAAAGTCACGTAACTCACTAAACAAAGTACTGAAACGTTCACCTAGGACTGGCAGGCAGCAGTCCGCAGGCAAGACGCAAAGTGACAGGCAAACTCCATTGTGATTTCAGTCAGATCAGTGACAACACTAACAGTTGCCTGCTACATTACCAGTCATTGAAATAGTCAAACTATCAATCCACCGCCACTATTTTTCTTATTGTCAGGGGTACAAAGGAAGGGGCAGATTTAAGCCCCTTGCGGCTCTTTTGCGCCGTTCTTGCGTGACTTTTGTGACGCAGCAGCTAAACAAAAAAGGGCGCCATGGTGCGGCGTATAATATTATAAGAACGTGACGCATTTGGGAGATGCATCCCGTTATAAAGCCCTGCGCCATCAGGGGGCGTTCCGGCGCAAGGGAGGGCATTCCTGCGCTGGAACACATCCTAATAGTGGCTGAGGGAAATCTACAAAATTTCAATCAGTCACCTTTAGGACAATGATGCGTCACACAAACCCTGCACCTGCTTGAAGCAGACGTACGGCTTGACCCAGCATTGGGGAGATAGGGTACCCCAGAGCATTGCTGGAGCTGCGCCATCGTTGTGACGCAACTCCAGCAGTAAAGCTTCGGTGACGTTTTGGGCCCATGGTGCGCCGCATTGCAAATACGGCGCACCATGTTTGGTGGTGGTAGCGGGCCGCACAATTAATGGCGCATCCCTGCTACTTTGCAGGGATGCGACGGTAATTGCAATTCTGCCCCTTAGGGGCATACTTACTTACGCGTTCTGGCGCATCTCCAGAGATGCGCCAGATCAAATGCGTCACGCAAAACTACCCTTGCGACACGGCAGATGCGCCTCATTTACAATGCGGCGCGCCCTGGCGCAAGGGTAGGCACTTGCGTGACGCATCTCGTCACGTAAGAGCGGCGCATCGCTGGAGTCACGTCGCCAACGCAATGCAACTCCAGTAATGCTCAGGGCCACCCAATACTTAACATGCTGTGTCAGTCCTTTAGCCTGCTTCGAGCAGACATAAGGAATTGAATTGACGTAGCAGCGTCGCAGAAGTGCCTGCGTTAAATCTTGTAGATTTCACGCAGGCAATTTTGCGAGGCGCACAGCCACCGGACCGCCCACCCTGCGTACTAGGAACGCACCCATTGTGGTGCAGGCCCATGGCTTTATAACGTGACGCATCTCCCTAGATGCGTCATGCTGTAAATGACTTGCAGGGATGCGGCACGTTTACACCGCTGTTGCGTCACGCAAGGCAACGTAAACGTGGCAACGTAAACGTTTCGCAAGGGGCTTGTAAATGTAATCTGCCCCCTAGTGTCTAGCATTACGCAGTTCTGTAAAGTACACTCATACATAATAGTTACTCAGGCCAATGAGACCACGAAATAGAAAACAAATAAGCATAGTAGCAACGCCACTCAGAAGGAGAGCAGTGCACCTGAAATGCACAGAAGATTTTGAAATATAATTTAACTACAATGTAATCGTCATCAGCGGCATTATTGGCTTGCTCCATGTAAAAAACAAATATTTGCAATACAACAACACAGAGCAGGAGAAAACATCATAGTAGTGAGTGATTAAATGGCTACTACTACTCACCAAGCCCGGGGATCTCCAAGCCGAGCTGGTCCAGCAGGTCGCGCTCGCGGTCCAGGAGGTCCGTCCAGCGATGGGTGACCTGGCTGTAGGTGCGCTGGACCCCGTAGAGGTGGGATATGGCCCAGCACACCTTCTCCCACCGCTTCCGACGCTCCCGCATGTTGTAGCCGCCGGCCGCGATCCTGCCGCCTCCCGCTATGGTCCTGGGCAGGCGGCGCTGGACGAAGTAGACCAGCGCGCCCACTTCCTCCGGGCTGAATATCTCCCGTCGAGTCACCTGCTCCCCCCTCAATCTCCCGCATGCTGTCCTGGCACTGGGTCCAGCACTACTCCCCGCCGCCGCTGCGGCCCTCAAGTGCCTGGGCAGCTTCACGGCGCCTGGCTTGACCATGGTCTGGGCAGGTAAGGTAGGAAGAAGTTGAAAATTAAGAAAGAATAGGATAGGGAAGAAGAAAAGAAAAGAGTTTAAAAAAGTAGTTTAAAAGTAAAGAAAAATAGCAGAAAAGACAAAAATATACAGCTAGGAAAAGAGAGGGATAGATAAGAAGCAAAATCGTAAAAAAAAACTGAAAATAAGCAAAGGATGGCAAAGATACCAAGAGGATTAAACACCATGCCCAGACACAGGAAATGAATGAAAAACAAGATGGCCGGCGCCCGTTCACGAGCGCGAAAGTAAGTTCGCGCGAGATTTTCCTCGCGATCTCGTGCGAACCTCTAGATTTCCCGCGCGATCTCGTGCGAACCTCTACTCGCAATGCGCTTACTGCGCGAGATTATACATAGCGGGCGGAAACGGAAATACGTCACGCAAACAAAATGGCCGCGCCCGTACTCGACCTTGGGGTAAATTCGCGTGTTGCGCTGCAAGCGGCTCGCGAATACTGCAAAAAAACTCGCGAAACAACAAGCCGCAAAAAAATAAAATGCTCATTCGCACGAATTGGCGGCTTCCGCGGTTGGTTTCGCACGACGCCGCGCCCCCGCGAATAGCGCGAAAAAAACCGAAAAACGATTTCAGCAAAAGCAAAGCAAAAGCAGTAAAAATTACTATTCCCACTCCAGAGGGTGCAACAGTAGGGAAAGCGTTGGATAGCGTAGGGGTAAAAATTACTATTCCCACTCCAGAGGGTGCAACAGTAGGGAAAGCGTTGGATAGCGTAGGTGTAAACATTACTATTCCCACACCAGAGGGTGCAACAGTAGGGAAAGTGTTGGATAGCATAGGAATAACGATTACTAATTAATTTAATTAAATAATTAATATTATTTAATTACTAATTAATTATTAATTAACAATTTAAAAAAATTACAAATATTTGCACCTTAACTCTAATTATTGTACTTAACTAATTAATATTATTTAATTACCAATTAATTATTAATTACCATTAACAAATAATTCTATTTATTTGCACATTAACTCTAATTAATGTAATTAACTAATTAATATAAATTAATTACCAATTAATTATTAATTAACAATAACAAAAATAAATTATATTAGCACATTAACTCTAATTAATTTAATTAACTAATTATTAATAATTAATTACCAATTAATTATTATTTAAAAATATTTAAAAATATTTATTAATTAATTAATTATTATTAAATTACTTCCCACCCTATTCCCCTATAAATACACAACCCGCTCTGATACTAAAACGCAAAATGTAAACAAAATTACTAATTTTCAAACATACATTTAATACCATATTTAACACACATATAAACAACATAATAAAATACAAAACACTAAACATAATTTCGATATTATTAAATTTCGATACTAGTAACATACATACCATAAAAACTATATTTTGTCTGTTGATATTTTGGGCATCGATATTCTATACCATCGAAATTAAAACATCGATATTATTGTATATTGATATTTAAATTTCGATATTTTGTCTCCCTACCTAATTTAGGAAGAGTGCAACAAGACGACTTTCAGAGGCTGCATGGCTAAATCATGTCTGTTTCCAGCATTTACCTCCAACAACAGAAGCAGGACCACCCACCCATCCTCCACTTAGCTTTGAATGTGAGCCATACAGCACTGAGCACACATACACACACAACAACATAGCATTTTCCAAATTTAGTAACAGAATCAAAGCCCTGCTGTCAGTCACACCACACTCGCCTCCACTACTACACAGACATGTAGGTCTGGTGTTGTAGTTTACCTTTTAGGCCACTTCACGCCCCGAGTTATTCCATCAATCATCTTCAATCCTACTGACTCTGACTGCGAGTAGGGTATGGTTATAGTATCCAACTCTGTAACAAAAGTGTCCAGAGTGAGTCCAGACTCGTCCGGACTCAAAATGCAATGGATTTGCCTGCAGTAGTACAATTTTGTTATTGAACAACAAGAAGGGAAAGATTGACTTGAGTCACTTTTTTGTGCGTGTAGAAAACTAGTAGACATCAAGCATAACAAACAACAATCACTCAAAGTGCAATGCATGCCATCTTTTACCTGTTCTTCTGGGGCAGTCCCTCTAGGCTCGGAAAGGATCGATATATAGTCAGGTTTGGACTCGAGGCAGGCACACATTTCACATTTGATGTATGTGTTCTCCATCCAATGTCTCGCTTGAGGGAAATGGATTTAGGGCGAGTCAGGAGGATTGGAATAACTTCTTCACTGACTGCACACAGTTGCAACTCCAATCCGGCAATAAAAGACTGTGGTGATGAATTTGTTGTGATTCAAACCAGAAAGACAGTGGCACACAGAAATAATAAAGTCAAAATATTCCTTAGCTATATCTTTTTTGTGGGCTCTTTTTTGGGCATCGAAGGAAGAAAGAAAGTAACTCGAAAAGCCTAGTTGTCAGCGAAGTAGATCTCATCCTCAAACTCTGGTAGTTCACCCAGAAGTAGGTAACCTAACACACTACTTCATGACCTGAGCCGCCGTCATCATCTTCCTGCAGTGCTACTTCAGGTATGGTGTAATTCGGTGTAGTATAAAGTGCTGAATTTTTTTGATCATGGTTAACCTCTCTACGTTTTGGGGCGCGTAACTGGTCCTTCTTACTGTCAGAACGGCACCAACAGTACTGAAAACACACTCAGTAGTGACACTTGTGACAGGGCAAGCCAGATAGTTTATCGCCAGCATGCTAAGAACTGGCCATTGGCGCCTTTTCCCATACCAAGACAGCAATGGGGTTTGATCAAAGTAGACCTCTGTTGGGTCATCCAAATAGGCCTGGACCATTTGCTCAATGCTCATGGGAGCTCTGCTTTGTTCAGCCTCTTTTGCCTTTGCCTCAGCATTGGACTTACGCACTGCCTGTTGAGACTATTCCTGTGCCGATTTTGGGGCTGAGGCTCGTGTTCTTGTTGTTGATATTGTTGTTAGTGGTTTTGGCTGCTATGAGCCCACCATACTGTCCTCCGGCTCTGAAGTTGAACTTGAAGGCTGCCCTGCAGTACTTGTTGTGCCCTGGAGAAGCAGGCCTCTAATTCCCGGCCGTTCTTTTTCTAGCTGACTGGCTTGCACAGCTATCCAAGTTTTGTAGCTGGCAACATCCCCCTCTGAAAAAGGAATGAAAGTGTGCATTAATGATTTGTACTGTGGATCAAGAATTGTGGCACAAATGTAATGGTTGGATGACACAATGCCTCTTTGCACCCTTGTATTTTCAGACAAGTAAAGGGTTAAGCTCTCCACCAACTCATATGCTTCTTTTTTTCCTCCACACCTGCGTACATTGCAGACAACCCCTTCAACTGTTCCTGTAGCATGTGCAACAATGGAATAGCTTGGCCCATAGTACAGTCCTCCTTGCGTACTTCACTTGTAAAGACCTCAAAAGCAAGCAGCATCTCTGTCATACATGTAACTAGGCCCCTTTGGTCCATCTCAATGATCATGCCTTTCACAGTAGCATCCCCTCTTTTCATGACATATTCATTGATTGGTCGGTACTGCTCAAACAGACGTTCATGCATGTAATACGTTGAATTCCAATGTGTTGGCACCTCCTGGAAGAGTGCTTTAACTAGCATTTTATTATCATGTTGAATGATCCTAAGCTGCTTCTGGGCTTTAAAAGAATGACTGACATGTGTGCAGATTCTTCTGCAGGTGGACAGTAAGTTGCTGACTTGGTCTTCTTTTTTGAGAAAGCCTTGAACAATGATGTCAATGCAGTGCAGTTAAACATAGGACCCTGAAATAAACACCATTGCCCATGGCTATAACTATATTACTGCCATTGTCTGTGACAACAAAATCAATGTTGAGCCCTCTTGGTCGCAGCTATTCAAAGACCTTGTTGTCAAAGTCTTCCAAAATGTTTGCAGCAGTATGAGATTTCTCCATGATGAACATGGCCACAATTGCATGTTTCCAAGCGGCATTAAAAATCTCAGCAGTGTCAACACCTGCAAATATTTTTTCTCTAACCCCCACAAAAGAGATCCAGTGTGCAGTGATGCACATGCAATCAGTGGCTTGGCAACTGGTCCACATGTCTGTTGTCAGGTTGATAGTGAGAACAGCACTTTGCTACAAAGCTTGTCCAAGCAATTCCAGCATGTTGTGATGTAGTTCTAGGACAGCAACTCTGGCGAAATAGGACCTGCTGGGAGCCTTTCATGTTGGGCAAATGGCTACCAATAATTGAAGAAAATCCCCCCTTCCACAAAAGAAAAAAAGGAGGAGGTCCAGTGCTAACATTTTAGCCAGCTTTGCGTTGTACAAATGTGCTGTTGGGTGGTTGCGTTCATACTGCCCCTCCAACCTAAAAATGCTGAGAATGGTAGCCTGGGTGTTTTTTCTTTTATGATGCCACTGATGGAGGTGACTTCTTGACACCAGATGTTAGGTTCAATGCACGTTTTTTTGTTGCTGTACTCTCTTTCCTTGGACCCCTTGCTGTCACAGCCTGACTCTGGTGCCATTGCGATGTTGCTGATAATAATGTGGGTGGTGCCACTGCACTGCTGGGGACAGGGCTGCTTCGTATACCAGAGAAAATGTCTCCCTCTTGATCACCTTCCACCGTGATCGGATCTTCTTCATCCCCTCCAACAACAACACTTGCAATTTTTTGGCCGCTAAGTTGCACCTCTCCCTGGATCAAGAGGTATTTTCTCAGATGGGTTGTTTGGACTTTGGTACCATAGTTTGTACCAAGCTTTACCCGACTAACACATGCTCGACAAATGGAGCATATAGCAATCTTCACCTCCTTCCTGCTAACCGAAAAGAAGACCCAAACTGGGGAGGTCAGCTTTCTGACGCTGCTGGTGCCACTTGCTATGTTGGATGAACTGGTAGGTGGGCGTGATGTTTAACTCTCTGCAGGACCTACTTCTACTGAGGTGGTTGTTGTGGTAGATGTAGGTCGCTGATGGGACTTTGCAAATATGGCAGCTGTAGGTGGTGTTGGTGGTATCTGTGTAGGTGGTATCCGTACCACTCTCCTCACAGAAATTTGGGATAGGGTAATGTCAGTCTCTACTGGCGTGGGGCTAATGTCCTGAATGACTGGCTCATCATCACGGTCCTCCTCCTCTACATCTACCTCCATAACTCTAAGGCTTTCTGGAACCTTCTTTTTACCTAGCCTTGTCTCGTGGAGTGTCTCACTTTCAGACTGAGGTGGGATTCAAGTGGTGTCTAGAGCATCAGAAGGGGGTTTGCAGAAGACGTTGATGAACTGACCCTCCTTTTCCTTTCTGGGGATCTGGAAGACAATGGATCTTCAGAAAGAGTGGCCTGCTCTTCTTCCTCAGCAGGAAGCTCAATCTCCTGAACTGCCCCTACTTTGGGAAGAACAACTACTATTGGGGTGATTGTGGCTGTTATTGACCACTTATCTGCGTTTTCTGCTAAATTGATTGGGTACTACTTTGCAATAATGATAAGCCAATTTCAACATCACTGCTCGTGGGCGTTGTCGTGATTAGACTGGCTGCCTCTGCGATAGACATGGGCTTGGGCCTAGATTGGTGGGGTGGGTCGACTGATGCAGGGGTTCTGCTCCCAGCTTGCTCCCTGGACACCGCTACTACAGGTGCAATTTTTGGTTTCCCAAAAAAAGGTAATGGGCGACAAACCTGTGATAGTAAGTGGCAGTGCCTTCTTGTTCTCACTGAAAACTTTCTTGGTACTGGACCTGGTACCTTTCTTTGGGGCCATCTTAAAGATGTCAGTTAGCAAGCAGGAGCATAAGTTGAAGAGATGCCTGTCTGTGGTCACACATTATGTGACATTGTGCGCAGGGCGCAGGCCTTCTGTCTGGCAGTACAATGGGTGATGTTGTCTTCTTCTCTTTTGTGCACCTAAAAGCAAAGAAGCAAGAAGAACACCAGTGAAACTTGGCATTGTTGTGGTTCAATTCCTAGTCAAGCAAATATAATATAATTTAGTGTGTGTGGTCCACTTGTAGTGTTATTATTAGATCAGTTATTAGAACACTTAACAATACTGTGTAATCATTTGTGAGACTTTGACAACAACAGGGGCTTTCATGGTGTATTGTGTTACTGTGTGCACTACAGTAGTACACTCAGGAAGGATAGGAAAGAAGAAGAACAACAAAAATACAAATGTAACAGTTTGGCATTGTGCATCACGTGGGATGCTATACTGAGGGAGCTGCAGCTGACAAATGACAGTTGAAGCAATAAGCCACGGGGAACAAAGGGAAGATAGACATGCAGACCTATATGACAAAAGCACACTAATTGCCTCCACAAAATGGCCGCCAGACACAGATCACACAACAACAAGCAGGAGGTCTGGAAAACAATTAACTCAAGCAGGCCTATATAGGGAAGCTCAGCAAAGGCAAACGATGGCCCACTATTACAAATACACTCACACACTGGTCAGACAAAGGAGGCATGCTAAACATTACATCTTTAATGCAACAATGCCAAAAACGAAAATCCACAGGGCTAAAATAGTTTGCAAGTTACAACCACACACATCCAACAAGTAACTTAACAACACACCTGAAATTACTTGGTGAAATAAATACCACAAAAAAAACATTTTTTATTTTTAATCAAATGCCATCCATGCCCTAAATGATGTTTAAATTCAACAGACAACACAGAAACAGTTTCATGCACCCATCAGTAGCTCTGGGCCTAGTATTGGTTGGAAAACCAATTGGTATACTAGGCCACACAGTTAATCATTTCAAATCAATATTGCAAATGTATTAAAAACATGGAGAAAATGTAGTGAACTGTGCTAAATTTTGTGCTGAATAACAGAAGAAAAAATCGCATGCAAAACAACAAGCAGCAAGAAGACATGGCAACCCCCAAAGAAGGCATGCCGGCCTACGACACTGACTGCCTCCACAAAATGGCCACCAGCCAGCCACAGGGACAGGCCACAACAACAAGCAATAAAAAGCCTAAAAAGGAAAGACAATACAGGCCTATGGAAAAATCACAGTGGCTGCATTCACAAAATGGCCGCCAGCCACATGGTCAGGCCACAATAACAAGCAATAAGGCCTATGGCAAAATCACACTGGCTGCCTTCACAAAATGGATGCCAGCCAATGGGCCAGGCTACAACAAGAAGAAGCAATAAGCCAAGAGGAACAAAGGAAATACATGCAGGCCAATGACAAAAGCACACTAACTGCCTCCACAAAATGTCCACCTGCTGCATGGCCAGGCCACAACAACAAGCAATAAGCCTACACAGGGAATACAGACAATGCAGGCCTATGGCAAAAGCACACTGGCTGCCTTCACAAAATGGCCGCCAGCCACATTGCAGGCTACCACAACAAGAAGCAATAAGCCAAGAGGAACAAAACAAAGACATGCAGACCTATGGCAAAAGCACACTAACTGCCTCCACAAAATGGCTACCAGCCACATGGTCACTGTGAGAAGGTGGGTTGGTATATGCTGTCCAATAATTGAATTGGGCACCTTGTACCAGTCCACACAACCCTTATGATGTATGTGGTCAAAAATAACCTTTATTGAAAGCTATCCTTCTGGTAGCTATGGAGAGCAGCCTTCAGGATTAATCTTGAAGGAATGTAAAGCAGCTTGTTTTACCAGAATATCACCTTCTAAATGACTAAATGAAAGGAGAACCGCATAGCTTTTGTATAAAAATATGTATTTATTATTATAACACTCTCTACTAGTCTCTATGTGAGACCAGGGCACAAAGCACACAATGCTTAATCAATAGCACATTCATAAATAGCACAATACCCAGCGGGCTCCAGGGGGAGACAGAACCATATACTAAACAAATGGTATAACAACAACGACTTGACTAGATCCAGTGCCTAGAGCAGGTAGAATTGCTGGGACCCCAAGGAACCACCCAGAGAAGTGACACAGGAGCCCACGGAGGACGGGTGCAGTGAGGAAACACAGACGCGTGCTCCCTACAACTCTGTGGGAAAGTTGTGGTTGCAAATTTAAAGTTTAAGGACACTTTTACGAGGAATTCGAGCAAACCCTTTGGAACATAGGAGATTCTAAGGCCAACCCACCAGTGAGTACTGAGGTACCTGTGTTGCCTATCTCAGAGGAGCTGGGTGCATAGGTGTCACGTGGTGTTGGAAACTTTTGTCATTTTCAATGGAGAGCTGCAAAGAAGTACTGCTGCCAGGAAGATGAAAAATGTCCAGTGGAATCCAAGCCTGGGATCTAATTGAGAGGGGACAGAGTCTGGATCACTTCTAGTGACCAGGGGCTCGGTAGTCAAATGCCCACTGATGTCGGGTGCTTCAGGTTCAAAGAGGGGTTGTTTGACTCTGCAGCCACGGGGACCAGGAGATGTCTGGGAAAACCAAAATCTGGAGGTGAGCTGTCCCAAGAAGGATGTCGAGAGCTGAGGGGTCGATGTCTGGCTGGAGCACCAACAATCCTTGGCAACTGCAACCCATGCAGTCAAAGGAAAAAGATTATGGTGTGGACCAGCAAGGTCCAGGGGACTCTCTATGCATTGGAGAGTCAGGGCACATCTGGAGGATTCATGTAAGCCCAAGAATTCACAAGATGACCCTTGCCAGGAGCCACCAGCCAACGGACCAGAGATCGCGAGGAGACCTCAAGCAAGTATGCAGAGGAACAGCCCACAGGACACGTGTGGGGTGGAGGCTGGTAATCTTTAGTGCAAA
Organism: Lissotriton vulgaris; assembly: GCF_964263255.1. NCBI lineage: Eukaryota > Metazoa > Chordata > Amphibia > Caudata > Salamandridae > Lissotriton > Lissotriton vulgaris. The sequence continues at coordinate 623,310 of NW_028255036.1, read as the reverse complement.
TAATGGTCAGGTCAGGACTACACAGAGTCCAAAACACAGGCTCAGGAATTGCCACTAAGTATATGCAACTGCAAGACCATGCGGTGCACAGGGGTACGGGTTGCCCGGTCCCCACGAGGGATACTGGTCTCAGAGTTGCTCAGAGTGCAGATCAATTTCAGGGACCTTCAGAAACCCCCCTCCTGTGTTGCTGAAATCTTCAGTGCCTCAGGAGCTTGGGAGAAGCAAACTGAGTAGATGTGTTTAGGTGCCTGCTTTTGCAGGGGAGTAACTCCTTTACTCCAAGGGAGATTCTTCAGTCGTGCAGGCAGTCAAAGTACTTGATTTCTTCTTAGCAGAATCTTGTCCAGGTAAAATCTAAAGTCATGAAATCAGGTAACCCACTTTATACCCATGGGAAGGCATCGGATAGATTCTGTCGACCCTCCTGTGGGAGGAGCAGGACAGAGGGGTGGGTACACCCATGTCCTTTGTCCAGTTTTGCACCAGAACAGGAGTCAATGGCTCCCAGAACTGGTTTGAGCTGGACTATGCACAGGGACACCAAATGGGCCCCCTTTGCTGACTTTCTGGCACTCACCCAGCCCAAATATGGTAAATCCTGTCGGGAAGTGGTTACATCTCCCTGTGGGATACCTATTGTCATGCCTTCCTCTGTGGGAGCTTGGCTCAGCAGCAGGAGGGCAGACCCGTGTCTGTGGCTGGCAGCATCCATTTTGTGCAGCCCAGGTCAAGAAAGCTGGTATTGGGTATACCGGTGACCCACATATTTCCCTCTAGTAGGGTGGAATCATACCTCCCACACCAATTACTGGTGTGGATGTATGATTCCAAGGTGTTTGACACCAAACACAACATGTTTCTAAGCAGCCGTTTTAAAGTTAGCATTTGCTGCTAGGTTCTATAATGCACTTAAGCATATATGTCTGGCTGCATCACAGACAATGCCGAAGAATGGTCTCCGAAGGCTGCAGAGGGGCTTTGCTCATGCAGTGGCACCCTCTCACGCAAATCCCAGAACCCTGCCTTCAGGATTGTTAAGGCCTGCTATAGGAGTGACTGATAGGCATTTAAGTGTAGTAATTTAGAGAGATATAGTAAACCTATATCTCAGTAAGTGGTGCAAGCACCATCTTACACAGTCTGCAGTAGCAGGCCTGTTGTGTCAATTTGGCTTTCCTCTCATGGGTGGCATAATACCTGCTGCACTCTATGGGAGTAGGTGTGGGCGGAAAATCCGTTACGCTCGCGGATTTTGCGGATTTTTGGGAAATTCGCAATCCGCGAGATTTGCGAATTTCCCGCAAAATCCGCAAATTCGCACGCAGCGGATTTTTTTGGTGGCGCGCGGCGTTGGTGATACAATTTTTGCGGCGCGCGGCGTTTATCATCGTTTGCCGAGTTGTTTTTTTCGATAGTTTGCGAGTGCTGCGCCATTTTGGATCTTGCTGTGTGATCCCGCGGGAATTGGCGAGCGCAATTACGTCATCGCGGCTTGCCAGCGATAGTTTGTCAACGCGAGTACGGCGAGATCACGTCTCGCGGTACTTCGCAATTGCGAGATTTGAGATGCGGCGAGCGAAAATATAAATTTGCAATTCTGCACAAGAAATCCACCAGCAAGCAGCATAAACCTTCTAGAAATGATGATTTTTATCTGAATAACTCCTTAGTTTGACATTTGCCTGCACTTTTTTAGCGAGGAGTCCATTTTGGGGAGGGGGGCAGGGGGGTGGGAGGAAGGAAGTGCCCCACAGTCTTCAACTTCCTGTTCCTGTTCAGCAGGCTCCTCCCAGTGCTTTGTCCATCTCCTGGTCACTTTTCATTTGGGTCTGGAGCTGGAAGGATTACTTTTTGTGGATGCTGCTGGATATTTGGATTTGAGGCCTTTTTGACTTTCTTTGGATCACTGTTGGATTAGAAATTTTACAAGTAAGTTTGTTTGGGGCATTACAGTTGCTGCAATTAAAATTTTGGAATTTTCGATTTTTGGGCTGTTTTGGGGCCTTTTGCCCAGGGGTACTCAGTGGTGGGTGGACTGAGTCTTTCTGTGGGTTGTCTTGAACTTAAACATCATGGAGGCCATGGATGAATTGGGATTGTGCTGATTTTTCTGTGTTTTTCGATTTTTGACCTGTTGTTGGGGCCTTGACCAGGGGTAGTGAGTGGTGCATGGGCCTAGTCTTTCTGTGGGCTGTCTTGAACTTAAACATCATGGAGGGCATAGATGGAATGGGATTGTGCTGATTTTTCTGTGTTTTTCGATTTTTGACCTGTTGTTGGGGCCTTGACCAGGGGTAGTGAGTGGTGCATGGGCCTAGTCTTTCTGTGGGGTGTCTTGAATTTAAACATCATGGAGGGCATGGATGGAATGGGATTGTGCTGATTTTGCAGTGTTTTTCGATTTTTGGGGGTGTTCATGGGGAGGGACATGCCATGCGGCTGGTGGCCATTTTGAGTGCAGCTACAGGCACTGGCCATGTGCTGGCAGGCAAGTGGCCATTTTGAATGCAGGCTTTGTTGTTAGGCCTCCAACCATTTTGCCTACTTTTCAACCATTATTTATGCCCAGGGGTAGTGAGTCTTGCATGGGCCTAGTCTTTCTGTGGGTTGTCTTGAATTTAAACATCATGGAGGCCATGGATGGAATGGGATTGTGCAGATTTTCAGTGATTTTCGTTTTTTGGGCCTGTACTTGTGGCCTTTTCACCAGGGGTATTTGAGTCTAGCATGGGCCTAGTCTTTCTGTGGGCTGTCTTGAACTTAAACATCATGGAGGGCATGGATGGAATGGGATTGTGCTGATTTTTCTGTGTTTTTCGATTTTTGGGGGTGTTCATGGGGACAGGCCATGTGGGTGGGGGCCATTTTGAGTGCTGGTACAGGCAGGCCCTGGCCATGTGCTAGGAGGCAAGTGGCCATTTTGAATGCAGGCTTTGTTGTTAGGCCTCCAACCATTTTGCCTACTTTTCAACCTTTATTTATGCCCAGGGGTAGTGAGTCTTGCATGGGCCTAGTCTTTCTGTGGGTTGTCTTGAATTTAAACATCATGGAGGCCATGGATGGAATGGGATTGTGCTGATTTTGCAGTGTTTTTCGATTTTTGGCGGTGTTCATGGGGAGGGACATGCCATGTGGCTGGTGGCCATTTTGAGTGCAGCTACAGGCACTGGCCATGTGCTGGCAGGCAAGTGGCCATTTTGAATGCAGGCTTTGTTGTTAGGCCTCCAACCATTTTGCCTACTTTTCAACCTTTATTTATGCCCAGGGGTAGTGAGTCTTGCATGGGCCTAGTCTTTCTGTGGGTTGTCTTGAATTTAAACATTATGGAGGGCATGGATGGATTGGGATTGTGCTGATTTTGCAGTGTTTTTCGATTTTTTTTGTGCTCTATAACTGAACTGATGTTCCTCTGTCTTCCATTTTTTTTAGGTGCACAAGACTCAAGAGAACCACCAGTGCCAGGAAGAAGTCCTGCAGCGGTGTGTGTGTGCAGCATAACGTCACGCGACGTCACGTCTGGCCTCAGACAACTCTACAATTCGTGCAACTGCGGCCTTCTGTCTGACCTGCTCTGAAGAAGATGGCCCCGCCCCCAAAGAAAGTTCTCCGTAGCTCCTCTAGCAAGAAAGTTGCTAGTAAGGAGCAGAAGAAGCAAGTTACCAAGGAGGCTGGTGTGCCACCCGCCACGTTTTTTGGGAGCAAAAAAAAAAGTACGCCTGCAGCAGCAGGATCTGCTGGGGACCAAGCTGGGAGCAGCACCCCTGCTCCATTGGGTTCAGTGCCTCCACCACCACGCCAACTTAAGTCAAAGCCCTTGAGTGCTTCAGAGGCAGTCAGTGTACTTCTCCAATCACCATCGACCAGTGATGTTGGCTCATCGCAAGAAAGTAGCAGCAATGTCCCTGAATCAACACAGGTTGTTGTAACTCATCTGACAAGTGTTGAACAACCACAGCCGCAACAACAACACCATGTGCAAGTACACGCCCAAGTACATGTGGAAGGAGAGGCAGCAAAAGGAGATGCGCAAGCAAAGGTGCATGGAGGTTCACAAGTGCCCACAATAGTTGTTCCTCCCGAAGTAGGGGCACATTTGGAAATCGACAATGAAGCCGAGGTATCATTGGAAGCCACTCCTCCTGATGATCATTCATTGTCTTCCACATCCCTAGCAAGGAAAAGATCAAGGGGGGTGTCTACATCTTCTTCAAGCCCACCTCGTTCTGATGCAAGTGATCTGTCTTGGGAACCACAACTGCGGTCTGACAGTGAGGCACACCATGATCTGACACCGGTACCTAAGCGTAAAAGGAAGGTGGTCCAAAAACTCAAACCTATGGAGTGTGATGAGGCTCAACAAGAAGTGACAGATACTGCTGGTGATGAAGCCTCTCACGATGACGACGAGCCAGTCATCACAAAGGTCACTGCAGCCCCACCGGGCATGCAGCAAAGAGACATTTTGACCCTATCCCGAGAAGCTGCTGAGCGTGATGATGATGTCGGCGAGGAGGCAATGGAAATGGAATCATTAGATTTGGAGTTAAGTAGTACACCAAAACCTACCGCTTCCATATTTCTTCCTCGCAAGAAGGTACCCACCTCGTCCTCGACCTCAATTCGTGGTGGTGAAAGTGCAAAACGTACTGAAGTTCGGCAATCCACATCCTCCACTTCATCTGGCATTAGCAGCAGGACCACCACCACCAGTATCGCCGCCTCCTCCGGCCCCCGAAGACATTTCAAGTCTCCAGTTTGGGACTTCTTTAGTGTTTGCCCAAAAAATGAAAACGTAGCCATTTGTAGCATTTGTAAGCTTCGAGTTAGTCGTGGTAAGTTGGGTTCCAACTATGGTACCGGAGGCCAGAGAGGTCATCTTAGGAGAACGCACGATGTCCAATGGTTTGCGCACCTACACGCGATCAAGGAAGCCGGAATTGCACGCAATGAAAACGTTGTTTTTTCATCTGGTGATGACGAGGAGGTAGAAGACGATTCAAACACTTCACTTACACCCAGTTCCCCTGTCAGCAGCACACCCCATGGGAGCCACACTAAGAGTGTGGGAGAGAGTGAGACATCAATGCGGAAAAGTTCATCAGCGAGCGTAACTGGGTCGAAGAGATCATCATCATCCCGTAAATCCTTGGTCCAGGGCAACATTAAAAAGATGTTGTTTACAGAAGCGTAATATGAACGCAACCACCCAATGACCCGTCTGTATAACACTAAGCTGGCTAAAATGCTAGCTCTGGACCTTCTCCCTTTTTCTTTTGTAGAAGGGGTTGGTTTTCTAGAATTAGTGACAGCGCTCTGCCCTAAATGGAAGGTTCCTAGCCGGTTCTATTTTGCCCGAGTTGCGGTTCCAGCACTACATGAAGATGTTCTGAAGGTGATTGGGGCAGCTTTGCAGAAGAGTGCTGTTCACACTATACATCTGACAACAGACATGTGGACCAGTGGCGCAGGCGCTGATTACATGTGCATCACTGCACACTGGGTCTCTTTTTCAGGGGCTAAAGCAAAGCTAAACTCAGGTGTTGACACTAACATTGTTTTTAAAGGTGCTCGGAAACATGCAACACTAGCCATGTTTGGTTTGGAGAAACGTCACACAGCAGAAAACATTTTGGATGTCTTTAACACAAAGGTCCTTAACTGGCTGTCCCCACTAAAACGCAAGGTTGGTTATGTTTCCACGGACAATGGCGCCAATATAGTTAAGGCCATGAGGGACGGTTACTATTTCAGAGTGCCGTGTTTGGCGCACTGTATAAACCTGGTTGTCCAAAAATTCTTGGGTAATAAAGGCAGTGCAGCGTACAGTGTATTGGAGACCTGCCGAAAAATGTGCAAGCATTTCAGGCATTCTTTTAAGGCCCGGAAGCAGCTGAGGAGCCTGCTATATCAACGTCAAATGCCAGTGAAAGCACTCATCCAGGAGGTGGTAACACGTTGGAACTCAACCTTCTACATGCTTGAGCGTCTGTATGAGCAGTATACGGAACTCGATCAATATTTCTTTAAAGAGGGTATAGAGGAGCTGAGGATGGGTGGGCCGCAATGGAACATAGTTGAAAGCCTGACACGCATGCTTCGTCCTTTTGAGTTCTTCACGCGTGCAGTCAGCAAGGAGGACTCTAATTTGGGAAAAGCTATCCCATTGTTGTACATGCTGGAGGACCAACTGAAGGAGGTGTGTTCTGTGTTTGGAAAAGATGACAAAAACCAAGACTCTTTGCTTCTGGCTGAGCAATTATTAGAGCTCCTACAAGGTGATGAACGTCTTAAAAAGATCCACTCAGAACAGCATTACATTTGTGCTACTATTCTGGATCCACGCTACAAAAAGGCGCTGGCAGGCCAAGCATTCTTTCCTTTTGATGATGAACATGTTCCAAAGTACAAACGTTGGCTAGCCTTGTCAGCCAAGAAGTTTGAAACAGAACGGCTGGAAATTGAAGGAAATGGCAGTACATCAGCAGGCCATCCCCAGTCAAAACAATCCACTTCTGCACCTGTGGCTGTGGCACAAGTGACCTCTCAGCCGTTAAAGACACCGGCAACCGGATCATCTGCACGAAAGACAACAGAAACATTGGAGGCTGAAGAGGATTGGCTAGCTCTGCGTGGGTTTGGTTCTCAAAAGGTCAGAGGCACAACAAGAGCTAAGCAAAGTGGAGGAACCTTGGATGAGGACCTTGAGTCGATGGTGAAGGACTATCTGAATGACTCAACAGATGTCTATGTTAATTCTGACCCATTGGCGTATTGGCATGGGAAAAAAGAATTGTGGCCACAGCTCACCAACCTGGCTTTAAACTACTTGTCTTGCCCACTCGCAAGCGTGTCTTCTGAACGGGTTTTCAGTGCGGCTGGTGGGATTGTAACTCCCAAACGGAGCCGCCTCTCGCCCAAAAATGTGGAGAGGTTAACAATGATCAAGATGAATCAGCACCTCATACCACCAGATTTCAGAGTACGAGAGAGCGTGCCGGATGAAGAGGAGGTGGACAGCAACATAGATGAGGGAATTTCTACTCTGTCAGGTGACACTGAGCTCACCCTGCCTGAATTCGCAGAGTATGATGACGAAGCCTTATTCTTATTCCTGGACCGTGATACCGAGCCCTGAAAATGAGACAACGAATCAATAACTTTCTTTTTCATCCTTATTCACTTTTATTCCTGTGTGTCTGTCTTTCTTTGTTGTGCACAGTTAATATAATTCAAACTTTAATCAGATAATCACAAAAACAAGCCCATCACCAGAACTGTCTTCACTTGTTTGCTAATTGGTTTGAAGGTGCCGCAGTCTGCATTCCTCAGGTTCACAAGTTCAGAAAAACATGCTCCTCTATCCTCCTCCTCCAGACTCCTATTTCCATCAAAGCAGAGGGCTGGTTTACGCCCAATGAAGAAAGACTCAGCACTTGTGGGGGTGTTGTTCTACCTCTCTGCAGGTGAGTTGACGGGTCTGGGGCCATTGCTGGGAAGCACTAAAAGTGGTTTGGACCAAATCCGAGGCGGAAAATTTTTTGTGTTTTTGATGACTTGCTTGCCTTTGAGGTGCTCTTAGGGGGGGTTCCGTCTGTTTGTGGGTGAGTTTCGTGGTCTGGGAGCACTGCTGGGACACTCTAATCTTGATTGCATTTGCTTTTCAGGAAATCCGTCGTGGCAACCCCGATTTATGGCCTAGCTACGCAGTGCGTTTGGACCGAAGGCCCAGAAATATTGCAAGTATGAGATTTTGCTTTTGGCCTGTTTGGGGGTGTTATGCTTCTTGGCGGGTGGGTTGGCGCCGCGGGTCTTGGGGCATTCCTGGGAAAGGTCTAATACCGGGTAGAAGTGGTTGGGACAAAATCCAGGCCGATTTTTTTTTGGCTATTTCTGACATTTTGCTCTATGTAGCTTTTTCGGGGGCCTGTTTGGGGGGCTTCCTGGTGTTTATGGGTGAGTTTCGTGGTCTGGGAGCACTGCTGAGACACTCTAATCTTGATTGCATTTGCTTTTCAGGAAATCCGTCGTGCCAACCCCGACTTATGGCCTAGCTACGCAGCGCGTTTGGACCGAAGGCCCAGAAATATTGCAAGTATGAGATTTTGCTTTTGGCCTGTTTGGGGGTGTTATGCTTCTTGGCGGGTGGGTTGCCGGGTCTTGGGGCATTCCTGGGAAGGTCTAATACCGGGTAGAAGTGGTTGGGACAAAATCCAGGCCGATTTTTTTTTGTGGCTATTTCTGACATTTTGCTCTATGTAGCGTTTTCGGGGGCCTGTTTGGGGGGCTTCCTGGTGTTTGTGGGTGAGTGGCGTGGTCTGGGAGCACTGCTGGCTATATATACTTTACTTTGCAAGAGGTTTGAAGCAAATCCATGGTGGCAGAGGGGACTTAGGGCCTAGCTGCAGAGCGCGCGCGGAGTGATTTGGGAAATGTGTGAAAAATTGACTAAGTCCCAATTTTTGTACTTTTGCTCTTTGGCTGTTTGGGGGTCTTCTACTCGTTTTCTCCTGGGTTGACGGCTCTGGGGCCATTGCTGGGAAGCTCTAATACCGGATAAAAGTGTTTTGGACCAAATCCCAGGCGGAAATTTTTTTGTGTTTTTGATGACTTGCTTGCCTTTGAGGTGCTCTTAGGGGGGGTTCCGTCTGTTTGTGGGTGAGTTTCGTGGTCTGGGAGCATTGCTGGGACACTCTAATCTTGATTGCATTTGCTTTTCAGGAAATCCGTCGTGCCAACCCCGACTTATGGCCTAGCTACGCAACGCGTTTGGACCGAAGGCCCAGAAATATTGCAAGTATGAGATTTTGCTTTTGGCCTGTTTGGGGGTGTTATGCTTCTTGGCGGGTGGGTTGCCGGGTCTTGGGGCATTCCTGGGAAGGTCTAATACCGGGTAGAAGTGGTTGGGACAAAATCCAGGCCGATTTTTTTTTTTGGCTATTTCTGACATTTTGCTCTATGTAGCGTTTTCGGGGGCCTGTTTGGGGGGCTTCCTGGTGTTTGTGGGTGAGTGTCGTGGTCTGGGAGCACTGCTGGCTATATATACTTTACTTTGCAAGAGGTTTGAAGCAAATCTATGGTGGCAGAGGGGACTTAGGGCCTAGCTGCAGAGCGTGCGCGGAGTGATTTGGGAAATGTGTGAAAAATTGACTAAGTCCCCATTTTTGTACTTTTGCTCTTTGGCTGTTTGGGGGTCTTCTACTCGTTTTCTCCTGGGTTGACGGCTCTGGGGCCATTGCTGGGAAGCTCTAATACCGGATAAAAGTGTTTTGGACCATATCCCAGGCGGAAAATTTTTTGTGTTTTTGATGACTTGCTTGCCTTTGAGGTAGGAAGATCTAATTTTGTTCTAAAACACAGTTTACAGTACACCTAGCTTGAGGGGCAGGATCCGCTACATTAATTTGCCCATACTTATTTATCCTTCAAAAGGTGACTCAGAGTACGCACTTTCAAAAATATTGTACTGTCTACTAGGAAAATCAAATTGTGACTTTTTGCACTCCACAGCCTACATACCTTATATTTATTTATCAGTGGTGTTGTAATATTATATCACTTCCTGTTTTTCGTTGAATAACTACAGGCCTGGTTTCAGTCTCTGCAATGGGGAAAAAAGGATGGAGTCAGGCTTCACAGTAGCGAGCCACAATTCAGCATCAGGCAGGCAGTGGACAGGGTGTCTTCTGGTGACCAACATCGATGGACGAAGCGTCGGCTGCAAAGGAGGAGTGCCGCTAAAAGGAGGATTTTTTTTCTGCAGGCAACTTACTTACCACTTCCAACAGGACCACTACAACCACATAGATACAGTATCCCTTGCCTTTTTCTCTGACTGTGACTGCATTTCTTGGATCTCTCTCTGCTTCTAAATTGATCCCTTAACACATCACTTAGTCCACTCCACTATCACATCTGCACCACACATAGTCATTTGTAAGTGCTCCTACGTAATTCGCAAGTCGCAGCACGCCCCAGGCTGTAGAGGACTGGGATGGCCCCAATGATGAAGCATGTCACCAAGGGGCAACCCTGGTGAGTGAGGGGACACCTAGAAAACAAGCAATTTCTCCTTTTCTGTCTGCTATACCTTCCAGACCAACCCCACTGAGTGTTGTTGTGAATGAATTTATAGTGACCAGCAAGGCTCTCGCTCGGGTATCTGGCTAAGTACAGAGACCTTATGTTGAATATCGTTATCAATAATTCCACACAGGCCCTGTACTGTCGCATTCTTTCTATTCTTCCACAGTTGTCGAATGTACTACTTACTTTTCACTGACATGTATGCAGTAGTGCATGCACTTTCAAAGATTGATGGATAGGTTTGTACCCAAAGATTTGTTTATGTTCACAATTGTTTGTGTATGCTGTGCTATTTTTTCTTGTCTCCCCAAACCTTTCCCAAAAACCCCCGTACCCATCCATTTTTCAAACCCTAACCCTCTTCCCCCGGGCTGTGTGGTTTTGATTGATGTGTGACTAAATGACAGCAATAAATCCACACACTTGCTGGGGAGGATAAGGTGATAGCAACAGGCTGGTGAAGAAATCCGAGGATATATTCTTACTCTGCTTGACAAAGAACCATTGCTAATGTGAAAGAACTTCAACCGAATTAGTAGTTATACTTTACCATTTGTTAGGCTACAATGTGGCACTGTTCTACTGTACTTCTGTCACCTGCTATATTCTCAGTTGTACCGTTGAATTGCTCAGGAGGACAAACCAGATTTCATTTTCTTTTTTTTCATAGGCATGCAACTGCCACTGTGTCACACCACTAGTACCACCGCTATGAGGAAATTTTATCCGACCAAGATTGCCAACCATATTCGCTGTCTCCCGTGGAGCCAGCCCTGGGTCTAGCCCTACTTTCAAACACAAATTACAGGTAAGATAAGCGTTTGGTGGTTTGGGGGTATAATGGAGTATTAGTACGAGAGACGAGAGACTGAAGGTAGTACTACTAAAGTCCTAGGACTCTTGGATTCACTTCGTCTGTGAGAGGCACTTAGTGTTGAAAACATTTGGGCATTTACACTTAAAGGAAGAAAATGGAACTAAACTTTCAGGAAAACAAAGTCAACGTTAAACCCCAACCCACCAGGCAAGCAGTAAGAAACGGGTATGCTCAGATAAAGTTTGAAAAAGTATATTTATATCCCTAACAAAATAATCTCCCGCAAGACCCTCCCTAACCCCAACGATTGTCCTTCAAAAGTCCCCAAAAACCCAACTCCCAATTCCCACCCCCCAAAAGTCTCTAAAAAAGGGGCAAGGGACACTATGGGCGGATGCTGTCAACTTTTTGGGCCAGGGCATCATGCTCCTGGCGGAGCAAGGCGTGCTCTACGCGGAGCCCCTCCAACTGGTTGGAAAAGTGGTGGAGCTCCTGCTGGAGGCGGGACACCATCAGGGTACTGCGGCGCAGGCGTGCCTTCAATGCCTTGTAGGTGCAACGGCTGTGAGAGGAAGCTGTAGCTGTTGTCCTTGCTACTCGGCGGTGGCGTTTGGCTTTGGCAGCCCGGCTCAGTCTGGGTGGACCACTGTGCTGGGTGGCACTGGCAGCCCGTGGGGGAACGGAGGCCGATGCAGACGACGTAGTTGTTGTGGTCGACTGCACACTTTCTTCGTCCTCCAGGGCCACCAGCCGCCGATATTCGGCCACAGTGGCATCGATCCTCCGTTGCCGGGCCGCTCTAGCCAGCTCCTTCCTCCTTGTTCGTTTGGAAGGAGAACCTATATGAAGAAAGAAAGACATAGTCTGTAACCAATGCTCCTTAAGATTAACTCAATCATTCAGCAGAAATTTGTGTTGCACTACAACTAGCAACTTGCAAACGCATTACATAACTATTGAGGCCAGTATCTATCTAACCTCACACTTCTTCATCCTTGCTCTAACATTAGTGGGAGTTTAAGGAACAAATTCAACGAGCACTATGGACTTCCATTAGAGTCGACTATGAAAGTACACCAGTCTTATTCTTCTTCTTGTCTCTTGTTTTGGAAAATTGGTACGTTATCTTCTGCAAGCCGGCATAATGCCAGCGCAGTAAACTTGCACCCGAGAAAAAGAGACGCACGCCATGAGGAGTGACCTAGACTTGCGTTGCGTTACTGTACCCGTCCAGTACATGCAGGTGGTGAAGCTCTTACTTTTCTATTACGGGTGGTACTGAGAATACTCTGTTACAACTCAAGGGCTACTCCTTAATTAATTTAACTTTCACCCTACAGTGGAAATGAGTACTAGAAATGGAAAATTGAAGAAGATAAATAATCTGATTATCTATCACTTCAAATGGGATGTTTTTGCTTATGTATGGGATGACTTTTGGTGCTTTGCTTTTTATTGAGTGACCAGTGATACATCCACACATGAATGACTGAGTACTACTAAACTTATTAAGAGAGGTAGGGAGTGGCCACCGTAATAACCGGATCTATGCAGTGCTTGCAATACAAACTACTGCTACTATTGATGGTAGTATTTGGACAAAATTAAAAGTTCTTTTCCTTGCCTTTCCTACACTGAAACGGACGTGCGGGTGCAGTGTTACATGCTCTTCAAAGTTACACTTAGTTCATCCACTGACCGTCTACTCTCTCTAGATCATGGGTACTCACAAACTTTCTCTCAGGGGCTACATTTACAGTGTAGTTTGGGGCCGAGGGCCGCACTGGTGGGGGCGGAGTCAGAGGGGGCGGGGCTAAAGCAAAACGATAACTTGTGACCATGAGGTTGCACACAGGTCCCTGCAGCAGATGCCCTCACCCACTGAGCCACCAGACCCAGCATTTACATACATCTCTCTCCCTCCTGCTCTCCCTCCTGCCCTCCCTCTCCATCTCTCTCTCCCTCCTGCCCTCCCTCTACCTCCCCCTCTGTCATCTCACTGTGTGTGTGTCTATCTGTGTCAGCCTTCAGCCCGGGTTGAGACCGCTTCCTCAACGCGCACACACAGACAACAACACCAAAGTACTTAACAGGTCTTTAAAAGACCATTAACATATTATTGAGGCTTTGTTTGTTGTAGCGCCCCTGCTTCTCCACCCTGACAATCACTGCTTGCCCGGCCCCACAGAGGCTTTGTTCTATTTCACCTCTTTGTGGCCTTGCATCTCCACTCTGCTCTGTGGGGGCCGGGGGAGCAGTGATTGTCTGCAAGGTCTGCGCACCGTCAAGGAAGGCTTGCCGGGCCACCACCGGCCCGCGGGCCGTACTATGAGTACCCCTGCTCTAGATACACATATGCTATCTAAGAGTCAGATAGTAGCATGATCCAGGTATATGGACACATACAGTTTCTGTGTCACCCACCCAGGCTGTTGTCCTTCCACCCATCATTGCTTCATCATTCACCCAGCCATGCATCTCATATTCTTGCCTTCCCAGCTAGTCTTCAATCTCAATAAGTAAGGAATATATAAGAGCTTACCTCTGGCCGCCACCACCACCGTCTCAACTCTCACAGCCGCCGCCTCCTCCCCTGAAGAATCGCCCTCCGCCTCCGTGTCGAGCACCACCACCCCCACACTGGCCCCACCACCAGATGTTCCACCTACAAAGTACATTTAAGAATGTTAGAATAAAGCACTCACTAGTCTTTGGTCTAGGAATGAAGACATGTGAAAACAATGTAATTTGTGACTGTCTACGTTAAAGTTAAAAAAAATGTCCCTTTTTCCAGGGAAGGTTGTCTTGCTGCACTTTTTGGCACAACTGATGAAGGCTGTTTTTTTAACACGCACCATTTTTCTCCACACAGACAGAAGATGGACTTCTAACAACAAGATCAAGTTGAAACCAGGTGAGAGCTCGGCTCGACCACAAGAAATGTCTTCAATTAATCGTCAGCACTAACCACTTTTCCATTATCAGTTAAACGTTTAGTTTTATTATGACTTCATTTTAATAAATGTGTTTACTTTTAATAAAGCTTTTAAACTTAAATACAATCTGTGTATTTTGGTCCAGACTAGAGTGACTGAGCGAAAGGTTTTGCAATTTTTGCAAGCATGAGTCCAGATAGAACACTTCAAAAGACATTATGGACAATCCCAGAGGACTGCACTAAGTTGATAGAGCTATTGTTGACTAGAATCATGGGAGTTTCGCCAACCGTGCAATCTTAGTTAGCTACACAGACAGACTAATAAGAATAATCTAGTAATACCACAGGGAGTCATAGTAGAGGCAGGATAAGAATTTAGATACAGTCTACAAGAAGAGCAAAGACAATTTTGAAAAAAGTCAAATGAGGAACGCTAGGAAAAATAGGTACTTGTCTAAAATGAAAACTTACTGGGGCCAGCAGAGGAGCCCTCGCCTGCCCGATCCTGGCCCTGTTGAACAGCATCCGCCGCCTGCTGCTCCTGTGTCCTCCTCTCGCCCCTGGGGGGAGCTGACGTACAACATGAAAGAAAGAACAGAAAACATGGATGATTGTTGCTTGTCAATGTCAACCAAATCAAACATTTCAAAAGAACAATAACAAAATATTTCCGCGAATTTATATTGATTAAGGTTAGTTTTCATTTATTTGCGGACCTGTGACTTCGAAAGTCACGTAACTCACTAAACAAAGTACTGAAACGTTCACCTAGGACTGGCAGGCAGCAGTCCGCAGGCAAGACGCAAAGTGACAGGCAAACTCCATTGTGATTTCAGTCAGATCAGTGACAACACTAACAGTTGCCTGCTACATTACCAGTCATTGAAATAGTCAAACTATCAATCCACCGCCACTATTTTTCTTATTGTCAGGGGTACAAAGGAAGGGGCAGATTTAAGCCCCTTGCGGCTCTTTTGCGCCGTTCTTGCGTGACTTTTGTGACGCAGCAGCTAAACAAAAAAGGGCGCCATGGTGCGGCGTATAATATTATAAGAACGTGACGCATTTGGGAGATGCATCCCGTTATAAAGCCCTGCGCCATCAGGGGGCGTTCCGGCGCAAGGGAGGGCATTCCTGCGCTGGAACACATCCTAATAGTGGCTGAGGGAAATCTACAAAATTTCAATCAGTCACCTTTAGGACAATGATGCGTCACACAAACCCTGCACCTGCTTGAAGCAGACGTACGGCTTGACCCAGCATTGGGGAGATAGGGTACCCCAGAGCATTGCTGGAGCTGCGCCATCGTTGTGACGCAACTCCAGCAGTAAAGCTTCGGTGACGTTTTGGGCCCATGGTGCGCCGCATTGCAAATACGGCGCACCATGTTTGGTGGTGGTAGCGGGCCGCACAATTAATGGCGCATCCCTGCTACTTTGCAGGGATGCGACGGTAATTGCAATTCTGCCCCTTAGGGGCATACTTACTTACGCGTTCTGGCGCATCTCCAGAGATGCGCCAGATCAAATGCGTCACGCAAAACTACCCTTGCGACACGGCAGATGCGCCTCATTTACAATGCGGCGCGCCCTGGCGCAAGGGTAGGCACTTGCGTGACGCATCTCGTCACGTAAGAGCGGCGCATCGCTGGAGTCACGTCGCCAACGCAATGCAACTCCAGTAATGCTCAGGGCCACCCAATACTTAACATGCTGTGTCAGTCCTTTAGCCTGCTTCGAGCAGACATAAGGAATTGAATTGACGTAGCAGCGTCGCAGAAGTGCCTGCGTTAAATCTTGTAGATTTCACGCAGGCAATTTTGCGAGGCGCACAGCCACCGGACCGCCCACCCTGCGTACTAGGAACGCACCCATTGTGGTGCAGGCCCATGGCTTTATAACGTGACGCATCTCCCTAGATGCGTCATGCTGTAAATGACTTGCAGGGATGCGGCACGTTTACACCGCTGTTGCGTCACGCAAGGCAACGTAAACGTGGCAACGTAAACGTTTCGCAAGGGGCTTGTAAATGTAATCTGCCCCCTAGTGTCTAGCATTACGCAGTTCTGTAAAGTACACTCATACATAATAGTTACTCAGGCCAATGAGACCACGAAATAGAAAACAAATAAGCATAGTAGCAACGCCACTCAGAAGGAGAGCAGTGCACCTGAAATGCACAGAAGATTTTGAAATATAATTTAACTACAATGTAATCGTCATCAGCGGCATTATTGGCTTGCTCCATGTAAAAAACAAATATTTGCAATACAACAACACAGAGCAGGAGAAAACATCATAGTAGTGAGTGATTAAATGGCTACTACTACTCACCAAGCCCGGGGATCTCCAAGCCGAGCTGGTCCAGCAGGTCGCGCTCGCGGTCCAGGAGGTCCGTCCAGCGATGGGTGACCTGGCTGTAGGTGCGCTGGACCCCGTAGAGGTGGGATATGGCCCAGCACACCTTCTCCCACCGCTTCCGACGCTCCCGCATGTTGTAGCCGCCGGCCGCGATCCTGCCGCCTCCCGCTATGGTCCTGGGCAGGCGGCGCTGGACGAAGTAGACCAGCGCGCCCACTTCCTCCGGGCTGAATATCTCCCGTCGAGTCACCTGCTCCCCCCTCAATCTCCCGCATGCTGTCCTGGCACTGGGTCCAGCACTACTCCCCGCCGCCGCTGCGGCCCTCAAGTGCCTGGGCAGCTTCACGGCGCCTGGCTTGACCATGGTCTGGGCAGGTAAGGTAGGAAGAAGTTGAAAATTAAGAAAGAATAGGATAGGGAAGAAGAAAAGAAAAGAGTTTAAAAAAGTAGTTTAAAAGTAAAGAAAAATAGCAGAAAAGACAAAAATATACAGCTAGGAAAAGAGAGGGATAGATAAGAAGCAAAATCGTAAAAAAAAACTGAAAATAAGCAAAGGATGGCAAAGATACCAAGAGGATTAAACACCATGCCCAGACACAGGAAATGAATGAAAAACAAGATGGCCGGCGCCCGTTCACGAGCGCGAAAGTAAGTTCGCGCGAGATTTTCCTCGCGATCTCGTGCGAACCTCTAGATTTCCCGCGCGATCTCGTGCGAACCTCTACTCGCAATGCGCTTACTGCGCGAGATTATACATAGCGGGCGGAAACGGAAATACGTCACGCAAACAAAATGGCCGCGCCCGTACTCGACCTTGGGGTAAATTCGCGTGTTGCGCTGCAAGCGGCTCGCGAATACTGCAAAAAAACTCGCGAAACAACAAGCCGCAAAAAAATAAAATGCTCATTCGCACGAATTGGCGGCTTCCGCGGTTGGTTTCGCACGACGCCGCGCCCCCGCGAATAGCGCGAAAAAAACTGAAAAACGATTTCAGCAAAAGCAATGAGCAGGTGCAAAAGGTCAACCTCATGATTTGTAACGATTCTTTGTAGTGCTTCCTGAGGGGGCCCTCCAGAATTCGGTTGCCTGCTTGCAACTATTGTGTGACCCTGCTCTGACCTTAACTGTATGCCACAAAGGTCCTGATTTACAGCTAAAGGAGCAGACAAGCAGGTGCCAGGCTGGAACTTGAAATTCTTTCAGTGACACATTAATTAGCCCCTAATTCATTATTGTCAGTTGGGGCAGGGCAGGTGTTGTTAATAAACTAACCCCAAATTAATTCATGTCAGTTCAAGCAGGGCAAGTGGGCTTGCTTTCCCCCCCCATCTTCTACAGTGATGATGAACCAGAGGGTGGCATTGATGTAACAGAGGGTGGCATGGGTCAAAGAGAGGGTGCCAGTGGTGAAACAGAGGGTGCTGGGAGGCGGTGATGATGAACCAGACGTAGAAACAACATAGTCACGACCGTTGCGAGCCGACAAGTAAGTTCACAATTGCGAACTAGTACCAAATCCTCGCGAACTGGCAGAAACAATTGCGAACACACAAAAAAAAAAATCCGCAAATTCGCGGGAATTCGCGGATTTTGCGGATTGCGAGTTCGCAAATCCGCAAAATTCGCGAACGCAAGATCCGCAAAATTCGCCCATGGTTATATGGGAGGCCTCTGGTACATGGTGTACCATATACTAGGGACAGATAAGGGTACTCCAAAATCCAATCTGGAGGGTACCTAAAGTACATGCATTGCAATTTAAGATGGAACTCAGATACACTGGGGTACTGGATAGCAGGATCCCAGTCAGACTAAGCCAAAACAGTGTGACAAAAGCAAAAAGTGGGGGTAACCATAAAAAGCAGATACTACTTTCCTATAGTCACTCACAACACAACAACAACAAGCAGGAGGCCTGGAAAACAATGAACTCAAGAAGGCCTGTACGGTTGGAACAGACTTTGCAAAATGGCCCCTGGCCACAAGTTTGAGGCTCAGCCAAGGCAAATGATGACCCACTATTACAAACACACTCACATACTGGCCAGACAAAGGAGGCATGCTAAACAACACATCTTCTTTATGCAACAATGCCAAAATGAAAATCCACAGGGCAAACAACACATCCAACAAAGGAATTTGATTTAACACATATGAAAAAAATAAAGAGTGGAACACCCCAAAAACAACACGTTTTGTATTTGAATGCTATCGATACCCTAAATGATATTTAATTCAACAGACACCACAGAAATAGTTGTTTCATGCACCCATGAGTAGCTCTGGGCCTACTGGCTAAAAGGCCTATTGGCAGACTACTGGGCTACATAGTAAATTATATAAATATGGCAAATTGATTTAAAAAATTAGAGAAAATGAAGTGAACTGTGCAACACATTTCCTTTATAAAAGAAGAAAACATACTTACAAAGAAACAATCAAGCCCTACTGAAACTACAGGCCACCCACCACAATACATTTTAGAAAAGGATGAAAAGTACAAATAAATCTAGGTGCAAGTCCCCAATCAAACAAACACCAATTTTCCAACTTACTTGTGAAATCTCAAATTCAAAAGTTCTCAATCAAATCCAATGATATATGATGCAGGACACACAAACAGTGATCTTTCCAGCTCCAAATCCAAATGAAAAATAACCAGGAGATGGACAAAGCACTGGGAGGAGCCTGCCGAACAGGACGAGGAAGTTGGAGACTCTGGGCACTTCTTTCCTCTTTAAAAAAAAAAGCAAAAAAAGAAAAAGGACTCCTTGCACAAAAAAGTTCAGCCAAATGTCAATTTGAGGAGTTTTTGATCTAAATCGTCATTTTGAGAAGGTTTTCATGGTGCTCAGGAGAGTACCTGCTCCAGATTGCAGTTGTTGTAGATTCTGCATGTTCGGGAATGCATTCTTCACAAAACTTCTGCGGGAAGTCTGATGGCGCATTCGAATTATGAGTTCCCATACTCTCGTGGGACCATGCGGCCACCTAGCAAATCTTGCGGCGCTTGCGAACAGCTAAGGAAATCTCATCAGAGATCGCAAACACCCTGCAAGTTACTCCTGTGCATGCAAAAAGGCATTTTGGGCGCTCAAACAAAAAAGCTCCGCTCCATTGCAAGCAGAATGGAGTTTTACACCCGGGGTTAAAAATGGGTTGCTAAGGGACTCATCAGCAGTCCAAAGCCCAAGGCAGCAGGTGTCTGCAATGCCAAGCATATATCCAGTGCCCATTCGAGTGAGACTCAGGCAAGTGTTTACAAGATTGAATGTCCCAGAACTGTTATAGGTCCTGTAAGACAGTACAATGGTTATCTACATCAAAGGTCGCATCAGCTGCCACAACGTCAGAACCATCAGGGACTGTAACATACATCTTTATCACAAAAAGCACTTTGCATGTGGTCTGCCCACGCAGAGAATGTGTAGGGAGGTTATTTAATGTTCGTTGAACCCTATAAAGATGGTGCAACTAACCACGCCCTGTACCTAATACTCTAGCCATTAAGGACTGCTTTAAGTCATGGTTTATTCTCTCCACAATAGAATTGCACTTGGGTCTATATGGAGAAGAAATATGTATTTGCACACCCATAGACTTCATCAAGTCAAGGTATGCTTTAGAAGTGATTGCCGGACCCTGGTCCGAGTAGAATGCGCAACAGGCATATGTCCAGATAAAGACTTGCAGATCTTTAACCACATGGATGCTGCACATATTCCTCTGCTGTTCTGGGACTCAATGTAAAAGGGTGTGGTAATGAAGAGCTCAGTTCGTCATGAGCACAGCTCCACTGTACCTCATGACGAGCTGAGCTCGTCATGAGCATCGAAGGGGTTAATAAAAGTTCAAGCATCTGCAGAGCGCTGTGGCCAAACCCAGAGGAATCTAGAGCACAAATCAACTGCAACCAAAATAATTTTGAATGCAGAATCTGAAATCAGATGACCAAAATGATTTAAGTAAATGCAGTGAGAGGTTGAGAGGTTGAGGTTGTGGCCTTTGGGCCAGAGCTGCCGACTTTGGAGCTGGGAAACCATGTTTGAGCCTCGGCATCGGCTACGCTTGCTGTGATTCTGGGCAAATCTCTTAATCTCCCAGTGCCTACCAAAAAATGAATGTGCCGGTGCGCAACGTAACTGGTGCTCGTGTGAAGCACTCCAAAACATTAGGGTCTAAATCGCACTGTATAAATCCGCAAAAAAAATAAACAAATAAAAAATGCAGCCAAGTGTTTGGTTAGAAATAAACAGATGTGTCTGTGGTGGACAAGACACAGTGGAACTTTTGGTTTGTTGACAGATGTCACAAGATATAACATATTTGCTGGAGTGTTGGTATAAACTTTTCCAACAATAGAGTTGCTGTGAGAGCGCAATAGTGTCAGCCACACTGGCATGAGCAGAAGTTACACCTTCATGTGTGGCAGCTAAAATTAAAGCTTGTCAATGGTCTGCATTGGGAATCACACAATCACCAACTCCAGGAATTGTTACAAAAGGAACATTTTGATCATTTAAGTGATAAGAATATTTTTAAGGAAAGCCCTTCAGCACAGAGGTGCTGCATTTCAATGCAATTATAGCAGCAGAGATATCATTATCAATATGTGTTTTAGAGCATGTTACTGCTGCTATTTTAGCTGTAACTATTGCAGATTTAGCCCCTTCATCAGCCAAAGAATTCCCTATGGCATGTGCTCTCACACGTTGATGACTCAATAATGTATTACATGAGTTTGTGGCAATCTATCCTTAAGAATTGCCACTATAAACCAAAGCAGTTTATACTTGAGTGTGCTTCCCTTGAAATCCTTAAAATCATTTTGTCTCCAAAATGTAAGTTGTCATTAAAGAAGTGTACACAATAAAATTAATCACCCACAATAAGGGTGGGGAATTCAGGATCAGTATTTTCAAGTGCAAGTAGTAAAGCCTTCAATTCAACCAACTGTGCAGTACAGCCCCAAGGGACTGTGTGTGAGTAGTTTGTGAGTCAAAAACTCCACCTGACAAGGAGAAAATAACAATGGGGTATGCAGCAGAGTATTGCTGCTTAGAACCTATTGCAGCTTGACCAGAAGCATCAGTATAAATGATGGACCGATATTGAGAAAGAGGCAGAATCAAAGAAGGAAAAAATAAACATGTTCATATTGCAAAAATTATTGTGTTTGCAAAGAAAAGTTAAAGACGAAGTCTACATCCACAGCTGTCAAGGACGTAGCCCATTGTATCCATGGGTATGGAGGTATTTTGCGTTAGGGACGCTCGCTTTTTGTGACCACTTAAAGTGCACACAGAGGAGAGCTGAAAACAATGTGTTTCCCTTGAGCAAGTGATGCCATCTGAATAGCAGTTAAACATTTTTCAGTAGAAGCAAAACTCATTTCAGCAGATGACTAGAGATGCAATTTATATGCAATGGGTACCGTTTCACCTTCATTAAAGGTTACATATGTAAATCCACTTCCACCCAGCAAAACAAGGAAAACCAAGTTAGTGGTAATTACACGTGTATGCAGGCTGCGTGTTTCAAGTAAATCTGACTGTAAAGATCTGAGTGTGGCAGTGTGTTCTGATATCCTACCGGGAGCAGAAACATTGGGGCGTTTTAAGGCATAAAGTGGTTAATATGTTGTGCATAATCAGGGATATATGTCCTGCCAAAATGTGTAAATCCCAGCAGAGATGGCAGCAATTTTTGAGGAGTACTTGGAGGCAGCAATTGAGCACACATTTTTCTAGAAAATGAGGGGCAAGTCATTTACCCTCATTTTTAAGTTCATATCCCAAGAAAAGAACACAGAGAAAAGCTATATAAGACTTTTTGAAGTTATACTTGTAACCAACTTAGGCAAATCAGAAAATTATGTGATCTTCTCTTGCCACATGGGGGTTTCATTCATCGTCAGGTAGATATCATCAGCATAGGATAGTTCATCAGGGTTGATCTCATGAAGAATCAACACAATGCATGGTACAAAGACTCCTTGGCTATTCTTATAGCCCATAGGAATTCTGGCGTAGCGCCTCTGAAAACCGAGGGCGCTAAACGTGGACCAGTCGCGGCTCTCTGGAGCTAAATTATGACTAGAATTTTTTTTTGAAATGTACAAGCTGTTTTATATTTTTTGTGGACTATTATATTAAAAAGTGCTGTACCATGGGTATTTTGCATTGCAAATGTGTGGGCATGACTATTTAAATGACTGTAATCTAAGGCAATGCGGTAGGAATGATTAGGTTTCAAAATTGGAAAAAGAGGATTATTCATTTGAGGTGCACAGGGTTCAATGACTTCTTGGTACACCAGTTGCACCTTTGCATCCTGTTTAATAGGATACTGTGGTTGTATCTGAGGTGTGGACTATATAGGAATAACATATCAAAGAGAATCCTTATCCCAACCAGTACGGTTACGATAAAGTGCGGGGGCTCATTCAAAGGCATAAGCTTGTTGAACCTCGTCAGAGACAAGTTGTGAGAAAGAAGTGAGAATGACATCCTCTCCTTTGGGGGATGCAAGAACAAACGGTGGGGGCCAGTCAACCTCCGCCAAGAGAATGTCATAAGACGTAGTTAAATTATCCCAAAATATTACTTTAATGGTGCACTTAACGTCACCTTCAATTTGAATTTCCAAGTGATATAGTCTATCTGGGGGGGCTGCGCAGAAGTCCGCAGTCTCAACCATAATAAACGTATTAGTTGCTCTTGTTACCAGAAAGTGGTGGCGGTTCCTGCGTACTATGGTGACCTCTGCAGCCCTGTTGAGGAGAGTCACCGCCCAACTCCTATTCAGGAGGAGGGTTCTCACTGTCTGCAACATACTTTGCAGTTAATGCAGCAACTTTCTTTTCCTGAAAAGGGGGTTAATAGGTAGAACGTCTATCCTCCTTTTTTATCTTCACGTCAGACGAGCATTGTGTCTCCTGTTTTGGTTGGCATACTCTCCTTGTCTGCAATCAGATCACCCTCCTCTGTTGTATTGTTGATCAGACAATTCCTGAAAGTATCGAGGAGAACGTGTATCAGAAGACTGATACTTTCAGGAATCCTTATTTTAGTGTGAACACGAAGGTCACAACTTCGGACACAGGACTCCAGGGGTGTAAAACCTCCACGTTGTTAATTTTTTTTTTTTTCTTAGATTTATCCCATTTTTTTTGGGAATGTCACGGGCAGGTCTGCCAACCTTGTCAGAACTAAGTTTGAAAAGTGGTGGTACAGAAGGTCTGATCCCCAAACTATTACATCCTAGGGATGTGTACACAATAGCAATAATGAAAGGCCACTCACCTTATACGGGCAGCTACTGCCAGCACGGCAAGTTGCTGGTTGTATAGCCAAAGTCGCACCCTCAACTTTAACATTAGAAATAATCATTTTGGAGACATCAAGGAAATTTCCCATAAGTTTTGTCCAAAATCGAGGGCAGCACCTGCCCCAAGCTCATTCTGTATCTGTTTGAAGACGTTCAGTAGAATGTCCATCGAGGGAGTTCCATAACAAAGAGTGTATACTGTGGCAAAAATAGTCCCCCAGGTGTTGCAGTCAGGTAGACTGGGAACCAGTCCATTGGGTAAGCAAATGGTAAAAATCCAGTGTTTATCTTGTGGTCCCGTAAGGGGAAACACAGCTTCAAGTTGGTTTATTTTTTTGGATGATCCAAAATAATATTTCTTCATGATTCGTGGGTGATTTGCCCATAACTGAATGAACAATTATAGGACTAGTTACTGGCCCCACACGTTGTTGGGTCTATCCTTTTATGCTAAGTCTAGCTGGATCAGCTAGCAAACCACAAGAAATATATTGCGTAAAACATTGATACAATATGACTAAAACATTATATAAAGCATGGATCTCCACTGAATTAATATTTGCCATAATAGGATAAGGAGTATAGCCCACTAAAGCCGGCCATGTGGCCACATCAGTACTTGAGGGACCCATTCTAATAGTCCCAAAGATGCAAGGGAGGGCACCATTAAACCATGTCTGGTGTTCCCAGATGGTAAGGGGAATTTCAAGAAGCGCATGTGGATGATATGCATTAGGTGCCTTTGACACTGTATGTTCATGAAAGGTATGATCATTATCATTCACAGCCGGAAATGTGACCCAGGAATAGAATACCTCAAAGTGGTACGCTATGTGCGGCGCTACAACAAAAATGACAGGAGCTCCCGCATTAGGGACTCAATGTTGTAATATGTGTTGAGTAACCGCCGGACTGTTGTTAACAGGAATAACAATGGGCTGTGCCATAATTAATTGTGAAAGGATTCAAAAGCATAGCACAATGAGGGCTATAATACCTTTTGATATTCAAGCTTGGCAAACTAAACAGAAATAGGTGTGCCCTAATAACTGTGGAGGATCAATGCCCAGCACCATGACGTCTCAAGGATAAGGTACAAGGGTATTGTAGACAAGCACAAGCACTACTTTGGGGTCCTGCAAGTTAGTACCAGACCAAATGTTGTCGGCACCATGTTGCAGGGATTCTGCTCTTGCAACAGAACTATGCTTTGAACCATAGAACATTAGTATGTAGGAACTGAGTCATCATACCACCTCAGTATCTATGGGCCTGAGTCTGACTAGCTATAGTGCCTCACTTGCCTTCCTAACCTTATTAATAAGTGAATTAGCACCCCAGAGCACAACACTCTTGATCTTCTCAGAGATTGTGGTATCAGGACACACCCTTTCGCTCTCACACTCGTACTTGTCCACAATAAGATAGTCAGAAGACTCAAAGAAAGTTTAGAATTTTTATTTAAACTATCGTGCTCTGACATGCAATATATGTGCCACAATTAGAAAACAAATAAGTACGAAAAACACTGTTAGCATGGTTAATAATCCATAACATGAAAAGCCCTTTCATTTTATAGGTCGGCGTAACATAAAATCCCCTCCCTTGCTAATGAGCCTAAATGATTATATATCAAAGATCTCTGGGATTACGGCAGACCCGTACCTTAGCATTCACAGATGGACATTCTACATCTCAGTCGATGCAGTGCTCTTGTCTCAGAACTCTTGTTCCATGTGTGTGTTTTTGGCTAATGGAATCATCTGTATGATAGGAAATGAGTGCACATAAACAAGAGCTGCATTCTTGTGTTATGTCTAGGTGCTAGAGCCTGGCCAGAAAGAAAAAAAGGGACATTGTTGTTTGACCTTGTCAGTGGTGTTCAGACTAAATCCCAGGAAAAGAACAGGACGCGAACACATATGCATGTTCTGTGTGGAAGTAAAATGTGGCACAAAAGCAAGCGTGTTTATAGTAACGTGTGCAAAGAAGAATAAGGTCGACAATGTGTATACTTAGGCTAAACACAGGAAACACACAACAGAACAAGCTCTCAGAAATAAATGTTGCTAAAGTTTGTTTTTCTTTGTCCTCATTCTGCCAGTTTACTTGTTGGCTATACTCCAATCCTTCACTGGAGATCCAGGCCAGGCTGGAGTCCTTCCACACAAGAGAGAGCAGCCATTTCCACTTCCACCCTTCCCTGAAGTGCCCGTAGCACGGAAGGAAACAGGAACGACGGCTAAACATTGGCTTAATCATTGGACCTTGAACTTTTGAGACCAATCCACCAGCTTAGCCCATACTTTCTCTCGACTACTAAGATCACATAACAGGTCCTGTTTACTTATATCTATAGCGCGTTTTTTTGCATTCCAGCGAGAGCGGTGGAATGTCCGACTTCCACAATTTGCAAATCTCTCGTCTCCCTAAAAGAATGACATAAAAAATAAATCTTGCATCCAGCCTACTAATCGCAGTATCATTATTTTGCCAAACTCCAAAAAACACCAGTGCAAGACTTACACTCACTGTAATGTCTATAAATCCAGTGAGAAATTCGCACACCTCAGACCAAAACTTCACAATAGCTGGGCATGTAAAAAACTTATGAAAATCGTCAACAGCAGTGTTTCTACATTTTGGGCATTCATAGTGTATCCCTGAGAGCTTCTCTAATCTTGCTGGAGACCAATATACCCTATAAGCAGTAAAGAAATGATTGTGTTTTAAATAGGCAGGTTTGACAGTTTCCCTGAGAATGGTAAAGGAGACTTTCTAGGTTTCCCTCAAATTTATAATCAGCATAACCTCTCCCCAGAGCGTCTGTGTATCACTGTCTAAATCATCTTCTGCATTAATCAAGGTATTATACCACAAGGCTGCCTCCTTCTTAACTATACCAGTTCTTACTGCTTGGTCTAACCAAGTATCGTCCTCCTCTTCATTCCAATCTCGGCAACCCCACTGTGCAGAGAGCTGGTAGTATTTGAACCTAGTAAGTTGGCCCCCTGTAATTGAATTCAAGGTTCCCCAATCAACCAACTCGGTACCCAACTTCAAATCTCCACAGCAAGAAATGCCTGCATTTGGATCTCCAAACTTAAACAGGAATTGATCTTGGCCTTCCCTCAGTTCACCGAGCATTGCTCCAAAAAGAATTCCTACTGCAGAACTGTCCACTTTGCTAAGGAGCATCCGACAATTCTTACAGAAAAAAGCATGCCCATATGTCAACAAATCTGTATGAGCCAGCCCGCCCTTCTCCAGTCTCCTCCTTAATTTCTTCCATGATATGCGAGTGCCCATAGAGGCCCAAATAAAGCTACCTAGCCTTCCCTGAAGCTTAGCTATCTCCCTTTTGTCAAATTAACAATTTTGTCAAATACATTTTTTTTAAAATTTTGGGTAAGATCACCATCTTGATAAGATTTACCCTACCATGCAAATTAGATTTGCCCATCTCACCAGCAGTCTCCCTACTTCTTGACTGGTCTTTTTCCAGTTCACCATAGTGACATCGGCCAATTTCTGGGTTATAGTAATACCAAGATAGCGCATACTCGATTTTTCCAGCGGCTGTTGCTTAGGTTGGTTCCATAAAGAACTAACTTAATCTCAAAATGTCCATATCTAAACTGAACAATGGCAGTATCCTTTCTAATCCATATCTCTAAAGGTTCGATATGCATGTCGAACAAAAGAGGAGACAGGGGACATTCCTGTCTAGTTCCACCAGAATACTGAACCAATCAGTCGGTAGTTATTGTTGTTTATTGTTTTTAGTTAATAAAAACCATCACAATACAAAATACAGTTTAAATACATTTTTCTCTTTAAAAGGATGTCACTCCATCTCATTAAAAAAACATTATATATATTAATACATCAAATAACAGTTATATTCCAATTTTATAAAATATCATCAGAGCAAGATTATAAGTACTTTACAGTATTTCAACAAGTTTGTATAGGGGTACATAGGAGATATGACAAGCATGATTCTGTTGTTCATGATGGCGTCAATTACCATGACTTTATCTATCTTAACAATAACATACAGTTAGAGCCTGCCTTTATGGATACTTCCTACTGTCTCTTGTACTGCTTTGTCATGAATTTCCAAATATTTCAGCAAGTTACAATTTATACGAGGATCAGTAGAGTCCAAGCTTCTCATGATTGCTGTTCTACATGTACTAATCCCTAGCTCATTAAATAAAACCTTTAAAAGTAATCGGCGTGCATTCATCATTTCGGGGCATATACAGAACAAATGTACAAAATCTTCTTCCGCAGCATCACATAATCTACATGTTTTTAATCCATTATATCGGCAAGAAGGTTTTTCAAATAAGGACGGCAGGTCCCCTAGGCGCATAGCCATTAATTGCTTCTTAAAGCGCACTGGATAAGTTAATTGAAAATAAATTGCAGGCTTCAATGTGACATATGTTTGAATTGTCATCCATGCATGAGCTCGTCGTGAAAAGAGACGTTTATCCTCTATCAATGAGTGATTTTAGCTGCTTTATTCATAGCCTGGCAAAACGTGTGATGAGACAATATAAGGGCCCACAAATCACCCACATTTATTAAACGTAAGGAGGAATATAAGTATTTGCTAATGGTTGACTTAGCTTCATGGATTATGGTTTCCCATAGTGCTTTAACTAAAACACTTGACTCATTATTTCATATTTTATGCATAGTTTTGATAGAGTGATACCTTCTTGCTATACTTTGCTGTAATAAGCCAAATTCTAAACGGATTTGGGCTGGGGAGGCATTAGATGGAAGATGGAAAACCTGTTTATATGTTTTCGTTTGTAAGCTGTCTAATAATTTAGCATCCCTACCATACATCACCACACTTGTATAAGTTAGCGAAGGAAGGAACTTTGCTTTAATTACTGTAAGTAGTGGTTGATAGGAGGGTCCGTCTAATTTTCTTGCCAACAAGCTGAATGCATATACCAGAGCTTTGCTTTTCCCAGCCATGTAATTATGTTGTGCTCGAAAATTAACATTTTTATCGAAATGAAACCCCAGGTACTTATAGGTAGTAACTTCTTCTATGATTTGATCTTCCAGCTTGATCTTTAGAGATGCACCAATGTTCCTCCCTATACGCATAACTTTTGTTTTAGAGATGTTAATTTCCAAATTATTATGTTTTGTATAGGACGCTGTTTTTTGAAGTAGTCTTTGAAGACCAATTTCTGTGTGACTCAACAGTACAATATCATCAGCATAAGCTAAATGAGATATCGTCAATGGTCCTAGTCTTGGTGCGTGTGCGTTTACAGAATCCAATTGGAGAGACAAATCCGCCATAAATAGATTGAACAAGTGTGGGGCTAGCACACAGCCTTGCTTAAGCCCCCTAGCCGTTGATATTTTCATTGACAATTTGGTTCCATCTCCTACTTTAATTTGAATCCATGTATCTGTATATAATGACTCGATTGCTCTTAGTAACTGTGTTTGTATGCCCCAACTTCTTAATTTGGCCCAAAGAAGTGAACGATCCACCCGGTTGAAGGCAGCCTTCAAGTCTATGAAACAGAGTTGTAATTTTTTTCTTAGACGTTTTTTTTTTTCCGCAATAACTGATACTGCTAGCATGTTAATTGTGGTACCATTTCTCTTCCGGAATCCTGTTCGCTGAGATGGAATCAGATTCTTGTCATTTGACCACTCTATTAGCTCTTCCAATAATATTGATGCATAATATTTTGCTTCTGTATCAGTAAGGGCTATTAACCTATAGTTGGATGGATTTGTTTTATCACCTCCCTTATAAATAGGGTTTATTATCGATCCTCTCCAACTATCTGGAATTGAACCTGTATTTTCCACCTCTTTGAACAATGGCATTATGCGATTGGCCCAATACTTTGGGTCAGTTTTAAATAAGGCTGGTGGAATGCCTTTTGGACCCGGAGCACTATCACTTCTTCCTGATTTAATAATCTTTTCGAATTTAGTACTCAATGTATCATCCATTTCAGGCACATGGGCATAGTGGAATGATGGTTCAATTATTTGATTAATATTGTTATTTTCATTAGTCCTTAATTGGTTCTCGGCTACAAAGAGTTTTGTTAAATACACAGCCCAAGTTTCCTCTGATACATTTGTTGATATTTTTGTGTTAAAAGACTTATTTAGGCCATTTATTATTTTTCAAAATGCTTTAGCATTTGATTGTTTGCAATTATAGACCATCTTTGCCCAAAACTCATCGGTTGATTTTCTTTTTTCTAACCAGACGTGTTTCCTAAACTCTATATCAATATCTTTAGCTTATCCCAAGCATCTGATCTATTGCCTTGTTTTTTTACCTTCCTTATTTCTCTTCTCAATTCCTTTTTTAGCCCTTTAATTTTGTGAGCTCGTAAGCAATTATGATTTGTGATCCGTCTAGTAGTTACTTTTGAATTTTGTTTTGTTACTTCGAGCACAAATTTATTCCAAGCTTTTAACATTGAAGGTAGTAACTCTATATAGTCCTCCAGTATTGTTTTGGCTTTGACTGCTAGTTCCGGTAGTCGTTCGCTTGACCAGTTCAATCTTTTATAGGCGGTTACTAAACTTCCCTCATTCAATGTTGGTGCTGGTTGAAATCTATCCAGATTAATGTTTATTGCTATTTGCTGCATCAAATGATCACTTTCCGTAGTACACTTAATTTTGAACAAACTTAATTGCTGTATTAATGGCAGGCTTAGAATTGTGCAAACAATAACGGACCCTGTGGTTGGGCCATAGTATGTTATGCTTGGTGGGCTTCTTGAAGTACTATAATATCATATGAAGCCCAAGTTTCCATTAAGGGTCTATCCTTAAGTTTTGTAATTGCACCTGCAATGTTCCAGGAAAGTATATTTAATTTCTCATTTTGACAAGCATGTTTTACTTCAGTTTGAACCAATCAGTCAAGCATTAAGATGGTTAATTCATTAAGCTACCTCCCTGGAATAAAGCCTTTCAGATCGTTGTGTATAATGCACTTAATAACCTTGGCGATCCTAATGGCCAATATCCCAGCAAAAGCTTTACAATCAGTATTCAGCAAGGATATGGGCCAATACGAGTCAGCCAACATAGAGTCCTTATTCGGTTTAAAAATTAGTGTTACTGTTGCCTCTGCCCAACTTAATGGCGGATCTTCTCCGTCTTTTAAATTAAAAAGCTCCTTAAGTACTGATATTACTTCATCCAAGAGGCAAAGATAGATCTCAGTTGGGAGGCCATCGGCCCTGCGGCTTTCCCTCTGGCCATTTTCCTAAACTGCTGTCTAATCTCTTCTTCTATTATCTCGATATTTTGCTTGCAATGATTCTAATTGCTTGGTGAGAGAGATCATCGCACTGGGAAACTCAAGTGAAGCTTTTTGTACCTCTTGCTTTTTATTCTTGATAGTTTCCAAGAATTTTTTCCTTGTGTTGCCTCAAGCTGCGTTTTTTACCCACCGTAATACCCGTACCATTGGATCTTAAAAAGGCCTTAAAAGCATCCCATATAGTTTGGGGTTTTGCAGACCCTCTGTTAGCTGAAAAAAAACACAGCCTCTTCTTTCAATTTATGTATAACCCCCTCATCTAATAGAATTGTCCTGTCCAGTGTCCACCTGATTCTACCCCTCTTATTTGCAGTATTTAACGATAAGAAAACAGCAGAATGATGCGATATTATGGCCGGTACATGGTTAATCATTTCAACCCCTGACACCAACTCACTGTCTAGTAAGAGATAATCAATCCGTGAATGGTGCCCATATTTTTTACTGAAAAACGTAAAACCTCTCTTATCCCCCATCTTAAGTCTCCAAATGTCAGTTAAGTTTAACTCACTAATCATAGTTTTGAGCACTACCATAGTTTTTGCCGGGGTGACATATTTAGCTTTGGAGGCTCTATCTAAACTCTTATCCAATACTAGATTAAAATCCCCTCCAAGTAACACAGGAGCACTGGAAGAAAGTAAGCATGATTCCAGTTTAATCAGTGCATCTGGGTTATCCTCATTGGGTCCATAGTGGCTAGCCACAGCTACTGGTGTTCCTTTTATCCTTATCTTAACCGGGGCCCACCTCCCGGACGAGTCTGTCTGATGGCTTTCCAGTATAACACCCGTATTGCTTCTAATAAGAATGGCTACCCCCTTGTGTTACAGCTTTGATCTGAGCAAAAAAATATCCTGAACTCAGGCCCACTTCTTAAAGGCGTCAATACATTCGTACTTTAACAAGTAAGTCTCTTGCAATAAGATAACACTGGCCTCGGTTCTCTTCAAGAATTCCATTACACGGGCTAACTTTCTCTTAGACCACAGACCGTTCACGTTCCAGGACACAAAGCGCACTAAATTCTTTTCAATTTGTCAATCATTATAACCAAATTGCAGCCGATTCCTTCAGCATCCGCCTTGTGTTGCGCTACCCTTTGTACATGCAACAACATCAGCAAATATGCTTTCCTAATATAGACCACCAGATGTATAGCGGAATGAGGACAGTATTTTTTATTTTTCTCCCACATGCTCCTAACCACCCGTGCTCCTCCCCCCACCCCCATGGGGAACCCCCCCATCCTATCCTACCAGCAAAGCCTATGAGGTCTCGCGGTGCGAGAGAGAAAGAATCAAAAAGATATAAAACAAAGAAAAAGGAAGGTGTAATAGTGCATGTTGTATATACAAAAACACAAAGGATGACTGTCTATTTTGTGTCTTTACGTGGAGTTGTGACTTCATACATTACTAAATGGACTATCTATATACATCAAATCTCTAATCTGGGCTTCCCATCAGCTTCAGCAGGCATTCAACCTCTGTGGGGTCTCTAATAGTGTGCATTTTGTTTTGCCACATAATCTTGAGCATGCAGAAATTGAATTTGTACTTGGGCCCTCCTGGAGCGTAATTCATTCATTTTAGAGCCAAGTTCCCATAGCCTCTGAGCAGTCCTTTTCCCCAGATCAGAACAAATCTGATAAGCCACGTGTCTGAATTTTAACTGTCGTTCCTTCAGCACTCGCCCCAACACTAACTCCTTAACTGAAAAAGTTAGGAAGTTCACCAAAATTCTTCTTGGTGCCTTTCTCCCTGGATGGAGCCTGTAAGGGTCTCTGTGAACTCATTGAAGTTCTTTTTCCCAGTCTATATCACTTCTGTTTGGTAACAGGTTTCCCAATAGCTTGCATATATAGACTTTAATGTCCCACCCCTCTGCGTTTTCTGAAACCCCTAAAATGAGAACATTGTTGCGCCTAGCATGTATCTCGAGCCTTTCCAGATCCTCTTGTACAGACTTGTTCTCCACTCTGAGGCCAGCTATTTCCTTAGCCTTTACTCCAGTAGCCACCCCCAACGCCTTCACCTCCTCCTCCAATGCTAACGTGTGCAGGGCAATCCCATCGATCTTTTGTTCAAGGACCCCACATTTTACTTGAATCTCTTTCTGGTTCTGTTCGGAGGTTTCAAACCTAAGCAGAATGTCCTGTCTCATACCAAGTAAGAGATCCGTCACCTGAGTCGCTAAAGAAACCCTCTCCAAAGGACTATCACAACTCCTTGCCCCTTCTTCAATGCCCCCGGATCTCCTCTGAGCAGGTTGTACCATTAACATAGGTGGAATGTGCAAGGGAGTAGTCAAAACTCCTGGATGGCTAATTATATGTTCTTCCAAAATCTCCGCCCGCTCTCTGTAAGAGGAGCAAAATGATTCTCCAATCTCAGCAAATCACTGTGATATCTTCATCCGGCATCTTTAGGGTACTTCTCCGTCCCTACTGTTCCTGCCACATGCTCCATGATTTTAAAATAGGACCTTAGGGAGGGGGGCGGTTTGGATGCGAGCCCTAGTTCTTTTACCTGACACTGTTTGATTCTACCTCCCTTCAAGGGCTTCTTAACCGGCGTTACTCACTTGTTTTGTCTTCCCAATAACCAGTGGCGGCTCGTCCATGGGGGCGTTTGGGTGCCGCCCCACTGCTTTCTCGCCGTGCGAGAAGGCAGAAACAAATGGTAGTTTGGCGAGAAAGCAGATGTTAGAGTGGGCGGTGTTACTCGAGGGCAGGGGGGAGTGGCTTGCTCACTGTTGTTAATACTGTCTGTTTGGGCAGCCTGAGAGGCTGCCAAACAGACAGTGGGCAAGCCGCTCCCCCCTGGCCTCGAGTAACACCTCCCACTCTCCCTGTCTCTCTGTACGCTGCAGCATACAGAGAGAAATGACGTGGTTGGGGCAGCCGGCCGAACCAATCACAGCGCTGGCTGCGGTGGAGGGGAAAGAGGCTGCCTGCAGCCTTCCTGATCCTGTTGACGAGAGCCCAGACCAGACGTCAGAGGAATTCAAAATCCAGGACGGCGGGAGTCGGGAGTCTGCAGTCTCGGGAGAAAAGCGGGAACTGAAGCCAAGGTAGGTTTCTTTTATTATATTTTATTATTTATTGTCGACGTTGCATGTAAAGTGCTCTGATCCATGCTCCGTGTACCCGGTACATGTATCAAGTGCTGTGCAGCGGCAGCGCGGGGAGAGTCGGAGAAGGTGAGGTCCAGGGCGGATCTGACGGGGTGCAATCGGCTGGGTACAGTGTTAGTGCATATATAGGGATAGATTCCGCCTGTGTCCGTGTTCTTAGCATTTAACACAGGAAGTGAGGTTAGGGTCCGAAGATGCCACCGTTTGGAACGTGATGCATTTTTTATTGCACTAATAGGAGTCATTATTGTGTAGATCTGGGTGGATTTAGCACAGGTGACAAGTTAACAGAAGGTGCACCCTTCGTTCTGCATGAGCCGCGCCTCACAGAAAGGATGTGCGTCGGGATATCGACCTAAAAAATATAGAGCTACCACAATACTATATGTATCAATACATATTTACCTACACTATTGTGACAATAGTGTAGGTAAATACGTATTGATACATATACATTTACTGTTCTCAACTCCATCTCCGTGCCTCGAATACAATCATCACCCTGTACTATTCAGCAGCGTTTGCGCTTTAAAAACACCAAAGCTTACAACATATATTTATCATCGATGTCGCATGTAAAGTGCTCTGATACATGCTCCGTGTACCCGGTACATGTATCAAGTGCAGTGCAGCTGGTCCTCACACTGGGCGTTCCTGGACGTTACAGAGAGCGTACGCATGCCGTGACTCCACACTGGCTTCCACGGCCTCCACATGGCGTGTACAAAGTCCACCATCCCGCGTAGACCCGGCGGGGAACCGGCGCGAAAGACCCGGCGGCATGTGAATTATTAAACCCAGCCGCGCCTCTTCCTGCTCCCCTAGGTGCCCCGCTCCCTGCACCCCAAGGCCCCCGAGATGGACGTCTTGTACAACTCCATGCTCAACATCTACATATGTGAGACATCCGGGGACCGTGGCACGGGGAGGGACGGGGGGCTCGGTCTCATCTTCTTTCTCCCTCGAGAAGGACCTTGTCCTGGGGTGGCCCCCAACCACGTCTTCATTAGCTCCACCCTCGCCATCTGTAAGGCAAGATGCCAGGTGGACTGGGCACGGGAAGGTTGGGGGTTTTCAGCTTTGCGCCAGCCTCCCTCCCCCCAGAGACCCGTGCCTGTTGTGGTCCAAGCCTCAAGCAGCGTGACCCACGGGGCAGTTATGAGTGGGATAGCAGGTCGGGCAAGCGTAAAGCTGCTCCAGTGTGCATCAGACACCAGCTTATTGATAGAGACACAATACAAAATTGGTGACACTCATCCTGAACTTTTATTCCAAACTACTTTGAAATGTCACCAGCCGCCACTGCCAATAACGCTCTTCTTTTCCGGGACAGGGCGTAAAAGATATCTGCTTCTTGCAGCCGACACAGGCTGTGCACCTCTCTGAATATCCCCAGACCCCCAAGAGTTCTTTAAGTCTCCCACAGCATGCAGCACTTCTGCTATATTTTGTTCCTGCTCCTGGTCTTGGCTCGATACAGGGGGCACAGTACTTCTTAGAAACTTTGTGTTACCAATATTTGCTTTGGTCGGTGAGGCACACAACACACGGTCATTCTCCATCCACCCCTGTTTATGGCTAAGATCAGAGAGCTCCTCCAGGGGCGGTGTTATGTGAGAGGTGGATCCTAAGGCTTCCCGAATGTCCCCTCTTACAGGGGCAATAGCAGCCTCTTCACCACCCTTGATTTTTTCAAATGTGCCCCCCAGCAGACTCCCCAGCCTTCCTCACTGTGCCTCTCCATGCACCACATAGCCTAACCACGATCAGCCAAGCATACTTTGGAGAAGCCGCCGCCCGGCTCCAGCTTCCTTGGGAGGTGGTGGTGGATTCGCGTCTCGCGGCAGATATTAAACGGGCTCCGCGACCCATACAGTGGGGAAAGAAGCTGGCAGTAATAGCAGAAATAGCACGCTCAGTTGCTCAGTTGTACAGCTTACTCAGATTGAAGCACGATAGTCCCCGCTCACACCACCTTGCCTTACATCGTAACACCAAACATCCACATGACTCGGTCTCTCCGCAGCCCGGCGATCCTCCCGACCGGCGTTAGCCAGCCACCATGTTCCCCCAAATGTAGCTAAAGTTTGCCAATGTTGAAAAAATTTAGAGAAACTAGAAATAAATTGATCCAGAAAACCGTGAATAAAATATTACCTGAAGGAACCATTGCCACAGTTATTCAATTTTACACAAATGCATTTCAGTTTGTAATTCAGTTGTATCCCAAAGTCCTGAGCTTCCTAAGCATCGTAATAAGCACATCATAATATATTCACTCTACAGAATTCAGAGTTACAGAAAAACTCTGCGAGATTACGTGGAATTCCACCAATGGGTGGAAAATATGCAGCATGCACTGCAATTTAGAATCAGTAGCGCAAGCAGTACTGAAAATCTGCGTGAACGGCACCATGTGTTGCGCTAGAGTGCGCAACTATTAGAGTTAATTTTGCTGCCACTCAAGTGAAAATCTACATGAGCAGCAGCAACTCTACTTGAACAGCAGCTCTCTGACCACTCGTGAATGCCAGCGACCACCTGTATTAGAAAATCGAGCTTGGAGATTTCAAATCTCACTTGCGCAATGAGTATGCTTGGCTGATCGTGGTTAGGCTATGTGGTGCATGTTGTGTGCCTCACCGACCAAAGCAAATATTGGTAACACAAAGTTTCTAAGAAGTACTGGGCCCCCTGTATCGAGCCAAGACCAGGAGCAGGAACAAAATATAGCAGAAGTGTTGCATGCTGTGGGAGACTCAAGGAACTCTTGGGGGTCTGGGGATATTTAGAGAGGTGCACAGCCTGTGTCGACTGCGAGAAGCAGATATCTTTTACTCCCTGCCCCGGAAAAGAAGAGCGTTATTGGCAGTGGCGGCTGGTGACATTTGAAAGTAGTGGGGCGTAAAAATACAGGATGAGTGTCACCAATTTTGTATTGTGTCTCTATCAATAAGCTGATGTCTGATGCACACTGGAGCAGCTTTACGCTTGCAGGGGCGGTTCTAGGCTCATGGTGGCCCTGGGCAGGGAGCATAGGTAGGGGGCCCCAGAAGAGGTGGTCTGGGTGTGGCGGAGCCCCCAGGAGCTTAGGAGGGGGGGGGGTCAGAGTGTTAGGAAGTGGAACAGAGCCGGAGGTCACCAAATCCCTGCCAGGGGCCGCCACGCAAATATCTATTCATCCTCAGAGGATTATTATATTAAGGATATATATTGGCGTGGAGGCCCCTGGGGTTTGGTGGCCCTGTGCAGGTGCACAGCTTGCACATGCCTAAGGCCGCCCCTGCTCACATATTCTGGAGCCTCGCGGGCAATACTTTCCGCCATGCGACGATTGACGGAATTTGCCCAGAAAT
This sequence comes from Lissotriton vulgaris, assembly GCF_964263255.1. Classification (NCBI taxonomy): domain Eukaryota; kingdom Metazoa; phylum Chordata; class Amphibia; order Caudata; family Salamandridae; genus Lissotriton; species Lissotriton vulgaris. The sequence continues at coordinate 585,938 of NW_028255036.1, read as the reverse complement.
CTGTGTTAAAGAGGAACGCAGAGTGGCCAAAATTCTCACAATTCCACAAGCTGAATGGAACATTCCACCCACACCTAGTAAACAGATGAACTACTGAATGGGACCATAAGTGATGCAGTTCTGGATATATGAAAGGGGCACTGTAACAAGTACAGTTTCTACCAGAATGATAGTCCCACCATACACACTGTTGAATTAAGTAGTCGGGGCAGTAAAAGCAGTACATTCCCACCACATGGACACATTCTTTTTAGAAAGGACGAACTCTAACAGCACACTGAGAATGAATTGTAAAACATGCACAAACAGATGGTATTGGTACCCTGATTAGACCCTCTTCGATGCCCTACCAGAAGTTACTCCTGTTTTTGAAAAGTAGAATATTCCATTTATTCATTATGTAACCTTTACAAAACATATTTCTGATAGGATAAATATGTTGATGAGCCATGCGCCATTGAATCCTTAGGAGAGGCAAAGATGTTCTTGGAATAGAAGCAGGATGGTCCATTGGAGTAACATTGTGCTTAATAAATAACCTTTTCATTTAATTTCTTTTCTAAAAAAATCACGGGCAACAACATACTTTGGGACAATTGATTGTGTTTACAAAAGATCTCAAAATTAGAAATCAAGGAATGATTAAAATGTATTAGCTGTTTAAACTTTGGGACTGGAATAAGCAGCCAAGAATAGTACATCAAAAGGAATCACTCCTTGGGCCCACTACATTGCCAAGAACAGAGTAGCAACCTCATTCACACTAAGGTGAGTGATTTTGACCTCCCTCTCCTTATTGTCAAGGTTTTGAACTAGGTCCATCACAAACAGAACTCCAATTGTGAAAGTACGAAATAGATAACGTATGAACAGGTGTACAAGCCTACAAACACATGCCCAAATAAATCATCTAGAATAATAAATACATTAATTGAATCGGTCAAACAGTGCAGAACAATACTCCATTCCAGGAGAAAATACCAAGATTAACGAGCATTATTTCAAATCATGTATACTGGAGAATGTAAAAAAAAATTAGCACTAAAATGTAACATACAGGCAAAGATAGGTGTGCAAAAATGGTCTCAATTTGAGGTGGCAGCACCACCTACCAATGAAAATTATTGGACTTGTACCTGGTTGTAGTATGACCAAGCTTTGAAATAAATGGTGTCATTGAATATATCAGGGGTAGCAGCTAATCTTGATGATTAGTTAGTGTTGGACCTGGCACGTTCTGGTTGGCTGAGGCAGGGCCCTGGGTAGGTAGAAGCTGCCACTTCTGTCAAGAATGGTTGACTACACACACTGTATAACCGGAGCTCACCTTTGGGTAGCTTGGCACAGAGCAGCCAGGCTTATAACAGAAGCAAAGAGTAAAGCATTGGCACAGCACTCCCACACAATAAATAAGCTGAGCATCACAAACTAGACTTCACACTTGGTGTATGTAAATAACATTTGTATATTCAACACACATTTTTAATTTACAAACAAATTAGTATCTTGCATCTCTGGCCATAAACCACACTTTAAAACATTACTAGCAGTACTAGGCCCAGACGTGTCAAAACCAACATCAGTAATAAACACATTTAGGCAAATCCTACTTTACCCCCTTAGCACCCTTATGCAGTGCAAATCATTATTTGAACTAGGCCCACCATGGCATATAGCAGAATTCAATACCACACAGTTATATGATGCACCCCAAATTAAAACAACATTAAAAATATGTACACTCAAGGAATTATAGCACTTTTTAGCAGCAACGCACGAGAAAATCGATGTTACGTAATGCACTTCTAACAAGGAAAAAACATGTGAACAGGACCGCTGTGCGGTGTGATCAATCACAGATAATCAGCAAGCTGTGACATGCGCATGCACTCATGCACAACCACTCTCCCTCAGTGCCAATTTGCGGTGCAACGGGTATCAGGCTGGTCCATATGGAATGCAGGCACATACACATACACCCAGCACCTTAATGTGGTTTACTCATATCCAGCATAACAAAGAGATATCACTTTGAGGACCCGGTGGCCTAAGCCTCCCCCCACCCTCCAGCTCACCCCAACAATGCTATCCCCTTAGAATAGAGATTACCAGCCCCCTCCCATGCTCTAGGCCACTCTCTGCAAGAAGTCCCACTTAGTCGGCATCGCGGGGAAAGAGGTGGGGTGGGTAGCAGGCTTAATTAGGGGGCAGTTGGCAACTGGAAGGGTTTGGCCACCACTCAGCAGTTCACTCACAGAATGCACAACAGACGAAGCAGAGGGCAACCAAAGGTCACTCAATAAGGTTCCATCCTGGCCTTCCAGCACCAGCCCGGATGTGCAAAGCAGAAAGGAGATATAGTGCAGTCTGTTGACCTGCTCCCGATTTTTCACAAAAGCATTCCTTCCGCTCAACTAGGTGTTCTCCCTCCCCAGGCCCAAGCCGGGAGATAATTACCTAGCCACACAAAGGTGTCTGGGGCTGCCGAAGGGGAGGATGCTGTCTTGCCGCACTGGGGCCCGAAAGGGGAATGATCGTGGAATGGGGGAATAAAGAAGGGAAGCTTCTCAGGAAAACGGGTGCCCCATCAGATACACATTGATTCAGTAGAACCCATCCAGGTTCCACGTCTGGTGTGCAATGTTGTGAGTTGCAACCCTTCCACACCGCGATGAGTTGCAAATGTCTCACTTCCCTGGAGTGAGGAAGTCTTGGTGCACTATGATACAGTAACAACCAACAACTCTGGTCATAATGATGAGTTGCAAATGTCGCACCTCCCTGGAATGAGGCACAACGCCTGGTGTACGATGATACAGTCGTACCAAACAGCTCTAGTCAAAATGATGAGTTGCAAATGTTGCAGCTCCCTGGAATGAGGTACAATGTTTGGTGCACGATGATATGGTCTTATCAAACAGCTCTGGTCACAAAGATGAGTTGCAACTGTCTCATTGCTCTGGAATGAAGCACAACTCTTGGTGCACGATGATACAATACAGTCGCACCCAACAGCTCTGGTCAAACCAATGAGTTACAAATGTCACACCTTCCTGTAATTAGGCAGAACGCTTGGTGCGCTATGATACGGTCTCACCAAACTGCTCAGGTCACAACAATGAGTTGTAAATGTCACACCTCCCTGGAATGAGGCACAACACTTGGTGCGCAATGATGCGGTCGCACCAAACAGCTCCAGTCACAGTGATGAGTTTGCATGTAGCACCTTCCTGGAATGAGGCACAAATCTTGATGCGTGATGATACAGTTGCACCAAACAGCTTCGGTCACAAACACAACGCAAGTTCAGTAGGGCCACAAGAGGTAGACTGAGGCACACTACTGGTACACCCCCACCTCCAAGGGTCTAAACCTGTAAATTGGACACCACACGCAATGAGCCTACAGTCGGAATGTAGCAAGAGAGAGATGTGGCACAGTTGACAAAGTGGGCCACATGGGATCCCACAATGGGTGAATCCACTCACTTCCCACAAGATGCTGATGCATGTCATGGTCCCCACGTTGCAGGGGCGGCACACCTCTGATGCAGGCTAGATTCTTGAGCTCGCATGAGGCAATCCGGTCTCCAGACAAGAGTCTTCACTTGATACTCATGCCCCACTATCAGTCTGTAACCTGCAGTCGATGTGGGCACTTGAGAGGGCACCGCTCTCCAGATGGTTCAGGTAGATGTTGTAGGGGGAGGTGTCGGATGTCCTTGAGACCTCAGAGAGAACAGGGGACACACCATTGTGTTCTTAGAGAGCACCCTTCGGGGCACCCCACATCAGCAAGTAGTCTACCCAGGCCAACCTCCAATCAGAAGGGTGCCCGGTCCCTTCCAAATGGGCAGTCATCCTTCTGGCGCACAACAAAATCTTCTGGAAGGGTGCACCATGGGAAGCAGGTTCTCCAGTCCCACATCCCCTCAAGCTTATCTCTGATGTGCTGTGGCTTGGTACTGATTGCTACACCGAAGTGTGCCTTTGAAGTCGGGCTGGTTCAGATGTGTTCTTTTGAACCACATATGTTGTAGTGTAGTTCCTATTTTCCCTATAGGCCCTGCGCATTGGAATAACATAAACAGTAGTATAGTGCGGTCTTCCAGGTCTCTACTGACTATGCTAAACTTAATTGGGTTTGTTACCAACTAGCTCAGAGGTCACTGGAAACTTTCTTGACTGAATAGGAAGTGATCAGCTTCCCTGGTACAGACAAGAAGGGATTCAGTTTTCCAACAACCGCATAAACATGACAACTTTGCTCCTTAGAATAAGAGTCAATCTCTAGAGTCGTTGTGCTGACATGGTTTTTGGCTCTATTTCTGAGTGATGGTGACTTTAAGCTTGCTAACATCTTGAATCTCTATTCTTGCTTTGTGTTGGTCCTTTTAAGGCCTTTTTCCAGACCTAGAAGCATAAACTAGAGGATAGCTGCTTAATATGATGATAGATCCCTTATTCTTGACTCTAATCCATCTATTGCCTATTGGCTTTGACATAATTATGTGTCCCTTCATCATCCTACCTATAGTAGAGGGTGGATCCTGTTCGTGACGCCAGATGTTATGACCGGATTCTCAGACCAGATAGGACCAGCTCACCAGAGCACCACCAACCCGGCCAAAACGTAACCACCTCCCTCCTCAGGACCCATCTATCCAGGCACCTGAGTACCTACCTGAGGATGGGGAACTCGCAATATACAAGCTCATATCATCAGAAACACCACTAAATCTATAGGGATTACTAGGAATACTCACTGATTACTAAGGACGTCCATGCCCTACACCACACTCATACCTCATAGTCTCGCGACCACATGGGCCCAGACTAATCTACCCTCGGGCAGTTCTGATTAGCTACCATTACACACTGACCACAATCAGTGCCCACCCAAGCCACGATCCTGTGGGTATAACAAGCCGCAATCCTGCGGGTATAAGCACCAGTTTCTTCCCTGGTTATCTCTTGCTTACATCCCAAGCCGCAATCCTGCGGGTATAAGCACCAGTTTCCTCCCTGGTGTTCTCTTACTTACATCCCAAGCCGCAATCCTGCGGGTATAAGCACCAGTTTCCCTCCTGGTGTTCTCATTAACGCCGCTTACCAACGACGATCACTTTCCTATGAATACCTTCAGCTCTCTCTCTCTCTATGTTGGGAAGTTTCTCTCACTATTCACTAGGGGTACAATAATATTATGGAATGGCCGAATTACTTAGTGTATAACTTATTCTCCTAGCTCAAGGGCTCCTCTCTCCCTAATTATTCAGTTGTTACTTACCTGATCAGGGGTAGCATCTGTTCCAGCTGTAACACCTGACTAGAAGAAAAGGTTACCTGCACTATAAGAACAAGAGGCACACACTGTATGCAAAAGTTATTCCCTGATTTAAGCGCTCCTATTTCCTTTTGATCCATCAGTTACTATACAGCATCTGGTTAGAAGAAAGGTTAGCTCTATCATAAGAACAACACATGCACACTGGTTCACTAAGAACTGGGGTATCTTTATTACAATATAACACTATACTATAACACATAGCCTGAAAGGTAAAATGGGAATAGACACATACACAGATCTGCGGGGTCTCTGTAAAGCTTTATTACTATACCACATTCACATGTAATTGACTGTAAATAGCTAAAGAGGGAATGGATTATACTGCACACCCTCATGTAACTAACAGGGACTGTAAATAGACTGCACACCGCTGAAAGAAAAAGGATTAGCAACACAATAGGGACAAGGTTAATGTTTAAAGATAAAGGACCAATATCACCTGATTAGTATGTAGTCTTGCTCTAGCTGTCATCTGTGCTCCTCTCTCGTCTGTGCCTTAGCTCGTCTTAGATCTTCCCCTGCACTCTTGGACACACATCTGCGCTGATCACTCTGCACTGGATTCCTCTCCCCCACGAACTCTCTCCACCTTCCAGCTTCAGCCTAATTGTTTCTGCCGCTCTGATAACCGTTCGCTCCACTAGCTTCTTCACTCTGTCTGATTATCTCTGTTCCAATGTCTAATTCACTCCCGCTGCTCCCACAGATTAATCCACGATATAACTTCAGTCTCTTCCAAAAGGTATCACTTCAGACTCCAGCTGATCACAACTCCTTCTGATAAGTAACTGACTTCTTCCTTCAGTTCCAAACATTATCTCACTTCTCTCTGTTCAAAACACCATCTGCTCACAACTGCTTCTGGCTTCTCTCTCTGGTTCCAGTTCACTGACTGTCTGTCTGTCTTCTCTCTGTTCCAAGCATCTACTGTCTCTTCTCCTCTGCTCCAACTCCTCTCCTTCTCCACTCCTTCTGCACTCAACTCTTTCTGCTCCAATCATCGACTGAACTCCTTCCAACTCAAACTCTTTCTGACTGACTCCGCCTCTGCACTTCACTAATATGGAATGCTGTCTCCTCATGGAAAGTTCCAGCCATCAGCCTGACGCCCATCAGATCTCTGCACCACTCCGCGTCAAGGACACACACCCAGCCGGCCGGCCTTTTGTGGTGTCTTCGACACAAAGAATAATACAGCCTACCGATAAGGGCTGGCCCAGACCGGTTCTCTCCAAGTGAACAACAGCTCATAACTAAAACATTACCTTTACCCTGCAAGCATCTCAGTTCTGCAGGGACAGAAAGCAAAATGGAGTCTCTCTAGTTCTGGGCCTTGTAGGCCTGAGAAGGATGAAATAACACTTAGCTCTGTCAGAGTACCTACACAAACCATACCAATATGTAATATAAAGTCAGGACTACAGGATCCACCCTCTACTATAGGTAGGATGATGAAGGGACACACATAATTATGTCAAATCCAATAGGCAATAGATGGATTAGAGTCAAGAATAAGGGATCTATCATCATATTAAGCAGCTATCCTCTAGTTTATGCTTCTAGGTCTGGAAAAAGGCCTTAAAAGGACCAACACAAAGCAAGAATAGAGATTCAAGATGTTAGCAAGCTTAAAGTCACCATCACTCAGAAATAGAGCCAAAAACCATGTCAGCACAGTCGTGTGAAACAATAGACAGTTATTTTACTCAGTCAGTTGTGCAGATTACTTTCACCAAGATGCAGAGAGTAGAGAGACGGGCATTTTCAATAAAAGGTATTATTTATTGAACAGTCTTTCTTCTCATGCAAGAGAAATGAATTGCCACAATTGCAAGACTAGTTATTATAAAAAGTGCGTACAGTAAAAGGAGGATTGCTAAATAATACTGTAAAAGCATTGATATGGTTTCTTAGCCATACAATGTTTAAAATGAATAAAATATATACATTCATATATACATTAGGCTAACGTACTCAACTGGTGCTTCTAACTACGCCTACCCCAGTGTACCTGACCTAAGCCTAATACTTGGGAGGGAGTAAGTAAGTAGCAGTTTAAGTGAAGTTGGTTTTGCCAAGGTTTGCTTCAAGAATTCTCTCTAAGGGTTTAGTCAACACCATACCTCTGAAATAGAATGTTGGAGGTCTTGTATCTTCTTCCAGGACTCGATATCCCAGTTACTCGCAAGAGTAGGCTGGAAATGCCGGAGCTGGATTTTCTCGGCAGGAGAAAAGACAGCGTCTCTCTCAGCGCGTCAAGGAGGAGGAGGGGCAGCGTCTGTGGGCAGCTTGCATCTGCTGGGCTCTGCAAGGGACAGCTGTTCTGCTCCTGTATTCACCACACCATCGCTATCATCGATGTCGTTGCGGCAGCGTTTGCTTAAGGCAACGTTGGTAATATTTATACCTGAAAGGTGCCTTGTTTGATGTAAGTTTTTGGACATAAGACGTCAATAAAGATGTCACTAGGAAGTGATCGTCTCTCAGTGCTCATTAGAGTTCTATTACTAATCAAAACATAGCAAGCGGGGCTTTCCCAGGTTGCTGAGTTTTAACTTGTTGAAGAACTCGGAGTGTAATCTAGGAATCTAAGATAGTGGCTTTTGCTGTGTCATCTGCTCTAATGAGCTACAGAGGAAGAGATTCTGAAATGTGGCTCTGATCGTGTTAGGCCAGAGACGAGTTTCTGAAATATCGCTCTTGATCGTTTATGCCATTATAGGGGTATGAATGGATTATAGCCGTATAGGGGCATAAGGTCACAGTATTGATTGGGGTCCTAGATTAGAACACAACAATGTTTCCCTAAAATTTCAGTCCTGTGTGCCATGGGGCCATGGAATGCAGATCTATATTTTAGTGGGTCCAGGTTCTGGCTCCGAGACGCCAAGTGTCAGGGCCTCTCCCTACAATCTATCCATCCGACCCTCAAATGCCAAAGGCCTGTCGTTCCAATTGCTCTGCTGTTTTAAAGCTGTCTCTGGGGAATGTGCAGATGTGCTCCCTCAACCTCTAGTGCGGTTTAGAGTCAAACTAAAGGCATGCAAAGAGTTAACGGCATAGAAATGCTCATCCTCTGAAAGTGACATTTCTAAGTGTGTACCGACAGAACCCTCGGTACCACCCAAGAGAGGTTGTTCGTACATTTCTAACAATATGAAACATCACAAGGCTGCTCCTCTGCAATTCATGGTTGTGGCTTCGTGACATCTTTGTTATTCCCCCCCGACTGGACTAAGGGGCAGAGCAACCAAGCACACGTTGGTGTTTGGCGCTACCTCGGCTGGCCAGGATGCTTAGACAGGCAGCCTATAGCTTTAGGTGCTATCATACACCTACAGACCCTCTTTGGCAGGTAAGACACATGATGATGATACCTCATTGCAGCCAGCTTGCACTCCCAATCCCACAATGGCAGGTTGAACAACACTTGGACACCAGGGGTTTGAAGGCGCATGCAGAAACCTGCATGGGCAGGTTGAACCTTTATGTGGCAGCACCACCATGGGTGCGTAGGTGAATGCATGAACCTGTAATGGCAGGTTGGTCAAATAGGTAGCAGCACAGTGGGTGCAAGTGCGCTTGACCAGTCCTGCAGTGGTAGGTTGGCCCTAGGTTAAAATGCAACATATAAACACTGCTTCCTATCGTAGGTGAGAAAGGTGCATGCACTTTGATGCTGCACTGACATTGAGAAAGTGCCCTAAGCCCTTAGACCATATTAGAAAATCAGCCCCTCAGGGGATATCCCAGAGTACGAGCTGACCTTCTCGGTAGGGGAACCTTGTGTGGGGGTTCTCTTGTACCAGGGCAGGGGATGCTCATGTGTACCTGCCGGGCCTTCTGCTTACCATTCACCCCGCCGCTTACGGCAACCCTTGGAATGCTCTAGTGGTAGCGAAGGGGCCACTCAGGAAGATCCCCTAAATGGGAAAGGACAGCCTATTGCCACTGCGCCCTTGCAGGTCTGCTTTATCAGACATGCCGATTGATTAACCAGCTATTTTGGGGGGTGGCCCACTCATGACTGCGCCACACTTCCAGCCAGGGCACTCTGGGGTACAACACCCAAACTAAATGGTTATGCCCTCTTTGTGGTTACTCGTAGGAAGGACACGCACACTTTCCCACTGCTGTACAGAGGAAAATTGCTCAGAAACCTAAGGCTACGCAAAGAGAGATGGCAAAGACTAGGAGAAAAAAGCAAAACGTTTCAGGGAAATCCCCTTAACAAAAGCCATATCCAACATTTAGGGTCACCTCTTTTTCCTCCACAGCTTCTCTAGAAAAGGAAACTCATAAATAATGTGAAACTAGTGGTACAATGTCCACTACTATAATAGTTATATCGAATGCAAATAGTACAATCTCTTGAGACCTCCAGATTTCAAATCACGTTTTCATATAAAGAAATACAGTTTTAATACATTTTAATGGACTAACCTTGTGTTCAAAACTGGTACAAGCATTAAAATGATAAATGTTTATATATTGACACATAGCCTTTAAAAACTGAGGGAAATACCGTAAATCATTTAAATATTCCTCGTCTGCAAAGTCATGCTGATGATGATATTTTTTAATTGGGGTCTTCAAAGCAAAAATGGGTGCGTCGCTTTGTTTTGCAGTATATTTACACATGAGAAAATGGTTTGGTGCTCCTACAGTACCACAAGATCAGAGCAAATTGTTGACCTCCTTCTACACCATACCATTGTTTCTTACCTAAAACAGTAAGGAAACAAAGTTTTTTCAAAATGTTCTTCAGGAAACACTAACTTAGTGGTTGTTTGCATTTTTTAATCACTCAATGATCACAATCATCTAAATACAAAATAGAACACAGATGTCTACTTACTGTTGAGCAAACAATCCATGTAACTGGGATCATAGACACATATAGTAATGTCTGAGAAAGGTTGCATGACTCTTCTCCCCAAGTGAATAAAAATAGGTAATGAAGTTCTTCCATTTGTATCCTGATTGAGCAGTCATTCTACCAGTATTGGTCAGCCAAAATTCACAGCTAGCTCAATAGCAAGTTTTGACCAACTCTTTGTTCCTCTTGTGTTACTAGATAAGTTTCCACCACTCATTCTTGGTCTAAAAGGTGGATGAAAGGGAAAATTAATGCAATCTGGCTGTTTGATGAAGAATGTGCCTTGCCAAAGGCAAAAGACACTGAGGGAAGAAAAGTATTTGCCAGTGGTTAGGAAAAATAACAAGGATTTACAAGACTAGAAGCTCAATTTAGATTTACTTAACAGAGCTGCAGAACATGAGTATCTGAAATAATTTTGGAGATTGATGTTGAAATGAACCGTCAGTTACCAATTCGATACTTGGACAAAAACTCCTAGTGGAATCGTGGATTATGTACATTGACTGCTGGTTACCGGGGTGGTCTTTTGATTCTCCAACATTCAATAAACAACTTATCATATTCAATAATTACCCAGTACTATTACATCGACATGTCAAGCAACACAGTGATACTGTAACACTATTTAAATTAGAGGTATTTATTTGCCTACAATATGATACAAGCACATGTACGGAGATACCCCTTGTCCTGATCAAAATGAGATGAAAAGTAATGGTCTTTGTCTCATTTTTAACTCACTGCTTCTTTCCGAGGTCTTCAATTCAATCTATTGGAATGAACAGAGAATATGTGTCACTTAATGCATTTCATGCCCTGTGGTACTTAATCAGGAGCATTCATTAGAAATGTATTAGTCTTCAATAACACATACATTTTTTTCAAGTGTTGAACATTATTTCTAGCTTCTTCTGCTATGAAACAAGTAACATTATCCATTAAATTTTAAATAACCTCAATCCAGCATCAAACAGACATGATATATGTAAAATGAATATTCTGAGATGGTTTCAGGTGACATATGATTCTTCTCGGATCCTTCAATGACAATGTTCCTTTCCTTTTTCTTCTCAAGGTTAATTAATTAAACTTCTCAGTTAACATGATTACATATTTGATATTTTTATTATTATGCTGCTGTAATAATGTTAGTTCTTCTTTGAGTATTTCTTTAATGTAGTTTCAAATGTATTTTTATCGTCGCAATAAACATGTGCCAATTTATTAGCTGTTGTTTGAACTTCTACGAGTATATTCCTATGATATACTGTGCCTTTTAACTTGTTTTAAAAATCAGAATAGCCTCATTCTCACAAGCATGCACACTTCTACATTTAGCATGTGAAGTTGATCCAGGCCACACGTTTTCCATGGTGCCTGCCATGGATATATATGTCAGGAATAAATTAGTAAAGTTTATGAAACCTACATTATTATATTTGGTAACCATTTTTGCATATTTGTGAGACAAAACAAGCAAATGTGTAGAGAGGGTCATTCTGATACCTATGGACTCAGGGCCTGGTAACAATCTTGATGGATGGGATACTCTGTCATAAACATGACGGAAATCCCATCCGCCATATTATAAGTTCCATGGGACATAATAGAATTGTAATTTTGTGGGCGGGATATCTGTCACTTTTGTGACAGAAGAACCCTGTCCGCCAAGATCATAATCAGGCCCTAAGTCTATATTTCAGAAAATGAGAGCTGATATTCTTTGTCAAATTGGAACTTTTTAAAAAAATTGAAAACTGACATTTGAGTTTTTAAATTCATATTTTAGAAAGACCTACTACTGACATTATGGCATAACGACCTTGGTGCTAGAGTGGGTTCCTGTTTTGGACTATTCTGTGCCTCATTGTATGAGACACAGCCTGGGGAGCTATTTTTCGAGCCTAGGGAGTCGCGCCCTCCAGATCCCAGCTGCAACTTCCCTGCTCCATGGCTGCTGCCTTGGCGCCTCGAGCTGACTTTCCCCTGACTTTTGTGCCATACCTAATGACAAACACGTCTGCACCGGAACCTGTGCACATTGATGACTCGATCCTGAACGGTGATCTCCTTGCCCTCCATCCTCCCTATCTGGTTTGCTGTCTCCCCCATCTTGCCCTGCTCCGTGGAGCCAGCGCCCCTGTTATTTCCCCTGATTGGATTTTTTGGTCTCCCGCCATTTTGTAGATACTGCTATTGGCTTCCGTTGTTCGGGGTCCTCCATCTTAGTAGCTTCGACCTTATCCTCTTTGACGCTGGACTGCTCCCTATCCGCCAGCTTGACCTCCCACCTTAAGTCTCATACACCTCTCTCTTTATGTACTGTCTCCCATTCACTGGATGTTGAGCTTTGCCCAGCCGGTCTGCCTATCTTTCACTTTGTCCCCTTGAAGTACTTTCCCCCTTATTGGTCTGCCTGTTCCGATCTACATTCCTTACCCCTTTTTCTCCCTCCCCCCTCTCCTTGTATGGCCTTTAGGACATATGTCCTTGTAATTCTATACTCCAGTAAATTTAGTTTTACTTTGCTCTAGTAACCCATGTTTTACTGTGTATCACTTTTTGTTTTTCCTACGTTTCACTATGTTCTAGTAACTTTGAAGTCCATCCACAAATATCTCTGATTAATTTATCAATTTGGCTGAAATTAGTGCTGCTAAATATGTAATTAGCCCAATATTCTGCAAACGTTTCTATTGAGGGGAAGAGGCCAACCATTCCCCATATTGTCCCAGGAGAGGATCTGAACCTCATGGTAAACCCTGAATTAGTAGAGTATTTCATGAGGTACTTTCAGAACTTCCTATACAATGTGTGAAGTTTGAGGCATAGGTCTTTGTAAAGTACCTGTAAAATGCAGTAATTTTCAAAAATGTTTCCTCTGGTGCTCTGATGGAGACTTGTCATCCCCGCCTATAATCTCATCTGCTTAACTTACTTTCCAAATAAAGTGTCATCCAACTGTGTCCAATTAGGTTAATTTATATGAGATCTAGAAACAAATTTATTAGTGTTGAGGCCCCCTGCAGAGATGTAATCTAGGCATTTTATAAAAATACGATTTGTCCCAGATAGTAATATAACAATGTTATTGTCACAACTGAGGTACCTCAGAATGTTACTTTGAACTTCCAGACCCATATTTATAATGGAGAAAATCAAAACAACAGATGAGTTTGTCACTAAAAACCTCTTGTTGAGTTTTTTTTTTATTACACAGGCCATCTCGCCATGTTATTCTAACATAGACCGGGCCGCCCCCAAGAAACAGAATCCAATTCAACAGAGATCGACTAGTGAAAAGCCTTGTATATGGAAAAGTGAAACTATTACTTCCTGTTTGCAAAATGTTGTTGACTCAAAAGTGAGGACTCGCTGAAGTTGCCTACATAAAATGAAATTAATTGAAATTAATGAAATGAATAAGGCTTTTATATAGCGCATGGCTACCCGGAGGCATCCCAACGCTGCTGCAGGACTAAAGGCGGGGGGACCCTTAGGGGAAGAGCCAGGTCTTCAGCTGTTTCCGGAAAGCCAGGTCGTTAGATACTTTCCGGAGAGAGAGTGGCAGGGAATTCCAAAGTTTGGCCAAATTGTATGAGAAGAGACGACCACCTGATCTGGCCCTCATTATCCTAGGAACCTCTGCCAGGTGGAGTCTATCAGATCGAAGTCTTTTGGAGGCCGTGTATGGTCTAACCAGGACCTTGATGAGGGGTGGGCTGTTTCCCTTAAGAGATTTATGGGAAACGCATAGAGCCTTAAAGTGGATTCTATCCTGTACCGAGGGCCAGTGGAGGGAGCATAGGGCGGGTTTGGCTGAACAGCGATTGCTTGTTCCTGTAAGCAGTCTAGCTGCCGAATTCTGAACAATCTGCAGCTTGGCCGTTACTGAGTTTGGGGCACCTAGATAGAGAAAATTGCCAAGATCTATCCTGGACAAGATCAGGGGCTGAATCAGGAGCTTTATAGCTTGACAGGGGAGCAAGGGGAGAACTTTCCGGATCATTCTAAGTAAGCCGTAGCACACAGCTGCAGTCTTTCTCGCTTGGGTCTTGAATGTAAGCTCTTGGTCCAACCAGATTCCCAGGCGCTTTATTTCAGTTTTTGGGATGGGAGCCCGGCCCATACAGGCTGGCCACATGGTGCTAGATTTGAAGCTTAACTGGTTACCGAGCACCATAAGCTCGGTTTTATCACCATTGAGTTTCAGATGGGATAAGCTCATCCAGTTGGCGACTTCCTTAAAACTGGAGTGAAGATCTATAGGTGACTGCTCTGCCTGGTTCAGTGCTACAACTAGCTGGGTGTCATCAGCGTATGTAAATATATGAACACCAAAGGGGGATACCATATCCGTCAACTGGGCCATATATACATTGAAAAGAGTGGGGCTCAGGGCGAGTTATTTAAGAGATTTCCCCGTAGGTAATGAAGGGGAATCAGATGGGGTAAATCTATACGGACAGTGTGTGCACCTATCCTGATATTCAGTAAATGAGATGGAGTGGGTGCATGTGTTTTCAGGGTTTCTATTAAATTGTTTGAGCTCTTCACTAGTGTCATTAAAACAATCTGGAGAGGGGCAGGCAGGGGTTCTGGGTAATGGGCCTGGTCTGGCACAGACAGGCGCAGACGGGCTAGAGGAAATTAGAGGAAACTAAGGTCCAGCACTCCATGACGTTGGGATGGAAAAGTCCTCTATGTGGTAATTGACATATGTTCGTGAGTGCCCAACTATACAGCTGTATGGCTCCCTAATGGCCAAGGTTCCAAAACACCTTGTGCATGTGTATGTGGAAAGTCTTTAAACAAAAGAGAGTGGCTCTGTATTACCCAAAAGGAAATAGAGCACCAAATTACTATAAAGTAAAAAAAGGATTTTCCTTTTGGGAAGGTCTAATGAGGTCCAACTCATTCACTCACTCAGCTCAATCGGAAACTCTATATGAGATTCAAGCTCTCCACACCATCACGTGAAACACTTACAAGAAAAGGCAATACTTATACAAAAACAGGCTATTTATTAGCATAATAAAAAAACATACCATGAGTATTATAATCAATAAAAAATCTTCATTTCATTTTTTTTAAAAACAAGAAACAGTGTTACAATTAAAAACTTTAGATAATAGCACAGGAGAAAAAAGGGGGGGAAGACAGTGAACGTTGTCTTGTTGTTGTTAATTTAGACCCTATGTGGGCAACACACGGTAGGGCTTCCCTTCCCTATACCCAAATGTTTGTTGACCACTCCAAATTTAACAATTATACAATGCATTGACGCGTTTCGGAGGCTTTCGCTGATTCTAGCCTCCTTCTTCAGGACAATAGTTATTTATTTCTCCACTTCCAATGTGTCACCTAATGCAGAGATAAAACATTTCTTTACCATAAGGTAAAATAATCTCTACATCCGACTCTTATCTGAGATATTACCAATCATTTCTAGATGTATAGTTCATGCTTATCTTTACAAGAAAGCAACCTCTCATTCTATCTACATGACTAGCTTAAATCATTTTCATATTGACATTAAAAAAAAGATCTATTTTACACTCTGTCCGTTTTTTTACATTGTCCGATTCTTTACATTGTAAGTGTTTCACTCTCATCCATCCATTCTGCACATAGCACCTCAATATTCCACACCATGCAATACCATTAGACACTATCATACTATGAAATCCCTCTTTCCGTAATAAAGGAAACTCACCTGTGCGAACGCACTTAGGTGAACTGCTTGTTCAATTTAACTCTCATATGGGCTTGTCTGTATGACTCACACTTTCCCAAGCTGTCAAAAATAATATAGTACAGCCAATATTAATGATGGGAAACAATTCCTCCCAATGTCAGCTAATTAGATGGTTCATCATGTTCCGCTTAAGATTAACTATTACCTTTTTGGTTAATCATTATCAAGGCAGATTTAGCTCAATCTTGCTTTGTGTCCAGTAATCAATTGGACGCTCATTTTGAAATAGATTCCGATGGGCCCCTGTTAATGAATATAGCCATTTAGCATCTTAACTTTCTACAAACCAAGACAGATTTTTTTACTTTAAAATCTTCATTCTACCCAGGGCTACACAAAATTATTACCTCCAGGTCGTGTGTCAATTACTTCACCCTGTTGGCCATCCCTTGTGTATAGTAACTGTTCTATAGTGGTAAGTACCACATCTTCGAAGACAAAATATATATACAACAAGATTTTAGGGCTTGGGCACAAGTTTTAATTTCTAGCACCAGTAATCTAAGGCACTATGAAATAGTTTTGCGGCTCACCTCGTTCCTGGGGGGCTGTTGTCTTGAAGTTATTTTGCTAACCCCGGGTAGCAGCACAAACTACGCACGCACGCTCCGCAAGCGTAGCGTAGTATCACACCCAGGGTTGCTGCTGTTTCAGTAGGGGCCTAAATATATTTTTTTCATTTAATTTTTTATCTTTTGGAACGTAAGCAGGTTGCACAGTTCAGCACATTTTCTCCATGTTTACCTAATTTGCATTATTAATTATTTTACTATGTGGCCAAGTCTGCCCATTGGCCATCCATCGAGTATGCTAGTACTAGTTATGGGTACACGATGCAACTGTGACTGTGGTATACGTTGTTTTAAAATATCATTTAGAGCAGGGAAGGCATTAGATTAAATTAAAAATGTGAAGCTTTTTTGTATTTCCCAATTTTTTCTGGAAAACTTGTATTGGTGAGGTAATATATGATACCTTGGGAGGATATATGTTGTAAACATTTTAGAGCTCGCTTTATTTTCGTTTTTGTCATTGATGAATTACTGGTAGTGTTTTCTTCAGTGTTACCATGCCTCCCTTGTCTGGATAGTATATATGTGTGTGTTTGTCATTGACCACAATTTTTCTGTGTTCTCCATGCCATGTGGCCTGGGGCCAGTTTGTGTTGTCAGTGTTCATTGGCCTGCATGTGTTCTTTGTTGTCCATGCCTCCTTGCTTGTTGTTTGACTGTGTGGTTAGTGGCCAATTTGTGTACGCCAGCCAGTGTTCTTTGCCATTGGCCTGCATGTGTTCTTTGTTGGGGCCTTGCCTCCCTTGCTTGCTGTTGTTGTCTGACCATGTGGCTGGTGATCATTTTGTGTAGCCAGTCAGTGTGCTTTTGCCATAGGGTTGCATGTGTTCCTTGTGGGCCCCTGCCTCCTTGGTTGCTCTTGTTGTTTGACCATGAGGCGGCGATCATTTTGTGAAGCTAGCCAGTGTGCTTTTGCAATGGTCCTGCATGTGTTCTTTGTTCAGGCCATGCCTCCTTGCTCATTGAAGTTGGTTGACCATGTGGCAGGCACCATTTTGTGCATCCTACCACTGTATAAATCAGTGTTTTCCAGTTTTCAAAGCCATTTTCTAGGAAGATCGATAGGAGAGGGGTCTTTTTGTTTTTGTTAATTATTGTTTACTTTTCCCTGATATCAGTTTAATATTCTTGAGAATCATTGTAGTGCCTGTATATATGAACAGTGTTTAATATTACATGGATTGTTTGCATTTTTTCCCTGCACCTCCTTGTCCCCCAATGAGTTTCCCATAGTCCCATAGTACACGAGCAATTATTGTTAATATTATGATTTCTTTTTTATTTCTTTTTTACATTTTCTCTCCTCCACCCCATACCTGCAGTAGGGGCCTGTCGCTCACTAGAATTAACTTTTTAAGGACTGTCATTACTCATTTTCCTTTTTTCCCCTAGATCGGTAGACCCCATGCCTGTGATATGCACACAGGCGTACACCAGCGTTCCTTCTTTAAGGATTTTTCCATTTCCCCTGGACCCCCTTGCCTTCTATAGGTGCACCGCAGACTAGCATACATTTTTTTAAGGATTATTCCATTTCTGCCTGGATCCACTTGCCTGCCATAGGCACACACCAGCATTAATTTTTTAAGGATTATTCCATTTTCCCTTGGACCCCCTACCTGCCATAAGTGCACAATGCGCATTGTACACCAGCATTATTTTTTTAAAGAATTATTCAATTTTCTGCTGCACCCCCTGCCTGCTATAGTTGCACCCACCAGCATTCATTTTTAAGGATTATTCCATTTCCCCCTGGACCCCCTTTCCTACTGTAGGCATACTCCAGCATTAATTTTTAAGAATTATTCAATTTCCCCTGGACCCCCTGCTTGCCATAGTAGGTGCACAGTGCACACCAGCATGCTTTTTTTTTAAAGATTATTAACTTTTCCCCTGAACCCCCTGCCTGCCAAAGGTGCACACACCAGCATTAATTTTTTATGGATTATTCCATTTTCCACTCCACCTCCCTGACTGTGACATGTGTCCCCTATGATGAACATAAAGCAAACAGTTGTTTTTTAGTGTCTGAAAATTAATTGTTATGGGTTTGTGGTTTGACTTCGGAATGGTTACACTATTGTTTTTAATTATTTAGAATAATAAGTAACCACACTAAATTATATTGTCTATACTATGAATAATTTCAACTGCAAAAATGCCTCATTTCACTAAATGTTTTTGTTACTTGCTTGAAGGTACTTAAGAGACATCACTAACAGTACTGTCAGACAGAAGGCAGGCCCAATTGACTTCGTAAAAACATGTGAGTCTTCCTCTCTTCCGCTTGGGCAGCTCAGTGCCAACTGACGGAGTTTGAAGATGGCCTCAAAGAAAGGTGCTGTCAAGAAAGTGGCCAATGAGGAGGAGAAGAATCAGATTGCCACCATGCAGATTGCCACCACTGGTGTGCTGTCCTCCACCTTTTTGATTGGACGTGTGCCTGCTGAACCGTCTTCCAGGGAGCAAGCTGGGAATAGCACTCCCACATCAATGGCATCACCCCGACCTAAGCCCAAGGCCTTGTCTCTCAGTAAGGCAGCCACTGCAATCATGGCGATGAGCAGTGAGTCTGAATTGCATTTGTCTGAGTCACAAACTAGTACCCAATCATTGCAGAAAACTGCGCAAAGTGGAAAACAGGAGCCGCAGACAGTAATAGTCGATCTTCCTGAAGTAGGAGCAGAACAGGAGGTTGAGCTTCCTACTGAACAAGATGTACCTGTTGCTGAACCATTGGTTTCCAGATCCCCAGCTTGAAAAACAATGGGTACTCCACCATCTTCTCCAAGCCTCCCTTCTGATGATCTGGACATGGACTGGACCCCAACTGAGTTTGAGAAACGCTGGGAGAGACAAGGGAAAATGTAAGTTCCTGAAAGACTTTTAATTATGGAAGGGTATGAGGATGATGAGCCAGTCATAGAAGCAGGCTCAGAGTACATAGAGATTACCCCTCCTAGTCAACCTACTCTGAGGGATGTGGCACTGGTACCACCACCACTGCCACCAGCTTCCATATTTGTAAGGCCCCCACTGAGACTTTCATCCATCACTACCCCAGTGGAAGTACGCACTTCAGAGAGGCAATCAACCTCACACCCATCCTACCTCCAGTTCTTCTTCAGGCATAGGCAGTGGCACACTAATAATTATTTTCCTCCCTAGTTTGGGACTTCTTTGCGATTAGCAAGCAGGAGGATAACATTGCAATATGTTCTATTTGCCACATGAGTGTTCGTCGAGGAAAACCTGGTTCACACTATGGTACCGGAGGCCAAACAACCCATATGAAAAAACAACCCATATGAAAAAACATCACACAATCCATTGGGAGGGGCACCTTAAAAAGATGGTGTTGGTAATACGAGAGGGGAATCATCTCTGATCACGGAGGGAGGTGAAGGTAATGAGGAAGAAGAGGGTGACAGCTTTACGCAAAGCAGCCCTGTCCCTAGCAGTGCACCAGTATCACCCACCGCAGCAATCTCAAAATGTGACAAGAGTCAGTAGGAGACACCACCTCATACAGTGATTGCCCCAAGATGCACATTGAGTCTACCTCCTCCTAGTTCTCTCTGGAAGTCAAATACGCCAGTGACACTACCAGAGATAACAATACAGGCTAGTAATATGGGCATGTTTAGGCAGGAGGGGCCCTATGAACGCAGCCAACTAATTGCATGTTTATAATGCAAGAATCAGGCACTTTGCAATGTAAAAATAATTCAATTCGTTATACAACAATCTAATAGTTCATAATGCCAAAATAATGCAATGTGTAACGCATCTTCAGGTAGTTTGTTATGCAACCTAACGCAATGTGTAATGCAACAATCAGGTAGTTCATTATGCAAAAATAGTGCAATGCGTAATGCAAAAATCAGGCAGTTCGTAATGCAGAACTAAATGCAATGCATAATGCAACAATCAGGTAGTTCGTAATGTAGAAATAATGCAATGCGTAATACACTAACCAAGTAGTTCGTAATGCACAAATAAAGCAATGCATAATATGACAATCAAGGTAGTTCGTAATGCAGAAATAATGCAATGCGTAATATGACAATCAGGTAGTTCGTAGTTCGTAATGCAGAAATAATGCAATGCGTAATACGACAATCAGGTAGTTCATAATGCAGAAATAATGCAATGCTTAATACATTCCAGCACCGATCACGATACCTCAGGCGGTCTCTGACTCGCAGTCAGCTTCAGTCAACAGATGCCCCCACACGGGTATGAAGTAAACCAAAGTGAAACTCCGCACTCCGGCCCGATACTGACACTCCTTGGCAAGTACGGGCCGCGATACGAGCTGAAGCAGAGGCTTGCGCTGCAGGACTGGGAGAGGCCGAGAGCGCCTCCCTCCGAGCCGCACCCTGCCCCAGGTGGCAACACAAGTTACCTGGGGGGGATGCAATCTAGCTCTCCTCTCCTCCTCCCGCGACTGGGGCCTCCGATGCAATCTTTGTGGATTCCGGGTAGTGGAACTCGGGCCATCCCTCAAAAGGGTTGGTTGACGGTCCCGCTCTGGCAACGGCAGGATCGAGACACCGGCTCAGCTCCTCTGGGGCTGCTGGTCTGTTCCGCTGGTGCTACGAAGATCTCAGGCTGCAACAGGGCACACGCACACAGCGTCGCTGAGACTCACTTGAGCTTCAGTTGTGCACGATCACAGGGCACTCCTCACGAAGGTCTCAGGCTGCACAATGCACATGCACACAGCGTCGCTGAGACTCACTCAAACTCCAAGTGCACAATAACAGGTTAATCCTCAGGAAGGTCTCAGGCTGCAAAAAGTACACGCACCCAGCATCATTGAGACTCGCTTGGACTCCGGTGCACACAATCACAGGACAATCCTCACGAAGGGCTCAGGCTGCAAAAAGCACACACACACACAGCATCGCTGAAACTCTACTGGAAACATTTGTGTCCCTGAGTTTGTGCAACAGAGAGCCAGCTCACCTCGGGCCCTTTGGGATAAGGTACATCTGGACACAGCACATAGCAAAGTCCTTTCAAGCAGGGGGACACAGCACACATCGAAGTCCCTTTAGCCCCTTCTTGGTTAAAGCAGCAAACTGAACACACAGCAAGGTTCAGTTCTTTCCTTCAGTCTCTTCAGCAGTTTCTTCCTTTGCAGAGGTTCCTCTTGACTCCAAAGTGGTTCAATCCTTTACAGTCTTGATCACTCCACTTCTCCATTCCAATTCCAAAGTTCGGGGACACCTTCTTGCTTTGATTAGTGGGGGGTCTAGATTCTTAATCACTCAGCAGGAGATGGGACCATTGTTTCATGGCAGCAACCCAGGCCACTTCACCTCTAGGGGTTACACCTCCCCCCTGCACTCCAGATGCAGGTCAGCCTGTTGCTGTCGCACCTCCTCCCCTGGGTCAAGACATTCCCCAGATACTATCACTTTCAAATCCAGACAGCCAGCCAATCCACAACCAGGCACAGACACACAGAGATGTTAGAGCACATGAACCCAGCCACTTTTAAAGGAGCGGTTTCTAAACACACAAAGCAAATACCACCTTCACAAAAAATGTGTTATTGAATTGTGAGTTCAGGCATACTAAACTTCCCCATCCATCTCAAGCCTTTGGGAAGATAGGATGGAAACATATTACACAGCCTCCCCCTTTTGTCCTATGGGCAAGATGACCTTTCATCAGTGAAAAAAGAAATGGAAAGTATATCACTGTCAGGAATGCCCGAGGGTACACACCTTAGAACATGTCCTACCTTTCACATGCACTGCACCCTGCCCAGGGGGTACCTTGGACCTACCATAGGGGTGTGGGATGTGCATAGAAAGAGAAGGGTAAGGCCTGGCAAGTGGGTTCAATTGCCAGGACAACATGGCAGTTTAACAAACTGTGCACAGGCACTGCAGTGGCAAGCCTAAGTTCTCTCTTTAAGGCTACTGGTGCAGGTGGCACAATTAATGCTGTAGGCCCACTAGTAGCTGCCCTGGAACACATAGTGCACTTTACTAGGGACTTTACCAGTAAGGCAAACATACCAATCATGGACAACCAATTACCATTATACTTTACACAGGGAGCACTTGCACTTTGACACTGATCAGCAGTGGCAAAGTGCCCAAAGCATCTAAGTTGGCAACACCATGTCAGAAAAAAGGTCTAGGAGGAATGCAAAAGGTCTAGGAAACTTTAGCCAAAAACGGCCAAGTCCAACACGTAACAACTAAAGCCTTCATACAGGAGGTACCAACATGTTGGAACTCTACCTATTACAGGTTGCAACATTTGTTTGAGCAGTAAAAAACAATTCATGACAATGTCATTCGAAGAGGATGGGATGCAACAGGGAAAAGTATGACCATGGAGATAGACAAATGGAGAGTAGTCAAATGCCTGACACTTTTGCTACTTCCTTTTGAGGTTTTTATCCAGGAAGTCAGCAAGAGGACAGTACTAAGAGCCAAGCTATCCCGTTGTTGCATCTGCTACAGAACCAGTTAAAAAATTAGTCTCAAAGGTTTGCCAGTGTAGAAAGCAATGGAGAAGCACATGACTTGGTTGAGGTCTTAATCCTTCACTTGGCATTTAATCCAAGGCTGCAAAGAGACATTGTGTCATCCAAATGGTACATCCTTGCCATTATACTTTATCAGTGGTACAGAAAAATACTGGCCACTTTAATTCCTTTTTGTGAAATGGATATTTCATTATTCAAGATGTCGATTGTTGATCAAGCAAGAGATCTTGAAGAAGAACAGCTGGAAATTAGAGTACTAGGCAGAAGTTCTGGGGGCAGCCTTCATCTTCCAGAGAGGGCAAAATGTTGTCTCAGAGCAGCCAATTCCAGCAACAAGAGCCCTGGCAACAACAATAAGAACAGAAGAATCAGACCCAACCTCCGCATAGGCTTAGTTTTAAGTGGCTGAGCTTAAGTCAAGTGTAGATAGGAAGGCAAAAGAGGTTGTGCAAGTGGTAGCACCAATGACCATACATATGATGTTCCAGGACTATATGAGTGACCCAAAAGAGGTCTATGTGGATCAAAGTCCATTGGTCTCTTGTTATGGGAAGAGGTGTTAATGGCCAGAGCTCAGCAGGCTGGCAATAACGTATCTGGCTTGTCCAGTAGCCAGTGTGTCTGCTGAGCATGTATTCAGTTTATCTGCCACAGTTTTCACAGCGAGAAGGATGAGTCTTTCACCTCAAAACATTGAGAGATTGATCATGATCAAAATGAATCAACATTTCATACCACACAATTTCACTGTTCCTGAAATTCCACAGGAGGAGGATGATGGCGATTGATCAGAATCAAGCATGTTAGTGGACCAACTTCTGGGTGAAAATTCTACTTCCCTGACTGAGTATGCCACCTTAGAATGTTTTAAATATTCATCATCGAACTGCTTAGTGCTTTGCCAAAAGAAAATAATTGATACAGCTTGAGGAAGATTATACATTTTGTTTATGTCTGACTTATGCAGCCCCACCATTTTAGGCACATGTATGACTGCATTTGATTTGGACCAGTGTGCAATGACAAACCCTCCCCATTCCTTTCAATGAGTATATAATATTGAGCAATTATGAGTGATGCTTTGTGTGGTGGCAGACAGTGAGGGGGGTGTTCAACTAATTTGTAACTTTATTTTGAGGATTTGCAATGTTTGTGGTATGATCGTTTTTCCAGAAGGTGTTTGACCCTTTCACACTTAGCAAGATTTACTTGCAGGGTCCACTCTTTTTTTCTGGTTCTTCAGAGGCCAGACCAATCAGTTGAGTTAACAAACACAAGTAAACAAAAAATACTCAAATTCAGTTTTTCTTCATCAACAGCAGGGCACTACAGGTCTATCTCGCTCATTTGCTTTGGGGCAGAGTTGGGCTGAGTCAGGAGGAGAATGAAAGGATCAGAGTGGGACTATCTGAACAGCCATAAGAAGGAAGTTATCAACTTCAAAAGGAAACCAACATAATGGTGACTTTAAGAGGCCTGTTGCAACTCAAGTCAGACATGTGATGTCACATCATCATCACGTGATGCACACACTGGGTTGAATATTATGATGACAGTTGTGAGATTGACCAGCCCAGTACATGTAGCTACTTGTCTGTGATTGGTTATAAATGGCTTTCACTTTTCAGTCAATCAATTGTAAGTCATAAAATGAATGATTGTAGTAGCCTGTGCTCATGCTCTGCCTCTGAGTCTTGGTACACTCCTCATGAATCTTACCTTCTGTACTTCTCCTTGACTCTACAATATCATTTTAGTTTTAAAATCTGCAGGCCTTCTCTTTATCCTGCATGAAAGGCAAAAGCTCCATAACACTCTTGCTTACCTCACTTGACCGTTTCAGCCAGGGACACAAGATGGACATTGCAAGAAGAATGCAAATGCACCACCCAATTTCCCATTTAAAGGATAATTTTTCATTTGACGATTATTCGTTTACTGGATGGTGTGGGTTCACACCTCTTGTGTTTTCAAACCTAGATGACAGAACATTTAGCTATATAATAACTTGCGTCTCTGAGGCAGAAGAACTGGTGTAATACATTTAATCATCATTATCATCATCCTTATCATGTTTCCTTTATTTTGGTTCTATAGAACCAAGAAAGGTACAATCTAAAACATTTAAAAGAAATACAATTACATTTTTAAAGAAGAACATTACTCATTAAAAAGCAGGATGGTATAACAATTACTGTCCACAAAACCAAGGCTCATCATATTTCCAAAACCATAAATGTTATAATAAAAGTTCTTAAAAAGGAAACAACCTAGCTGAAAAGAGACATTCACAAAAACAAATAAAATCGTTCAGATTAAAAGTGTAACGTCAGAGGAAATTTAATCAGGGACTGTTAGAAATGGGGGTCTCTAATTGGCAGAGGTAGGTACCTTTGTCCAAGTAGGGACCATTCTTCCTAGTCAGGGTAAGGGCGTTACGCTGCTAAAATAACTCCTGCTCAACACTAAGCATGGGCAAATTTTGCGAATCTGGCATTCGCGAATTTGCTTATTTGCGAATTTGCAATCCGCAAAATCTGCGAACTCCCCCGAATTTGCGTTTTTTTTTGTGTTCGCAAGGGTTTCTGCCAGTTCGCGAGGGGTTTGTACCAGTTTGCAATTGCGAACTTACTTGTCGGCTCGCAACGGTCGCAACTTTGCTGTTTCTACGTCTGGTTCATCATCACAGGTTCACAGCACCCTCTGTTTCACCACTGCCACCCTCTGGTTCACCCATGCCACCCTCTGGTACATCACTGCCACCCTCTGATTCATCACTGTAGATTATGGGGGGAAAAGCAAGCACACCTGCCCTGCTTCAACTGACATGAATTAATTTCTAGTTCATCACTGTAGATTATGGGGGGGAAAAGCAAGCACACCTGCCCTGCTTCAACTGACATGAATTAATTTGGGGTTGATTAATGTGTCACTGAATTTAAACTTCCTGTCTGGCACCTGCTTCCTTATCTGTAATTTGCTTTCTGTTGCAGTGCAATTTTTTTCCCCAGGACCTTTGTGGCCTACTTGCAGCTATTCTATGAGCCTGCTGTGAGGGTCAGAGCAGGGTCATAGAATAGTTGCAAGTAGGCAACTGAACTCTGGAGGGGCCCCTCAGGAAGCACTACAGGGAATGGTTACTAATGATGAGTTTGAACTTTTGCACCTGCTGAGTGCTTTCAGTTTTGCAAAACTTGTTTTTCTGTGGGGCACTTCCTTCCTCCCCCCCCCCCAAAATTGACTCCTTGCAAAAAAAAGTGCAGGCAAATGTCAACCTTTTGTAATTTCGCGAGTGCAAGATTGTTGCTGCCCGCCGTATCTACATGTTCGCAATTACGAACTCTCGCGATGCGTCGCCAAACTCCCGCGGGATCCCGCAGCAAGATCCAAAAAGGCGCAAAATATCGAGAAAAACAGCTCGGCAAACGCTGAATGACGGTAAGTGAACGCCGCACGCCGCAATATTGTATCACCAAGCAAAAAAATCCGCTGCGTGCGAATTTGCGGATTTTCGGTAAATTTGCGAGAGTTCGCGGATTGCAAATTTACCGAAAATCCGCAAAATCCGCGAGCAGAACGGATTTTCCGCCCATGCTTACTCAACACTTGGTAGCTTGGCAACAGCAGTCAGGCTTATCTCAGAAGCAGTGTATAAAGCATTTGCACATAACCAACAGTAATACAGTGGAAACACTACAATGGGACACCACACCAGTTTAGAAAAATATCCAATTTTTTTAGATATCCAAAACAAGACCAAAACAATAAAAATCAAACATACACTACTTAAAAATATACACTTTGCAGGATATCCTTAAAATTGCAGAAATACCTAAATTAAAAAAATGAGTTGGTAGCTCCGTCCGGGGCTATCTCGATGCTGAAAACAACAGAGTCTAACAGTTCCAGCTGACTGCGTAGTTACGGGCCAGCGAAAGCATGGACAGACTCGGTAACAGTACCTTTCTCGTTGCGGCTGGCACGTTGGTGCAAGCCGGTCATGGCAACAGTTGCAGTTGCATTGCAAAATGGAAGTGGTGCATGGTGTGGTGCCCTCTCGATGCGGTGCAGGCAGCAGCTCGGTGACGATAGTCAAGACGGCATCGGTAAGACCAAGGCTTATGGTGCAGGGCGAGGCGGTGCTCAGTGCGTTGTTGACAGGTTGTGGTGCCAGCAACAGAGCAGGTTAGCGGGAGCTGGCGTTGGTCTGCCCAGACGGATGTGTGGGACGAAGTGGTGATTCACAAAATGAGCAGTGCCTCCAGCCACAATGCGGTCTTGGGTGTCAAAGTCAGCAGCAGCGACGGTGTCACTGAGACCAGGATGGCGAAGTGAAGCAAGGCGGTGCAGAGTGCGGTGCCCACAGGTCACGGTACAAGCAGCGGCTCAGTGGCAGCGGTCGTCGTCATCAATGATACCAGGGTTGCGGTGCAAGATGTGGATGGTGCCTTCTGTGGTGCCGTCAGGACACAGAGCCAGTGACGGAGTCGGTGACAGAGTCAGCTGTATTTCCCTTCCCTGTGGCAACCGAAACAGCGGTTCCAGAAGTGGTACCCAGAGGTTGGTGAAGTCTTTGCAGTCCCTGAGACTTCAGAACAGGAGGCAAGCTCTACTTCAGGCCAGTGGAGATGCTCAGCACAAGTGAAGAAAGTTCAGTCCAGTCCTTTCACTGCTCAAAGCAGAAGCAGCAACTGCAGGGTAACACAACAAAGCAACAACACAGCAAAGGGGCAGTAGTCCTCCTGGCAGCTCTGCCAGCTCTTCTTCTTGGCGGTTTCCTTGACTCAAGCTAGTTCCACAATGTTGGGGTCTGGCCCCCGGTATTTATACTCAAAATCAATTTGTTCTCTCAGGCAGAGAGTGTCTATGCTTAGTACAAACCAGGTCTGTCCTCTCTGGCCCAGCTTCCTGGCAGGAGGCGGGGGCAGCATTGTTCAAGGCAGACCAGGCCCATTCAGGTGCAAGGAAATCTCATCCCACTACTCTAAATGCAGCCCAGGTCTATTCAACCCAGCCCTGACTCATCCAGACTCTCTGGAGACACTGCACATCCCCAGCCCGATGTCCCTCAAAAGCGAGACTGTCAATCCACAAACCCATCAGAGGCACACAATGTGGCTAAGAAAGAAAATACCTAGGGCCTCATTTATGAGGCTGTGCGTCACTTTTACGACGCCGGTGCGTCACTTATTGTGACGCACCAGTGATGTAAAAAATGGACTTTGTTGCGCCATATTTACAAAGTGACGCATCTAGGTAGATGCGTCACTTTGTAAACCCCTGCGCCACATTATACCTGTGCCAGGTAAAATGTATGCAAGGGGGGGGTATTGATGCAAGGAAGGGTCGTAGAAGTGACGCAGTGAAATCTATGAGATTTTACTGCGTCACTTTTAGGACGCCGTTGTGTCAAAATCTTGCGCCTGCCTCACAGCAGGCGTAAGACTGACACAGGCCCTTTCACATGGGGCTTGCCCCATGTGAAAGTACACATTGCTGGAGTTGCGTCACTGTTGTGACACACTCCAGCAATGCTTCACTTTTGCGCCTACAGATACGTCAGAAATACTGACGCATCTGTAACTCCTTGCAACATGATGCGTCATATTATAAATATGACGCATTAATCATGTTGCAAGGAGTGCGCACTGAGAAGTGACGCATCGCTGCTTTCACGCAGCGATGAGTCATTTCTCATAAATGAGGCCCCTACTTTCTAAAAGTGATATTTTCAAACCTAGATTATAAAAATCATCCTAACTAAAATATGCATGTTTACATTCTGAGCCCAGACATAGTTTACTCAATTTCTCCATCTTGTCCCAATGGGAAGTTATGCTTAGAAGATGTTATAAGTAAAACTCCCATTCTTTCCTATGGGACAGATAGCCTTACAGTGGTGAAAAATGAAATATACTTTAATTCACCACCAGGACATGTCACACACAACAGTACATGTCCTACCTTTAACATACACAGCACCATACCCACTGGGGTATCGTGGGCCTGCCTTAGGGGTGACTTATCTGTAGGAAATTTCTCATTTTCCCATCAGTTGTCTCTCTGTACCACCACTATTACATCATTTGGGTTCTCCTTACCCCAGGAGTTAGTGTACACACAGTCACACAAGTTGTAAGGGAAGGACTGTGTGAGTAAGAAGACTCAACAATAGTTATTTCGCTAGGTGGTACAGAGAGACAACTGATGGGAAAATTTTCACCCTGGTTGTATGTTGCACGTATGTGTGTTTATGTGGCTTTATGTGTTCAATTGCTTTCAATCCACAATCTTTCCTTGTGTCGTGTAACTGGTTGTCTGTGAGAAAAATATATTTTTGACTCCTGGGTACTTTTTGTTGTAACTAACTTAATTTACACCATAAATGGATCACACACTCAATGTGGCATATCAGTGAAAGCGACATCAACTCATTGCGGGATCTTTTATTACCTGAGCAGTTGCCCACACCAGCCCAACTTACCTACCCACGCATAAAAGGGATCCATAATTTAGATATATAATAACATAATTCTTCAACATCATTATTCATGCCTTGTGTTGTGTACAAACGTAACCTTGTCCACTCCTGAGTCCACTTCTCCTGATTCAAGAATTTAGTAATTTTAGTTTTAAAAATACTAGTTCCCCATCTGCTCAGAAGAAGTTCCTATTGCTACTTTGTTGTCATAATATCAGGTTTTTGTTTCATGGTGGCAGTCTGGTGTCAGTCTTTGTAAAGTTATGATATAAATGTAACCTATTAGCTTTGTGTTTTCTTTCAATCTAGTTGCCTGTCATGAATAATTTTTCTAATTAAACCTACAGTTGGGGTACACCTAAGTGGGAGTGGGGCCTCACTTGTGATGTCCTCCCTGTTAGCGTGGTAGCCTGCTATTACTACCAACAACATGAAGAAGGCAACTTGGGAAAACCTGCAGTACGGTTTTGGAAGATTGAGAGAGG
The DNA here is from genome assembly GCF_964263255.1 of Lissotriton vulgaris. Taxonomy (NCBI): domain Eukaryota; kingdom Metazoa; phylum Chordata; class Amphibia; order Caudata; family Salamandridae; genus Lissotriton; species Lissotriton vulgaris. The sequence continues at coordinate 555,897 of NW_028255036.1, read as the reverse complement.
TATCAGCCATTGCTTCATCTATTCAGGTAAGAAAACTATGGAGTGAATTGAATTATTTTAGTTAGTAACTAACTTCTACTGAAGATTAAGATTCTGTTTATCTAGGTTGCTGTTGGCAATTTAGGCATCGGTAATGGCATACCGCCTCTAGAGATCAATATAGTTTCAGAGGTTATTAGGACAAGAGTATAACTAACTAACTAACTCATAAAGACTTTGATAAGCGGATTAAAAAAGCAGGCTGCGCTAAAAGGCAGCAGTTCAAAGTAAAACACATAAAAACATTTGAGGCATAAAGTATCTTAACAATTTCCCTTTCATTATTTTTTTAACAATAATAAAAACCTACCATCTCCACCCACACAAGATCCACTCCTTCCCCAAACAAATATCACCCTGTCCCTAACCAATGTGCAAAAGAAAGAATGTCTAAAAGTAAAGTCCAACGTTCCTTTCCCAGTTTTCACCCTCTCCACCTACAACAAAAGTCCCTCCCACCAAAGCAAAAAATAAAAAAACAACATTAGAAAGCATGAATTTGGATGCGAAGGCTTGTCACCTCCTGGTGAAAGCTTGTCACCTCCTGGTGAATGAGTGGCAGGTTACAAACCATGTGGCGTTGGAGGTGGTCTCTGTAGGGGTGGGCAGCAGTGGTGGTTTGGGGTGATCCCAGTTGCCGGCAGCACTGGCAATGATGTGGCTGGGATGGAGGCACTGGTTGCTGGATAGAGGAACTGGGGCCTGGGGCAGTGACAGATGCCTCTGCCTCCTCCTGCAGAGCCACCACACAACGATATTCAGTCTGGATTGCCTCCATCAGATGCTATCACAGCCAGGCTGCTATCTCCTGCTGAGATGGTAGTGGTGGTGGTGATGTTAGTAGAGGACCAGCAAGAGTAGCTATTTCAAGAAAGAACAAAAAGAAAAAAGACAAATTGTAAACAATGCTCTGTGGAAACACTTGTTTGTATAGTGTCACAGTAGCAGACATTGCTGGTTCTCTAGGGCCATTGGAATTTTTGATGTGATAGTCACAGGGCCACGTTTTACCCATACATGCCTCACATAAAAACACTGTCTGGCTGCAAGGAATTAAGCCAGATTCCACCAATTAAAACGAAGTGATTTTATTTTCTTTTAAAGGATTTTGAAGTAAAATATACAGACACTTTGTGTGTAGAATTAATTGTAAATTACATCTCATTAATGAATAAAGCAGTATGCACTATGCTGCACAAGTATTCTTGTTGTGCTAAATTAATGGGATCATGCTAGGGCATCCGGTATTTTGCTACTCTCTGCAGTCTGCAGCAGCGGCAACTGTAATGGACAATGCATTTTCTTACTTTAATTCCAATGGCCCTGTTCTTCTCAGACTGTCTTTTAATTTTACCCTTACTTCAAAAAGGCAGATAAATAATATTAATAATAATAATACATCACACATGTCACAAATAAAATGCGGATATCCTGTCTCCCATAAGTAGACACCGGGAAAACTATGCACTGAAGTACAATGTAAGGAAAAGGATATGGATTTTAATTGGCATGTACGTCACAGAGGATACCATTTTCAAAACTTTAAATTAGGTACTTAGTCATACTTTACTCCCTGGCCTTTCCCTCCATCACCAATTATTTTCAACAAATACCTTTGCTTGGCAGTAAAGAAACTTACTCTACTGCAGGGTTAGTTAGAAGGATTTGGATAGGTGGAAGTTTTGATATAGAATAGTGGGGTGTCACTAATCATCCTGTGCTAAACCTTGGCTTAGTCAGTCACTGTAGTTGACAAAAGGGAAAACAATTGAACAGGTGTAAATCCGTTATTGAAGCCATGAAATAGATATCCATAATTCACTTGCTCAGAAAAATGTGGCCCATTCAAAGAATGGATTTTTCAATGTTTTTGGTAGGCTGGGACAGAACTTTTGAAAGAATAAAGGAGTAAAATACTAGTAGAAGGTGACCCTTTATTCCATTTGTAAAGCATCAAAAACTTCATAAATGCTGCATTAACTGAAGCAGACGCACATTGCACAGCAAACACTGCAGTGCTGAATTGAAACATGCTGCAGTTAGGTCACGGGTGGTGATATGCCATTGGCAGGGAAATGATGAATGATGATGGGTAGGATATTTGCCTCACCTAAATACAGTGAGTATACTTAATTTGTCAATAAGCCAGCAATGTGACTTACCACCAACCATCCCTGCCACTAATGGGACTCACTCTCCAACAGCCTCTTCCACCTCCAGCGCACTTGCGCTTCCGCTGGCCCAGCAATGCTTGTCTGTGTAGCTAAAAATAAAATACACAGTTTAGATGCCAGATCCATCACTGTATCTTTTTTTAAAACAAAATACAACAACAATACCTCACCACAGTTCGGTTAGCAGTATATTCTATCAAATCTATCACTTTGGGCTGTTTGTTGTCGTTGGTTGACAATGTTAGAAAAGCCAGGTAGTCAAGCCAATCAAAAACTTTTCGTAATGGAGCGGCAGAGCTATGATGAAACTGTGTCATTAAAGCTCAATGAAGGGGTGGGATAATGCTCAGTGAAGGACATATGGTCTTGTTTGGCAAGTGGAAAGGGACCTCTTACTTTCCTGCCATGCTGCACTGTCATGGAAACGGCTGGTATACTATGTAAATTAATTATAGCATAACATTGGGGAGCCCACCATGACCATCGCCACTCTCTCATTTTAACTGTTTGAGCATGAGCCAGAAATAGAAAGACTGCTCAACAAACATGCATGGTGAATAATACTAGCTTATTTGGGCCTGCAATGTTCACAGTTGAGTACCAAAAATCTGTTCTCTTAGTCTTACAATACTAAAAGCTATATAAGGGGAAAGGGAAAGCTTACTAACAAAGCAGAAGAAAGCTACAGACTATTACAGACAGGAGGATAGGAGGAAGTCATGTACAGAAACATGCACTACAGAAAAATAGGATAAAGCAGGGATAACAAGAATTTAACCAACATTAGATAAAGGAGTTGAAAAAAATGAGACAGTATAAAAAAAGAAACAAGGCAAAATGTAATGTACATGATTCTAATAGTGAGGAGATTGAAAAGTTGGGGAAATAATAATGACAGGACTTACTGGGGCTAGCATAACATTGGCTGCAGCACTGATGGCAGCACCTCCTTTGCCAACCTTAGATTATCTCTTGCCCTAGGGTGCTGATATAAGAAGTAAAAAAGATTAAACAAAATAGATTAGTGATACAGTTAATCTCCCCAAAAATATTTTGATAGGCAAATCCGGTAGCACTGTACATTTCCAAATGTGATTGCCTATAGTACTAGTAGTATTGAGTTGACCTATTACTAATTTCCTATCCCCTATTCCTAATTTCTTCAACCTAAACTACATTTGGGACTACTAATGTATTGCAACAAACATTGTTTGCTTTTCAATCCCCTTTGATGGGACAACTCAGTTTTCCTTTTCAATACATAGAAGCATACTAAATATCACTGGGAGATTTGGACTGTATGAGCTACATACAGAAAGGCATAGAGAACTCTAACTGAGTGAAATTCCTATCACTATCTAAGTGACAGGAAGGGGGTCTGCATGACTTTTTAAATAATCAGCCCAAGCGAGAGCCGATGAGTATGATTACTTAGTACCAAGTACCTGGCTAGCTAAAGCTGGATCACATAATATTCGTAAAGTTACGTAAAATTAATGTACCCCTGAGTGTGAGCAGCATGTTAATTTTTTTTTAATTTATGAGTTTAGAAAACAAACAATAAATAATTACTCATCGAGGTCCGCAACCTTGACCACAGCAGTTCGAGTAGGTCCTGTTTACTGTTGATAAGCCCCGCCCAGCGGTGCCTCCGCTGATGCATCACTTGCTGCACCCCAGTAGTTGTGGAACACAGAAAATGCACTCTCCCCCAAAAGCTGCCGACATTGCCTCAGGGCGTACCCCCACCTAGACTTGCCACTTGTTGCCAGAATGGAAGGGAGGTGGCACTGAACGAAAAAACTATTGTGGTCACCTCTGCTTCAGAAAAAATGGGACAGGGATGCTCCCCTTGGCAGTGCGGGCAACCGCAAGGTGTGAGGCTTGTAGCAGCCACACTTGAGCTGCTGCTTGCTCTCTGGTACTCCTGAGACCTGACGCTGGGGTAGAAAAATAGTGAATAAGGAAAAAACAAAAAGAAAAGAACAGAAAAAAGTAAAAAGGAAGACAGAAATATAAAATACATAAACACAAAGACACACACTATTTAAAAAAGGTAAATGAGTGGTAGATGAGTGGGATGGGGAGGATTGGAATGGATCTCAAAATCAGACCCAGCACCATGCAGAGAAGAGAAAACAGGTAAAACAAAATGGCCGGACCCATGCGAACCGTGTGGTTACTGTTTGTGCTGATTTTTTAGCGCAAATCTCACTCCTGATCTGTAAAAAAGCAGCGGAAACGGGCACATGTCTACTTCCGCCTGCTTACGGTGTTCTACAGAACCTCGTTGCGTTTTTATGCCATGCTGCAAAAATCTGAGGAGCAAAACTCTGTAAGTTGCACTCAGGCCTAGCAACAACCAGAAACCTTTGTGGCTTGGACAATGGCAGCTGAGTTAACCAGAACACAGGCTGCACATCAGCCTCAGAGTGAGGCTGGGGAAATCTCTGATATGCAGGAACCAGGACAAAGTAGTTTGCAGGAAAGAACACACGCCAGAAAGACAATGGCCATGGAGGTAATTGCTTTTTCCCCAGAGGGAGAGCAGGATGAGACTCCAGAATCTGACCAGTTGCTGGTGTCTGGTTCTCTTCCAGAGCTGCAGTCTTTGTTATTTTCTGGGGGGCCTACCCGGGAAAGTTTCCGCAAGGCACAGGAGGAGTGCCCTAAGCTTGTACCACAGCGGAAAGAAAGGAAGGAACAGGTCTGCAAAGGAATGATCTTAAAACAGTATATTGTCTGGGAGGATGGCCTACGTTATGGTAAACTGGTAAATACTGAGCCAAGAACTAGCAAGAGGGTAGTTGTTCTATTAGTGCACAGGAACTTCCTGTTGCCACCAGCCCATGAAGTGAAGTGAAGTAGTGTGGCTCACTGGTTAGAGGCGGCAGACCCGAGAGCAGAGGACGGCCCGGGACCAGGGTTCAATTCCCGGCGTGGCAGGTTTCTGGACCAGGGTCTGCGGACTCGATAACTCTCTCGCCTCGGTGCCCACTCTGATCAGCGATCACACTCGGAAACTCTGGGCATTAGCTTGCCTCATCTTCACTAACGGCCCCACCAGACCGCCGGGGATGCCTGGTCTCACCCTGGAGATACCCATTAAGGGACCATCTCTCAGGGAAGCCAGGAAGGGTTTCGCAGCGGTCGAAGCGCCTTGGGACCCTCCGGGTAAGTAGTGCGCTATATAAATGCCTATACATACATATACATGAAGTACATCCAACAGCAAAGTTGGGTATTCGAAAAACCCAGGATATGTTGTACCCACTGTTCTACTGGCCAGGGATGTGCAGAGACACCGAGAGGTTCTGCAGAGCCTGACCCTCTTGCCAGAAGAGTGGTAAGACAGGTGGGAGGACTAAAGTACCATTCATTAGTGCCTTTAGCAGTTGTAGGTGTCTCTTTTGAGTGGGTAGAAATAGGCATATTTGGTCCATTAGACCCTCTCAGTCAGTCAACAAGTATATCTTGATTGGGATGGATCACACCACCAGGCACCCTGAAGCTGTACCTCTGAAGAGCATGACTGCAACTGTGATAGCGAGCACTCTCCTAGGGATTTTATTCTAGGGTCAAATTTCTAAGGATGGTAATTTCTGACCTGGGAACCAATTTCATCTCTTCTTACATAAGAGAGATATAGGAGCAAGCTGGTCTGACATACCACTCTCCTAGGCAAACCACCAACAAACCAATGGTATGGTGAAGCAGTTTGACAAAACACTGAAGAGTATGATGGGAACTATGTCAGAGAACCTCGGGAAGAAGTAGTATCTTCTCCTGCCATGTATCTTGTTTTTCTACTGAGAAATTGCACAGAAGTGAGAAAGGTTCAGTTCCTTTGAACTTCTAAATAGGCACCCCATGTAGGGTCCACCTGTCTTAGTCAGAGAAAGGTGGGAAGGAGCTTCAGAGTCTCCACAATAGGATATTATAGACAATGCCATTGGCCTCAGAAAGATGATGGTGTAATACATGAGTCAAGCAAAGGAAAAACTTCAGGCTAGCCAAGTGCTGTTGAAGGAAGGGCACAACCATAAAGCTACACTAACTCGGTATTAGGCAGGTCTGGAAGTGTTGGTGCTAAAGGCTAATGGTCCCAGGGCTTTGAACTTCTACATGGGCAACATGTGTAGGGTCCACTTGCTACAGTCAGAGAGGAGTGGGAAGGAGCCTTAGAATCTCAACAGAAGGATGGGATGGACTATGTAATTGCCCTCAGAGAAAAGTATGGTGTAATACATGAATCAAACAAAGGAAAACATTCAGACTAGCCATGTGCTGTTGAAGGAATGGCACAACCATCAATCTGTGATGACTTGGTATCAGAAAGGGCAGGAGGTGTTGGTGCTACAGTCTATTTGTCCCAGGTTTCAAAGGGCAAATGTTGTAGGAAATACAAAGTAGTTCAGAAAGCGTCTGATGTAAACTACTTGGTGGACACTAGGGGAGTCATCCTACCGGTGAAATGGACCGCCCGCCATAAGGGTGGGGTCCCGTGGCTAGCATTAGGATGCGCCCACCACAGTGGCGGGCGCATCCTGCATTCCTACCATTGTGGCGGGCAGTGCACTCAGCACCGCCCGACACAATGGCAGGAAGGCATGCTGTGCACTTCCATGCACAGCATGGCAGGCACCGCGCGGTGCCTGCCATGCTGTGCATGGTACTGCTGGGGGGTACCATAGGTACCCCCATGTGCACCCCCTACCCCCCCCTCCGGAGTCCATGGGGGCCCGCATTGGGCCCCAAAGCAGACTCCGCTTGCCTTTCCGTGGCGGCAAAGGCATCTGAAAAAGTCCATTGTAATATGGCTGGCGGTGTCTGATAGACACCTCCACCATATAAACCCTTTTCCGCCCCGGATGCAAGGCGACCGGGGTGGAAAAGCGGCTGACGGTCTTTCCGTCCGCCGCGGACCCCCCAGCCATACTAATATGGCTAGGGTCATTCCGGCTAGGATGGCGGGTGGGCTGCAAACATACTTAACCAAACCTTCCACTTCTATTTTCTCTTTTTTTCACAGATTCTAGGCAGCTGGCTAATGTTTGTGTAACATAATTACTGATATTTCTACCCTGTATTCTGGGGCTAGCCCCCATAATGAAGCGTGCTTCTCTCAATAATTAAAAGGCTCACATTTTCTATTTTTACCTGCCTAATGAAAATACCAATATTTAATTTGTGTCCAATTACAGCGATCCTTTTGACTGTTATTTGTTTACAATGACAAACCAAAACAAGCGTGTTGTCTGTTTGCCTAGAAGACCTGAACACTGGAAACAAGGAGAGATGCAAAAATAGTAAACTAGAGGAGTCACGAAAAAAACGATGTCAGGTAAAGAGAGGGACACTGGTAACTGAACTTTCTTGTCTTTAAGCAGCGTTACCACTATTTATTTATCACGGGCTAGCTTACGCCAAGTCTGCAAATGTCACCAAGTAGGAGATTGGTGACCAGCGCTGTGTTTCTTCTTTATTCAGTATATCCATGAAGCCATTTAAATAAGTCCCTGGAGCCACACCGATGTGTAGATTGTGTAAACAGGTGTGCAGTTTCAGATCTTTTGGAAGTATGCCCTTGATACCCTCATATACCCTGGTCTGTCCGCCCGGTGAGAGGCGTGTGGAAGCCGCAGCGAAAGGCAGGCTTTTACAACCCGGAAGAATAAGAAGACATGGTGGGTGCGGGTCTGCATTGACCCCAATGTTCCTGCTCCCCCCCCCTACAAACCTGTCCCGTGTGAATGGTCAGGCAAATCTCCAGTGATGTTCTAAGCAGTAACAGGATGTGAGCGTGAATCAGCTAGCATATCGGTTTGTACAATGTGCTACTGCGTGCAATAAAACACACACACACACCCTCCTTAAATGCATCACAAGTACATGTGACAGCATTCTACTTATAGCACACAAATATGTCACAGCACACACACACACACATCTGTGCCATATGCACACACACCCAGGTAAGGTACAAAACTCATGCTCTGTACTTGAAACACAAACAATCACCCGGCCAAACGAGAATTCTCCACACTATGCAGTCAGTCAGTCAGTCAAAATACACTTTATTCGATTTTTGTTAAAATCATAAAAGGCAAGAATAATACATACATTTAAAACATTTTAAAAATACCCACAATACATTTATTTTACATAGCGTCCTTAAAAAAAGTCACTTAATTAAACACCATAATGTATAAAAAGAGAGTTAAAATTGATATATTGGTTCACTTTTAGTTTAAAATAATACAGTTCTAGGGATTCTTTTGTTTCTTCCTCTATAAGCGGCTGTTAGAAAACTTGCAACACAGAAAGTGACATGTGCATCCGGTAACCGTTGAAGAAAAAGCAAGGCTGGTCTCACTTGTATAAAGCCCGTAGCTTTCAGGAGAGGTATTAGATATTTTCCCCTCTCCATATTGTAAAGCCCACAGAAAAACGCAAAATGGAGAGTGTCCTGATTAGAAAACTGGTCACACTCACAGGGTGGTGCTTGCTCTGGTTTTCCCCACACAGGGAAACAGCCTAGTGAATAGTGGATCAAGTTCATTCTAAATCTGGTTAATAAAAATCTGTGCAAGGGTTCAGTAACAAATTGCAGGTATGGTTCCATAGAGGGGGAAGAGGACAAGACCAAATGTGCTCTTACTAATGGTTTGTTGACTTCAAACTCCTCTCTCTCTAAACGTGTCCTCCCCTGGAATTCCTTCTTAATCCATGCAAGGTCCATTTTCCTAATATTTGAAGGTGTTGTATATAATTCTGGTCTCCCGAGGGCAGTGAATGATGACTTTATGTATTTCAACCATAATATTTTCATTGCCCCCTCCCTTGCGATCACGTTTTTAAGAATTATATGGTTTAAAGACAACTCCGTATTTAACCAGGTATTGGCCCAGAAAAGTAAAGGGGCCAATTTCAGTCCATCTATGATATAGGGTAGGCCAACTTCTTCATGTATGGAGTAGGTAGGTGTAGAATTTGGAACCGATAAGATTCTTCTAATAAGCTTGTTTTCTACCCTCTGCATACTATCCAAGTTAGCATACCCCCACAGAGCTGCACCATATGAAGCAATGGAAACACATTTACTTTTGTAGACTTTTAACACAGCCTCCATTGGTTTAGCCCCTAATCTTTTCGTAAAGGCCATCAGGGCTGCTGTAAAACGAGCTAAAGAAATGTTCTTGGCCTTAATCTGCGGAACCCAAGAGCCTTTCTCATCAAACAGGACCCCTAAATATGGGAAAACAGGGACCCTGGAGAGAACCTCACCCATACAGGTAAAGGTTTTAGTGTGTAATTAATTTTTCTGTGGGCCCACAATCATTGTGTGTGATTTGGTTACATTGATTTTTAAGTCTAAGTTAGCTATAAAGGAGCTAAAAAGCTCCAGAAGGGTCTGTAGACCAATGCCCGTACGGGCGATGAGAATGGCATCGTCCGCATAAAGGAGAGCCAGAATCTGCTTCCCACCTACCCGCGGAACATCTGCATTGCCTGCTAACAAGGACTTCCCTAGGTCATTTATATAAATAGTAAATAAAAGCGGGGCCAAGATGCAACCTTGGCGAACCCCTTTCTTTGACCTGAAGCAGTCTGAGCATCGCCCTTCCCTGGTAACCCGGACCTTCGCAAAGAGCCCCTGATGCAAACTTGCTATGTTTCTTCTTTATTCAGTATATCCATAAAGCCATTTAAATAAGTCCCTGGAGCCACACCGATGTGTAGATTGTGTAAACAGGTGTGCAGTTTCAGATCTTTTGGAAGTATGCCCTTGATACCCTCATATACCCTGGTCTGTCCGCCCGGTGAGAGGCGTGTGGAAGCCGCAGCGAAAGGCAGGCTTTTACAACCCGGAAGAATAAGAAGACATGGTGGGTGCGGGTCTGCATTGACCCCAATGTTCCTGCTCCCCCCACCCCCCCTACAAACCTGTCCCGTGTGAATGGTCAGGCAAATCTCCAGTGATGTTCTAAGCAGTAACAGGATGTGAGCGTGAAACAGCCAGCATATCGGTTTGTACAATGTGCTACTGCGTGCAATAAAACACACACACACACCCTCCTTAAATGCATCACAAGTACATGTGACAGCACTCTACTTATAGCACACAAATATGTCACAGCACACACACACACATCTGTGCCATATGCACACACACCCAGGTAAGGTACAAAACTCATGCTCTGTACTTGAAACACAAACAATCACCCGGCCAAACGAGAATTCTGCACACTATGCATACACAGAAGCACCACACACAACAAACAAATGACACATGTAACACAGGCAAATGCATGCCGAAACCCTAAGACACACAGCATATATACAAAATATATCCAATCACACACACCAAAAGCAACCAATACATCTCACACACAAACAACACAGAGATGTGGCCACTGAACATGCGACCACACACACCACACCTAGTCATAATAGAAGACACCTTAAACACAAAGAGTACATGTAAACCTACACAAACACTGGTGCATAAGCAAACACACATATATAATTCCACCTACACTTGAGTCGCACACTACACAAATAACCACATCCAGACAGTACACACAAAACATGCGCATACAGAGAGTTAGAAGCACACACACATGCAAACGCACGTAAATGCAGTTCAAGTACGCAATCATATGCACACATGTCCATTTCTAAGTATACTAGAGGCTTGCACTGCTATGTAGAAATAAAATTCCTAACATTTGTAGTGTTTTCAGGGAATTAAGATGTACAGCTGTTGCCGTGCAGTAGCTTCAACGTCAAAGAATGGTGACCTGTCTTGAAGATGCATGGAATTAGCCCTTAATTGGCTAAAGAATCACCCACCTCTACAGTGGGACGCTGCCGACCCAGTCCACGTGGGTTCCGCACTTCAGAGGCCGCTGTAGGGATGCGTCATGGCTCAATGACAGTGTTCATCACGGACGCAATTAGGGACTACACATCCCAACCGTTCCCATTTCAAATCAGGTGCACACTGCGCAGTCACACATCAGATTTCCACCAGCGCAAGTAATGCAGTCAGTTTGTGTACAATATACACCTAACATGGCTACCTACCGGAAGTGTGTCGCCAGTGTGCTCCAGATGTGTTTTTCAATAGCCCATGGAGGCTGGCTAGAAGCCGAGCTCTGTCCCCCTTGCAGTCAGTGTATGTGCAATGTGAGGAGGCCAGTATGATGGTTGCTGTACAGTGGGACCTGCTCAGTATGGGCAAGCTGGTCCAGGCTGCTGACCTTAAACTGGGGACAGCTCTCTAAATGTATGCGGCCTTCGGTGAAGATAACACCTTTACAGATCAGTCATGATGGCACCATGCAATCTCCTGGCCAGTGCGCAAATATTGGAGTACCGCTTGTTTTAGTTCAGATACACTCAAGGAAGGTACACATTCATCCAACTTCAATTGGCGTTAACGCCTTGCCGCCGCGGTGCGGGGCTTTCCATTGTGTGGGCGGGGCTGCGTTGGCCAATGTATGTGCGCAGCACTACAAAGATAGTGCTCGTGACAGCCGTTGGCCGACGGGTGCAAGGAAAGGGTTAAGGTAGAGTTCAGTTCAGTGGAATTCCGCTGAGTTTCTTTGCCACTCAGCAGAATTCCACGTAGTGCAACTCCGCAAGCTCCACCTACCCCTAGTGAACACAGGTACCACATGGGAACCCAAGAGGGGGATCTATGTGAACGGGTGTCATATGGTTACTACGTTTCTATATATTGTGTTAAGTTAGCATGTGCTTATTAAATATTTAAACGCCATATTTTCTTTCTGCTTCAGTTTGCACACGACACCTAATTGTTATTGCAGCTTTTAACCTAGACGAAAGATGTGATTTATTTGAGAATAATATGTTATTGCACTGATATCAGTCGTGCTTGGTACACTTGGTACAACTGTCTGCACACTGAGAACTGCACACTCTCAGAATAACCTAACACAAGGTTGCTGTAGGCCTGATCCTCGCACCACGTTAGTCATAACACAAATAATGTTTGTGCCAACATTTGGCTCTACGTGGGTTTAAGATACAGTTACAGGGAATGAATCAACACACACTTGATGCTTCGCATGCTGAGAGCTGGTAGCGGTTGATGTGATCTCCTCCTACTGAGAATTAGAGGTATGGGTCCGCCCTGCTAAGAACCCAGATGAGACCTTCTTAGATATAATATAATATGCTAATTAGGGTGCGCGAAATATAGGTGATACAGAATTATATAGATCTTTGCATCATAACATGCTATCACCTTTTGCTTATTATGGATTAGTGACTATGCTGCTAACTCTGATTTTTATAATATGTATATTGATATTATATAAGATACTGCGTTTGAGAATGTTGCATTGAAAAATAAACATTTCAAACTTGCACGTGTGTTCTCTGCCTCCCAGTTTCGGTTTGGAATGATTATATAACGAAAGAGTGTTCATGTGTTCCACGATACCTGAGGTATTCTAAGTTCATGTTCTGGATTGTCTAAGACATTGGGAAGTATTTACTACCGATGCGACACTGTAGCTAGCTTGGTAAGGGGATTTCTGAAACAAAGGTGAGTTGTGGGTCACCCTAACTCACCCAGGTTCTAGATCTCTGTGCACAGTTCTGTGAGAGAACGGAAACCCTGCGACATGGCGCCCATACGTTGATTGGCCTTATATCATGACACTCGAGTAGTATATCATTCAAACCTTAACGCCTACATTCCCGTTTCCGGAAAACGGCGGTGTCGGTAAAACCTACCTATTTTTGAAATAGGTCTTATTCAAGCTTGAATCTATCTAAAACGGTTTCTTTGGATTACTACCCAGTTGTGCTGCAAAGTATTATTTGTTTTTTTTTCTAGTTGCTGTGCTGACATGGCTCAAGCCGTGGACATCCCGCAGCATAGTCGCACTGCGGTGCGTGACCATTTGCGGATGTATGATGTTCCACTAGAGGGCTTGGCTGTGGTTCTAGTGGTGAGTGCGGAACATGCTTACCTGTACGAACTATATTATTCGTGGGTGACATTTCCGCCGGTGGACGCTAATTCTGGTGTGTTCCACTCGTACACTGCTTCAGATGTGCCGGCTGCGTACGCTCTGTACAGAGCACTGGAAGTTCCTATTGACGCTTGGCAGCATGGAGTTTGGTTTGGTGGCGCCCTACCGCACGCTTTAACCGCTCCGAGGTTAGGTCCATTGTCCATTCCGGGCACTCCGTGGCCCGCTTTGGCTGGGTTTACTCCTCACCCCCGACGTGCCACTTGTAACGTGGCTGATCTGCGGCGGCTTCATGAAGTCGCGGTGGAAGTGATTAGAGCACTTGTTCATTACACTAGCTGTAATGTTCAGGACGCGGCCCCTAGGGGCGCACAGCTTCGTGCAGAACATGCTGGTCTGAAAATCAATCCGGTCATGGTAAATTCCGTGATGGGTAAAAAACCCCAGGAAAAGGACGATTTTCCGTTCTGGCTTGCTGAGAAGTTCGGCCAGCTGGAAGCTGTGTTTCCCAATACGAGTCCGGGTGATAAACACCGGATTCTTACACTAAGTTTGCCGAAAGATCTGGCTCCTGACCTTGCTGACTGTGAAACCTGGGGAAAAACTTTTGCAGCGGTCTATTCGAGGTGCTATGGCTCCCCGTCTGTGACGAATCTAGGTGGGGTCCTTAAACGTGTTCAAGACGAACACGGACCAGAGGCGGCTGTTGAATTGGGCATGCGCCTGTGTGGCTCATTTGAAGTAGTTTGCGATCTGATCCTTGCGAATGTCAAGGGGGATGCAAAGAACTTTCAGGTGGCTAACGCATTGGCGTTGGTTCAAGAGGCCGACCGACCCCGACAGTTGGCAACGATTATTGTGACTGCTTACAAAATGGTTGGCCGCAATGCAAAGGGGGTTAAAGCTTTTCCGGAAAAGGAGAAGAAAACGCCCCAGGGTCAGACATCGGTAACTAGTGGTCAACAAAAGTCCAAAAAGCAAAATTGGCCTAAAAAGCAGAATCAGGGTAAGCAACAACAACAACAAACACAGGTTTCTGCTCCTGCGTCTCCGTTGCCTGCGCAGTCGGATCGTGTTTATGATTTGCGCGACCGCGCGATGATTAAATCGCCTGAAAGGTTTCAGGCTTCTGACCAACGCTCTCCTCGTTCCTTTCAGGACTCATCGGCTCCGTCAACCGGTGGTGGAGGGGGCGGCAGGGGCCGGGGTGGCCAGCAAGGACGTGGTCAGCCCCGCCCGCGAAACGGTGGAGAGCAGCAGGAAGGCTCTACGCCCAAGAGACCACAGTTTGCCACGAAGAAAGTCGCCGCCCTGACAGCGCATCGTTATGCCCCAGATAGTGAGAACGCGGCTTCGGAATCTGACGTGGGCTCTGACCTTGCTGGACAGCGCAGCAGAGATTACCATAGTGAGAGAGGCCCTCCGTCCACTGTTGAAGATGACAGCGACTGATTCTTATGTTGTGATTGAAACTGCTGACACGCATGTTGCTCCCCCTGAACGACTTTTTGAAATTGTCCTGTTAATTGAAGGTGACATGCAGCGAACTGTAAAAGGGGTATTTTGGGAAAATCTCTCGTCTACATATGACATTTTGCTTTCGGAGGCTGACTGGCCCCCACCTTTTGTTCTCGCAGCTCCGCGAGGGGAGGAGGTAATCCTACCCAGTTTCGCGCACACTGTACCGAGAGTGGAAGCGCTGCATTTTGCAGAAGAGTGGGCTCTGGCGCTTGCGCCGGCTGTGTACCGTAATCAGTGTGGCTGGGATAAATTGTCACCTAGCCACGAGATTCCTTTACGGTCTCAACCACAGCCTCAACCTCAATATCCCATACGACGTGAAGCCAAAGCTTCAGTCGCGGCTATCCTTGAACAATTGGAATATCAAGGTGTAATTGAAACGTGTGTGTCACCGATGAATAACCCACTTTTTACTGTAAACAAGCCGGACGGCTCATATCGTTTGGTTTTGGATTATAGGCATTTGAACTCGCATTGCCGTAACTGCGCAGTACAGAATACTCATGGCTCTGCGTTAGTGAATAGTCTTGAGCGTAAAAGGTTCAAAACCACGCTTGACATTTCCAATGGTTTTTATGCCCATAGATTAGACGGTCTAAGTTCCCAATGGACCAGTTTTACATGCGGCGGTGTGCAAAAAATGTTTCGGCGTCTTCCAATGGGCTATAAGAACAGTCCTGGAGTATTCTCCGCCCGCATAGTCTCTCTTTTGGAGAGCTTCGACCCAGTTTCTTGTTCGTATGTGGATGACATTTATCTCACAGACGAAGATCTTTGGGAGCATCTGTGTCGAGTAAATAGCATAATTTGTAACTTTGCTGACATAGGTTACAAGTTTAACTTTGCAAAGTCGCACATTGCAGAGTACACAGTGTTGTTTCTAGGTTACGAGCTTAACAACGAAGGGAAGGGTTTAGCACCCCACTTCCTGGAGAAATGCGCACAATTGCGTTCTCCGACAACACTGAAAAAATTACAATCTCTGCTGGGATTTTTGAATTTCGGGAGGACTTACATTCCGGAATATGCCCAGCGTATCAAGCCTTTGTATGCTTTGATACAACCATCTTTTTCCAAATCATGCTGGCTGCCTGAGCATTCGGCCATTCTGCAGTCTTTGCAGGCTGATTTGCTCGCTTCTGAATACTTACAGACTCGTCATAACCAGACCAACCTGGTGATAAGAATTATCCCTGGGGCGGTGGGTTTCACATACCTGACTTTTAATGAAGGAGATACAGTACCTATTGCTTACAAGTCACACTTGTACACTTCGGCTGAACTGCGATTTTCCACTGTAGAAAAAGTTTTAACGGCTGTGCAGATGGCGATTCTTAAAGAACGTGCCCTGTCACAAGGAAAACGCATGTTGGTTGTTACACCGTGTCCTGCCTTAGAGGCGGTTACGAAAGCCAGTGTACCTAATTCCAAAGCTTTGCACCCTCGGTGGATTCAATGGGCTGCATCCTTGACGTCCCAGGATGTCATGTTTATTTTTTACGCCACGTTACGGTCGCAGGAGTATTTACAGTATGAATTTGTTCATCCTGCTCCTTTAGCAATGCGGCCGTTGGAGGATTTCCATTGCATCATTTACACTGATGGTTCGGCGCAGGTTGCGCATGGCTCTAAACATGCCTACGTTTCCGCTTGCGCCATTGTGGTCGGTGCCATGGTGAACGATGAGTTCAAGTCCAGTGTCGTGCACACGCAGACGCTTGGGGACTGCACCGCACAGTTAGCAGAGCTTCGTGCTCTGATGCTTGCATTGGAGTACGCAGATCCTAGTGTGACGACTTTAATCGTAAGTGACTCTTACTACTGTGTCCAGTCTTACAATGAAAACTTGTTATTTTGGATTCAGAATGAATTTCGTGACTCCAAAGGTAGCACAATAAAACACAAGACGATCTGGGTACGAGTGGCGGAACTTAAAGAGAAGCTGCCACTTGTCTTTGTAATTCATACTCTCGGTCATCAGCGCGTGGGGGTCCACGCTGTTGGCAACTCGCTTGCTGATGAAGCAGCGAAGTCAGCGGTATCGAAATACCTAGTTGCAGCAGTCACGAGGTCCAAAAGCAAAATTGATGATGACATCTTGGCGGCCGTTGCTGCAACACAGAAGGGAAGTAAATATCCTGCGGGGTTCCCTTCTAAATACACATACCACTTAAGTCCCGATAAGGTTCCTTATGTGAAAATCCCTGAAGTTGGCGAACGTTTAGTTCCCAACTCGGATCGCAGGGCTGCTTTGATTACAGCGGCTCATGAAGGAGTGGCGTCTGCGCATGCGGGCGTCTCAGCCACTGTAACTCAGCTACAACAGAGATTCTGGTGGCGGGGACTGTACAAACAGACGCGTGAATATGTTCTTCAATGTGACATTTGCCAGCAGATTAAGCCTTCAACTGCTGCGCGTCCGCCTCAGACACAGTTGTACATCTCGAATAAACCACGTGGATGTGTTTATTTGGATCACTGCGGTCCATTTTCTTCTGATACTGCATATAAGTACATCTTAGTAGCAGTTGATTCATGCACACGCTTTGTGTGGGTGTGGCCGCATCGGAGCGCTGATTCACGTGCTGTCATTAAGGATTTGCGAGTCTTTGTGGGAATTTTTGCCTGTGGTACCTTCCATTCGGATCAGGGTCCGGCATTTGCCTCTAAGGCGTATAAGGATGCTATGGTTTCGATGGGGGTCCAAGTCAAATTTTCGAGTCCCTACAGACCTGAGGGTAATAGTGTAGTTGAACGAATGAACCGCGACTTAAAGCAATCTTTGACAGCTCGAGTTATAGGCACTGGCAGAAACTGGTTAGCCCACCTCATAGGCGTGCAGCGTGCGCTTAATAATCTCCCTAGAAGGTCTCTGGGTGGGCGGACCCCATACGAAATGCTCTTTGGTATCAAGATGTATGTACCTGACCTCGATGGGCTAGACAGCAAAGCCCAGGCCACGGCCTTTGACGTAGATGAACATTGCAATGTTTTACAGAATCTACAAAAGACCAGAGACAGTCTTGCAAAGGAACATTTGCCCTCCACATCGGATGATGCGCTGCAGATCCCGGTAGTTGGCTGGCTACCCCAAGTTGGAGAACTGGTTCGAGAGAAGATCGATAACAAGAAAGAGTTTGGTCCCTCATATCGAGCACCGGTTCGAGTTCTTGGAGTGAAGGGCACAAGAACAGTCATTTTACCACCACTTCCAGGTCGTAAGGAAAACAGATTTATTTCTATTGACAATGTCAAGACACACAGGGTGGCCGATTCTTCATAGCATGACACCGGCTGTATCCTGTCCTTCCATGGTGAGGCACTCTGTGCTGGCTATTACATCTGGTGCAGAACAGGAGGTGTCCCTCGAGATGCCTGCCATTTCCAGTCCTTTATTAAATACTATTCCTGATACTAACATTGATGAGCTAAACTACACTTATCCTGCTGATTTATCGATGCCTGATTTACAGACCCGTTTGGCAGGCCAGTCCAGATTCTCTTTTGACTCTGTTTCGGAAACTTCAAAGAAACCCACAAACATTGCAAGATATGCCACGTTGTTCAAAACACATTTTTTAATTCCACCTTGGACATACATTTGGTTGATTTTATTTTCATTCTATCTTTTTATGTCAATTGGTTTTGTGTTTTATTTTTTCCGCCTGATTGATGGTCACTACGTTAAAGAAAGAACAGGAGTTCGGTACCTTAATGGAACATTGGCCCCTCTTTCCTCTTCACATTCTGCGCACAGACTGAAACGAAACTTAAATACAGTTAACATTACTGCTTGGCCTGTCCTTGATGGGATTGTGTGGGATGCGGTTAGGTTTCAGATACATGGGCCTACTGAAGTGATTAATGTTCCAAATGTGCTTAGAGTAAACATGGGAGATGTAATTAAACAGAATATACGCTCTGATGATTGGGATATTCAGGCCGTAGAAGCATTATTCTCTGATTTAAAGTATTATGCTGCCTTCGATGCTGAGGATCTGTACACAGATTCTATTAATTATGGTGATTTGTTTTGTTTTCAACACTATGGTAATCATTTTTTACATAAAACAAACTCCAGGAGGGTTGCTGTAAATTTTACACAATGGGAACATTGCCCTACTCCATTTGGGGGCAGTTCCAATACGTTTCTGAAAAAATACACCTATTTTACAGACTTTAATCAATCTAATCCCGAGTCATTTTATTTTAAAATGACACAAAAGTCCATGCCCAAAGTTAGACTTACCGATACAAAATTGCTGTATTCGAAATCCTTTCTAGACAGGTTGGCTGTAGATGGCTACGAGTTTTGGAAAGGAACAATTGACCTTAAATCGATTTGGGGTACCAAAGATTGGCAGGTACAAGGCACTGAGGCTTTGCACCGTGCATGTCTCATCCCGAATCACATGTTGTTTTTAAATTCATCCATTTTCCAAACAACATGCTTTGGATTGGCTACTTCTAAAAAATTGAATACACCGACCATCCCAGATTTAGAGGAATATACAGGTTGGGGTAATTTTACTGATTTGTCCATTCATGAGTTGCAAATCCTTATACACAATTCGTCCTTTAACATATCCAGTTTGGATTCGAAGGGTTGGCTGATGTGGCATAGAAGTGCTGATTCTTGCCAACGCAGGTTTCTGGGTTTGGCTAAGGGGTTCACGAAAGTCAGACTCGATCCCCGTTTTGAAGAAGACTATACTGTCACGACTTATTCTGTGGGGAAGCTGTGTCAGAATTGGTTACAACATTCCACTTTAGCTGCAGTTAAAATACATCTATCTCTATTAAATGATAATGTGGATTTGAACGATTTTATAAAAGGCCCAGCTAAAGGTAGATCTAAACGATGGCTGTATGCGATTTACAATGAAATTTGGAAGGTTACCCAGGTTGAGGCTGCTAAATGCCTGAGAGCTATTGATCAAGCAAATTTAGAGAAGGTGCTTGCAGTTGTTGATAAATAGCATTAACACGCTTTCTTCCCGAATTTACACCTTAAACAATATTGTGTCTTCTGTTGTTGATATTGTACATGATGAAGTGTCCGTGTTATATCATGGTCAAAATCAATTGCGTTCTGTGATGCAATTTGCGTGGACACTACAGACTCTTAAGTCTGGTCGAGTGCCATGGACTTTTATGAACGTCTCATCATTATTTGCCCCGTTTAATCTGACTGAAAAACAGCGCATGCTATCAATGAGAGATGCAACATTTTCTATGTTGCATATTGAAAAATTAGAATCCCTGCCATTTTCTGTGGCTGAAGTGACTGCTGCGACGTGGCTTATTCATGGTGTTATAACATTACCTTTTGCTTTGTATAAATTTACAAATTGTATGAAATATATAGCCATTGGGAGATATGAACCATTAGGCAGCGCTTTCCTCCATGAGACATGGTCTTTACCATACACTTACAGATGCCTTAAGGAGGGAAATGAAGTGAATCTCAATGGTGAAGAATGTACACAGTCACCTGACCGCTCACTAATATGCAGACACATCCAGTTGCATGGTTCTTGTAATCAGGACAAACCTAATTTGGCATGTGTTTTGAAAGGGACACCAGTTCCTGCAATAGTTCCCACGTTCACTTTGTTGTCCAACGGAAGTTATTTACTTTTGAATAACGAGTTTTGTTGTGGTTTAGAGGCTGGTATCGCTTATGTGGTTACCATTTCAGAAAGGGTGGTTTGCTGCAAGAATGTGTTGTATCCACCCACGCATGGGAATTCAGAAGTTTTAATTTGGCCGAGAATACAAACCTTGAGAGCTGAGTTCAATGGTTTAGGCCGTATAAGAGCCCTTTTGTCTCAAAAACAGGTGGCCCTGAGCTCTGCACGCGAAACATATGTCCTTCACATAGCAAACACACGCACAGAAGTACAAGCACTTTTAAGTACTGATTTGCCGTTTCATTTTTGCGAGCTGGTTCATCAAATCTTCAATGCCTCCTCCACAACGGGCCTGGCTCATTTTTTTAAAATGGTTAGCAGTGGTCTCGTGACTACATTTGAAAAAGTATTTGGTATTATCCCTGCGTTCTTTCATTCTATATTTGCTAGCCTGTTTGGCGGATTTCCTGTTTTGCTGGCTTTGGCTGCAGGCGTTCTGGTGATATTTTATTTTATAAAACATGGATGCCCATCATGCGCAAGGAAACGCACAGCCCCTACTGATGCAGTTTCGCAACCGGATGCTTGATTACTATGGATCCTTGCCGCTTGCGACATTGAGCACGGCTTTTGGATTATCCTTCAGATTTTCCTATTTTACCTGTGTCCAGCCTGTGTTTCATTGCCTGAGCTGTGATTTCGACTGGGCCATTGATTTGTGTCTCTGTTTACCGACTTCTCCTGACGTCAACTTTGATCAGCTGATGTACCCCGTAGTGGCTCACGAGTTGGTCTGTTCTGGCGAAAGGGTTATGGCTGTGGCAGCGATGCATGGACTAATGGGTCAGTGGGACATATTCGCAGCGGCGCATGACTTTCTGGCACAGAGCGTTCTCGAGAACCCACTGAGTTGTCCTCTGATGTTGCTAGAGGAATCAGTGTTGGAGGAGCACGTATGTTCTTTCCCATTGCTTAATTGGATGGCTGAACTGTTTTCGGATGATGGCAGTGATTTCATGTTGGAAGCTGTAGCTACCTATTTTGCATATTCATTCAACGAGGAATGACTCTGAATACTTCCATCATTATGGCACGTGACTTTTTAGTAATTCTGAATGGTGCCTTTTTCAATACGAACATTCGATTTTTTCATATGTTCTAGGCCTATTAATTGAAATTAGGCCTCAAGTTCGACTTTTTATGTTTTGTGTGGCCACTATAGGCATTCATACATACATTTTTGTGCTTTTATATTTTGCATACATTTACATACATTTAGCTTGGCTCAATATCATTGAACTCTGCTTTCATGTCTTGCCTCTCATAGGGTATTGGCTTATATTTTTCTCTTTTAACCGTCCTCGGATCATTGGGGGGGTGTCATATGGTTACTACGTTTCTATATATTGTGTTAAGTTAGCATGTGCTTATTAAATATTTAAACGCCATATTTTCTTTCTGCTTCAGTTTGCACACGACACCTAATTGTTATTGCAGCTTTTAACCTAGACGAAAGATGTGATTTATTTGAGAATAATATGTTATTGCACTGATATCAGTCGTGCTTGGTACACTTGGTACAACTGTCTGCACACTGAGAACTGCACACTCTCAGAATAACCTAACACAAGGTTGCTGTAGGCCTGATCCTCGCACCACGTTAATCATAACACAAATAATGTTTGTGCCAACATTTGGCTCTACGTGGGTTTAAGATACAGTTACAGGGAATGAATCAACACACACTTGATGCTTCGCATGCTGAGAGCTGGTAGCGGTTGATGTGATCTCCTCCTACTGAGAATTAGAGGTATGGGTCCGCCCTGCTAAGAACCCAGATGAGACCTTCTTAGATATAATATAATATGCTAATTAGGGTGCGCGAAATATAGGTGATACAGAATTATATAGATCTTTGCATCATAACATGCTATCACCTTTTGCTTATTATGGATTAGTGACTATGCTGCTAACTCTGATTTTTATAATATGTATATTGCTATTATATAAGATACTGCGTTTGAGAATGTTGCATTGAAAAATAAACATTTCAAACTTGCACGTGTGTTCTCTGCCTCCCAGTTTCGGTTTGGAATGATTATATAACGAAAGAGTGTTCATGTGTTCCACGATACCTGAGGTATTCTAAGTTCATGTTCTGGATTGACTAAGACATTGGGAAGTATTTACTACCGATGCGACACTGTAGCTAGCTTGGTAAGGGGATTTCTGAAACAAAGGTGAGTTGTGGGTCACCCTAACTCACCCAGGTTCTAGATCTCTGTGCACAGTTCTGTGAGAGAACGGAAACCCTGCGACACGGGCTGAAGTCTTAGCTCTGTAGAGATTACACAGTAAGTGTCATGGCTATGGCAGAAGAAATTGAGAAAAGAAATGAGCCTCTTCCTGACTTGCTGCACAGTGACATGGAGAATGGCACTGTGGAAGGGGTTCAGTAACCACTGAGTTAACGTTTGAGCAGCAGAGAGAGTGTATAGCGGTGCTGGGATGGTTTGCCAATCTTTTCTCGATGACTCCATGTTCAACATCAGTCTGTGTGCATTACATAGTCACCGTAACAGTCTGCCAGTAAAGGGCAGAATGTACAGAATTTCTGACTGGGTTCAGCTATGCATTAAGGTGGAAGTTGCAAAAATGTGAGACCTGTGGGTTCATTGATGAAACTCATAGTCCTTAGTCTTGTCATGTAGTTTGTGTACCAAAACAAGGGACTTCAACTGACTTGCTGTTCAGTGTGGACTCTTGGGCAGGTGTGGGTGAAGAATGCCTCTCCGCTGGCAGAGTTCGCTGAGTTTTGCCCACACCGTGTGGAGTGCGAAGTTCCAAAAATCTCTGGAAAGTGGCGCAGAGCAGAGCTTTTTCTTTCTCGCAGCTTTCCAACAGTAAGTTGGCAAGCGTACATGGGAAAAAATCACACACAACACCTCCCGGCGAGATTTCTCTTTGTGGGTGGTTGCATTAGGTCAAGACTGCTAGTTTTGAGAAATCTGCTATTCGCATTGAGGAAGCTGCCACTCAAGAAGAATTTCTACTTGAGCGGTAGAAAGCAGGAGTGCCCTCTGATGCGACGCATAGTGAGGTTTGCACTGATTTTACAGCGTGGGGCAAACTCTAGGTACTAAAAATCAGTGCAAGCAGCAAGACTTAAAAGACTCCGCTGCTGGCAGAACTCTGCGGTGTGTGTCTGACTATTTCTAGAGTAATACTCTGCGAACTCTGGGCAGGTTTACTATTGGGCCTTCAATGATCTAACCAAAACTGATGGCCAATCCCTCCCAAGAGCGAATGAGCTTTGGATCGGTTAGGTGCTGCAAAGTATTTGTGCACCATATATCTGACTTTGGTTATTGGGAGATTGTTATGGCAACAAAAGCTAAGGAAAAAAAATCATTTTCTTCACCAAAGGGGCTGTGTCAGTTTAAAGTGATGCCCTTTGGGTAGAAAAATGCTCCTGTTACCTTTCAATACCTGATGAATCATGTTCTCGCAGGGCTGAAAGAGTTCTGTGTGGCTTACAGTGGTGATATTGTGGTATTCAGAAATTCATGTAAAGACCACGTAAAGCTTCTATGACAGGTGTTGGCTAGGATACAGGAAGCAAAACTGACCATCAAGGCAACTAAGTGTCAGGGGGGGGCAGTCCACTGTAATCTACCTTGAGTATGAGGTGAGGAACGGAAAGATTTGCCTTTTGTATATCAAGATTCAGTCTGTGATGGAGTGGGAAGTGCCTACTTCCCAGACTGAAGTGACTCACCAGGTATTACAGGAATTTTGAGGCAAAATATGGAACTATAGTTTCCTCGTTGAATGCTTTGACCTCTTAGAAGCAGCACAGGTAGGTACATGGACTGTAGAGTGTCAAAAAACTATTGTGAAACGGAAGAAGGCACTATGCACTGCATCGGTACTGAAAGCACCTGAATACAGCCAGTCTTTTATTGTACAGACAGATGCCTCTGACAAAGGAGTTGGAGTGGTGTTTCGCTCAACTGAATGGCAAAGGTAAAGAGAATCCAGAACCCTTTATTAGTAAAAGATTGCCACCCTGATAGCAGAACTGGACGGCTACTGAGAAGGAATGCTTTGCCATACTGTGGGCCTTGCGTAAGTTCCGTCCATGTTTGTTTGGCACTACGTGTTTAGTGCAAACAGATCTTAAGCCATTGAAATGGTTGACGGCTATGAAGTGAGATAATCACAAGTTGCTGAGAGGGTCTATTTCTTTGCAAGGGTTGGACTTTGCAATGTAGCACAGAGCATGATGGGGCAGAGGAATGTCTACGGACATTCCCACAATTTTTATTGATCTGACCACCCAACATCTCCAGGTTAGGGGTTGGTTGGAGGTGTTCTGATCTGGGAGGGCTGTCTGTTGGGACGGAAATGTTCTCTGCATGGTAACAGACATGTATCCCTGCCCTGAGTGCCCATTTGTACTGTTGTCTGGATAACTAATGCTGATTTATTTTGTCACAGGCAAACACGTATCATGCATGTGTGCCATGACAGAGGCCTGTCTCATGGGTTGCCATCTTGTTGGACCATGTGAGGTGCTCATAGCACTTCCCTCATAGTGGTGGAAGTCTTCTGCTTTCACCAAGAGTTAAGCAGCACATGTATGGTGGTGGCAGCATACTGTGTAGTGATCCCCGGAGTGAACACATCCTTTTTTAACACATCCCAGTTGAGTGAGGCCTGTAAAGTGCTGCATAGCACAGGAGTGGTGACACAGTGAAGAGTGTATGAGGGCCTGTGATGAGTACAATACAGGGATAGAGCAGTGCTGTGCATTACATGCTTGGTGAGTGTATGGAGTATATGTATGCGTACCTGCGAAGGATACATTACAGGAGAGATGTAGTGCTGTGCAGTGTTTGTGCAGTGAAAGCATGAGCTGGGTGTGTGTGTGATTGCGAAGAGGTACAATATATGAAGGATGAAGTGTTGTGCTGGGCTTGCATGGTGAATGCGTGAGCTGGCAGTGAGTGTGTTTGCAAGTAGCACACCAAGGCCCAATACAAAAAGGCTACAGTACTGTACAGGGTTCAGAATGCACAAGTGTCTGTGATGACACAATACAAGGAGGGAACAGCAATGGACAGTGTGTGTGTGCTGTGTCCATACACTAAATGCAAGTGTTCCTGTAATGGTGCATTACATGGAGGACCATTTGTGCCACTTTGGGAAGCCCGGGCCTGCCTGGTTGAGACATGAGAAGCAGAGAAATCCCCCAGACATAATTGTGCATTGCTGCATTCCTGTGAACCAGGTGGAACATTAGAAAAAGGAGAAAGAGTCTCCCCCTGCACACTTCAAAGGGTGCTCATTGATTTAGTTGGAATCAATGAGCTGGGGCCCTTTGATTAAATGTTGATGCAATCCAACCTTCTTTTGATGCACATATCAGTGTGGCTGAAATCTAGGTGTGGACGTTAATCATTCACATTGCCTGTGTTGTGGGACTATCAGCTTCAGAGTCGCTCCTGTTGTGACAGACAGCATTTCAAGAGTAAGGGAGAGAAAGCAAGGGTGCACTTCAAAAGAAACAGAACACCAACATAAAACCTCAAAGACCCTAAATCACATTTTGTGTCTGGGTATTGACTATGGAAGTGGAGGTTCAGACCCCACAAATTGTCATCTGCTAAGCAGACACAATCAGGGTAAGGAAGGGAGATCAGCAAGACTTTTGCCTGTGTTCAGGACTGGGGGCCAAGTCCCTTCTAGTCTCCCTGTGAGTGAGTGGACATCACACAAAGAGCCTATCTGCTCTGGGTGCAGGATTCAGGGCCCTGCATGCTTACCAAAACCAGTGTGCCCTGTGAGGGAAAGGAGAGCGTTGGAGGGAGCGAAGTCCAGTGGGGAGCCCTGTCGAGAGGAATACTGATGAGAGATGTGAGGGAACAGCTCTTATATCAAATGGGTTGTTTACTAAGTGCAGAAACAGGTTGGCGACCCCGTTTGTCAGCAGAGGGCTGCTGTGAAGATAGATGTAAGTGAAGTGCTGTGCAGGGAGAGAGAAGCCCGCACCTCACCATTGTGTCAACCCCGTAGGCCAGGAGGGGCAGCTATGAAAATGAACACTACACTACCAACAGGTACAGAGACCATTGCCGAGCCTAGTGGTGACACCAAATACCAGGAGGGGTTGCCATGGTATGGACCAACACGCATGAAGAGCTGACACCTCGTGTGAGGTAATATGGCAACCCTGTATGCTAGGAGAGGCTGCTGGGACTAATTACCTTTCAGAGTTTGGGCCGCCACCCATGAACTTAAGTGAGACCCATGGTTCCAGAACAAACATCAAGGAAATTGTCCCTGAACTATCACTTGGACAGAGGAGGACACAGTGAGTGAATCTACTTCACGGGGACCAGATCTGGAGCACCAGGTTCAACACCCTCCCACCCTCCAGTGGGGAGCACTGAACTGACCTTGGAGGAAGAAGCGCTGAGGCACCTATGATCCTTAGTGGAGCTGGCCACACTAGCGCTTAGAGAGCCTGCACCTGGTGGGTGCTGCTGTGCTTCTTGTAAGCAGCCCAACTCAATGAAGTAGAACTGGACCAATGCAAGTGCCCATGGTTGGGGCACCTGCTAAGTCTCTGACTGTTACTGTGCTGCTGGAATGGGTAAGAGTTTATACGGACCTAAAGGGCTCAGGAAGTCGCTGCTACACCACAGACACGTTTGACTACTTCCTATGAGTCAGAATGAACTCTTGAGTGAAGCCTACTAGTGTGCATTCCCTGGATGTGACCACCAGGAAATGGGGGATAACTGCAAACACATTACGAAGAGCGGGTGGGGGAGGGACATGCCAGGGAAACACGAATCACTGACATATTATCGAAAATGAAAAAATCGACATACACAAATATCAAGTTCTAAATATCTACCAAAAAAAATCGAAGTTCTATACTTATTTATAAAACTACAAAAATATTTATAACACAATATTGTAATGCAAAGATGTCGATTACACAAAAATCGCAAACACAAATATCGTAATCCAAAATATCGAAGGCTATAAATAAACATAGTACATATCAAAAATATCGACAACAAAAATATAGACATCAATATTATCGACAATAACAAAATAGCGACAACTCAAAAATACATGCAAAGTAGTATTTTCCACATTATAGTTCAAATAATTAACATATACACTCATATTACATTTAAAATATAAAACAAGCATAACTAACACAATTTATACAACATAAAATAAATAAAAGCTACTACAGAAACGAAAACATTTAAAACAAATACACTCAACGTTTACAAAACTTAAAATAAATAAAATACCTTTTTTAAAACAGTATACCTTCATAATGTCCTTAATCAAAGAATAAAAAATACAACTTTTTGAAGTAGCCAATTTACATTCAACTAAAATAATTAACAAACGAAAAAAAATTCAAACGAACCAGTAGAAAATCAAATAAATAAATCTGCCCGATAACATACAACAACCAATCGAATACTCACTATATAAAGGACTAAACTGAAAATAATTACACCTTCAACGAAAAAATCAGAAAGGAGAAACTCTGCCAGATTTTCTACACCCTCAAAGACTCTTCTAAAATAAAGCCAACTACAAATAACAAAGAGCAAGTAAATAAACATTTTTAAAGAAACTGTCAATTTAAATGTAACCTACACTTTAAATACTTACTAAAAATACTAAATTATAGGTTTTATCTCTTTATATTTCCACAACAGATCTAACTCTAAAAAGATAAGAACATTTTCAACTTACAAAAACAGATAACTGCAAAAGTAAGTATACTTTGCATTTTTTTCTTAGTATAACTAAAACAGAACAAAACACCTAAAATGTCCTAACGATCATACGAACTCCATTCAGACTTTTCAATCTTGTAAAAAAGTTTATAAAATATATCTAAAACATAGAGAATGTAAACTTAGTCCTAAAAAAAATGCCACCCCCATATATAGATGAAAAACATAGCAATAAATATACTTTACTTTCTTTCCACAGACCACTTAAAAAAGAACAGCAGCAACAAATTAAGGAAACATCTACATTCAACTGCAACTAAATAACAGTTGGTAAGTATATAATAAATGTACATTTAATATTATTCATGCATATTGTATAACATTGTTTAAGATAGACTTTTTTACATAGCTTTCCAACTTTTTTATAACTTGCAGAACATGTTTATAAAATAAAATGAAAACATTAATCATAAAATACTATGTTCTACAAATTGCCAACACCACATATAAATTTGAGACATAGACTAAAATATACTTAACTTTATTTTCACAGAGGACTAAAAAAAAGAACAGCATTCACCAAAGAAGGACACATCTACATTTAAATTCAACTAAATTATAGTTGGTAAGTATATACTAAAACTGCATATATTAATACCCATGCCTAAGGTATAAAATAGATTTTCATATAATTTTATATACATTTATTCTAGATTTTACAACTCCACAATGACTGAAGATGCCAAATTGATTACATCTCAAAAAGGGAAATATTTGTTGTGCTATATGGGGTATGTTTATACCCAGGAAAAACAAGCAGGGCTTAAAGTAATCTGGAAATGTTCTAGGTATTACTCAAACAAATGTTATGGGTGTACAACAACCAGGGAAACAAGTGTAATACATACAAGTGAGCACAACCATCCATAAAATATCTCAGAAATAGAGGTTAGATCTACTCTAGAAAAGATTAAAGAATTAGGTAGCACCTCAGAACTACCAACAAGTGTAATACTTAAAGAACTACTACCTAAAGTACCTAGAGAAGTAAGAGGGAAATTACCAACAATATCTGCTATTAAAGGAACTATAACTAGAACAAAAAAATCTGCAAGACCAACAATATCTACACCTAAAACTTTTCTAAAGGTTATAATTCCCCCTAAACTTACCATAACTCATAATGAGGAACCTTTTATCTTCTATGACAATACCAATAAAGATAAAAGTATAATTATGTTTGCTACAGCAAACAATATAAAGAAATTAAAAGAAAGCCAAACATGGATGATGGATGGCACTTTTAGCATATGCCCTAAGCCATCCTATCAACTATATACTATACATGGGCAATACCATAACACTTGCATTCCATTTATATATTATTTGTTACCAAACAAACAAACTTCAACATACACAGAAATATTGAATAAAATAAAGAAAGAAACAACAGACTTCTTTCCCCCAAAAATTGTGATCGACTTTGAACAAGCCATGATAAAGTCCATCCTCAAAATATACCCTCACACATCTATACAAGGATGTTATGTCCACTTCAACCAATGTCTGTGGAGACATTTACAAAAATCAACACATGGGGGCCGATTCCGATTTGGGTCAGAAGGGTTCCGAACCATGGTCGGAGCCCTTCCGACCGAATCGGTCATTGCCGCCTGATTCCATTCCGACCAAGCCATTCCGATGGGCTCTGTGGGAATGGAATCCAACTCGGATTTCCGGATGGCCTACGACGGGCTCGGAGAGCCCGTCTGCCATCCGGAAATCCTCCAGTACTCCCCCGGTTGCCTCTTTACGACGGAGGGAGTATGATGGCAGCTTTTCACTGACTTTTCATGTCAGTCTGTCTGGCACGAAACGGCAGTCGGAAGCTGTTTCTGGGGGCCCTCAAAAGGGCCCCCAAGGGTATGAGGCCACCAGATGGCAACCTCAGGGGCACCGATGGTGCCCCTCCGTTGATCCCTGCACACGGTGGCAGGCACCTTGGGGTGCCGGCCACAGGGTGCAGGGATGAACTGTACCCCTACCTTCAGCAATGCAAGCATGCTTTCCGACTGGAAAGCATGCTTGCATTGTCAGGTATACGAATGCGACCGAACCCTATTTGGTTACATCATACTTTTGAGGGCTGTAGGTCGGTCGGTTACAGCTCCTAAATCCGTCCGACATCGGAATCGGCCCCTCGGTGTTGAATATGCAACAAACATCACGTTTGCATACCAAATAAAACACCTAATAGCCCTGGCCTATGTGCCAGTCACAGATGTGGCTGAGTACTATAACATTTTAATAGAAAGTCCATTCTACAACCAAAACGAACAAAAATTACTCCCCTTTTAGATTATTTTGAGGCCATCTGGGTAGGGAGACTACACAAATCAGGCCATAGACGCCAACCTAAATTCCATATTCCTTGGTGGAATGTATATCTACCAACCCTAAACCAAGAAGAAAACCAACAATGCAGTTGAAGGTTGGCATAATGCCTTCCTAGCTGCAACTGGCCGAACAACTCCTACCCTACACAAACTCTTAATAGCAATACAAAAAGAACAACATTTTCAAGAGTTGAGAATAGAACAATCTGTACAACAATTAATACCTAAAGTATCTAGACAGCCTACTCAAATGTACCAATATTTACTGCAACAAGCACAACTTTATCCTTCAACAAGAGGGCTAGAGTACTTAAAAATTATTGCAAAAACTCTAATCTAATCCAAGAAACTATATTAATTAAGAAAATCCCAATCAAATTTAAAATATAAACTTTTTTCTTTAATGAAAGAAATAATTATTTTGTCTAATATATCATATTTTTTTAAATATATAGACAAATTAATTACACAACAAAACAACAACAATATAAAAATAACAGATTTTCCCACCCACAATAAAGTATATTTAAAAACACTTACCATTTGCACTGCTGTAATACAACAATCCAACTCCTCCAAAATAATCCTGGTAGTTATAAATCCATAATGTATAAAAATAGATCCCAACAAAATGCAAAAATACAACTGTGCCAAACACTCGAACATCCAGAGGAAATAGTTTAACCTGGAAAACCGAATAATAAAGGAAGAGTAAAATAAATATTAGTTAATACAACTAAAATACACTTCCTTTTAGTAAAAAAATACAAAGCTCCATAAAACAAAAACACTTTATCCAAAAACCTAGAATAGAAACATAAACATTCCCACAGACGCAAAAGTTCAAATAATACAGTTGAAAACACCATTACATACATCATTAACACAAAAATTCAGTAAAAACATACAAACGCACAGATTCTAACTAGGCCGTAAATCCAAACTACGTCGATAAAAATGAATACCTAAATTAACAACTACAAACACCATAACTTCTAAAACCTAACTCCACACACCCTAAATACAACACTACTACCTTTCAAACACACTTAAAATAGTTTTTATTTTAATTTTTAAAAAATTACTCTTACCTTCTCAGACGCAAAGCAGCTCCCAACTGCGAGCTTCGATCTTCCCAAATAATCCAAAAAGACAACGAGGGGTTACAAAATAAAACACCCAAATAAAGATGTCAACAATTTTTTTTTAAATAAATGACTAAATAATTTATTTCACATTAAGGGGCTAATTCCGATTCGGTAAACCAATCCGTATGATCGAATCGAATCCGTAGCCCTTTCCGTGCGACTCGTACAATTCCGTCCGAATCGCGTAGTACGATTCGTTTAAAAAATATACGACCGAATTGTTGCGAACCGTACGAAAAGCAAGGAAAAATCCTTACGACACGGACCCTCACAGTGAACCGTACGAATCGTAAACATGCTGTACGACCCGACAAGTACGATCCCGACCGGGGAATGAGAATGCGATTCATACGGAAAACGTCCAGTATGAGCGATTCGTACAGAGAGCCACACAATCACATATGCACTGTACCCCTGCAATCATGGGGTGTGTACGCACTGTACCCCAATAATGCATGGACGTAAATAATAATTTAATAATTAAAAAAACATTATTCTGACTTTTTTTTATTGTATATTATATTTTATTTTCTTCATATATTGTTCAATTATAATAATACATATAATTACATAATAATATTTATTGTCCAATTCAGATTCAGTAAAATCCCTTTGCAAATAGCCGAATGGAGCATATTTCTCAAACGAATCGTACCCGTAAACGGCCCGTACGTACAATGAAGTACGAATCGGATCCAAAGAAGATCTCCGTACGAATCGTACTAAAAACCATACAACTAAAAAATTTGTGTGATTTGTATCCGGAACACGCAGTACGCGACGTTCGTACGTAATTAAGCAGCAGTTTCCGGCCCAGCAATTACGATTCGTCTCTGCGACACTCCGTACACTCTTTTGCTACAGGAGCTCAAAACGTCCAGAAAAGCAGAGTCCAACCCAAACTGCATCCCCGGTACGTGACGTACACGTCATTTACCCCATCGCCCGTGTCATCCCAGTCCTGTACGCCTACGACCTGGTGCACAGAAACCGACGACGGCGCATACGGTGAGAACAACCAGGGGCGATTGGGGGGGTGAGGGGCAGTAAACATCACCCATACCAAAGTCCCACCCCATAATCTGGATGACATACATCACCACCAATGTCCGATTGCTTGGGGGGCGTGTCCAGCCACCCCTGCATACCGCAACAACTGAAGTGTACTTGTACGGTGCATTTCACACGCCCGCTTATAGCACCATTGAAATAGTAATACGAGGCGCACACACGCCATGAATGCCGGGGTACGGTGTGTTACACACGCTTGTGTATGGCTCCATCCCAATTTTACGGGGTTAGCTTGCACGTCGTTCAGTGTGGGTGAGTCTCGTATTTGATTGTGTGGCTCGCTCATACGCGACGTTTTCCGTACAAATCGCATTCTGATACCCCGGTTTGGATCGTACTTGTCGGGTCATACAGCATGTTTACAATTCGTATGGTTCACTTTGAGGGCCAGTGTCGTACGGATTTTCCCTTGCTATTTGTACGGTTCACAATGATTCGGTCATATGTTTTTCCAACGAATCGTACTACGGGGTTCGAACGGTAATTGGACGAGTCGTACGGAAAGGGCTACGGATTCGATTTGGTCGTAGGGATTAGTTTACCGAATAGGAATCGGTCCCTTAATATTATAATTATAAAAAATATGTTTGTTCAAACAAATCACTAAATCAATGTATTAATTTTATTTATTTGTACCAAATGAATATTATAACATGTAATAATTATTAATATTAATAATTAATTAATAATATTGATAATATAAATACATGTTCTTTATGTTATAAATCTAAAATATGTTATTTTTAAACAAACTGTATAGTAAAATAGTAACAGTATAATATGTAAATAAATATTTTGGAATTTATGTTAACATTTATAACATGATTTAAATATGTAACCAATATGTTAAACATATATCAAAATATTTTCCTCTTTAAAATTATGTCAAAATGAAAATAAAAAATGCATCAACTAAGGGGCCCATTAGCATGGCGGTCGGATCACCCCCTCCAGGCTTGCGGTAGCCACCGTCGGCCTGGCGGGGCGATCCGCCCACCATCCTTGCCGGAATGACCCCCCGCCATATTAACATGGCTGGGGGGTCCGCAGCGGACGGAAAGACCGTCCGCCGCTTTTCCGCCCCGGTCGCCTTGCGAACGGGGCAGAAAAGGGTTCTATATGGTGGCGATGTCTATCAGACACCGCCAGGCCATATTACAATGGGCATTTTCCAATGCCTTTCCGTGGCGGCAATGCCGCCACGGAAAGGCATGGGGAGTCTACCTGCGGAGGCCCATTACAAGAGGGACTCTGGGGGGGTGGGGTGTGCAGATAGGGATACCTATGGTACCCCCCTGCATTTCAAAGAACAACGTGGCAGGCCCTGCGCGGTGCTTCTCACGTTGTGCTTTGAAATGCACAACATGCATTTTTGCCATTGCGGCAGGCGGTGCTTTCAGCACCACCCGCCGCAATGTTAAAAATATAGGATGCGCCCACCTCAGTGGCGGGCGCATCCTAATTTCCCCACGGGACCCCCGCCCTTATGCCGGGCATTCCCTTGTACCGTGAGGATGGCGGGCGGGCAAAGTCCGCCCGCCATCCTAATGGGAGCCTATATGTACAAAATACATGCAAATGTAAAATATATTTGTATTCACTATATTGTTTTCCTTTTCCTATAATGTACTTTTTTCATCATCTGTACAAATAAAAACTAATTTGTATTAAATAAACAACTATAAATATTTATATATTGTGATGACATTTCTACTGTTTATTTACAAAAAATGTTTTATTACTTATGTACACTATAAGTTATATAATAACATATTTGCAAATAAAATGTGTTATTTCTTTCACTACCTTCACATTACTAAACTCCAAATGTTTTTAAAAATGTATTTTTTATAATTAATATATATTGTCAAAAATATAAAAATATTAAAATACATAATGAATACATTTATTTAGAACATATATTAAATTAGCTTTCAATAATAATTATCATAAAAATATTATAACATTATATTTAAAAATTAACAAATTAAATATTACTTACAATATAATTTAATTAAACATAATTTTTTTATTTATTTAACTATAGAAAATATTAAATACTGTGCCTAATTAAAAAACTACCCCCACTCCACTCAAAATTAAATGAGGGCAGGTGCTGGACCTTAAACCTAATTAATTAACTATTCCAACTCCAATCTACATTAAATTGTGGTAGGTGCTGGAAAATAAACCTAATTAATTTACTATACCCACTCCAATATAAATGAAATTGGGGTAGCTGCTGGACACTGAACCTATTTAATTTACTATTCCCACTCCAATATACATTAAATTGTGGTAGGTGCTGGACAATATCCCCAAATAATTGTTAGGGATTAGCCGGCTTTCCCTCTCCTTACTCCTACTTTGAGCCTGGTTACTCCGGTGTCCTCTTTCTGTTTCCACCTTGTTTGGTAGCCTCCGCCCCTTTTCTCTTCCTTACTATAACTGGGTACCGGCGCCACTGTTCGGTGCTTGGTTTCTTACCTGGTTGGAGTTTTCACTTCCAGAACGAGTTTAGAGGATTTATCTTTCATCCCGTGGGTGTGTTGTTTTGAGCTCTGAGTTGAGTCGCTGAAAGCTGTGCCACTCTGAACGAGGCTTCGTTCCGCTTCCCTGATGCGACACAAATCCGACGACTTCCCGTTTGCTGCTCTCTACTAGAGAATTACTTGGTGCTTCTTTTCCTTGAAGTACCGAAGAGAATCGGGACTGTAACATTTTGTGTTTTTGGTGTTCGCCCTTTAGACAGTGGGGTTTACGGCGGAGCCGACTTCCGGGTTCTTGAGTACCCGATTCACATCGTTATGTGAATGTTTGGACTTTTTCTCGAATCCTTTTGATTCTAGCGTTTCTCTAGGAACGCGCTTTAGTTTGTGGCCACAAGTAGGGCATTAGTTATGAAATTACAGCAAGTTTGGCTGGTAATAACTATTCAAGGGGTTTTTTCTGTCAGGAGTATGACTTTTTTCCCCTTTCTAATCTAAACGCGGGCAATAGGGAGTTTGTCTATGGTGAACAGTTGGACTTTCCTTCACACTTCTCCCTTTGGAAGATTCATCTATGTCACGCAAGTAAGGAGGGGAAATGGGTTGTGTTGGGCAGTGTTAAGGGTGGAATGAGGGGGATTCAGGTGAGAGGACACTAGGAGATTGAGTGACCTTCTGTTCTTTTCTTTGCTTCTTTTCTTGTTTTGCTGCAGGTTAGAAGATCTGTGCCAGAAAAGGGTCTGCCTAGCTGTGACATAGAAAGAGCCTGGGCGTTTCTCTTTCTTTGTTTTATTTCCCCTACCTTCTCCCTTTGTTCAGGCCTCGTCCACGCTGTGATACTAAGGGCGTGTTGCGTTCCGAGTAGGGGTAGAGGATTGGGGCCATCCTCGCTTCCGTGGTGTGGGTCCAGTTGGGGAGAACTCCAACAGAAAACCAAGCCCACGAACTTTACACCACCCGAGCGAGAATGGACGAGGATGGGAATGTTCTGGAGGAGAGGGCCCCTACGATGCAAGAACTAATGGGGGCTGTTAATGCCTTACAGATCAAAGTACAGGAGTTACAGCAGGAGAATCAAGGGCTACGACAGGAAATGAGTGCAGGAAAGGTTAAGGATCCTGTTTGGGGAATGGGTAAACCCTCTTTAGTCCAGCCTGCTACTTTCCATTTCAACAGGAGCACAAGTGCTAGTAATCCCCCTTTAATGGTAAACGTTACTACCCCTACCCCTGTCCCGTTGGCAGTTCCAGAGAGGTTTACAGGAGATTCTAGTAAATACAGTGTGTTTATGAATCAGTGTCATTTACACTTTATGTGTCGTCCTGCTTCCTTCCCAAATGACTCCTCCAAAGTGGCGTTTGTTATTTCTTATTTGGCGGGAACTGCGGCCACGTGGGCGGTACCTTTGGTGGACAATGATGACCCTGTTTTGTATAACTATGGAGCCTTCAAAGAACAGATGCGTTGTCTTTTTGCGAAACATGCTTTTATGCAAGCCAGTGATGCTGAGTTGTTGAAGTTGAGACAGGGGAAACAGGATTTACTGACCTATGTGTCCACGTTTAATCGTTTAGCATCCGAGACCCATTGGCCAGCTGATAAGAGAACCTCCTTGTTCTATCAAGGGTTGTCAGAAGACTTGAAAGATATTGTTTCACAGGTGGTGAATCCCCCTGAAGACTGTTTTGAATTCATCGATCTAGTAGTGAAATTGAACCACAGACTACTGGAAAGGAGGGGTGAGAAAAACCGCTTTCAGTTGTCACGTATGGTTCCTGCTAGAAGTGAAACTAAGAGTACAGGAGAGGGCCGAACAATCCCGGAACCTATGGAAATAGGTGAAGTAAGGGGTCCCCTCTCAGCAGACGAGAAGAGTAGAAGACAATCTCAGAATTTGTGTCTGTATTGTGGGCAAGGAGGTCATTATGCCAGAGATTGCACTGTAAAACCATCTTCTGTGGCTTCAAAAAAGGTGGTAGCATGTGTGCAGCAACCCGAGGATTTGGTAGTAGACAAACTTAATCCTTCGTATCAGATTTCTGGTACGGTTAAGAGAGTCCCTAAACATTTCATGATCACCGTATGTTTGGTTATATCTAACAGTCATAGGGCTCCTGTATCGGCTTTATTGGACTCTGGTGCCACGGGTAATTTCATGGATATCAAGTTAGCGGAACAATTAAAGGTGCCCTGGATCATGAAAGATCAACCCGAACCTGTGAGGGCCATAGATGGTACCGAGTTGTCTTCTGGGACTATAACTAAACAGACAGAACCCTTGTGTATGATATGTGATAACGGGCATTCTGAATACCTCGGGTTTGATTTAATTGATGCTCCTTCTTTTGGTATTGTGTTGGGGGTACCTTGGTTGCAATCACACAATCCCAGGATTGATTGGTTTCGAAGAACTGTGACTCTTGATTCAGTCTAATGTCTGAAAAATTGTTATAAGGTCGCCACGGATTGGGTTACTCCTTTAACTTGTGCGGTTGGTGATGGGTTGAGATGTGACGTGCAGAAGATACCAGAGGCATATGTAGAGTTTGCAGAGGTATTCGATAAAGGACGAGCAAGGGACTTGCCTCCCCATCGCTCATTCGATTGTAGAATCGATTTGGTTCCCGGGGCCACTCTGCCATGTTGTCGCATCTATGCCTTGTCTGGACCAGAAGAACAGCATTTGAAGGAGTACATAGATGAGATGTTGGCTAAGGGTTTTATTCGTCCTTCTACCTCTCCTGCTTCCTCTGCTATCTTCTTCATTCCCAAACGTGAAGGCGGCCTCCGCGCTTGTGTGGACTATAGGGCACTCAATAAGGGTACTATTAAGAACAAGTATCCTCTTCCCTTGATACCTGTGTTGCTCGATCAACTGAGGCATGCAACGGTCTTTACGAAATTGGATCTCCGAGGGGCATACCATCTCATACGAGTCCGTGAAGGCGATGAGTGGAAAACTGCCTTCCGGACTAAGTTCGGTCTGTATGAGTATTGTGTTATGCCCTTCGGATTGTGTAATGCTCCGGCTGCTTTTCAGTTCTTCATCAACGAAGTACTAAGGGAATATTTGGATTTGAGCGTGATCGTCTATATAGACGATATTTTGATATTTTCCAGCACGGTGAAGGAACATGAAACACACGTTCGCCAAGTCTTACAAACTTTGCAAGATCATCAGTTATTTGTGAGGCCAGAGAAATGCAGTTTCCATGCAGATAGAGTTGAATTTTTGGGGTTCCTTGTATCTGCGGAGGGCATTAGAATGGATCCACGTAAGATCGAGGCCATAACCTCTTGGCCATCACCGAAATGTGTAAAAGAGGTGCAGGTGTTGCTTGGATTCGCCAATTTCTATCGGCGGTTTATCTCCCATTTCTCGGAAAGTGTTGCCCCCATGACTGTTTTGTTGAGAAAGGGAGTTCCTTTTGTGTGGTCCTATTTGGCGCAAATGTCATTAGATCAATTGATTGAACGGTTCACCTCAGCCCCTGTTCTTGTCCATCCTGACCCTGCTTTACCCTTTTTTGTGGAAGCAGATGCGTCTTTGGGTGCAGTGGGGGGAGTCTTGTCTCAGCGCGATGTAGAAACTGGGTTTATGCATCCTATAGCTTTCTTTTCAAAGACATTGTTACCTGCTGAAAGAAACTATACTGTAGCAGAACGTGAATTGTTGGCAATCAAACTATCCTTTGAGGAGTGGAGACACCACTTGTGGGGGGCTCGCCATTCTATTACCATCTTTACGGACCATAAGAATCTTGAATTCTTTAGGTCCGCTCGGGCCTTGACCCCTAGGCAGATGAGGTGGGTTTCATTCTTCAATGAATACGATTTCATAATTACCTACAGGCCAGCCGCACAGCAATTGAAATCGGATGCCTTGTCTAGAATACATGTGAAACAGAACGAGTGGGGGACTAACAAGGACATGGGGTCTTTCATTTCACCAGAAAAGATTGTAGGTAGTATTTCTTTGGATGGCTTTTTGACTACAGTGAAAGACAAGTTGAGAGGAATAGATCTGTCTCCTTGGGTATCCCAGCCTTTCTTTTCCATGAGAGACGGATTGTTGTATCGCGACACACAGTTGTTCATTCCTCCTGCTTTGAGGGAAACAGTGTTGAAATGGTGTCATTCATCGGCTTTAGTTGGTCATCCCGGAATGAATAAAACCAGAGAATTCTGTTTACGTTGGTTTTGGTGGGAGTCATTGACACATGACGTGCAACATTTTGTGGCATCCTGCCCCGTATGTGCTGTGAGTAAGCCATCTCATTCCAGTCCGTCTGGCCTGCTACAACCTTTACCTGTACCCCCTGCGCCATGGCATATGATTAGTATGGACTTCGTTACAGATTTACCGGAAGAGTCAGGTTGTACGGTGATTTTTGTTGTGGTTGATTCCTTCACAAAAATGGCCCACTTCATTCCTTTACCTAAACTGCCTACTGCTAAGGAAATGGCTCTAGTCTTTGTGTCATCTATAGTGAGACTGCACGGTTTACCATCCGCCATTGTGTCCGATAGGGGGGCTCAGTTTGTGTCCCGTTTCTGGACTGAGTTATGTGAGGCTTTACAAATGAAAATCTGCCTGTCTTCTGCCTATCATCCTCAGTCAGATGGTCAGACTGAGAGGATCAACCAAACGATGGAACAGTATATGCGGTGTTTGTTGACTTCTTTGACTTGTAATTGGGTGTTAGCCCGTCCTCTTGCGGAATTCGCATATAACAACAGCGTTCACTCCGCAGTGGGTATGTCCCCCTTTTACTGTTCTATGGGGTTTCATCCCAAGGCCATCCCTATTCAACCTTCGGGTCTCGTGCCTGCGGTAGATTCCTTAGGTATAGCATTGGGTAGGATTTGGGGCATAGCTCAGGAACATCTGACAAAGGCAAAGGAGGACATGAAACGGCAGGCTGACAAACACAGGGTACCTTCCCCCTCCTATGTAGTTGGTGATCGGGTTTGGTTGTCAACAAAGACCTTGAGACTGGAAGGCTCTAGGAAACTGCAACCCAGATATGTGGGTCCTTTTCCTGTAGCACGAGTGATTAATCCTGTGGCTCTGAGGTTGGTGTTGCCTGATGAATATCGCATTCATCCAGTGTTTCACACATCATTGCTGAAACCATATAAGGACACAGCTCAGACCTTGCCCCCTCCCCCTTCAGTGATGGTTGAGGGAGAGGAAGAATACGAGGTTAATGCTATCCTTGATGCTAGAAGGAGACGGGGGAGGTTGATGTACTTAATTGATTGGAAAGGGTACCCTCCCGAGG
Source organism: Lissotriton vulgaris (assembly GCF_964263255.1). NCBI lineage: Eukaryota > Metazoa > Chordata > Amphibia > Caudata > Salamandridae > Lissotriton > Lissotriton vulgaris. The sequence goes on along the minus strand of NW_028255036.1, from coordinate 515,351 downwards.
AACGGTCCTGGGAACCAGCTACAGGGGTGCATGCTCCTCGTCTAATTAGATTGTTTCATCTCCGTCACCCGACTAAACCCCGTCCTGTTGGGAGGCCTTTGAGGGGAGGTACTGTTAGGGATTAGCCGGCTTTCCCTCTCCTTACTCCTACTTTGTGCCTGGTTACTCCGGTGTCTTCTTTCTGTTTCCACCTTGTTTGGTAGCCTCCGCCCCTTTTCTCTTCCTTACTATAACTGGGTGCCGGCGCCACTGTTCGGTGCTTGGTTTCTTACCTGGTTGGAGTTTTCACTTCCAGAACGAGTTTAGAGGATTTATCTTTCATCCCGTGGGTGTGTTGTTTTGAGCTCAGAGTTGAGTCGCTGAAAGCTGTGCCGCGCTGAACGAGGCTTCGTTCCGCTTCCCTGATGCGACACGTATCCGACGACTTCCCGTTTGCTGCTCTCTACTAGAGAATTACTTGGTGCTTCTTTTCCTAGAAGTACCGAAGAGAATCGGGACTGTAACATTTTGTGTTTTTGGTGTTCGCACTTTAGACAGTGGGGTTTACGGCGGAGCCGACTTCCGGGTTCTTGAGTACCCGATTCACATCGTTATGTGAATGTTTGGACTTTTTCTCAAATACTTTTGATTCTAGCGTTTCTCTAGGAACGCACTTTAGTTTGTGGCCACAAGTAGGGCATTAGTTATGAAATTACAGCAAGTTTGGCAGGTAATAACTATTCAAGGGGTTTTTTCTGTCAGGAGTATGACTTTTTTCCCCTTTCTAATCTAAACGCGGGCAATAGGGAGTTTGTCTATGGTGAACAGTTGGACTTTCCTTCACACTTCTCCCTTTGGAAGATTCATCTATGTCACGCAAGTAAGGAGGGGAAATGGGTTGTGTTGGGCAGTGTTAAGGGTGGAATGAGGGGGATTCAGGTGAGAGGACACTAGGAGATTGAGTGACCTTCTGTTCTTTTCTTTGCTTCTTTTCTTGTTTTGCTGCAGGTTAGAAGATCTGTGCCAGAAAAGGGTCTGCCTAGCTGTGACATAGAAAGAGCCTGGGCGTTTCTCTTTCTTTGTTTTATTTTCCCTACCTTCTCCCTTTGTTCGGTCCGCATCCACGCTGTGATACTAAGGGCGTGTTGCGTTCCGAGTAGGGGTAGAGGATTGGGGCCATCCTCGCTTCCGTGGTGTGGGTCCAGTTGGGGAGAACTCCAACAATAATTTACTATTCCCACTCCAATCTATATTAAATTGGGGTAGGTGCTGGACACTGAACCTATTTAATTTACTATTCCCACTCCAATCTACATTAACTTGGGGTAGGTGCTGGAAACTGAATCTATTTAATTTACTATTCCCACTCCAGTCTAAATTAAATTGTGGTAGGTGCTGGACACTGAACCTATTTAATTTACTAATCCCACTCCAATCTACATTAAATCGGGGTAGGTGCTGGAAACAACCTATTTAATTTACTATTCCCACTCCAATCTCCATTAAGGGGCCGATTCCGATTCAGTAAAATCAGTCCGAATCGCCGTACGCAGCGTTTTTCCCGTACGATTCATACGCAGAACCTTACCTGTACGTACGATGTAGGACGATGTGTACTCAATGCAGTTCTCTGTACAAATCGTACAAAAAAAAGTATGATTCAAGAAACCGTACGGATCGCACTCGGAACACGCAGTTTGCGATGTTCGTACGGATCGAGGCAGCTTTTTACGAACCAGCAAGTATGATTCCTCAGGACGACACTCCGTACGACTCTTTCTCTACGGGACTTTAACAAATCAGGAAAAGTACATTTAGCCTCTAAACGCTTCCCAAAATCCACTCCCCTGAGTACGCAAGTGCACCACATGATCGCAGGGGTATGGTGCGAACTGGTACGGTGTGTCGGGATACGAAGCGTAGGGGTACGGTACATCGGGGTACGGTGCATGGGTGTACTTAGCATAGATGTACGGTGCGTAGGGGTGCAGAGCATAGGGGTATGGTGCGTACCCCCATGATCGCAGGGGTACGGTGCATATGTGTATGTGTGGTTCTCCGTACGAATTGCTCATTTGCAAGTTTCCGTACGAATCGCGTTCTCGGTCCCCGGTCCGGATCGTACTTGGCGGGTCGTTTGCCATGTTTACGAATCGTACGGTTCACTGTGTGGCTCTATGTCGTACGGATTTAACTTCATTTTTTGTACGGTTCGCAGACATTCGTACGTATTCTTTTCCTATAGATCGTACTATGCGATTCGTACGGTTTTGTACGGAAACGGCTATGAATACGAATCGTTATATGGATTCGTTTCCCGAATTGGAATCGACCCTTAAATTGGGGTAGGTGCTGGACACTGAATCTATTTAATTTACTATTCCCACTCCAATCTACATTAACTTGGGGTAGGTGCTGGACACTGAACCTATTTAATTTACTATTCCCACTGCAGTCTAAATTAATTTGGGGTAGGTGCTGGACACTGAACCTATTCAATTTACTATTCCCACTCCAATCTACATTAAATTGGGGTAGGCGCTGGACACTGAACCTATTTAATTTACTATTCCCACTCCAAACTATATTAACTTGGGGTAGGTGGTGGACACTGAACCTATTTAACGTACTATTCCCACTCCAGTATAAATTAAATTAGGGTAGGTGTTGGACACTGAACCTATTTAATTTACTATTTCCACTCCGATCCACATTAAGGGGCTGATTAGGATGGCGGACGGACTTTGTCCGTCCGCCATCCTGTCGTGGCAAGGGACCGTCCTCCATAATTGCAGATGTCCCGTGCGCCGAATAAGGATACACCTGCCACAGTGGTGGGAGCCTCCCGCATTTTTAACATTGCGGCGGGCGGTGCTGAAAGCACCGCCCACCGCTTTGCTAAAAATGCATGTTGTGCGTTTCAAAGCACAACATGACAGGCACTGCCCGGTGCCTGCCATGTTGTACTTTGAAACGCAGGGGGGGTAACATAGGTACCCCCCATGTGCACCCCCCACCCCCCTTCCCCCTGGGGGCACGCAACGGACCCCAAATCAAAGACCGTATGCCTTTCCGTGGCGGCATTGCCATCACGGAAAGGCATTCCCCAAAGCCCATCCTAATATGGCTGGCGGTGTCTGATAGACACCGCCACCATATTAGACCTTTTCCGCCACGGTCGCAAGGCAACTGCAGCAGAAAAGCGGCGGACAGTCTTCCCATCCACCGCGGACCCCCCAGCCATCCTAATGTGGCGGGGTGTCATTTCAGGGAGGATGGCGGACGGATTGCCCCCGCCGGGCCGGCGGTGACTACCACCAGCCTGGCGGGGGCAATCCGTTCGCCATCCTAATCTGCCCCTAAGTTGGGGTAGGTGCTGGACACGTAACCTATTTAATTTACTATTCCCACGCCAATCTACATTAACTTGGGGTAGATGCTGGACACTGCTAATATTTAATTTACTATTCCCACTCCAGTCTAAATTAAATTGTGGTAGGTGCTGGACAATAAACTTAGTTAATTTACTATTCACACTTCAATCTAAATTAAATTGGGGTAGGTGCTGGACACTGAACCTATTTAATGTACTATTCCCACTCCAATCTAAATTAAATTGGGGAAGGTGCTGGACACTGAACCTATTTAATGTACTATTCCCACTCTAATCTAAATTAAATTGGGGTAGGTGCTGGACACTGAATCTATTTAATTTACTATTCCCACTCCAATTTAAATACTAAAAAAACACAATTTTAATATAAATTTTTATATATAAATTTAAATTTCTATATATATTTAAACACACCCTGAAACATTATCCCCTATGAACTCAACATCCCACTTCTAAAATGTAATATAAAGTTCGAAATTTATTAAATTAATTTCCTATTATATTTTCACATTTTAATTATTTTGATATAAAAATGCTATAACACTCCCCACCTTTTTTCCCTATAAACCCAACATCTAACTCTTTAAAAACAGTTTAATATCGACATTTTTTAAATTAATTTCCTATTTAAAATTGGAAATGTAATTAAGAAATATAAATAATTTTAAATACTCCCCATCCTTATCCCCTATAAAGACAACATCCGGCTCCTAAAATGTATTTAAAATGTTTACATTTATATAATGAATTTTCAATTTTATTTTCACATTTTTATGAATCAAATCTAAATATATTAAAACACTCCCCAACCTTATCCCCTATAAACCCATCATCCCGCTCCTAAAATTTTGTTTTAATTTAGACATTTTAAAATTTATTTTACTATTTTAATTAGAATTTTTGAATAATTAATTATAAATATTTTAAAACACTGCCCACCCTTATCCCCTATAAACTCAACATCCAGCTTCTAAAATATTTTTTTAATTTGGAAATTCTAAAATGTATTTTCCTATTTTAATTAGAAATTTTGAATAATTAATTATAAATATTTTAAAACACCCACCACCCTTATTCCCTATAAACCCAACATCCCACTCCTAAAATGTATTTTTAATTTAGAAATATTAATGATTAATTTCCTATTTTAATTTAAAATTTTGAATAATTAATGATAAATATTTTTTTAAAAACTCCCCACCCTTAACGCCTATAAACCCAACATCCTGCTCCTAAAATGTTTTTTTTAATTTAGAAATTGTAATAATTAATTTCCACTCTGGGTGACAAATGCAAAAAGCTGGATAAAATGCAGAACAATGTCATACATTCCCCCCAGTACAGAGATCTGGGCCCAAATCCATTGTTTTTTTGCTCACAATGCCATTCCAGTTTGGACCCAGCCATATGCAAATCAGTCTTGACCCTGCGCCCAAATGGAACAGTCCAGCTGAGCTGCCAAGCCATGCCATCCCTGACAGGAAACAAGCACCATAGTACCGGTTTCGGGCTTTCATCTCTCATCTCCCAGGATAGCTTCACTCCGGTGGCATGAAGAGCACAGGACTCACATCTGGCATACCAGTCCCACTCAGGGTGACAAATTAGAAAAGAACAACTGATGGACAAAATACAGAACAATGTCATACATTCACCCTAGTACAGAGATCTGGGCCTAAATCCATCATTTATTTGCTCACCATACCATTCTAGTTTGGACCCAGCCATATGCAAATCAGTCTTGACTCTGCACCCAATGGGAAAAGTCCAGCCCGAACTGCTAACCCAGGTCCTGCCTGGAATGGAAACAAGCATCCTAGTGACGGTTTCAGGCTTTCAGCCCTCATCAACCAGGATACCTTGACTCCAGTGTCACGGAGAGCACAGGACTCAAGCCTGAGCTTACCCGTCCCACTCTGTGTGATGAATACAAAAGGAACAATTGATGGATGAGAAAGCAGAACAATGTCATACATTCACCCCAGTACAGAGATCTGGTCCTAAATCCATCATTTTTTTGCACACCATGCCATTCCAATTTGGACTCAGCCATATGCAAATCAGTCTTGACCCTGCGCCCAATGGGAACAGTCCAGCCCGAACTGACAAGCCCTGTCATCCCTAGACTGGAAACAATCATCCAAGTAACGGTTTCGGGCTTTCAGCCCTCATCTCCCAGGATAGCTTGACTCCAGTGGCATGGAGAGCACAGGACTAATGTCTGGGCACACCCATCCCACTCAGGGTGACAAATTAAAAAAGAACAATTGATGGATAGAATGCAGAACAATGTCATACATACACCCCAGTGCAGAGTTCTGGGCCTAAATCTATCGCCTTTTTGCTCACCATACCATTCCAGTTTGGACCCAGCCATATGCAAATTAGTCTTGACCCGGCGCCGAAAGGAAAAAGGCCAGCCCAAACTGCCAAGCCATGTCCTCCCTGGATTGAAAACAAGCATACTAGTACCGGTTTCGGGTTTTAGCCCTTATCACCCAGGATAGCTTGACTCCAGTGGCATGGAGAGCATGGGACTCAAGTCTGAGCATACCCGTCCCACTCTGTGTGATAAATGCAAAAGGAACAATTGATGTATGAGAATGCAGAACAATGTCATACATTCACCCCAGTACAGAGATCTGGGCCTAAATCCATTGTTTTTTTGCTCACCATGCCATTCAAGTTTGTAGCAAGCCATATGCAAATCAGTCTTGACCCTGCGCCCAATGGGAACAGTCCAGCCCGAACTGACAAGCCATGTCATCCCTGGACTGGAAACAATCCTCCAAGTACCGGTTTCGGGCTTTCAGCCCTCATCTCCCAGGATAGCTTGACTCCCGTGGCATGGAGAGCACAGGACTCATGTCTGGGCATACCCGTCCCACTCAGGGTGACAAAAATAAAAAAGAACAATTGATGGACAGAATGCAGAACAATGTCATACATACACCCCAGTACAGAGATCTGGGCCTAAATCCATCGTTTTTATGCTCACCATGCCATTCCAGTTTGGACCCAGCCATATGCAAATTAGTCTTGACCCTGTGCCCAAAGGGAAAAGGCCAGCCCAAACTGCCAAGCCATGTCCTCCCTGGATTGAAAACAAGCATACTAGTACCGGTTTCGGGTTTTAGCCCTCATCACCAAGGATAGCTTGACTCCAGTGGCATGGAGAGCACGGGACTCAAGTCTGAGCATACCCGTGCCAATCTGTGTGATAAATGCAAAAGGAAAAATTGATGTATGAGAATGCAGAACAATGTCATACATTCACCCCAGTACAGAGATGTGGGCCTAAATCCATCGTTTTTTTGCTCGCCGTGCCATTCAAGTTTGTACTGTGCCATATGCAAATCAGTCTTGACCCTGCCCCTAATGGGAAGAGTCCAGCCTGAACTGCCAGGCCAGGTCCTCCCTGGACTGGAAACAAGCATCCTAGTACTGGTTTCTGGCTTTCAGCCCTCATCAACAAGGATAGCATGACTCCAGTGGCATGGAGAGCACGGGACTCACGTCTGAGCATACCCGTCCCACTCGGGGTGACAAATGCAAAAAGAGAAAAGATCAATTGATGGACAGAATGCAGAACAATGTCATACGTTAACCCCAGTACAGAGATTTGGGCCTATATCCAGAGTTTTTTTGCTCACCATGCCATTCCAGTTTGGACCCAGCCATATGCAAATCAGTCTTGACCCTACGTCCAATGAGAACAGTCCAGCCCGAACTGCCAAATCAGGTGCTCCCTGTACTGGAAACAAGCATCCTAGTACCGGTTTCAGGATTTCAGCCCTCATCAGCCAGGATAGCTTGACTCCAGTGGCATGGAGAGCACGGAACTTACATCTGAGCATACAAGTCCAATCGGGGTGACAAATGCGAAAAGAACAATTGATGGACAGAACGCAGAACAATTTTATACATTTACCCCAGTACAGAGATCTACCCTAAATCCATTGTTGTTTTGCTCATCATGCCATTCCAGTTTGCACCCAGCCATATGCAAATCAGTCTTGACCCTGCACCCAAAGGGAACAATCCAGCCCGAACTGCCAGGTCAGGTCCTCACTGGACTGGAAACAACCATCCTAGTACCGGTTTCAGGCTTTCAGCCCTCATCAGCAAGGATAGCTTGACTCCATTGGCATGGAGAGCACAGTACTCGCGTCTGAGCATACCTATCGCACTCGGAGAGACAAATGCCAAAAGAAAAAAAGATCAATTGATGGACAGAATGCAGAACAATGTCATACATTCATCCCAGTACGGAAATCTGGCTCCATATCCATCATTTTTTTGCTCACCATGCCACTCCAATTTGGATCAAGCCATATGCAAACAAGTCTTGACCCTGCGCCCAATGGGAACAGTCCAGTCCGAACTGCCAAGCCAGGTCCTCCCTGCACTGGAAACAAGCATCCTAGTACCGGTTTTGGGCTTTCACCCTCATCTCCCAGGATAGCTTGACTCCAGTGGTATGGGGAGCAAAGGATTCAAGTCTGAGCATACCCGTCCCAATCGGGGCGACAAATGCAAAAAGAACAATTGATGGACAGAATACAGAACAATTTCATACATTCACCCCAGTACAGTCAGTCAGTAAGTCAGTCAAAAATACTTTTATTCGATAAATAATATCATAAGAAGACGTGATACAAGTATACAAAAGAATATATACACAACACGCAGCACGGACAATACATTCCATTTAAAAATATTTTTTGCATAAGTATTTATGTAAAACATGTTAAAAAGTATGATATCAAACTGCATTAACCTTATTGTTTAACATGTTTTACTTATTCTCATGGTGTAAGCAGATAAGGTTTAAAAAACATCCTAATCCAGATTGGCTAAAATAGGTAGTGCCCTAACTCTCCTATTCCTGATTCAGACAGCGGCTACTAGGAAATTTGCAACATAAAATATTATACAGTGGGTATTTAAAAGTTGAAGATACAGCAGGACTGGCCTAGCCTGTATGAACCCAGCCTCCCTCGGGATAGGCAGTAAAAACTTCTATCTGATTTCGCTATAAAATTCGCAAAACATAAAAAAATGCAAGGTGTCCTGCATTGAGAAGTCATCACAATGGCAGGGACTTGCCCTATCCGGGGTACTCCAACTAGGAAACAAGCCAAGTGAAAAATGGATTAGGTTAAAACGAAATCTAGTTAAAAGTTGGCGATGGAAGGGGCGGTTCACTATGGTGAGATAGAGTTCAGGTCCGGGGGAACTAACTATAGCGTAGTTTACCCTCACAGTTGGTTTCCTGATTTCTATCTCCTCTCTCTCTAAAGATAACAGGTTCATCATAGCTTTTTTCGTCTGTGAGACGTCGGTTCTTGTTATCATCTCTGGGGAAATGAAAAGCTCAGGGCGCCCTATTTTCTCCAGGCTAGATTTAACATAGGCGAGCCAAGGGATCATTCTAACATTTTCTAGCATAAGGCAATCTTTGAGTATACTATGGTTCAGGGAAATTTCGTGGTTGAGCCAGGTCTTCATCCAACACGTTAATGGAGCTGTCTTTACCAGATCCGTTACGTATCCCACCCCCAGCTCAGTATGGATCGAGTAGGTAAGGGTGGACTGGGGGACTGTTAAAACTGATCTCAAAAATTTGTTTTCAGTCACCTGAATTCTGTCTTGAGCGGAATAACCCCATAGTGAGTAGCCATACGTCTCAACCGCAAGACATTTAGCTTTGTATACCTTAATTATTGCCTCTACTGGTCTAGTCGCCAGCCTTTTTATAAAGCCCAACAGAGCCAATGTCGTTCTAGCAAATGCAATACTTCTGCTATTGCATTGCCGGGCCCAGCTTCCTCTTTCATCAAATAATACACCCAGGTAAGGGAACGTCGGCACTTTATTAATTATCTCGTCGCCACAAATAAAAGTTTTGACTCTGCTTTTCCTAGAGCACTTCCCTGCCAACATTACATGGGACTTTTTAGTGTTAATTTTTAAGTCGAGAGACTCCATAAAACTCCCAAAGGCATCTAAAAGTCGTGGGTGCCAGAAGAACAGCGTCATCAGCGTACAGGAGAACTGGTATGACCAGATCTTCTATACGCGGTATAACCTTAGACGCCGCCCCTAAGGCTGGCTCCAAGGCATTGATATATAAAGTTAAAAGAAGGGTGGCCAGAATACACCCTTGTCTGGCCCCCCTTTCTGATCTAAAATGGTTAGTGCAGCGCCCCTCATTTGTGGTCCTCACAGAGGCTAAAAGACCAGTATGAAGGTCAGCTAAAAAATTTACTAGGGACGGATCAAAGCCCATGTTTAATAAAATCTGCCATAACTTTGACCTATTGACAAGGTCAAAGGCAGAATAAAGGTCCATAAACCCCATGTACAACAATCCCTCTTTTACTTTGGTGTACTTATCAATTAATAGCTGGAGATTGAGGCATTGGTGAAGTGTACCCCTTTTTGCTCTAAATCCATATTGAGCATTTGACAGGACCCCTCTGTCTTCCAGCCACTCCGTAAGTTTGTGTAAGATAACACAACCCCAAATTTTTACGGAGGAATCTATCAGGGAAATCAGTCTGTAACATGAGGGATCCCGCCTGTCTCCCTTCTTAAAGACCGGGATAATTATGGATTTGAGCCAAGAGGCCAGGATGTTATTTGTGGCCAGGACGTTAAATAGATTTGTCAGAATTTGTGACCAGAATTTTGGGGCCACCATGAATAAGTCGGCTGGGACCCCGTCGGGGCCCGAGGCCTTGTTCTTAGTCATCTCCCCTAGTGCCCTTTCAACCTCTGAAACATCAAAAGCCACCAAAGGGACCATACACTCAGAAAGAATAGGATCTGGGTCATTCTCCTTGTTTGGCAAGCTGTAAATTTTCTCAAAATGGGCTACCCAGTCATCCTATGGTATGTTACAGTCAAGTGGTGAATTAATATCATTTACAAGCAGGGGTTTATTTATCGTCACCCGAAATTTCCTACTGTCTCTCAAGACCTCAGGTGATGTAAGTTTGGACCACTCTTCCTCCTTTAGTTTCAGTTTCCTGCTATTTATTGCCTTTATGTATGCAGTCCTGAGTCTCGCTATTAGCCCTCTGTCTTTGATGCTAGCCTTTAAGGCTTTGAGGAGGGCGGCATTTGCCTTGGTACAGCTGTTGTTAAACCACCTATTTCCCGTATTTGTGTTCCGGATTCTCCCTCTCTGTAATCCTTGATTTATATTAGTACAGATGGAATCAAAGGCAGCAATCATTTGAGGCCCCTGCGTGTTGTTATCCAAACATACATCAACCTCTGCCTCGGACTTGGACAGGACTTCCTGGAGGAAGGTTTTGGGGACAACTTTGGCCCATTTTAATCTTCTTCCCTGATCTACCAAAGTAACATCCTTCCCACCATTGTGGGGTACATCCTTGAAACCCAAGTGTTCCCCTGTCGCCATCTCGAGAATTACAGGGTTATGGTCACGGAAAACAGAAACCACAGTCTTGTACCTTAAGACCCAAGATATAATAAAAGATGTTAAAAAAATGTAGTCAATAATTGTATCTGCGTCTTTCCCTTTAAACGTTGGGACCCTGCAACCACCCTCCCCACAACCCGACTCATAGAGGTTCCAGGTTGCCAAGAAGAATTCCAATTCCTCACCTTGTTTAGAATGTTCAAAGTGAGCGGGGACAGAATATATAGGCCCCTCATGTCCTGAACCTACACAGGATTGATTACAGGGATGAGTATTGAAGTCCCCCAACAGTATAATCTCAAAAGTATTTAAATTTTGACTATATTCAAACAAGAATTTTTCTAATGAAACTAAATTATTGTGTTGGTTATCATTAGAGTTATAAAAATCAATGAATACATTTTTTTGGATCTCAGATACAGTCAGTTCCACTATTAGACAATTATGACAGCCAGAGTCAAGTTGTATCAATGAGCCCTTTAACTCTATTGCTACGTTCAGCCGGGATACAGAAGTGAGTGTAGCCGTCCAGAGAGAAACTATTTTGTGTGTCCCAGGTCTCTTGGAGAGCTATTATATCATATGTTTTTAAAAACCCCTCCCAAATGTCATTGCCCACTTTTGCTCTTATTCCAGCTACATTCCAGCTCGCAATGCTGCATGTAGGGGGCTGAGTCCCGCTTGGTAGGTCCACTTTGTCATTTAGTCAGTCGTTCTCCTCCATGTTGGATAATGGGGAGAAACAATTGGCCAGTGGTAAACCCATGACCATCTGGGTTTCCGAGAACCGCGGCAGTGCCCGGGCTACTGGGGCTATCTGTGGGTGGTGCACCTCATTCTGGTAAGGGACAAGAGGTTTACTATGTCCTACATCTACATTCCATGATCTTTTGGGCGGGGGGGTAAAAAAGCCCAGTGGGAGTGGCCTTATGCCAGCGTTAGAAAGCGCAGATCCATCCCAAAGTAGGCGGCCCGCTATGTTAAATTTATTAAAATTAATGACAATACAGTCACCTTCTATACATTTCTGACGGGGGCCAACTCATCTCACTCTTCTGACCGTACTTATGCTATCGGCTATGTCTGCATCACCTGTAGAATAATGACTGCACCAGTTTTCCTCAGGAGTTCCTGGGTACTTTCATCAGAGTTCGACCCCAAAGGTGGTACCCCTGTTAGTACTACTACTAAGGGCACCGCTTCAGGTGGGAGGTGTAGCTTTATCTGACAGGTAGTGGGTATTGGCCTATTTACTGTCTGATATAGTTCAGGTAGTTTATGTTTATCTACTTTTTCTTGTGCCTTGTCCAGAGGGAAAGGAACCCTCGGGGTTTCACCTGGGGCCACAATAGCATCAGGTACATTTATACCGGGTTGATTATTTATAGAACTAGCGTTAGTTATACAGGTGTTTGGCCCTACTTTGGACAAGAGTGGGTGCTGGGGAAGAAACACCGAGCAAAACAACCCCTGATACTCTTGTACAAGAGATCAAGAGATCAGGAGCTCCCTCCGCGTGCGTCCGCGACGTGGAGGGAGTTCCTGATCTCTTCTAGTTTGGGCCCAGCCATATGCAAATCAGTCTTGACCCTGCACCCAATGGGGACAGTCCAGCCCGAACTGCCAGGTCAGGTTCTCCCTGGACTGGAGACAACCATCCTAGTACCACTTTCGGGCTTTCAGCCCTCATCAGCAAGGATAGCTTGACTCCAGTGGCATGGCGAGCACGGGACTCAATCCAGGGCATGCCCGTCCCACTCAGGGTGACAAATGCAAAAAGAAAAAAGATCAATTGATGGACAGACTGCAAAACCGTCCAGTCCGAACTGCCAGGCCAGGTCCTCTCTGGACTGGAAACAAGCATTCTAGTACCAGTTTCGGGCTTTCAGCCCTTATCATTCAGGACAGCTTGACTCCAGTGGCATGGAGAGCACGGGACTCACGTCTGAGCATACCCGACCCACTCGGGTGAGGAATGCAAAAAGAGCAATTGATGGTCAGAATGCAGAACAATGTCATACATTCACCCCAGTACAGAGATCTGGGCCTATATCCATCGTTTATTTAGCTCACCATGCCATTCCAGTTTGGACCCAGCCATATGCAAATCAGTCTTGACCCAGCGCTCAATGGGAACAGTCCAGCATAAACTGCCAAGCCAGGTCCTCCCTGGACTGGAAACAAGCATCCTAGTACCGGTTTCAGGCTTTCAGCCCTCATCAGTCAGGATAGCTTGACTCCAGTGGCATGTAGAGCATGTGACTCGCGTCTGAGCAAACCCGTCCCACTCAGGGTGACTAATGCAAAAAGAACAACTGATGAACAGAATGCAGAACAATGTCATACATTTACCCTAGTACAGAGATCTGGGCCTAAATCCATCGTTTTTTTGCTCACCATGCCATTCCAGTTTGGACCGTGCCATATGCAAATCAGTCTTGACCCTTCGCTCAATGGGAATAGTCCAGCCTGAACTGCCAGGCCTGGTCTTTCCTGGACTGGAAAAAGCGTCCTAGTACCAGTTTCAGGCTTTCAGCCCACATCAGCCAGGATACCTTGACTCCCTTGGCATAGAGAGCACAGTACTTACATCTGAACATTCCCGTCCCACTCGGGGTGACAAATGCAAAAAGAAAAAAGAACAATTGATGAACAGAATGCAGAACAATGTCATACATTCACTCCAGTACAGAGATCTCGGCCTAAATCCATCATTTTTTTTGCTCACCATGCCATTACACTTTGAACCCAGCCATATACAAATCAGTCTTGACCCTGCCCCCAATGGGAACAGTCCAGCCCGAACTCCCAGGCCAGGTCCTCCCTGGACTGGAAAAGGAGTCCTAGTACCAGTTTCGGGCTTTCTGCCCTCATTAGGCAGGATAGCTTGACTCCAGTGGCATGGCGAGCACAGGACTCACGTCTGAACATACCCGTCCCACTCGGGGTGACAAATGCAAAAAGAACAATTGATGGACAGAATTCAGAACAATGTTATACATTCACCCCGGTTCAGAGATCTGGGCCTATGTCCATCATTTTTTTTTGCTCACCATGCCATTCTAGTTTGGACCCAACCATATGCAAATCAGTCTTGACCCTGCGCCCAATGGGAACAGTCAAAAAAAAACTGCCAAGCAAGGTCCTCCCTGGACTGGAAACAAGCATCCTAGTACCGGTTTCAGGCTTTCAACCCTCATCAGCCAGGATAGCTTGACTACAGTTGAATGAAGAACACGGGACTCACATCTGAGCGTACCCGCCCCACTCGGGTGACAAATGCAAAAAGAACAATTGATTGATAGAATGCAGAACAATGTTTTACATTCACCCCAGTACAGAGTTGCGGCCTAAATACATCGTTTTTAAGCTCTCCATGCCATTCCAGTTGAGACCTAGCCATATGCAAATCCTTTGTGACCCTGCGCCCAATGGGAACAGTCCAGCCAAAACTGCCAAGCCCGGTCCTAACTGGACTGGAAACAAGCATCCTAATACCGGTTTCAGGCTTTCAGCCCACATCAGCCAGGATAGCTTGACTTCAGTGGCATGGAGAGGACTGGACTCACGCCTGAGCATACCCATCCCATTCGGGGTGACAAATGCAAAAAGAACAATTGATGGACAGCATGCAGAACAAAAAGATCAGAGATCTGGGCCTAAATACATTGTTTTTTTGCTCACCATGCCATTCCCGTTAGGACCCAGCCATATGCAAATCAGTCTTGACCCTGTACCCAATGGGAACAGTACAGCCTGAACTACCAGGCCAGGTCCTCCCTGTACTGGAAAAAGCATCCTACTACTGGTTTCTGGCCTTCTGCCCTCATCAGCCAGGATATCTTGACTCCAGTAGCATATAGAGTGCGGTACTCATGTCAGAACATACCTGTCTAGCTTGGGGTGACAGATGCAAAAAGAAAAAAGAACAATTGATGGAGCAGAATGCAGAACAATGTCATACATTCACCCCAGTACAGAAATCTCTGCCTAAATCCATCATTTTTTTTCTCACCATGCCATTCCAGTTTGGAACCAGCCATATGCAAATCAGTCTTGACCCTGTACCCAATGGGAACAGTACAGCCTGAACTGCCAGGCCAGGTCCTCCCTGGAATGGAAACAAGCATAGTACAGTTTTCAGGCTTTCAGCCCACATCAGCCAGCATAGCTTGACTCCAGTGGCATGGAGAGCACGGGACTCACGTCTGAGCATACCCGTCCCACTCAGGATGACAAATGCAAAAAGAACAATTGATGGACATAATGTAGAACAATGTCATACATTCCCCCCAGTACAGAGATCTGGCCTAAATCCATTGTTTTTTTGCTCACCATACCATTCCAGTTGGGACCCTCCATATGCAAATCAGTCTTGACCCTGCGGCCAATGGGAACAGTCCAGCCCGAACTGCCAAGCCTGGTCCTTCCTGGACTGGAAACAAGCATCCTAATACCAGTTTCGGGCTTTCAGTCCTCATCAGCCAGGATAGCTTGCCTCCAGTGGCATGGAGAGCAAGGGACTAACGTATGATCACACCCGTCACACTCGGGGTGACAAATGCAAAAAGAAAAAAGAACAATTGATGAACAGAATGCCGAACAATGTCATACATTTACCCCAGTACAGAGATCTGGGCTTAAATACATTGTTTTTTTGCTCACCATGCTATTCCAGTTTAAACCCAGGCATATCCAATCAGTCTTGACCCTGCGCCCAATGGGAACAGTCCAGTCCGGACTGCCAAGCCAGGTCCTCCTTGCACTGGAAACAAGCATCCTAGTACCGGTTTCAGGCTTTCAGCCCTCATCCCCCAGGATAGATTGACTCCAGTAGCATGGAGTGCACAGGACTCACGTCTCTGCATATCCGTCCCACACAGGGTGACAAATTAAAAAAGAACAACTGATGGACAAAATGCAAAACAATGTGATACATTCACCCCAGTACAGAGATCTGGGCCTAAATCCATCGTTTTTTGCTCGCCATACCATTCCAGTTTGGACCCAGGCATATGCAAATCTGTCTTGACCCTGAGCCCTATGGGAACAGTCCAGCCCGAACTGCCAGACCAGGTCATCCCTGGACTGGAAACAAGCATCCTACTAATGGTTTCGGGCTTTCAGCCCTCATCAGCCAGGATAGCTTGACTCCAGTGGCAAGGAGAACACAGGACTCACATCTGATCATACCCGACCCTCTCTGGATGACAAATGCAAAAAGAAAAAAGAACAATTAATGGACAGAATGCAGAGCAATGTCATATATTCACCCCAGTACAGAGATCGGGGCTCAAATCCATAGTTTTTTACTCACCATTGCCATTCTACTTTGGACCCTGCCATATGCAAAGCAGTCTTGACCCTGCGCCCAAATGGAACAGTCCAGCCCGAACTGCAAAGCCTGGTCCTCCCTGGACTGGAAACCAGCATCCTAATACCGGTTTCAGGCTATCAGCCCTCATCAGCCAGGATAGCTTGATTCCAGTGGCATGGAAATTATGTGACTCACGTCTGAGCATACCCGTCCCACTCGGGGTGACCAATGCAAAAAGAACAATTGATGGACAGAATGCAGAACAAAAAGATCAGCGACCGGGCCTAAAAACATCGTTTTTTTGCTCGCCATTACAGTTTGGACCCAGTCATATGCAAATCAGTCTTGACCCTGTACCCAATGGGAACAGTACAGCCTGAACTGCCAGGCCAGGTCCTCCCTGGACTGGAAAACGCGTCCTAGTACCAGATTCTGGCTTTCAGGCCTCATCAGCCAGGAATGCTTGACTCCAGTGGCATTGAGAGCACGGGATTCACGTCTGAGCATACCTATCCCACTCAGGGTGACGAATGCAAATAGAACAATTGATGGACAGAATGCAGAACAATGTCATACATTTACCCCAGTACAGAGATCTGGGCCTAAATACATTGTTTTTTTGTTCACCATGCCATTCCAGTTTGGACCCAGGCATATGCAAATAAGTCTTGACCCTGCGCACAATGGGAACAGTCCAGTCCGAACTGCCAGGCCAGGTCCTCTCTGGACTGGAAACAAGCATCCTAGTACCAGTTTCGGGCTTTCAGCCCTTATCATTCAGGACAGCTTGACTCCAGTGGCATGGAGAGCACGGGACTCACGTCTGAGCATACCCGACCCACTCGGGTGAGGAATGCAAAAAGAGCAATTGATGGTCAGAATGCAGAACAATGTCATACATTCACCCCAGTACAGAGATCTGGGCCTATATCCATTGCTTATTTAGCTCACCATGCCATTCCAGTTTGGACCCAGCCATATGCAAATCAGTCTTGACCCAGCGCTCAATGGGAACAGTCCAGCATAAACTGCAAAGCCAGGTCCTCCCTGGACTGGAAACAAGCATCCTAGTACCGGTTTCAGGCTTTCAGCCCTCATCAGCCAGGATACCTTGACTCCCTTGGCATAGAGAGCACAGTACTTACATCTGAACATTCCCGTCCCACTCGGGGTGACAAATGCAAAAAGAAAAAAGAACAATTGATGAACAGAATGCAGAACAATGTCATACATTCACCCCAGTACAGAGATCTCAGCCTAAATCCATCATTTTTTTTGCTCACCATGCCATTACACTTTGAACCCAGCCATATACAAATCAATCTTGACCCTGCCCCAATGGGAACAGTCCAGCCCGAACTGCCAGGCCAGGTCCTCCCTCGACTGGAAAAGGAGTCCTAGTACCAGTTTCGGGCTTTCTGACCTCATTAGGCAGGATAGCTTGACTCCAGTGGCATGGCGAGCACAGGACTCACGTCTGAACATACCCGTCCCACTCGGGGTGACAAATGCAAAAAGAACAATTGATGGACAGAATTCAGAACAATGTTATACATTCACCCCGGTTCAGAGATATGTCCATCATTTTTTTTGCTCACCATGCCATTCTAGTTTGGACCCAACCATATGCAAATCAGTCTTGACCCTGCGCCCAATGGGAACAGTAAAAAAAAACTGCCAAGCCAGGTCCTCCCTGGACTGGAAACAAGCATCCTAGTACCGGTTTCAGGCTTTCAACCCTCATCAGCCAGGATAGCTTGACTACAGTGGAATGGAGAACATGGGACTCACATCTGAGCGTACCCGCCCCACTCGGGTGACAAATGCAAAAAGAACAATTGATTGATAGAATGCAGAACAATGTTTTACATTCACCCCAGTACAGAGTTGCGGCCTCAAAACATTGTTTTTAAGCTCACCATGCCATTCCAGTTGAGACCTAGCCATATGCAAATCCTTCGTGACCCTGCGCCCAATGGGAACAGTCCAGCCAAAACTGCCAAGCCCGGTCCTACCTGGACTGGAAACAAGCATCCTAATACCGGTTTCAGGCTTTCAGCCCACATCAGCCAGGATAGCTTGACTCCAGTGGTATGGAGAGGACTGGACTCACGCCTGAGCATACCCGTCCCATTCGGGGTGACAAATGCAAAAAGAACAATTGATGGACAGCATGCAAAATAAAAAGATCAGAGATCTGGGCCTAAATACATTGTTTTTTTGCTCACCATGCCATTCCAGTTGGGACCCTCCATATGCAAATCAGTCTTGACCCTGCGGCCAATGGGAACAGTCCAGCCCGATCTGCCAAGCCTGGTCCTTCTTGGACTGGAAACAAGCATCCTAATACCAGTTTCGGGCTTTCAGTCCTCATCAGCCAGGATAGCTTGCCTTCAGTGGCATGGAGAGCACGGGACTAACGTCTGATCACACCCGTCACACTCGGGGTGACAAATGCAAAAAGAAAAAAGAACAATTGATGGACAGAATACCGAACAATGTCATACATTTACCCCAGTATAGAGATCTGGGCTTAAATACATTGTTTTTTTGCTCACCATGCTATTCCAGTTTGGACCCAGGCATATGCAAATCAGTCTTGACCATGTGCCCAATGGGAACAGTCCAGCCCGAACTGCCAGGCCAGGTCCTACCTGGACTGGAAACAAGCCTCCTTGTACTGTTTTCGGGCTTTCAGCCCTCATCAGCCAGGATAGCTTGACTACAGTGGCATGGAGAACACGGGACTCACGTCTGAGCGTACCTGTCCCACTCGGGGTGACGAATGCAAAGAGAACAATTGATAAATAGAATGCAGAACAATGTCATACATTCACCCCAGTACAGACATCTGGTCTAAAAACATAGTTTTTTTGCTCACCATACCATTCCAGTTGGGACCCAGCCATATGCAAATCATTCTTGGCCCTGCACCCAATGGGAACATTCCAGCCTGAACTGCCAAGCCAGTTCTTCCCCAGACAGGAAACAAGCATCCTAGTACCGGTTTCAGGCTTTCAGCCCTCATCAGCTAGGATAGCTTGACCTCAGTGGCATGGAGAGCACAGGACTCACGTCTGAGCATACCCGTCCCACTCAGGGTGATAAATGCAAAAAGAACAATTGATGGACAGAATGGAGAATACTGTCATACATTCTCCCCAGAACAGAGATCTGAGCCTAAATCCATCATTTGTTTGCTCACCTTGCCATTCCAGTTTGGACCCAGCCATATGCAAATCAGTCTTTACCCTGTACCCAATGGGAACAGTACAGCCTGAACTACCAGGCCAGGTCCTCCCTGGAATGAAAACAAGCATCCTATTACAGTTTTTGGGCTTTCAGCCCTCATCAGCCAGGATAGCTTGACTGCAGTGGCATGGAGAGCACGGTACTCACGTCTGAGCATACCCGTCCCACTCAGGGTGACAAATGCAAAAAGAACAATTGATGGACAGAATGCAGAACAATTTCATACATTCACCCCAGTACAGTCAGTCAGTAAGTCAGTCAAAAATACTTTTATTCGATAAATAATATCATAAGAAGACGTGATACAAGTATACAAAAGAATATATACACAACACGCAGCACGGACAATACATTCCATTTAAAAATATTTTTTGCATAAGTATTTATGTAAAACATGTTAAAAAGTATGATATCAAACTGCATTAACCTTATTGTTTAACATGTTTTACTTATTCTCATGGTGTAAGCAGATAAGGTTTAAAAAACATCCTAATCCAGATTGGCTAAAATAGGTAGTGCCCTAACTCTCCTATTCCTGATTCAGACAGCGGCTACTAGGAAATTTGCAACATAAAATATTATACAGTGGGTATTTAAAAGTTGAAGATACAGCAGGACTGGCCTAGCCTGTATGAACCCAGCCTCCCTCGGGATAGGCAGTAAAAACTTCTATCTGATTTCGCTATAAAATTCGCAAAACATAAAAAAATGCAAGGTGTCCTGCATTGAGAAGTCATCACAATTGCAGGGACTTGCCCTATCCGGGGTACTCCAACTAGGAAAGAAGCCAAGTGAAAAATGGATTAGGTTAAAACGAAATCTAGTTAAAAGTTGGCGATGGAAGGGGCGGTTCACTATGGTGAGATAGAGTTCAGGTCCGGGGGAACTAACTATAGCGTAGTTTACCCTCACAGTTGGTTTCCTGATTTCTATCTCCTCTCTCTCTAAAGATAACAGGTTCATCATAGCTTTTTTCGTCTGTGAGACGTCGGTTCTTGTTATCATCTCTGGGGAAATGAAAAGCTCAGGGCGCCCTATTTTCTCCAGGCTAGATTTAACATAGGCGAGCCAAGGGATCATTCTAACATTTTCTAGCATAAGGCAATCTTTGAGTATACTATGGTTCAGGGAAATTTCGTGGTTGAGCCAGGTCTTCATCCAACACGTTAATGGAGCGGTCTTTACCAGATCCGTTCCGTATCCCACCCCCAGCTCAGTATGGATCGAGTAGGTAAGGGTGGACTGGGGGACTGTTAAAACTGATCTCAAAAATTTGTTTTCAGTCACCTGAATTCTGTCTTGAGCGGAATAACCCCATAGTGAGTAGCCATACGTCTCAACCGCAAGACATTTAGCTTTGTATACCTTAATTATTGCCTCTACTGGTCTAGTCCCCAGCCTTTTTATAAAGCCCAACAGAGCCAATGTCGTTCTAGCAAATGCAATACTTCTGCTATTGCATTGCCGGGCCCAGCTTCCTCTTTCATCAAATAATACACCCAGGTAAGGGAACGTCGGCACTTTATTAATTATCTCGTCGCCACAAATAAAAGTTTTGACTCTGCTTTTCCTAGAGCACTTCCCTGCCAACATTACATGGGACTTTTTAGTGTTAATTTTTAAGTCGAGAGACTCCATAAAACTCCCAAAGGCATCTAAAAGTCGTGGGTGCCAGAAGAACAGCGTCATCAGCGTACAGGAGAACTGGTATGACCAGATCTTCTATACGCGGTATAACCTTAGACGCCGCCCCTAAGGCTGGCTCCAAGGCATTGATATATAAAGTTAAAAGAAGGGTGGCCAGAATACACCCTTGTCTGGCCCCCCTTTCTGATCTAAAATGGTTAGTGCAGCGCCCCTCATTTGTGGTCCTCACAGAGGCTAAAAAACCAGTATGAAGGTCAGCTAAAAAATTTACTAGGGACGGATCAAAGCCCATGTTTAATAAAATCTGCCATAACTTTGACCTATTGACAAGGTCAAAGGCAGAATAAAGGTCCATAAACCCCATGTACAACAATCCCTCTTTTACTTTGGTGTACTTATCAATTAATAGCTGGAGATTGAGGCATTGGTGAAGTGTACCCC
The DNA here is from genome assembly GCF_964263255.1 of Lissotriton vulgaris. NCBI lineage: Eukaryota > Metazoa > Chordata > Amphibia > Caudata > Salamandridae > Lissotriton > Lissotriton vulgaris. The sequence goes on along the minus strand of NW_028255036.1, from coordinate 493,868 downwards.
TTTTTGCTCTAAATCCATATTGAGCATTTGACAGGACCCCTCTGTCTTCCAGCCACTCCGTAAGTTTGTGTAAGATAACACAACCCCAAATTTTTACGGAGGAATCTATCAGGGAAATCAGTCTGTAACATGAGGGATCCCGCCTGTCTCCCTTCTTAAAGACCGGGATAATTATGGATTTGAGCCAAGAGGCCAGGATGTTATTTGTGGCCAGGACGTTAAATAGATTTGTCAGAATTTGTGACCAGAATTTTGGGGCCACCATGAATAAGTCGGCTGGGACCCCGTCGGGGCCCGAGGCCTTGTTCTTAGTCATCTCCCCTAGTGCCCTTTCAACCTCTGAAACATCAAAAGACACCAAAGGGACCATACACTCAGAAAGAATAGGATCTGGGTCATTCTCCTTGTTTGGCAAGCTGTAAATTTTCTCAAAATGGGCTACCCAGTCATCCTATGGTATGTTACAGTCAAGTGGTGAATTAATATCATTTACAAGCAGGGGTTTATTTATCGTCACCCGAAATTTCCTACTGCCTCTCAAGACCTCAGGTGATGTAAGTTTGGACCACTCTTCCTCCTTTAGTTTCAGTTTCCTGCTATTTATTGCCTTTATGTATGCAGTCCTGAGTCTCGCTATTAGCCCTCTGTCTTTGATGCTAGCCTTTAAGGCTTTGAGGAGGGCGGCATTTGCCTTGGTACAGCTGTTGTTAAACCACCTATTTCCCGTATTTGTGTTCCGGATTCTCCCTCTCTGTAATCCTTGATTTATATTAGTACAGATGGAATCAAAGGCAGCAATCATTTGAGGCCCCTGCGTGTTGTTATCCAAACATACATCAACCTCTGCCTCGGACTTGGACAGGACTTCCTGGAGGAAGGTTTTGGGGACAACTTTGGCCCATTTTAATCTTCTTCCCTGATCTACCAAAGTAACATCCTTCCCACCCTTGTGGGGTACTTCCTTGAAACCCAAGTGTTCCCCTGTCGCCATCTCGAGAATTACAGGGTTATGGTCAGGGAAAACAGAAACCACAGTCTTGTACCTTAAGACCCAAGATATAATAAAAGATGTTAAAAAAATGTAGTCAATAATTGTATCTGCGTCTTTCCCTTTAAACGTTGGGACCCTGCAACCACCCTCCCCACAACCCGACTCATAGAGGTTCCAGGTTGCCAAGAAGAATTCCAATTCCTCACCTTGTTTAGAATGTTCAAAGTGAGCGGGGACAGAATATATAGGCCCCTCATGTCCTGAACCTACACAGGATTGATTACAGGGATGAGTATTGAAGTCCCCCATCAGTATAATCCCAAAAGTATTTAAATTTTGACTATATTCAAACAAGAATTTTTCTAATGAAACTAAATTATTGTGTTGGTTATCATTAGAGTTATAAAAATCAATGAATACATTTTTTTGGATCTCAGATACAGTCAGTTCCACTATTAGACAATTATGACAGCCAGAGTCAAGTTGTATCAATGAGCCCTTTAGCTCTATTGCTACGTTCAGCCGGGATACAGAAGTGAGTGTAGCCGTCCAGAGAGAAACTATTTTGTGTGTCCCAGGTCTCTTGGAGAGCTATTATATCATATGTTTTTAAAAACCCCTCCCAAATGTCATTGCCCACTTTTGCTCTTATTCCAGCTACATTCCAGCTCGCAATGCTGCATGTAGGGGGCTGAGTCCCGCTTGGTAGGTCCACTTTGTCATTTAGTCAGTCGTTCTCCTCCATGTTGGATAATGGGGAGAAACGATTGGCCAGTGGTAAACCCATGACCATCTGGGTTTCCGAGAACCGCGGCAGTGCCCGGGCTACTGGGGCTATCTGTGGGTGGTGCACCTCATTCTGGTAAGGGACAAGAGGTTTACTATGTCCTACATCTACATTCCATGATCTTTTGGGCGGGGGGGTAAAAAAGCCCAGTGGGAGTGGCCTTATGCCAGCGTTAGAAATCGCAGATCCATCCCAAAGTAGGCGGCCCGCTATGTTAAATTTATTAAAATTAATGACAATACAGTCACCTTCTATACATTTCTGACGGGGGCCAACTCATCTCACTCTTCTGACCGTACTTATGCTATCGGCTATGTCTGCATCACCTGTAGAATAATGACTGCACCAGTTTTCCTCAGGAGTTCCTGGGTACTTTCATCAGAGTTCGACCCCAAAGGTGGTACCCCTGTTAGTACTACTACTAAGGGCACCGCTTCAGGTGGGAGGTGTAGCTTTATCTGACAGGTAGTGGGTATTGGCCTATTTACTGTCTGATATAGTTCAGGTAGTTTATGTTTATCTACTTTTTCTTGTGCCTTGTCCAGAGGGAAAGGAACCCTCTGGGTTTCACCTGGGGCCACAATAGCATCAGGTACATTTATACCGGGTTGATTATTTATAGAACTAGCGTTAGTTATACAGGTGTTTGGCCCTACTTTGGACAAGAGTGGGTGCTGGGGAAGAAACACCGAGCAAAACAACCCCTGATACTCTTGTACAAGAGATCAAGAGATCAGGAGCTCCCTCCGCGTGCGTCCGCGACGTGGAGGGAGTTCCTGATCTCTTCTAGTTTGGGCCCAGCCATATGCAAATCAGTCTTGACCCTGCACCCAATGGGGACAGTCCAGCCCGAACTGCCAGGTCAGGTTCTCCCTGGACTGGAGACAACCATCCTAGTACCACTTTCGGGCTTTCAGCCCTCATCAGCAAGGATAGCTTGACTCCAGTGGCATGGCGAGCACGGGACTCAATCCAGGGCCACTCAGGGTGACAAATGCAAAAAGAAAAAAGATCAATTGATGGACAGACTGCAAAACCGTCCAGTCCGAACTGCCAGGCCAGGTCCTCTCTGGACTGGAAACAAGCATTCTAGTACCAGTTTCTGGCTTTCAGCCCTTATCATTCAGGACAGCTTGACTCCAGTGGCATGGAGAGCACGGGACTCACGTCTGAGCATACCCGACCCACTCGGGTGAGGAATGCAAAAAGAGCAATTGATGGTCAGAATGCAGAACAATGTCATACATTCACCCCAGTACAGAGATCTGGGCCTATATCCATCGTTTATTTAGCTCACCATGCCATTCCAGTTTGGACCCAGCCATATGCAAATCAGTCTTGACCCAGCGCCCAATGGGAACAGTCAAAAAAAAACTGCCAAGCAAGGTCCTCCCTGGACTGGAAACAAGCATCCTAGTACCGGTTTCAGGCTTTCAACCCTCATCAGCCAGGATAGCTTGACTACAGTTGAATGAAGAACACGGGACTCACATCTGAGCGTACCCGCCCCACTCGGGTGACAAATGCAAAAAGAACAATTGATTGATAGAATGCAGAACAATGTTTTACATTCACCCCAGTACAGAGTTGCGGCCTAAATACATCGTTTTTAAGCTCTCCATGCCATTCCAGTTGAGACCTAGCCATATGCAAATCCTTTGTGACCCTGCGCCCAATGGGAACAGTCCAGCCAAAACTGCCAAGCCCGGTCCTAACTGGACTGGAAACAAGCATCCTAATACCGGTTTCAGGCTTTCAGCCCACATCAGCCAGGATAGCTTGACTTCAGTGGCATGGAGAGGACTGGACTCACGCCTGAGCATACCCATCCCATTCGGGGTGACAAATGCAAAAAGAACAATTGATGGACAGCATGCAGAACAAAAAGATCAGAGATCTGGGCCTAAATACATTGTTTTTTTGCTCACCATGCCATTCCCGTTAGGACCCAGCCATATGCAAATCAGTCTTGACCCTGTACCCAATGGGAACAGTACAGCCTGAACTACCAGGCCAGGTCCTCCCTGTACTGGAAAAAGCATCCTACTACTGGTTTCTGGCCTTCTGCCCTCATCAGCCAGGATATCTTGACTCCAGTAGCATATAGAGTGCGGTACTCATGTCAGAACATACCTGTCTAGCTTGGGGTGACAGATGCAAAAAGAAAAAAGAACAATTGATGGAGCAGAATGCAGAACAATGTCATACATTCACCCCAGTACAGAAATCTCTGCCTAAATCCATCATTTTTTTTCTCACCATGCCATTCCAGTTTGGAACCAGCCATATGCAAATCAGTCTTGACCCTGTACCCAATGGGAACAGTACAGCCTGAACTGCCAGGCCAGGTCCTCCCTGGAATGGAAACAAGCATAGTACAGTTTTCAGGCTTTCAGCCCACATCAGCCAGCATAGCTTGACTCCAGTGGCATGGAGAGCACGGGACTCACGTCTGAGCATACCCGTCCCACTCAGGATGACAAATGCAAAAAGAACAATTGATGGACATAATGTAGAACAATGTCATACATTCCCCCCAGTACAGAGATCTGGCCTAAATCCATTGTTTTTTTGCTCACCATACCATTCCAGTTGGGACCCTCCATATGCAAATCAGTCTTGACCCTGCGGCCAATGGGAACAGTCCAGCCCGAACTGCCAAGCCTGGTCCTTCCTGGACTGGAAACAAGCATCCTAATACCAGTTTCGGGCTTTCAGTCCTCATCAGCCAGGATAGCTTGCCTCCAGTGGCATGGAGAGCAAGGGACTAACGTATGATCACACCCGTCACACTCGGGGTGACAAATGCAAAAAGAAAAAAGAACAATTGATGAACAGAATGCCGAACAATGTCATACATTTACCCCAGTACAGAGATCTGGGCTTAAATACATTGTTTTTTTGCTCACCATGCTATTCCAGTTTAAACCCAGGCATATCCAATCAGTCTTGACCCTGCGCCCAATGGGAACAGTCCAGTCCGGACTGCCAAGCCAGGTCCTCCTTGCACTGGAAACAAGCATCCTAGTACCGGTTTCAGGCTTTCAGCCCTCATCCCCCAGGATAGATTGACTCCAGTAGCACGGAGTGCACAGGACTCACGTCTCTGCATATCCGTCCCACACAGGGTGACAAATTAAAAAAGAACAACTGATGGACAAAATGCAAAACAATGTGATACATTCACCCCAGTACAGAGATCTGGGCCTAAATCCATCGTTTTTTGCTCGCCATACCATTCCAGTTTGGACCCAGGCATATGCAAATCTGTCTTGACCCTGAGCCCTATGGGAACAGTCCAGCCCGAACTGCCAGACCAGGTCATCCCTGGACTGGAAACAAGCATCCTACTAATGGTTTCGGGCTTTCAGCCCTCATCAGCCAGGATAGCTTGACTCCAGTGGCAAGGAGAACACAGGACTCACATCTGATCATACCCGTCCCTCTCTGGATGACAAATGCAAAAAGAAAAAAGAACAATTAATGGACAGAATGCAGAGCAATGTCATATATTCACCCCAGTACAGAGATCGGGGCTCAAATCCATAGTTTTTTACTCACCATTGCCATTCTACTTTGGACCCTGCCATATGCAAAGCAGTCTTGACCCTGCGCCCAAATGGAACAGTCCAGCCCGAACTGCAAAGCCTGGTCCTCCCTGGACTGGAAACCAGCATCCTAATACCGGTTTCAGGCTATCAGCCCTCATCAGCCAGGATAGCTTGACTCCAGTGGCATGGAAATTATGTGACTCACGTCTGAGCATACCCGTCCCACTCGGGGTGACCAATGCAAAAAGAACAATTGATGGACAGAATGCAGAACAAAAAGATCAGCGACCGGGCCTAAAAACATCGTTTTTTTGCTCGCCATTACAGTTTGGACCCAGTCATATGCAAATCAGTCTTGACCCTGTACCCAATGGGAACAGTACAGCCTGAACTGCCAGGCCAGGTCCTCCCTGGACTGGAAAACGCGTCCTAGTACCAGATTCTGGCTTTCAGGCCTCATCAGCCAGGAATGCTTGACTCCAGTGGCATTGAGAGCACGGGATTCACGTCTGAGCATACCTATCCCACTCAGGGTGACGAATGCAAATAGAACAATTGATGGACAGAATGCAGAACAATGTCATACATTTACCCCAGTACAGAGATCTGGGCCTAAATACATTGTTTTTTTGTTCACCATGCCATTCCAGTTTGGACCCAGGCATATGCAAATAAGTCTTGACCCTGCGCACAATGGGAACAGTCCAGTCCGAACTGCCAGGCCAGGTCCTCTCTGGACTGGAAACAAGCATCCTAGTACCAGTTTCGGGCTTTCAGCCCTTATCATTCAGGACAGCTTGACTCCAGTGGCATGGAGAGCACGGGACTCACGTCTGAGCATACCCGACCCACTCGGGTGAGGAATGCAAAAAGAGCAATTGATGGTCAGAATGCAGAACAATGTCATACATTCACCCCAGTACAGAGATCTGGGCCTATATCCATTGCTTATTTAGCTCACCATGCCATTCCAGTTTGGACCCAGCCATATGCAAATCAGTCTTGACCCAGCGCTCAATAGGAACAGTCCAGCATAAACTGCAAAGCCAGGTCCTCCCTGGACTGGAAACAAGCATCCTAGTACCGGTTTCAGGCTTTCAGCCCTCATCAGCCAGGATACCTTGACTCCCTTGGCATAGAGAGCACAGTACTTACATCTGAACATTCCCGTCCCACTCGGGGTGACAAATGCAAAAAGAAAAAAGAACAATTGATGAACAGAATGCAGAACAATGTCATACATTCACCCCAGTACAGAGATCTCAGCCTAAATCCATCATTTTTTTGCTCACCATGCCATTACACTTTGAACCCAGCCATATACAAATCAATCTTGACCCTGCCCCAATGGGAACAGTCCAGCCCGAACTGCCAGGCCAGGTCCTCCCTGGACTGGAAAAGGAGTCCTAGTACCAGTTTCGGGCTTTCTGACCTCATTAGGCAGGATAGCTTGACTCCAGTGGCATGGCGAGCACAGGACTCACGTCTGAACATACCCGTCCCACTCGGGGTGACAAATGCAAAAAGAACAATTGATGGACAGAATTCAGAACAATGTTATACATTCACCCCGGTTCAGAGATATGTCCATCATTTTTTTTGCTCACCATGCCATTCTAGTTTGGACCCAACCATATGCAAATCAGTCTTGACCCTGCGCCCAATGGGAACAGTAAAAAAAAACTGCCAAGCCAGGTCCTCCCTGGACTGGAAACAAGCATCCTAGTACCGGTTTCAGGCTTTCAACCCTCATCAGCCAGGATAGCTTGACTACAGTGGAATGGAAAACATGGGACTCACATCTGAGCGTACCCGCCCCACTCGGGTGACAAATGCAAAAAGAACAATTGATTGATAGAATGCAGAACAATGTTTTACATTCACCCCAGTACAGAGTTGCGGCCTCAAAACATGGTTTTTAAGCTCACCATGCCATTCCAGTTGAGACCTAGCCATATGCAAATCCTTCGTGACCCTGCGCCCAATGGGAACAGTCCAGCCAAAACTGCCAAGCCCGGTCCTACCTGGACTGGAAACAAGCATCCTAATACCGGTTTCAGGCTTTCAGCCCACATCAGCCAGGATAGCTTGACTCCAGTGGTATGGAGAGGACTGGACTCACGCCTGAGCATACCCGTCCCATTCGGGGTGACAAATGCAAAAAGAACAATTGATGGACAGCATGCAAAATAAAAAGATCAGAGATCTGGGCCTAAATACATTGTTTTTTTGCTCACCATGCCATTCCAGTTGGGACCCTCCATATGCAAATCAGTCTTGACCCTGCGGCCAATGGGAACAGTCCAGCCCGATCTGCCAAGCCTGGTCCTTCTTGGACTGGAAACAAGCATCCTAATACCAGTTTCGGGCTTTCAGTCCTCATCAGCCAGGATAGCTTGCCTTCAGTGGCATGGAGAGCACGGGACTAACGTCTGATCACACCCGTCACACTCGGGGTGACAAATGCAAAAAGAAAAAAGAACAATTGATGGACAGAATACCGAACAATGTCATACATTTACCCCAGTATAGAGATCTGGGCTTAAATACATTGTTTTTTTGCTCACCATGCTATTCCAGTTTGGACCCAGGCATATGCAAATCAGTCTTGACCATGTGCCCAATGGGAACAGTCCAGCCCGAACTGCCAGGCCAGGTCCTACCTGGACTGGAAACAAGCATCCTTGTACTGTTTTCGGGCTTTCAGCCCTCATCAGCCAGGATAGCTTGACTACAGTGGCATGGAGAACACGGGACTCACGTCTGAGCGTACCTGTCCCACTCGGGGTGACGAATGCAAAGAGAACAATTGATAAATAGAATGCAGAACAATGTCATACATTCACCCCAGTACAGACATCTGGTCTAAAAACATAGTTTTTTTGCTCACCATACCATTCCAGTTGGGACCCAGCCATATGCAAATCATTCTTGGCCCTGCACCCAATGGGAACATTCCAGCCTGAACTGCCAAGCCAGTTCTTCCCCAGACAGGAAACAAGCATCCTAGTACCGGTTTCAGGCTTTCAGCCCTCATCAGCTAGGATAGCTTGACCTCAGTGGCATGGAGAGCACAGGACTCACGTCTGAGCATACCCGTCCCACTCAGGGTGATAAATGCAAAAAGAACAATTGATGGACAGAATGGAGAATACTGTCATACATTCTCCCCAGAACAGAGATCTGAGCCTAAATCCATCATTTGTTTGCTCACCTTGCCATTCCAGTTTGGACCCAGCCATATGCAAATCAGTCTTTACCCTGTACCCAATGGGAACAGTACAGCCTGAACTACCAGGCCAGGTCCTCCCTGGAATGAAAACAAGCATCCTATTACAGTTTTTGGGCTTTCAGCCCTCATCAGCCAGGATAGCTTGACTGCAGTGGCATGGAGAGCACGGTACTCACGTCTGAGCATACCCGTCCCACTCAGGGTGACAAATGCAAAAAGAACAATTGATGGACAGAATGCAGAACAATTTCATACATTCACCCCAGTACAGTCAGTCAGTAAGTCAGTCAAAAATACTTTTATTCGATAAATAATATCATAAGAAGACGTGATACAAGTATACAAGTATACACGCAGCACGGACAATACATTCCATTTAAAAATATTTTTTGCATAAGTATTTATGTAAAACATGTTAAAAAGTATGATATCAAACTGCATTAACCTTATTGTTTAACATGTTTTACTTATTCTCATGGTGTAAGCAGATAAGGTTTAAAAAACATCCTAATCCAGATTGGCTAAAATAGGTAGTGCCCTAACTCTCCTATTCCTGATTCAGACAGCGGCTACTAGGAAATTTGCAACATAAAATATTATACAGTGGGTATTTAAAAGTTGAAGATACAGCAGGACTGGTCTAGCCTGTATGAACCCAGCCTCCCTCGGGATAGGCAGTAAAAACTTCTATCTGATTTCGCTATAAAATTCGCAAAACATAAAAAAATGCAAGGTGTCCTGCATTGAGAAGTCATCACAATTGCAGGGACTTGCCCTATCCGGGGTACTCCAACTAGGAAAGAAGCCAAGTGAAAAATGGATTAGGTTAAAACGAAATCTAGTTAAAAGTTGGCGATGGAAGGGGCGGTTCACTATGGTGAGATAGAGTTCAGGTCCGGGGGAACTAACTATAGCGTAGTTTACCCTCACAGTTGGTTTCCTGATTTCTATCTCCTCTCTCTCTAAAGATAACAGGTTCATCATAGCTTTTTTCGTCTGTGAGACGTCGGTTCTTGTTATCATCTCTGGGGAAATGAAAAGCTCAGGGCGCCCTATTTTCTCCAGGCTAGATTTAACATAGGCGAGCCAAGGGATCATTCTAACATTTTCTAGCATAAGGCAATCTTTGAGTATACTATGGTTCAGGGAAATTTCGTGGTTGAGCCAGGTCTTCATCCAACACGTTAATGGAGCGGTCTTTACCAGATCCGTTACGTATCCCACCCCCAGCTCAGTATGGATCGAGTAGGTAAGGGTGGACTGGGGGACTGTTAAAACTGATCTCAAAAATTTGTTTTCAGTCACCTGAATTCTGTCTTGAGCGGAATAACCCCATAGTGAGTAGCCATACGTCTCAACCGCAAGACATTTAGCTTTGTATACCTTAATTATTGCCTCTACTGGTCTAGTCCCCAGCCTTTTTATAAAGCCCAACAGAGCCAATGTCGTTCTAGCAAATGCAATACTTCTGCTATTGCATTGCCGGGCCCAGCTTCCTCTTTCATCAAATAATACACCCAGGTAAGGGAACGTCGGCACTTTATTAATTATCTCGTCGCCACAAATAAAAGTTTTGACTCTGCTTTTCCTAGAGCACTTCCCTGCCAACATTACATGGGACTTTTTAGTGTTAATTTTTAAGTCGAGAGACTCCATAAAACTCCCAAAGGCATCTAAAAGTCGTGGGTGCCAGAAGAACAGCGTCATCAGCGTACAGGAGAACTGGTATGACCAGATCTTCTATACGCGGTATAACCTTAGACGCCGCCCCTAAGGCTGGCTCCAAGGCATTGATATATAAAGTTAAAAGAAGGGTGGCCAGAATACACCCTTGTCTGGCCCCCCTTTCTGATCTAAAATGGTTAGTGCAGCGCCCCTCATTTGTGGTCCTCACAGAGGCTAAAAGACCAGTATGAAGGTCAGCTAAAAAATTTACTAGGGACGGATCAAAGCCCATGTTTAATAAAATCTGCCATAACTTTGACCTATTGACAAGGTCAAAGGCAGAATAAAGGTCCATAAACCCCATGTACAACAATCCCTCTTTTACTTTGGTGTACTTATCAATTAATAGCTGGAGATTGAGGCATTGGTGAAGTGTACCCCTTTTTGCTCTAAATCCATATTGAGCATTTGACAGGACCCCTCTGTCTTCCAGCCACTCCGTAAGTTTGTGTAAGATAACACAACCCCAAATTTTTACGGAGGAATCTATCAGGGAAATCAGTCTGTAACATGAGGGATCCCGCCTGTCTCCCTTCTTAAAGACCGGGATAATTATGGATTTGAGCCAAGAGGCCAGGATGTTATTTGTGGCCAGGACGTTAAATAGATTTGTCAGAATTTGTGACCAGAATTTTGGGGCCACCATGAATAAGTCGGCTGGGACCCCGTCGGGGCCCGAGGCCTTGTTCTTAGTCATCTCCCCTAGTGCCCTTTCAACCTCTGAAACATCAAAAGACACCAAAGGGACCATACACTCAGAAAGAATAGGATCTGGGTCATTCTCCTTGTTTGGCAAGCTGTAAATTTTCTCAAAATGGGCTACCCAGTCATCCTATGGTATGTTACAGTCAAGTGGTGAATTAATATCATTTACAAGCAGGGGTTTATTTATCGTCACCCGAAATTTCCTACTGTCTCTCAAGACCTCAGGTGATGTAAGTTTGGACCACTCTTCCTCCTTTAGTTTCAGTTTCCTGCTATTTATTGCCTTTATGTATGCAGTCCTGAGTCTCGCTATTAGCCCTCTGTCTTTGATGCTAGCCTTTAAGGCTTTGAGGAGGGCGGCATTTGCCTTGGTACAGCTGTTGTTAAACCACCTATTTCCCGTATTTGTGTTCCGGATTCTCCCTCTCTGTAATCCTTGATTTATATTAGTACAGATGGAATCAAAGGCAGCAATCATTTGAGGCCCCTGCGTGTTGTTATCCAAACATACATCAACCTCTGCCTCGGACTTGGACAGGACTTCCTGGAGGAAGGTTTTGGGGACAACTTTGGCCCATTTTAATCTTCTTCCCTGATCTACCAAAGTAACATCCTTCCCACCCTTGTGGGGTACTTCCTTGAAACCCAAGTGTTCCCCTGTCGCCATCTCGAGAATTACAGGGTTATGGTCACGGAAAACAGAAACCACAGTCTTGTACCTTAAGACCCAAGATATAATAAAAGATGTTAAAAAAATGTAGTCAATAATTGTATCTGCGTCTTTCCCTTTAAACGTTGGGACCCTGCAACCACCCTCCCCACAACCCGACTCATAGAGGTTCCAGGTTGCCAAGAAGAATTCCAATTCCTCACCTTGTTTAGAATGTTCAAAGTGAGCGGGGACAGAATATATAGGCCCCTCATGTCCTGAACCTACACAGGATTGATTACAGGGATGAGTATTGAAGTCCCCCATCAGTATAATCTCAAAAGTATTTAAATTTTGACTATATTCAAACAAGAATTTTTCTAATGAAACTAAATTATTGTGTTGGTTATCATTAGAGTTATAAAAATCAATGAATACATTTTTTTGGATCTCAGATACAGTCAGTTCCACTATTAGACAATTATGACAGCCAGAGTCAAGTTGTATCAATGAGCCCTTTAACTCTATTGCTACGTTCAGCCGGGATACAGAAGTGAGTGTAGCCGTCCAGAGAGAAACTATTTTGTGTGTCCCAGGTCTCTTGGAGAGCTATTATATCATATGTTTTTAAAAACCCCTCCCAAATGTCATTGCCCACTTTTGCTCTTATTCCAGCTACATTCCAGCTCGCAATGCTGCATGTAGGGGGCTGAGTCCCGCTTGGTAGGTCCACTTTGTCATTTAGTCAGTCGTTCTCCTCCATGTTGGATAATGGGGAGAAACGATTGGCCAGTGGTAAACCCATGACCATCTGGGTTTCCGAGAACCGCGGCAGTGCCCGGGCTACTGGGGCTATCTGTGGGTGGTGCACCTCATTCTGGTAAGGGACAAGAGGTTTACTATGTCCTACATCTACATTCCATGATCTTTTGGGCGGGGGGGTAAAAAAGCCCAGTGGGAGTGGCCTTATGCCAGCGTTAGAAAGCGCAGATCCATCCCAAAGTAGGCGGCCCGCTATGTTAAATTTATTAAAATTAATGACAATACAGTCACCTTCTATACATTTCTGACGGGGGCCAACTCATCTCACTCTTCTGACCGTACTTATGCTATCGGCTATGTCTGCATCACCTGTAGAATAATGACTGCACCAGTTTTCCTCAGGAGTTCCTGGGTACTTTCATCAGAGTTCGACCCCAAAGGTGGTACCCTGTTAGTACTACTACTAAGGGCACCGCTTCAGGTGGGAGGTGTAGCTTTATCTGACAGGTAGTGGGTATTGGCCTATTTACTGTCTGATATAGTTCAGGTAGTTTATGTTTATCTACTTTTTCTTGTGCCTTGTCCAGAGGGAAAGGAACCCTCGGGGTTTCACCTGGGGCCACAATAGCATCAGGTACATTTATACCGGGTTGATTATTTATAGAACTAGCGTTAGTTATACAGGTGTTTGGCCCTACTTTGGACAAGAGTGGGTGCTGGGGAAGAAACACCGAGCAAAACAACCCCTGATACTCTTGTACAAGAGATCAAGAGATCAGGAGCTCCCTCCGCGTGCGTCCGCGACGTGGAGGGAGTTCCTGATCTCTTCTAGTTTGGGCCCAGCCATATGCAAATCAGTCTTGACCCTGCACCCAATGGGGACAGTCCAGCCCGAACTGCCAGGTCAGGTTCTCCCTGGACTGGAGACAACCATCCTAGTACCACTTTCGGGCTTTCAGCCCTCATCAGCAAGGATAGCTTGACTCCAGTGGCATGGCGAGCACGGGACTCAATCCAGGGCATGCCCGTCCCACTCAGGGTGACAAATGCAAAAAGAAAAAAGATCAATTGATGGACAGACTGCAAAACCGTCCAGTCCGAACTGCCAGGCCAGGTCCTCTCTGGACTGGAAACAAGCATTCTAGTACCAGTTTCGGGCTTTCAGCCCTTATCATTCAGGACAGCTTGACTCCAGTGGCATGGAGAGCACGGGACTCACGTCTGAGCATACCCGACCCACTCGGGTGAGGAATGCAAAAAGAGCAATTGATGGTCAGAATGCAGAACAATGTCATACATTCACCCCAGTACAGAGATCTGGGCCTATATCCATCGTTTATTTAGCTCACCATGCCATTCCAGTTTGGGCCCAGCCATATGCAAATCAGTCTTGACCCAGCGCTCAATGGGAACAGTCCAGCATAAACTGCCAAGCCAGGTCCTCCCTGGACTGGAAACAAGCATCCTAGTACCGGTTTCAGGCTTTCAGCCCTCATCAGTCAGGATAGCTTGACTCCAGTGGCATGTAGAGCATGTGACTCGCGTCTGAGCAAACCCGTCCCACTCAGGGTGACTAATGCAAAAAGAACAACTGATGAACAGAATGCAGAACAATGTCATACATTTACCCTAGTACAGAGATCTGGGCCTAAATCCATCGTTTTTTTGCTCACCATGCCATTCCAGTTTGGACCGTGCCATATGCAAATCAGTCTTGACCCTTCGCTCAATGGGAATAGTCCAGCCCGAACTGCCAGGCCTGGTCTTTCCTGGACTGGAAAAAGCGTCCTAGTACCAGTTTCAGGCTTTCAGCCCTCATCAGCCAGGATACCTTGACTCCCTTGGCATAGAGAGCACAGTACTTACATCTGAACATTCCCGTCCCACTCGGGGTGACAAATGCAAAAAGAAAAAAGAACAATTGATGAACAGAATGCAGAACAATGTCATACATTCACTCCAGTACAGAGATCTCGGCCTAAATCCATCATTTTTTTTGCTCACCATGCCATTACACTTTGAACCCAGCCATATACAAATCAGTCTTGACCCTGCCCCCAATGGGAACAGTCCAGCCCGAACTCCCAGGCCAGGTCCTCCCTGGACTGGAAAAGGAGTCCTAGTACCAGTTTCGGGCTTTCTGCCCTCATTAGGCAGGATAGCTTGACTCCAGTGGCATGGCGAGCACAGGACTCACGTCTGAACATACCCGTCCCACTCGGGGTGACAAATGCAAAAAGAACAATTGTTGGACAGAATTCAGAACAATGTTATACATTCACCCCGGTTCAGAGATCTGGGCCTATGTCCATCATTTTTTTTTGCTCACCATGCCATTCTAGTTTGGACCCAACCATATGCAAATCAGTCTTGACCCTGCGCCCAATGGGAACAGTCAAAAAAAACTGCCAAGCAAGGTCCTCCCTGGACTGGAAACAAGCATCCTAGTACCGGTTTCAGGCTTTCAACCCTCATCAGCCAGGATAGCTTGACTACAGTGGAATGAAGAACACGGGACTCACATCTGAGCGTACCCGCCCCACTCGGGTGACAAATGCAAAAAGAACAATTGATTGATAGAATGCAGAACAATGTTTTACATTCACCCCAGTACAGAGTTGCGGCCTAAATACATCGTTTTTAAGCTCTCCATGCCATTCCAGTTGAGACCTAGCCATATGCAAATCCTTTGTGACCCTGCGCCCAATGGGAACAGTCCAGCCAAAACTGCCAAGCCCGGTCCTAACTGGACTGGAAACAAGCATCCTAATACCGGTTTCAGGCTTTCAGCCCACATCAGCCAGGATAGCTTGACTTCAGTGGCATGGAGAGGACTGGACTCACGCCTGAGCATACCCATCCCATTCGGGGTGACAAATGCAAAAAGAACAATTGATGGACAGCATGCAGAACAAAAAGATCAGAGATCTGGGCCTAAATACATTGTTTTTTTGCTCACCATGCCATTCCCGTTAGGACCCAGCCATATGCAAATCAGTCTTGACCCTGTACCCAATGGGAACAGTACAGCCTGAACTACCAGGCCAGGTCCTCCCTGTACTGGAAAAAGCATCCTACTACTGGTTTCTGGCCTTCTGCCCTCATCAGCCAGGATTGCTTGACTCCAGTGGCATTGAGAGCATGGGACTCACGTCTGAGCATACCCATCCCACTCAGGGTTACAAATGCAAAAAGAACAATTGATGGACAGAATCCCGAACAATGCCAAACATTTACCCCAGTACAGAGATCTGGGCTTAAATACATTGTTTTTTTGCTCACCATGCTATTCCAGTTTTGGACCCAGGCATATGCAAATCAGTCTTGACCATGTGCCCAATGGGAACAGTCCAGTCCGAACTGCCAGGCCAGGTCCTACCTGGACTGGAAACAAGCATCCTTGTACTGTTTTCGGGCTTTCAGCCCTCATCAGCCAGGATAGCTTGACTACAGTGGCATGGAAAACACGGGACTCACGTCTGAGCGTACCTGTCCCACTCGGGGTGACGAATGCAAAGAGAACAATTGATAGATAGAATGCAGAACAATGTCATACATTCACCCCAGTACAGAGATCTGGCCTAAATACATCGTTTTTTTGCTCACCATACCATTCCAGTTGGGACTCAGCCATATGCAAATCATTCTTGACCCTGCGCCCATTGGGAACATTCCAGCCCGAAGTGCCAAGCCAGTTCCTCCCTGGACTGGAAACAAGCATCCTAGTACCGGTTTCAGGCTTTCAGCCCTCATCAGCTAGGATAGCTTGACTTCAGTGGCATGGAGAGCACGGGACTCACGTCTGATCATACCCGTAAAACTCGGGGTGACGAATGCAAAAAGAAAAAAGATCAATTGATGTACAGAATGCAGAACAATGTTATACATTTACCCCAGTACAGAGATCTGGGCTTATATCCATTGTTTTTTGCTCACCATCCCATTCTAGTTTGAACCCAGCCATATGGAAATCAGTCTTGACCCTGCGCCCAATGGGAAAAGTCCAGTCCGAACTGCCAAGCCAGTTCCTCCCTGGACTGGAAACAAGCATCCTAGTGCCAGTTTCTGGCTTTCAGCCCTCATCCACCAGGATAGCTTGACTTCAGTGGCTTAGAGAGTACAGGACTCACGTCTGAGCATACCCGTCCCACTCAGGGTGATAAATGCAAAAAGAACAATTGATGGACAGAATGGAGAACACAGTCATACATTCACCGCAGAACAGAGATATGGGCCTAAATCCATCTTTTTTTTGCTCCCCATGCCATTCCAGTTTGGATCCAGCCATATACAAATCTGTCTTGATCCTGCGCCCAATGGGAACAGACCAGCCCGAACTGCCAGGCCAGGTACTCACTAGACTGTAAAAAGCGTCCTAGTACCAGCTTTTGGCTTTCTGCCTTCATTAGGCAGGATCGCTTGACTCCAGTGGCATGGAGAGCACAGGACTCATGTCTGAACATACCCGTCCCACTTGGGGTGCAAATGCAAAAAGAACAATTGATGGACAGAATGCAAAACAATGTTATACATTCACCCCAGTACAGAGTTGCTACCTAAATACATTGTTTTTAAGCTCACCATGCCATTCCAGTTGGGGCCCAGCCATATGCAAATCCTTCTTGACCCTGCACCCAATGGGAACAGTCCAGTCCGAACTGCCAAGCCTGGTCCTCCCTGGACTGGAAACAAGCATCCTAATACCGGTTTCAGGCTTTCAGCCCTCATCAGCCAGGATAGCTTGGCTCCAGTGGCATGGAGAGGACGGGGCTCACGTCTGAGCATACCCGTCCCACTCGGTGTGACAAATACAAAAAGAACAATTGATGGACAGAATGCAGAACAAAAAGTTCAGAGATCTATGCCTAAATACATCATTTTTTTGCTCACCATGCCATTCCAGTTTGGACCCAGCCATGTGCAAATCAGTCTTGACCCTGCACCCAATGGGAACAGTACAGCCTGAACTGCCAGGCCAGGTCCTCCCTGGACTGGAAAAAGCATCCTAGTACTGGTTTCTGGCTTTCAGCCCTCATCAGCCAGGATAGCTTGACTTCAGTGGCTTAGAGAGTACGGGACTCACGTCTGAGCATACCCGTCCCACTCAGGGTGATTAATGCAAAAAGAACAATTGATGGACAGAATGGAGAACACTGTCATACATTCACCACAGAACACAGATCTGGGCCTAAATCCATCTTTTTTTTTGCTCCCCATGCCATTACAGTTTGGACCCAGCCAGATACAAATATGTCTTGATCCTGCGCCCACTGGGAACAGTCCCGCCCGAACTGCCAGGCCAGGTACTCACTAGACTGTAAAAAGCGTCCTAGTACCAGTTTTTGGCTTTCTGCCCTAATTAGGCAGGATCGCTTGACTCCAGTGGCATGACGAGCACAGGACTCATGTCTGAACATACCCGTCCCACTCGGGGTGCAAATGCAAAAAGAACAATTGATGGACAGAATGCAAAACAATGTTATACATTCACCGCAGTACAGAGATCTGGGCCTATATCCATCGTTTTCTTTGCTCATCATGCCATTCCAGTTTGGACCCAGCCATATGCAAATCAGTCTTGACCATGTGCCCAATGGGAACAGTCCAGCCCGAACTGCCAAGCCAGTTCCTACCTTGACTCGAAACACGCATCCTTGTACTGTTTTCGGGCTTTCAGCCCTCATCAGCCAGGATAGCTTTACTACAGTGGCATGGAGAGCACGGGACTCACGTCTGAGCGTATCTGTCCCACTCGGGGTGACAAATACAAAAAGAACAATTGATGGACAGAATGCAAAACAATGTTATACATTCACCGCAGTACAGAGATCTGGGCCTATATCCATCGTTTTCTTTGCTCATCATGCCATTCCAGTTTGGACCCAGCCATATGCAAATCAGTCTTGACCATGTGCCCAATGGGAACAGTCCAGCCCGAACTGCCAAGCCAGTTCCTACCTTGACTCGAAACACGCATCCTTGTACTGTTTTCGGGCTTTCAGCCCTCATCAGCCAGGATAGCTTTACTACAGTGGCATGGAGAGCACGGGACTCACGTCTGAGCGTATCTGTCCCACTCGGGGTGACAAATACAAAAAGAACAATTGATGGACAGAATGCAGAACAAAAAGATCAGAGATCTATGCCTAAATACATCATTTCTTTTGCTCACTATGCCATTCCAGTTTGGACCCAGCCATGTGCAAATCAGTCTTGACCCTGCACCCAATGGGAACAGTACAGCCTGAACTGCCAGGCCAGGTCCTCCCTGGACTGTAAAAAGCATCCTAGTACCGGTTTCTGGCTTTCAGCCCTCATCAGCCAGGATTGCTTGACTCCAGTGGCATTGAGAGCATGGGACTCACGTCTGAGCATACCCATCCCACTCAGGGTGACAAATGCAAAAAGAACAATTGATGGACAGAATGCCGAACAATGCCATACATCTACCCCAGTACAGAGATCTGGGCTTAAATACATTGCTTTTTTGCTCACTATGCTATTCCAGTTTGGACCCAGGCATATGCAAATCAGTCTTGACCATGTGCCCAATGGGAACAGTCCAGTCCGAACTGCCAGGCCAGGTCCTACCTGGACTGGAAACAAGCATCCTTGTACTGTTTTCGGGTTTTCAGCCCTCATCAGCCAGGATAGCTTGACTACAGTGGCATGGAGAACACGGGACTCACGTCTGAGCGTACCTGTCCCACTCGGGGTGACGAATGCAAAGAGAACAATTGATAGATAGAATGCAGAACAATGTCATACATTCACCCCAGTACAGAGATCTGGGCTCAAATCCATCGTTTTTTACTCGCCATGACTTTCCACTTTGGACCCAGCCATATCCAAATCCGTCTTGACCCTGCGCCCAATGGGAACAGTCTAGCCCGAACTGCCAGGCCAGGTCCTCCCTGGATTGGAAACAAGTATCCTAGTACCTTTTTCTGGCTTTCCGCCCTTGTCAGCCAGGATACCTTGACTCCAGTGGCATGGAGAGCAAGGGACTCACGTCTGAGCATACCCATCACACTCGGGGTGACAAATGCAAAAAGAAAAAATGATGGACAAAATGCCGAACAATGTCATATATTCACCCCAGTAGAGAGATTTGGGCCTAAATCCATCTTTTTTTTGCTCTCCATTCCAGTTTGGACCGAGCCATATGCAAATCAGTCTTGACCCAGCGCCCAATGGGAACAGTCCAGCCCGAAATGCCAGGCCAGGTCCTCCCTGGACTGGAAAAAGCATCCTGGTTCGATTTTAGGGCTTTCAGCGCTCATCAGCCAGGATAGGTTTACTCCAGTGGCATGGAGAGCACAGTACTCACGTCTGAGCATCCCCGTCCTACTCAGGGTGACAAATGCAAAAATAACAATTGATGGACAGAATGGAGAACACTGTCATACATAAACCCCAGAACAGAGATCTGGGTCTAAATCCATCGTTTTTTTTGCCCCCCATGCCATTCCAGTTTGGACCCAGCCATATGCAAATCTGTCTTGATCCTGCGCCCAATGGGAACAGTCCAGCACGAACTGCCAGGCCAGGTCCTCCCTTGACAGGAAAAAGCTTCCTAGTACCAGTTTCGGGCTTTCAGCCCTCATCAGCCATGATAGCTTGACTCCAGTGGCATGGAGAGCACAGTACTCACATCTGAACATAACCGTCCCACTCGGGGTGACAAATGCAAAAAGAAAAAAGAACAACTGACAGACAGAATGCAAAACAAAGTCATACATTCACCACAGTTCAGAGATCTCTGCCTAAATCCATCATTTTTTTGCTCTCCATTCCAGTTTGGACCGATCCATATGCAAATCAGTCTTGACCCAGTGCCCAATGGGAACAGTCCAGCCCGAAATGCCAGGCCAGGTCCTCCCTGGACTGGAAAAAGCATCCTGGTTCGAGTTTAGGGCTTTCAGCGCTCATCAGCCAGGATAGGTTTACTCCAGTGGCATGGAGAGCACGGGACTCACGTCTGAGCATCCCCATCCGACTCAGGGTGACAAATGCAAAAAGAACAATTGATGGACAGAATGGAGAACACTGTCATACATTAATCCCAGAACAGAGATCTGGGTCTAAATCCATCTTTTTTTTGCCCCCCATGCCATTCCAGTTTGGACCCAGCCATATGCAAATCTGTCTTGATCCTGCGCCCAATGGGAACAGCAAGGGATTCATGTCTAAGCATTCCCGTCCCACTCAGGGTGACAAATGCAAAAATAACTTTTGATGGACAGAATGCAGAACAATGTCATACAATCACCCCAGTACAGAGATCTGGCCAAAATCCATAGTTTTTTGGCTCACCATACCATTCTAGTTGGTACCCAGCCATATGAAAATCAGTCTTGACCCTGCGCCGAATGGGAACAGTCCAGCCTGAACTGCCAAGCCTGGTCCTTCCTGGACTGGAACAAGCATCCTAATACCGGTTTCGGATTCTTAGCCCTCATCAGCCTGGATACCTTGTCTCCAGTGGCATGGAGAACACAGTACTCACGTCTGATCATACCCGTAAAACCTGGGTTGAAAAACGCAAAAAGAAAAAAGATCAATTGATGTACAGAATGCAGAACAATGTTATACATTTACCCCAGTACAGAGATCTGGGCCTAAATCCATTGTTTTTTTTGCTCACCATCCCATTCTAGTTTGAACCCAGCCATATGGAAATCAGTCTTGACCCTGCGCCCAATGGGAACAGTCCAGTCCAAACTGCCAAGCCAGTTCCTCCCTGGACTGGAAACAAGCATCCTAGTACCAGTTTCAGGCTTTCAGCCCTCATCAGCCAGGATTGCTTGACTCCAGTGGCATTGAGGGCATGGGACTCATGTCTGAACATACCCTTCCCACTCGGGGTGCAAATGCAAAAAGAACAATTGATGGACAGAATGCCGAACAATGTCATACATTCACCCCAGTACAGAGATCTGAGCCTATATCCATCGTTTTTATTGCTCATCATGCCATTCCAGTTTGGACCCAGCCATATGCAAATCAGTCTTGACCATGTGCCCAATGGGAACAGTCCAGCCCGAACTGCCAGGCCAGGTCCTACCTGGACTGGAAACAAGCATCCTTGTACTGTTTTCGGGCTTTCAGCCCTCATCAGACAGGATAGCTTGACTACAGTGGCATGGAGAACACGGGACTCACGTCTGAGCGTACACGTCCCACTCGGGGTGACGAATTCAAAGAGAACAATTGATGGATCGAATGCAGAACAATGTTATACATTCACCCCAGTACAGAGTTGCTGCCTAAATACATTGTTTTTAAGCTCACCAAGCCATTCCAGTTGGGGCCCAGCCATATGCAAATCCTTCTTGACCCTGCACCCAATGGGAACAGTCCAGCCCGAACTGCATCCTAATACCAGTTTCGGATTCTTAGCCCTCATCAGCCAGGATAGCTTGTCTCCAGGGGCATGGAGAACACGGTACTCAAGTCTGATCATACCCGTAAAACCCGGGGTGACGAATGCAAAAAGAAAAAAGATCAATTGATGTACAGAATACAGAACAATGTTATACATTTACCCCATACAGAGATCTGGGCCTAAATCCATTGTTTTTTTGCTCACCATCCCATTCTAGTTTGAACCCAGCCATATGGAAATCAGTCTTGACCCTGCGCCAAATGGGAACAGTCCAGTCCAAACTGCCCAGCCAGTTCCTCCCTGGACTGGAAACAAGCATCCTAGTACCAGTTTCAGGCTTTCAGCCCTCATCAGCCCGGATAGCTTGACTTCAGTGTCTTAGAGAGTACAGGACTCACGTCTGAGCATACCCGTCCCACTCAGGGTGATAAATGCAAAAAGAACAATTGATGGACAGAATGGAGAACACTGTCATACATTCACCGCAGAACAGAGATCTAGGCCTAAATCCATCTTTTTTTTGCTCCCCATGCCATTCCAGTTTGGACCCAGCCATATACAAATCTGTCTTGATCCTGCGCCCAATGGGAACAGTCCAGCCCGAACTGCCAGGGCAGGTCCTACCTGGACTGGAAACAAGCATCCTAATACCGGTTTCAGGCTTTCAGCCCTCATCAGCCAGGATAGCTTGGCTCCAGTGGCATGGAGAGGACGGGACTCACGTCTGAGCATACCCGTCCCACTCGGGGTGACAAATACAAAAAGAACAATTGATGGACAGAATGCAGAACAAAAAGATCAGAGATCTATGCCTAAATACATCATTTTTTTTGCTCACTATGCCATTCCACTTTGGACCCAGCCATGTGCAAATCAGTCTTGACCCTGCACCCAATGGGAACAGTACAGCCTTAACTGCCAGGTCAGGTCCTCCCTGGACTGGAAAAAGCATCCTAGTACTAGTTTCTGGCTTTCAGCCCTCATCAGCCAGGATTGCTTGACTCCAGTGGCATTGAGAGCATGGGACTCACGTCTGAGCATACCCATCCCACTCAGGGTGACAAATGCAAATAGAACAATTGATGGACAGAATGCCGAACAATGTCATACATTTACCCCAGTACAGAGATCTGGGCTTAAATACATTGTTTTTTTTTGCTCACCATGCTATTCCAGTTTGGACCCAGGCATATGCAAATCAGTCTTAACCATGTGCCCAATGGGAACAGTCCAGCCCGAACTGCCAGGCAGGTCCTACCTGGACTGGAAACAAGCATCCTTGTACTGTTTTTGGGCTTTCAGCCCTCATCAGCCAGGATAGCTTGACTACATTGGCATGGAGAACACAAGACTCACATCTGAGCTTTCCGAACCACTCGGGGTGACAAATGCAAAAAGAACTGTCAAAGTCAAGCTACGTCGTCCCTTACCTTGAGCTGGACAGGATCCTCTCGGAACGACGTAGAAGATTTCGCAGAGACGCAAGGGACCAACTTCCCAAAAGTCTAAGTATAAACTTACTGAACTAAAATTACAGCTAGAATAGATTTAGACTAAGGGGAGGAAGGCCGGTACTGGACGTTGTGGAGAGGGAGCTTGCTTGCTGACGACCTGCGAAACAACAAGCAGGAAGGACGTTAATAATAAACTGACCTTCCTCTATGACTTCTTAAACTAGCTTCCAAAATCCCCCTTGTAAACCTGTCCCTATTCTACCCACAAGTTTTCCTACCTGCGATCAGCAGAGTAATGTCTTTGTCCAGTATTTCTTTCTTGTATGGGTAGATGTTTTCTGGGAGGTAGGTTCCTTCAGATGAGTTTAGGTGAGACACTCAGTCTTGAATGGTTGGAGAAAAGGAAACCTAAAAATAATAATGCCAAAAAAGAATCTTAGAAAATCCTTCTGTAAATCTCTAAAAGAAGAATCCTCCTTCTTCCTTAACGTACTTGTGAATTGCCTTTCTTTGTCCTGAAGTGACTTCTATCATCCACTTGTGTCCAAACCTGTTGGCTACACAAAAGAAGAGAAGATACACCCTCCTATACAAACATCACTACAGGATTCCTTAAAACCCCTTCTCACAGAAAACAGGACAAAACTGAACACTTAACAATATGCTCTTGAAGTGTTCAATCTTTTCGCTGATCTGAACACTGTACAATATTTCTTGTAGTGTTCACTCTTTCTACACACAATATTCAATAAACAATATTCAGAAAAACATCAAAATAAACTAGAGCGAGTTCCTATTTGTAAACGATTTTTAAATAATTACTTAAGTCTCTTCAGCTCTCTTTCAAGAAAATAAACTACCAAAGTCTTTCTTGCGTAGGGCGCCGAAGATTTATCTGAAATCTGTACTTATCTTCAAGTGGTAGTTCTTTGTCCTTTTCTAGGTCCAATTCAAAAATGAAGAAGTCTGTAAACCCAAGAAATCTTCCAGCATCAGAAAACTTGGCCCCAAGGTGATGCTGATGAAGAGGCTTCCTCCCGCGATGTGTCTTCAAAGGAATCTCGAGGCAAAGCGAGTTCCAACAACCTGGGTGCGGTTTAAATAGAGGACCGCACCCAGGAAAGTAGTGCCCTCTAAGCTGCCGAGGGTTGCTAATCAAAGAATCCATGCGCGCAGAATAACAGCGTGTGATTTCATGCACGCAGAATTACCGCGTGTGAAACCTTCGGAGCGGCTTTCAATGCACATGGCTGCAGCGTGTGAATCAGGTCTCGAGCATAATCTAAAACAGCCTTCAATGAAAGTAAAATCCCTCTAGGCATTTAGCAACATTTACAATGAAGTTACAAACATGATTAATGGCATGACAATGTTCCTCAGAAATCAATACGTAACACACCTAAAACACAATACAAACAACGGTCGTGCAGGTGCACGGGATTGGGGTGGGTTTTCTAAAAGGGGAATCAATCTAGGTAGGATATTCATGACAGTACTCCCCTCTCAAGAACCCCCCCAAGACTGGTGAGATAGGTTTAGGTTTCTCCGGAAATCTACTGTGAAAAGTTCTTACAACCTTAGGTGCATTCTTTAAGTGTTCTAAGGGTTCCCATGACCTTTCCTCAGGACCGTAGCCTTTCCAGTCTATCAAATAGAAAAGTCTTCCACGAACCCTTTTTGAGTCCAAAATTGCCTTAACTTCAATTTCTGGATGCCCTTCTATAAAAATAGAGGGTGGTGGTTGAACAAAACGAGTCCGTGGGTGGAAAGGTTTTAAAAGAGACACATGAAACACCGGATGAATTTGGTAGTCAGAGGGAAGAATCAATTTGACACAAACTGGATTTATTACCTTATCTATTGTAAAAGGACCAATAAATCTAGGATTGAATTTACGGTTTCCTTTTAATTTTAAATTTTTAGTACTCAACCAAACCTTTTCTCCAGGTTGATACTTAGGTTGCCTAGATCTATGTTTGTCAGCAAACCTCTTTTGACTTTCCTTTGCTTGAGCAAGATGGAATTTTGCTTGTTCCTGTATGGAAGATAGGTTAGAAATGTAGTCTGAAATTGCTGGAACATCATTCTTTCCTTTTAAATCATTAGGAAAATTTTTGGGGTGGTAACCTAAATTACAGAAGAATGGGGACATCCCTATGGAGGAATGTTCAACATTGTTGTAAGCAAATTCTAATTGACTCAGTATATCCGACCACTCTTCGTCTACATCTTTTAACATACATCGAATAAACTGTTCTATAGTCTGATTGGTTCGTTCAGTAGGACCATCTGTTTGAGGATGGTAACTAGACGATAACTTAATTTCTATCTTTAAAAGAGAACTAATTTCCTGCCAAACGTGAGAAATAAATTGTGCATCTCTATCAGAGATTACTACTGACGGAATACCATGCAATCGTATCACGTTCGTAATTAAAAGATGAGCCAATTCCATGGCAGTTGGTAATTTCTTTAATGGGGCGAAATGAGCCATTCGAGAGAATTGGTCCACTATCGTTAGTATGGTGGTGAAACCTCTCTTAGTGATGGGCAATTCTACGATGAAATCTAATGATATGGTATGCCATGGATGAGGTGGAATAGGAAGTGGAGTTAGAAGGCCACTAGGAGAATGATGAGAGGGTTTATTTTGGATACAAATAAGACAAGTGTCAACAAACTCTTTTATGTCTTTAAACATGGAAGGCCACCAAAAGGTTCTCTTTATTAGTTCATAAGTCTTGATTATGCTTGGATGAGCTGTTAGAGTTGTGTCATGATGTAAGTGAAGAATTCTCTTTCTTAGGGGATCTGAGGGTACAAAAATCAGATCGTGTATAAACAAATCCCTCTCTTTCTTGCAAATAAGACTGTTCTTTCTTCCATGTATCTAAGCTTTTAGTCTTTATTTTGTCCTTAATTTCAGAAATCACATCACCAATGGTTAGACTGGCTTGAAAACATGAGTTAGGGAGAACAGGATGTGTTTCTTGAAAAGAATCAAGTCTACAATCGCCTATTCTAGACAAAGCATCTGCTTTCAAATTTTCTTTTCCAGGTCTGTAAGTGATTACGAAATCATAATCGTTAAAAAACATTGACCACCGCAACTGTCTAGGAGACAAAGCTTTCACTGATCTTAATGCCTGAAGGTTTCTGTGATCAGTATAAATTGTGACAGGGTGACGAGCACCTAGCAAGTAGTGGCGCCATTCTTCAAAAACAGCTTTTATGGCCAAAAGTTCTTTGTCAGCGATTGCATAATTTTGTTCTGCTTCTGACAATTTCCTGGAATAAAAGGCAATTGGGTGCATTTGTCCGGTATTGACATTTCTCTGCGAAAGGATACCACCTAAAGCGAAATGAGAGGCATCTGCTTCGACAATAAAAGGCTGATTGGGGTCAGGATGACTTAAAATTGGGGCTAAAACAAATTTTCCTTTTAAGTCTTGATAAGCTTTTTCTGCTAAGCTTGACCAATCAAATTTGACACCTTTTCTCAACAACCTTGTTATGGGTGTAATGATCTGAGAAAAGTTTTGAATAAAGCGACGATAAAAATTCGCAAAGCCTAAAAAGCTTTGGACTTGTTTTACGGAGGTTGGACTGGGCCAAGATTCTACAGGCTCAACCTTCTTTGGGTCCATTTCAATACCTTTGGGACTGATGATATAGCCAAGAAATTCCACTCTTGAAACATGGAACAGACTCTTTTCCAATTTCACATACAAGGAATTTTGAAGTAGTTTTTTCAGAATGGCACGTACTTGCTTTACATGATCTTCTTCCGAATTAGAAAAGATTAAGATGTCGTCTATGTAGACAACACAACAGACATCAATGAACTCATGCAGTACTTCATTTATAAAGAATTGGAACGCAGCTGGAGCATTACAGAGTCCGAAAGGCATAACTTGATACTCAAATAAACCAAATTTTGTGCGAAAAGCTGTTTTCCATTCATCACCTTTCCTGACTCTTACCAAATGGTATGCTCCACGGAGATCCAATTTCGTATAAATGGTTGCCTTTTTTACCTGATCCAATAATGTCGGAATCAAAGGTAAGGGATATCTATTCTTGATGGTCACATTATTCAAGGCTCGATAGTCAATGCACGTGCGTAATTCCCCCCCCCCTTTTTAGGAATAAAAAAAAGAGCAGAAGACACAGGTGACTTTGAATGACGTATAAAACCATTCGCAAGATATTCGTCAAGATATTCCCTAAGGTGAAGATTTTCTTTTTCGGTCAGGGCATATATTCTACTACAGGGCAGAGTTGCTCCTGGAACAAGATCTATCCTGCAATCAAAATCCCTGTGAGGAGGTAGGGTATTAGCTTTCATTTTATCGAAAACATCAAGAAGGTCTGAATATTCTATAGGAACAGCTTCCAAAGCCAAAACGCTTGTAGACTCAGTATCAAAATCAAAACCTTGAATCATGTCTTTCTTTTTTCCCTCTAGAAAACAATGAGTGGTACAAAGATCAGAAGAAAAAGTGACGGTTTTAGCAACCCAGTCAATGATTGGGTTGTGAAAGACCAGCCACGGTATCCCAAGAATCAATTTGAATTGAGGGGCATCGATAATATCAAATTGAATCTTTTCCCTATGGGTTGATGAACTGTCGATTGCCAACTCTTCAGTCTGTCTTAAAATAGGTCCAGAAGTAAGCTCCTTTCCGTCCACAGCTCTAACTATCTCAGAATGACTCTTTAAGATAGATCTAAAACCTAATTGAGAAAAAAAGTGTGTGTCAATAAAATTACCAGTAGCTCCTGAATCTATAATTGCTCCTACCTTTTTTGGAGCTGTGGATTGATTGAGACTTCGTAATTCTACTAAAATACAAAAATGTTTACATCCGATAGATGGGAGAGAAGAGGCCAAACTAGAGACTGCACTCGATAAACCGACCTCATTATTTACCGAGTCTATTAGTTTTCCGATTCCTCATGAACTAAAGCTACTTCTAAAGGTTTAGTTTTTCCTTTTACTGGTTTTGTGGGGCAATCTTTGACAAAGTGGCCAGTTTTGCCACAGTAGAGGCATTGATTCAACTTCCTCCTTTTGTCTTTTTCATCTTTAGACAATGGACCTCTAATGGAGCCTATCTGCATAGGTTCAACTGTATCCAATCTTGGGCCCGAGTCCCGAGAAGTAGAGTTCCTATCTTTTGCCAGCAAAAGTTTGTTATCACTCCTACCTCTCTCGCCCTTTCTTTCTGCAAGGTGATGGTTTAATTTTACAACTAAATCTATGAATTCATTGATATCCTCTGGGGGTTCCAATATCTGTGTTACCATGTCCTTTAAGTCATCCCTCAATCCTCTGTATCATTCAGGATAGCTTGACTCCAGTGGCATGGAAAGCACGGGACTCACGTCTGAGCATACCCGACCCACTCGGGGTGAGGAATGCAAAAAGAACAATTGATGGTCAGAATGCAGAACAATGTCATACATTCACCCCAGTACAGAGATCTGGGCCTAAATCCATAGTTCTTTTATCCACCATGCCATTCCAGTTTGGATCCAGCCATATGCAAATCAGTCTTGACCCTGCTCTCAATGGGAATAGTCCAACCCGAACTTCCATGCCAGGTCTTTACTGGACTGTAAAAAGCAACCTAGTACCAGTTTCGGGCTTTCAACTCTCTCCAGCCAGAATAGCTTGATTCCCTTGGCATGGAGGGCACAGTACTCACATCTGAACATTCCCGTCCTACTCGGGGTGACAAATGCAAAAAGAAAAAAGAACAATTGATGAACAGAATGCAGAACAATGTCATATATTCACCCCAGTACAGAGATCTGGGCCTATATCCATCGTTTTGTTGCTCACCATGCCATTCCACTTGTGACCCAGCCATATGCAAATCAGTCTTGACTCTGTGCCCAATGGTAACAGTACAACCTGAACTGCCAGGCCAGGTCCTCCCTGGACTGGAAAAAGCATCCTAGTACCGGTTTCGGGCTTTCAGCCCTCATCAGCCAGGATTTCTTGACTCCAGTGGCATATAGAGTACAGTACTCATGTCTGAACATATCTGTCCCGCTTGGGGTGACAAATGCAAAAAGAAAAAATAACAATTGATAGACAGAATGCAGAACAATGTCATACATTTACCCCAGTATAGGGATCTGGGCCTAAATACATTGTTTTTTTTGCTCACCATGCCATTCCAGGTTAGACCCAGGCATATGCAAGTAAGTCTTCACCCTGCGCATAATAGGAACAGTCCAGCCCGAACTGCCAGGCCAGGTCTTCTCTGGACTGGAAACAAGCATCCTAGTACCGGTTTCGGGTTTTTAGCCCTTATCATTAAGGATAGCTTGACTCCAGTGGCATGGAGAGCATGGGACTCAAGTCTGAGCATACCTGACCCACTCAGGGTGAGGAATGCAAAAAGAACAATTGATGGTCAGAATGCAGAACAATGTCATACACTCACCCCAGAACAGAGATCTGGGCCTAAATTCATAGTTTTTTTGCTCACCATGCCATTCTTGTTTGGATCCAGCCATATGCAAATAAGTCTTGACCCTGCGCACAATGGGAATAGTCCAGCCCGGACTGCCAGGCCAGGTCCTCCCTGGACTGGAAACAAGCATCCTAGTAACGGTTTCAGGCTTTCAGCCCTCATCAGCCAGGATAGCTTGACTCCAGTGGCATGGAGAGCACAGGACTCGCGTCTGATCATACCCGTCCCTCTCTGGATGACAAATGCAAAAAGAAAAAAGAACAATTGATGGACAGAATGCAGAAAAATGTCATATATTCACCCCAGTACAGCGATCTGGGCTCAAATCCATAGTTTTTTACTTGCCATACCATTCCACTTTGGACCCAGGCATATGCAAATAAGTCTTGACCCTGTACCCAATGGGAACAGTACAGCCTGAACTGCCAGGCCAGGTCGACCCTGGACTGGAAAAAGCATCCTAGTACCGGTATCGGGCTCTCAGCCCTCATCAGTCAGGATTACTTGACTCCAGTGGCATTGAGAGCACGGGACTCACGTCTGAGCATACCCATCCCACTCCGGGTGAAGAATGCAAATAGAACAATTGATGGATAGAATGCAGAACAATGTCATACATTTACCCCAGTAAGGAGATCTGGGCCTAAATACATTGTTTTTTTGTTCACCATGCCATTCCAGTTTGGACCCAGACATATGCAAATAAGTCTTGACCCTGCGCACAATGGGAACAGTCCAGCCCGAACTGCCAGGCGAGGTCCTCCATGGACTGGAAACAAGCATTCTAGTACCAGTTTCGGGCTTCCAGCCCTTATCATTCAGGATAGCTTGACTCCAGTGGCATGGAAAGCCCGGGACTCATGTCTGAGCATACCCGACCCACTCGGGGTGAGGAATGCAAAAAGAACAATTGATGGTCTTAATGCAGAACAATGTCATACATTCACCTCAGTACAGCGATCTGGGCCTAAATCCATCGTTTTTTTGTCCACCATGCCATTCCAGTTTGGATTCAGCCATATGCAAATCAGTCTTGACCCTGCGCTCAATGGCAAGTCCAGCCCGAACTGCCAGGCCAGGTCTTTCCTGGACTGGAAAAAGCGTCCTAGTACCAGTTTCGGGCTTTCAACCCTCATCAGCCAGAATAGCTTGACTACCTTGGCATGGAGAGCACAGTACTCACATCTGAACATTCCCGTCCCACTCGGGGTGACAAATGCAAAAAGAAAAAAGAACAATTGATTAACAGAATGCAGAACAATGTCATACATTCACCCCAGTACAGAGATCTGGGCGTATATCCATCAGTTTTTTTGCTCACCATGCCATTCCAGTAGTGACCCAGACATATGCAAATCAGTCTTGACTCTGCGCCCAATGGGAATTGTCCAGCCCGAACTGCCAAACCTGGTCCTCCCTGGACTGGAAACAAGCATCCTAATACCGGTTTCAGGCTTTCAGCCCTCATCAGTCAGGATAGCTTGACTCCAGTGGCATGGAGAGGACGGGACTCACGTCTGAGCATTCCCGTCCCACTCGGGGTGACAAATGCAAAAAGAACAATTGATGGACAGAATGCAGAAGAAAATGATCAGAGATCTGGGCCTAAATACATTTTTTTTTGCTCACCATGCCATTCCAGTTTGGACCCAGCCATATGCAAATCAGTCTTGACCCTGTACCCAATGGGAACAGTACAGCCTGAACTGCCAGGCCAGGTCCTCCCTGGACTGGAAAAAGCATCCTAGTACCGGTTTCGGGCTTTCAGCCCTTATCAGCCAGGATTTCTTGACTCCATTGACATATAGAGTACGCTACTCATGTCTGAACATACCTGTCCCGCTTTGGGTGACAAATGCAAAAAGAAAAAAGAACAATTGATGGACAGAATGCAGAACAATGTCATTATTTCACCACAGTACAGAAATCCCTGCCTAAATCCATCATTTTTTTGCTCACCATGCCATTCCAGTTTGGATCCAGCCATATGCAAATCAGTCTTGACCCTGTACCCAATGGGAACAGTACAGTCTGAACTGCCAGGCCAGGTCCTCCCTGGAATGGGAACAAGCATCCTAGTACAGTTTTCGGGCTTTCAGCCGTCATCAGCCAGGATAGCTTCACTCCAGAGGCATGGAGAGCAAGGGACTCACGTCTGAGCATACCCGTCTCACTCGGGGTGACAAATGCAAAAAGAACAATTGATGGACAGAATGCAGAACAATGTGATACATTCACCCCAGTACAGAGATCTGGCCTAAATCCATAGATTTTTTGCTCACCATACCATTCCAGTTGGGACCAAGCCATAGGCAAACCAGTCTTGACCATGCACCCAATGGGAACATACCTGCCCAAACTGCCAAGCCTGGTCCTTCCTGGACTAGAAACAAGCATCCTAATACCAGTTTCTGGCTTTCAGCCCTCATCAGCCAGGATAGCTTGCCTCCAATGGCATGGAGAGCACAGGACTCACGTCTGATCATACCCGTCACACTCGGGGGTGAGGAATGCAAAAAGAAAAAAGGGTAACTAGACATAATATCGATTCCAAAATATCGAATGGGCTAAATATCGAGTCAATAATATCGAGTGTAGAGAAATATCGAATGTAAGTATATCGATGTAATAAATATCGTTTTAGTTTTCACGAATAAAATATCGAAGTAAAAAATATCGAATAAAAAATATTGTGTAGTGTTAATATCGTGTTGTTAGTGTAGTTAAAAATATCAAAATCACATATATAGAATGTAAATAATATCAACAAAAAAAATATCGATAGTATTGAATGCATTTTAATGTTAATAATATAAGTATTAAAAAAGTGTTAATATTGAAAAATGTGTTATATTTATTAAATATTTTTTTGCAATAAATGTTTAATTGTGTTATTTCTTTTAGGAGCGGGATGTTGGGTTATTAGGGGATAAGGGTGGGGAGTGTTTTAAAATATTAATTTGTAAAATATTCAAAAAAATGTATATTATTTTTTAAAAATGTTTTCAAAATTTTAGGAGCGGGATGTTGGGTTATATGAGGGGATTAGGGTGGGGAGTGTTTTAAAAAAAATCATTTACAATTTGTAAATATGCAATGAAATAAAAAAATATATATTACAAAAAAATGGTTTATATTTCTAACATATTTCATGTTATTTTAGGAGCGGGATATTGGGTTAATAGGGGATAAGGGTGGGGAGTATTTTAAAATATTTAATAACATTTCCAAATTTTATGCAAATATATATTTTTTAACTATATGCAAAATTAAAATTTCAAATTTCAAATTTGAAAATAAATTTTAAAATTAAAAAAATATATATACATATTACATTTCATTTATTCTGTGTAATGGTGATATTTTTAACTTATAAAATATACATATCATGTAAATACCATTATGTTGGGTGCATGTACACAAATTTAACTTTTAATTGAAATTTTAGATTTGAATTACATTTTTCAAATTTTTTCGAAAAAATATGTACAAAATTTAGAATTCAAAATATGTTTTAGAAATTTATTCAGAATTATTTTAAAAATTGAAAATGATGAAAAATGTTATACAAATATTTAAAAAAATGATCAGAATTTTATTACACAAATGAAAATTTTATGAATTTTACACATAAATTCTAATTTTCAAAAAAAGTATAATAATATTTTGATGGGAGGATATTTTAATATGGGTTATGTGATATATTGTGTGACTTATAAAAATATTATATTAAAATTAAAAATTAGAAGTAGGAATAGTAACGTTGATATGATTATTATCCAGCAATTTCTGTTAAAGTTATATTATTGGAGTTGGAATAGTAGATTATATTGGGTCAGTGCCCAGCACCTTCCCTGACATTTGTCAGACTGGAGTTGGAATAGTAAATTATATTGGGTCAGTGTCCAGCACCTTCACTGACATTTGTCAGACTGGAGTTGGAATAGTAAATTATATTGGGTCAGTGTCCAGCTCCTTTCCTGACATTTGTCAGACTGGAGTTTGAATAGTAAATTATAATGGGTCAGTGTCCAGCACCTTCCCTGACATTTGTCAGAATGGAGTTGGAATAGTAAATTATATTGCGTCAGTGTCCAGCATCTTCCATGACATTTGTCAGACTGGAGTTGGAATAGTAAATTATATTGGGTCAGTGTCCAGCACCTTCCCTGACATTTGTCAGACTGGAGTTGGAATAGTAAATTATATTGGGTCATTGTCCAGCACCTTCCCTGAAATGTATTTGACTGGAGTTGGAATAATAAATTATATTGAGTCAGTGTCCAGCACTTTCCCTGACATTTGTCAGACTGGAGTTGGAATAGTAAATTATATTGGGTCAGTGTCCAGCACCTTCCCTGACATTTGTTGGACTGGAGTTGGAATAGTATATTATATTGTGTCAGTGCACTGTCCAGCACCTTCCCTGACATGTATTTGACTGGAGTCTGAATAGTAAATTATATTAGGTCAGTGTCCAGCACCTTCCCTGACATTTATTTGACTGGAGTTGGAATAGTAAATTATATTGGGTCAGTGTCCAGCACCTTCTTCACTGTTATTTGAATGGAGTGGGAATAGTAACTTATATATGTTTTATAATCATTTCTTAATTTTAGAATAAATCTTTGTAATGGAAAAGGAAGATGTACATTTATAAGATTATTATAATAATAACATTTTAAAAATAACATTTTAATATTTTTTGAAAAATAAGTAGACATGAAGTTTTAGCAATTTTTTATTGACAGATTGTATTCATAATATGTACAGTATAAAATAATTATAATGTGTTGATTACAAACTGAGGTAAATAGAATGTATTACATTACATTTATTTGTATTCATAAATGTTTTACATTTCCACAAAAAATATTGTAAACAGTATTTCTCCCAAAAACATATACAGTGTTGTTTTTGAAATTTTTGAAAACAATTTGTAACATTAATTACATTTTTACAAACATTTTGTTTTTCTATCTAATAAATATTTAATTAATAATGTTAAGATATAAAATATTAATATTATTAATTATTTATTTAGAATATTTACATAAACAGAAAGTAATAAACAGGTAAGTATATATTTGCATCACTTACATGCAAAATATGTTTATTATAACATCTATACATATTCATATACAATGTTCTCAATAAAAATAAAAAAATGAAATTAATTATTATTAAGAATATACTTGTGTTTTGACCAAAAAAATAATTTATAATACAGAATGAAAAAGTAAATTATTTAAACAGTTGGATACAATGTTTGGTATGTATTTTTAAATTATTTACATAGATAGATATGTATTTTTAAATTATTTACATAGATAGATATAATTAATAACAATAATTCATGTATTGTATTAATTATTATTATTAATTAACAAATGTTAATTAATTATTACATACTTTTAAAAATAACATAAACATATTTTGAAAATATTAACTCAAGTGTACATTTAGTTTTGTACTTATTTACAATTTAGATACATAAATATGATTACTATTAATAATACATATTATTTTATATTTATTATTATTATTAATTTACAAATGATATATAATTGTCTAGAAACTTAACAAATATTTTATAAATGCAAATTATATATAAACTCTAATTAAATTTGTTCTATGTATTTATTATAATGTTTACATATTTTTAGTTAGTATTAATAAAAATTAATAATATATTATTATTATTTATTATTAATTTACTAAGGAGATTAAATCGAATATTATATTTATAAGTGTTAGACATTTTTTTATTATATTTTAAGTCTAGTACAGTATTTTATTTTTACTTAGAACATTGTATTAAAAATGTTTAATTTTCTACTATTGTTTAAATGGGACTATGTTTTTTACCGCGTAAGGTTATTTAGCTTCATTCCGGACTGAAGAAGCTCGCGGTTGGATGCTGGGTCGCGTTCGGAAAGGTAAGGTGTGTTTTAATTAATATATGTTATAGAGTAGTAGTGTTTGAGTGTATTTTGGAGGTGTGTAGTGTTATTGTGTTGTTTTAGTCGTGGTTTTGATATGTTTTAGGTGTTAGTTGGTTTTTACGGAAGTGTTGTGAGGCCTAGTGTATTTTCTGAGGTTAATCTTATGATATGTTTATTTTAATGTTTTATAGTGATGATTATGTATATTTTGAAATGTTTGGGGGTTTGTCTGGGTGGTTTTGTTGTAACAATTTTTTACAGGTTCCAGGATTTCGCAGTTCCGTTTCGAAAATGGATGCGGTTTTTTTTTAGGAGAAAAGAGTGTATTACTTTATTAAAGTAATGTTTTAAACTCTCTCTCCTTTTCTCGTGGTTTCATGGAGCGATTTTTAATCTTTTTGTATAATTTTTGGGTTTTTAAGGGTATTGATTTGGATTTGGAGAAGACTATGCGTTTTTTTTCAACAAAAAAAGAGTGTGTTTGTTACTTTTAATATTAAACTTACCACACTTACTTTTTTACGGGTTTTTTCTATTTTCAAACTATTTTTCATGTTTTGAGAGTATCCCGTTGGATTTGGAGAAGATTAAGCGTTTTATTTTTAACCAAAGTGTGTATATGTCACTTTAATTAATAAAGTTACCACACTTGCTTTTATTGGGATTTCCTGGAGCGTTTTGTCATATTT
This sequence comes from Lissotriton vulgaris, assembly GCF_964263255.1. Lineage (NCBI taxonomy): Eukaryota > Metazoa > Chordata > Amphibia > Caudata > Salamandridae > Lissotriton > Lissotriton vulgaris. Next base: position 457,502 of record NW_028255036.1, on the reverse strand, counting down.
TTACTTATTTTTGGGTTTTTGAGGGTTTCGTCAATTGGATTTGTAATGGATTACCAGTGGAGTACCTGGATAACAAGTGGCTGGAATACGTATTCTTCAGCAACATAAATTGTAAGTGTTTTCATTTTATATTATTCGGGTGGGAAATGTCATTGTTATTATTGTTGGTATATTTGATATCATAATAAATATTTTGTAATTGTCTTGAAAATGTTTTTTAAATTGAAAATGTTTTTTAAATTGAAATAAATATGTATGACAATTATGGAATATTTTTTATGATACAATATTATTAAGTTAATTATAACATTTTTTTAATATTGATAAGGTATTGTTTTTTGGTTCACATAATTCACAGTAGGCTTTTTGCTATTAGGGATAGGTACTCTAGGCCTCTTGTAGAAGGATATAGGGTGACTTGGCTTTGGAGTAGTGTAAATATTTGTTTTGTTTGTTTAGTTAGTTTTGGTACTATTTGGGTTACTGATTGTTCAATGCGTAGCTCTTGGTAGCTTTGTTCTTTTTCTAAAGCTTCAATTAGTTTCTGTACGGTGGGTTTTCCTCTGCTAGTGGTAGCTTGAAATGCATTCTGCCATCCTTCTACACTGTTGTTTGTTTTAGCTTCTTGATTCAGTGTACTTAAATATACATTCCACCAAGCTATGTGACATTTAGGTTGGCGTCTGTGTGCTGATCTATGTAGCCTTCCCACCCATGTATCTTCAAAGTAGTCTAGGAGTGGGGCTAGTTTTTCCTCATATTTTATGTAGTATGGCCTGTCAATTAGTATGTCATAATGTTCTGCTACATCTGTAACAGGGACATAGGATAGAGAAATTAATTTTTTAATTTGGTATGCAAAAGTGCTATCGATAGCATATTGCACGCTTAAGGTAGATTTTTGGAGATGTCTCCAAATGCTCTGATTAAAATGATAATAGCAGCCTTGTATTGCTGTGTGGGGAAATGTTTTTAATATGCTATTAATCATTGCTACCTCGAAATCAATAATTCTTTTTTGTGGAAAATAATTATTGATTTCTTGTATTCAGGACTTCTGTGTAAGTATTTTGTTGTTTGTTGGGTAACAAACAGTAAATAAATGCGATGTTGGAATGATGGTACAATCCATGTATGCTGTAGAGTTGGTAAAATGGTTTAGGGCATGTTTTAAAAGTACCATCCATCATCCAGTGTTCGCACTCCTGGAGTTTTCTTAGATTGTTTGCAGTAGCAAACATTATAATTCGGTTGGTAGGGCTTTTGTTATCAAATAGTGCAAAAGGTTCTTTATTATGTGTTATACTCAATTCAGGAGGAATGACAACTTCTTCTAATGTTTTGGGGTTAGGTTGACTCTTTTTTGTCTGGCAATTGTGCGTTTTAGAGAGTCAATTGAGGGTAGTTGACCAGAAGCATGTTGAGGAACTTTTAAAAGTTCCTCTTTCAGTATTTGGGTAGTTGGTTTGTCAGTCCCTGTTCTTGCTTCTTTATGCTTTCAAGAGCATCCCTGACCTCAATTTTTGTAACATTAGGGGGGTGATTGTGTTCTTTGGTAAATAATACATTAGCTCCTTCAGTTGTAGCCCTACCATAATATTTATTAGAGTAGTATTTACTACATTTCCAAAATACTTTGCGTCCTGATTGTTTTTCTTGCGTATACACATACCCTATATAACACAGTAAAAGCTTGTTTTTCTGAGACATAACAAACTCAGCACCTTCAGTTATTTTTCTATTTGTTGTGCTAGGAAAGATTAGAAAGAAATAAATTTTAAGTTTCAATATTGCTATACATGTTTTTTATACATTCCTCTTTCAATGATTATACTTACATTTATTCTGTGTTGTAATTTGAAATGTTGAGAAGGTGTTTTCAAGCTTTTTCTTGTATTGCCTTGTTTTATTTCTGTTGGTAGAAAATAAAAAAAAATTGAAAATCTATTCTTTTATTACACTTTGAGCCTTTCCTAGGGGGAAGCTATCTTCTAGTTAGCATTTTAGTTTTTCTTTTAAATGTAACAAATATACTCACTTGTTTAAATTGTCGAGTCTTTAGCTTTGATGGAGTAGTTTTTGGATGTCTTCTAAATTTCTGTAAAGAAGATAGAATAAATATCAAATGTGTATTAGAAATTTGGACTACATAAATGCAGTTAGTTTGTCAGACAACATTTAAATATACTTACAATAAGGAATTTCTAGTGAATATTCTGTTAAGTGTTTTTTGTTGTGTTTTGGAGATGTCTGTAGAAGAAATGTAAAAGCAAAAAAAACGAATTTAAATTGTTTAGAGAAATAGTTACACTTTTAGTTTACTACTGTTGTGTTAATTTAAAAATCGTTTAACTTACTTGAATTATTTCTGTAGGAGTCTTGTTTGGAAAAGTATTTTTCTCAGGAAACAGTCGGTCAGAGTGTCACCTTCTTTCTTTAGAGTTAGAAGCAGGAAATAGCAGTTGCAAAATAATCATTTTATACGTGTATTTGATTAGTTCTTTCATTTGATTGGATGTTTTAAGAATGGGACCTTTTTGGCACCGGTCGGAGGAGGGAAAACATGGCGGCTGCTGGTTAAGCGGTTGCGGTGCTCCGGAACGGGCTCCTGGAGAAGATCGCCACACCGTATAGAGTAATGCCTGAAAATCGAGGGTGACATCTGTAAAGCTGGGGGAACTTTGGCAGACCTCAAAACCTCTACTGTTTTTACCCCTACAGTCGGAAAATCTACGTCTGTAAACTTTCAGGGATGCAGAGCCGTCTCCTGGCTCTCGACGAGACGTGTTTGGCAGTCCGCTTTCAGCTTGCATGCGGAGCAGCGGCGGAGGGCGGAGAGAGTGCTGGATGCGGTCGGGCAGGTCGTTGTTGTTTGTTTGCCTTCCCCGATTACTGCTGCGATCTTGGCTCGGGCTGTTTAGTAAGGTGTGGAGTCCGACGGCCGTGGTCTCCGGTCTGCCCCCCGCGTTTGCTGCGGTGGCCACTGTGCGAGGAGGCACTCTTGGATTTAACTTTTGAGCAGGAGGAGGAAGACTTTTTCGGTGCGGCCAGCCTTGGCAGGGCTGGGGCTAAAGAGGAGGCTCTGCATTACCTTCCACAGAGGATCCCTGATTATTTCACTGATTTTAGCTCGCAGGGATCTCCACAGGAAACAACATTAGAGAAGAAGCAAACACCACAACTACGTCTCTGGTCAGCCTCGCTGGAGCTGAGGAGAGGGAGGGTATTGCGAAGCCTGGGGCAGCCTTATCACGCTGTTTCTTCTGTTATAATTTCGCGCAGTGCCCCAGGGAATACAAGCTCACAGGTAAGACAAGGCCACTCTCTCGCATCAACATCAACAGCAGTGGCGGATACAGTGGAGGGGTCATCACCTGGAAAGAGATGTAAGGAGCCTCTGGATATATCAGATCCTCTTACTGTAATACTGTCAGGGCAAGAGGGGACAACAGAGACGGTAGCTGCCCCTGAGATAACAGGAAAGGTGCCACCCACCCTCAGCAAGAGTTAGGGCAAGAGGGGGCGGAAGAAGAAAGTTGTCCTGCTAGAGGAAAAGGGTGGTGTGTCAGGTCTGCCTAGTAGGGCGGTCGACTGCGCCGCAGAAGTGGTAGATAAAAAAAAATCCTCTTCTTATTTAAATACAGAGGTTAAATGCAGAGGCACTAAACACAGCTCGAAATCTAAGACAAAAACTAAAACCCAGATAATTGCACTAGAGAAAGGCTCTAAAATTACTCCCTCCTTACGTTCTTATTTCAAAGTTGTTCCCCAGATATTACATCTCTCAGGGGATCAAGCTATGCCATCTGAATCTGAATTGGAAGCCTCTCCCCCAACAGATATTGTTTCTCCTCTTCTGGGACAGGTTGTTGAGGTGGAAAAAGAAGGAACCGAAGAAGGGGTCATGGAGCATGAAGCCTGTACGTTGGGTCTTGGAGGGTGGGGGGAAATCCAGCCCCCTCAAGAGGCTCAGCCGGATATCGAAAAGGGATCAGGATCACAGTCTTCTCTCGCTCAGGTGGAGCTAGAGCGGGGAACATCTTCAGTCACCCCTTTAGGAGACCTAGAGGTCCTGGTTGTTACTGAGGCTGCTGCTAGTGGAACTAATGAAGGAGCAAGGGCAGTTGGGGGAGATCTCACTGATCAGATTGAATGCCCCACTGAATCTCCCACAGATCAAACTAAATCCGAGGCTAAAGATGATATAACTCCAGCTTCTATATTAGGTATGTTTTCTGCCCTCACGATGGAAATAAGAAGGGGTTTTGCGGAGTCTTCTGCGAATCAAGCTGAAATAAGAAGTTATTGTGAGTCCCTTGACAATAAAATTGATGGGCTCACTATTAGAACTGGTGTCCTTGAAGAGACAACAGCATCATTATCTGTCTACTTGGACCAGGCGAAAACTGATATTCAGAAGCTTTCCAGAGAGGAGCAAGCACTCAGTGAAAGGATGGAGACAAGAGAAAACAACGCAAGGAGGGGGAATCTCCGCATCTTGAACGTACCAGAAGGCTCTGAGGGCTCTGATATAAAGCAATTTATAACGGGTTTGTTAAAAGAGTCCCTGAATTTAGACCAGTCACTGGAAGAGCTAGCATTGAATATAGAGTTCACAGGGATCCCTTTAAACGCAACCCCCAGAGATCAAAGCCTCGCAAAATCTTAGTGAACTTTCATACATATGTATTGAAAAAGCAAATTCTCAATCTGGCGCTTAAGCAAAAATCTCTGGCTGGAAAGGGGTTTTCTTTCTTAATAAGGTCGGATCTCTCTAGAATTACCTTGGAGAAACAATGGGAGTTCGGGATGCGCCTGGAAGCTTTCAGAGCACTGGGAGCCACAGCTCAACTAACGTTCCCTGCTGCCATGAAAATTATGTACAATAATAAAATGATTAATATTAGGTCAGTGCAGGCACTCGATGAACTCCTGATGCAGATGGGAAGCAAAAAGAAAGTATGAAAGGTAGCTTAGACAGCTGATTAAAGAGTGGTTTTAACTCTGAGGTTCAGCAATAAGTGCTGGTGCTAAACGCCTTCTTATCATTTCCCTAAGATCCTATGCATCTAGAGCACCGTAATGTTAATAGCCATTATAGGATATAAAGGGATAATGCAATGATTGTGTGTCACTACTTGATTAATTTTCTCTCACGTATAAAGGGTGGCGTATTTCTCCGGGAGTTCGCGGAGGGGCGCTATCAACCGGACATCGTTCCGGTTAGATATCGCAAGGGTTTTCCAGGGGTTGGGAGGTGGGAGGGGGGAGTCACTTAGCTAGGGTAGGTGGTGGGGGGTGGAAAGAATGGAAAAAAGTCCTCAGTAAGCCAAGATATGGTAGAAAGAAAGGGGGTTCACAGTTTTTTGAAAGAGATTTGGACAACTATGGGTCGGTCTAGCTTCATCTGTCTGTCTCTCTTCTTTGTTGGACATCTATGACAAATCTGGTTAATATAAAATATTTCTCCTGGAATATCAATGGCCTGCGTACCAAACCAAGGGCAAATAAAATCATGCAATACCTGCGGGATTTGGAGGCGCAGGTCATTATACTCCAGGAGACCCATTTAACACATTTAGAAACGCTTGACTTGATTAAGAGAAATAGGTGGATAGACTTTGCAGTTTCAACTACTCAGATTACTAACACTAGAGGGGTTTCTATAATCTTCAAAAAAGGGGCTAAAGCCAGGCTGTTATCTCAACTGGTGGACCCAGGTGGCAGATGGGCCATCGCTTCTGTGGTAATAGCAGGCTCTCAAATCACAGTCTTGGGCTATTATGGGCCGAATCAGGATGACCCATCTACACTGGAGGTTATGTTTTCTCATCTGCTTTCCTTTCCAGAGCCAACTATCATAGAGGGCGATTTTAATATTGTACTGGACCCTGTCTTGGATAAATCACCCAATAGTCGATCCTTAGTCTTGTCTAAATCTAGGTCAGTGTTACATTCTACAATGAAATTATATGGCTACCTAGACATATGGAGAGAAAGGTCCGGGCGCCAGCAAGGAGTGTCTTTCTGGAACTATAAATATAAACACCAGTCAAGGATCAATTTTATTTTAATTAGTCTGAGGCTGGCTGAGTATGTTAGATCCATTGAATATCTACCAATACATCTTTCAGATCGCTCTGCAGTAGTAATGGATCTAGCTCAAGGAATGGAGAGATCGCTCTCTAGATGGTCCTTTGATCGATCACTTCTTTCTTCTCCTGATGACATGGCATACCTCAATTTAGAGTCACACAAATTTTTTTTGATTAACAATGACTCAGCAACTACGAGGATCATCTGGGACTCGTTTAAAGCGTTTTTGAGGGGTCCCATAACAGAGAAAGTATCATACAAAAGGAAGCAGTATAAGGAGCAAATCTCTTCCATTGAGGAAAGGATAATCAATCTCCAAAGTCTCATCGATATTAGTATTGGGGCAGATGCGTCCATCATAGAAAGTCAAAGAAAGGAAATGGCGACCCTGAAAGCCAATCTAGGTTCAGTATTGAATCTTAGATTGAAGCAGAGATGGGAGGCAAGCAAGCTGGCCCATTTTGAGTGTAGCGAAGGCGCAGGCAAATTGCTTGCTTGGAAGACCAAAACAGACCAGGTTCGGAACAACATAGCCTTCATTAATGTGGGTAATGATTCCTTCACATCAGACGTTGAAATCAGGAAGGCCTTCAAGGAATTCTTCGAATCCATCTATAAGGAGGACATTGGAACTTGGCCTGAGGAGGTCGACGACTGGCTAAGACACATGGATCTCCCCAGCCTTACGTATGAACAGTCCCAATTCTTGGATAGTGCCATAACTGAAGGAGAAGTTAGGGCCGCCATAAAAAGAAGCAAGAAGGGAAAGGCTGCAGGGCCCGATGGGCTACCTGCAGAAATCTACAGAATTCTAGAGGCTGAGATAGCCCCCTTTCTCACTAAGCTGTTCAATCAGATTCTTCTTGAAGGTTATACCCCCCCTTCATCATGTGACAATGCATCAATTACGCTTATTTTGAAACCTGGGAAACCTAAAGATGCCTGTGAATCATACAGGCCAATATCAATTTTAAACATGGACTATAAGATCTTCACCACAGTATTGGCCGCTAGGTTGGCCCTGGTAGCCCCGTCAGTCCTTCATGCAGATCAAAAAGTGTTCGTAAAGGGGCGACAGTTATACGAATTGACGTACGACTTAATAGGGGCAATAGATATCGCGGTGTCACAGAACTTGTCCTTGACCGCTCTCACGCTGGACGCAACTAAGGCCTTCGACAAGCCTTAGTTGGGTTTACCTGTCGGGGGCCGTGGCCAAGTTCGGCGTGGGGGAGGGATTCCGTCGAGCAGTTGGTCTGCTGTATGGTAGCCCAGTGGCGAGCCTATTGATCAACGGGGAGCTGTCAGACCCTTTTTGTATAACTAGAGGGACACGGCAGGGTTGCCCGCTCTCCCCCCCTACTGTTTGACTTCTATATTGAGCCTCTCGCGCAACAACTGAGGAGAGAGGTTGCCATCAGTCCTTTTTGTCACAGAGGGTGGGAGAGGAAGGTAGCTCTATATGCCGATGACCTGCTTATCCTCACATCAGATGTAACTACGGCTCTCCCTGTAATATTTGAAATTGCTCGGGGTTTGGTCGGATATCAGGGTACCAGATCAATACATCAAAGACAGAGATGTTGGTTTGGAACGATGATGTGAGTGCATTGGAAGTACAGGCGGGTGAATCAATGCGTTATTTGGGCTTAAACATAATAAAGGATCTGAATAAACTTGCTATAGTAAACCTCACAGCAGTTGCTAAAGAATGTAGGAAGCTAATGCAGTCATGGTCTCACCTTCAATTATCCTTGATTGGGAGAGTTAATTTGATTAAAATTTCCATTCTGCCCAAAATCTCATTTCTTTTCAATACCATTCCCCTTTATTTTGATCAGACTTATATATCTAAATTACAGTCAGATATTACTTCTTTTATCTGGAACAAAAAACTACCAAGAATAGCCTAGAAGAAGCTTAGAAGGCGATGGGAGAAGGGGGGCTTAGCAGCCCCAGATTAAAAACTATACGCTTGGGCGTTTCAGCTATCACATACTCGAATGCTCCTAAAAAGACCTACTGACCATGGGGTAGGTTTAATGTTTTCTGCCATGTTGGATGGGGAAGGTCTCAGCCAGTCGGGGTACCTATTTAAATTTGGCAACCCGAAATTCTTTAAAAAGATCAAATTGAAGGTCCTATATGGATTGGCGAAAATGTGGTGCGAGCTAACAAACTCAATCAAACAGGGGTATTTTTGTGATAAAACACCGCTTTGGGGGTTACCTGAAAGCCCAACCTGGCTAGAAGACATCCTAGCCATGCCTTTAAAAGAGGCAGGCCTTAAAGTATGGAGGGACCTCTTCTATGAGGGGGACTTGCTTTCGTGGGAGCACTTACAGAATAGAATAGGTCCAGCCATTTCGAGGTTCAAATACCTACAAATGAGCAGTTTGACACAGGCTTATAAAATTCCACCTTCAAAAAGAAACAGGTTCCCTCTTGGAGGGTATAGTCAATTAATAACTAACTTAGTGAGTATTGGCCCAACTATAAACGAGATCTCACAATGGTATAAACTCCTACTTGAGGAATCTGATGGGGAATTTAAGCTACCAGTACAACTGTGGGGTGTCTTAAATACTGGACAAGATGTACAAGAACTTTGGTCCACCTCATTTGAGCTCTTAAAGAGTTTAGTAAAGCCTTCATGGCTTCGCAGGAACCATCTTTATACCTTCCATAGGGCGTATTACTCTCCCCAGAGATTATCTAAATTTGCCATAGGAAATTCAGTGGCATGTGCAAGGTGTGGGCTGCTCGCAGCTTCAGACATTCACATGTTTTTTGATTGCCCTCGGGTTGCTGCATTTTGGGAAGCTATTGGTAAGACTCTTACAGCATCGTTGGGTTTCCCAGTTATCATTGATCTACCTTTAGTGATTTTTGGAATCCTGACAGGATCACAGAATGCAGCTAGAAGCCTAGTGTTTTATACGGTCCTCTTGGCAAGGAGGGAGATCTGCAGGAGGTGGAAGGACCCCCTACCTCCTTCCCACGGGGACTGTCTGACATCCAGTCTACAGACGGCACAAATGGACCTAGCCAGACCAGGGAATCAAAGCAAAAGAGCTTTCTGGCACATGCTTGTTTGGGCACAATAAAGATCCGTGGTTTTTTTTTCCCCGGGTCCAATGATTACACTACTATGGTGCCATAAACTAGCAGATATCCAGTCGTAGCCCGGCCCAGGCCCTGCTGTAGGCTTTCCCAATGTTAGCCAAGAATGAGACTAAGCTAGACAGCTGAGGGATGCGTGGTCCCCCCACTTCATATGATCCCATCCAGGTATAACACTGAGACAGCTGTACTATTGCTTGTTTTAAATTGCTTTCTTATACCATGGTGGATATGAGGACAAAAAAAAAAAAGAATGGGACCTTTTTATTGGTTTGTTTGAATTTTTTAAAATTTAATTGCTATGTTTGTTGTTGTGGAAATGCTATTTTTTTGAGACTGCTGCAGTGAACCTGGTTTGTATTTTGTTCTATTTTAAATATATGTAATTATAATTTGCGAATATATGTTAAAAGTATTGTATTTATTTATTATTTCACTGCACTGTTTGGATTATATGTGGCTAAAATGTTTTATTTTTTTAATGTGTTTAAAAAAATGTTTATTCTTTATTTTATATGTATTGTGGAGTGTATTCTGTATTTTAAATATATAGTTGTATTGTATTTAAAATGTTTTAGGTACATTTTATAGTGTCGATATTCCTTTTTTTCGATATTAGTGTCATCTATATATTTGGTTTCGATATTTTTGTTGTGTACTGTTTATTTTTCGACAATACGATATTCGGTTATTCTATATTTTGTCTTTCGATATTAGTGTTTTCGATAATTAATTAACTCGATATTTTGTAGTCGATATTTTTGTAGGTTCTTAATTAAGTATTGGATGTCGATATATTTGTAGTCGATATTATATCGCCGATATTTTGGTAACTCAATATTGTGCTCGTCGATATTATGTCAGTGATCCAGAAAAAAGATCAATTGATGTACAGAATGCAGAACAATGTTATACATTCACCCCAGTACAGAGATCTTGGCCTATATCCATCATTTTTTTGCTCACCATCCCATTCTAGTTTGGACCCAGCCATATGTAAATCAGTCTTGACCCTGCGCCCAATGGGAATAGTCCAGCCCGAACTGCCAAGCCAGTTCCTCCCTGGACTGGAAACAAGCATCCTAGTACCGGTTTCAGGCTTTCAGCCCTCATCAGCCAGGATAGCTTGACTTCAGTGGCTTGGAGAGCACGGGACTCACGTCTGAGCATACCTGTTCCACTCAGGGTGACAAATGCAAAAAGCACAATTGATGGACAGAATGCAGAACACTGTCATACATTTACCCCATTACAGACATCTGGGCCTATATCTATCATTTTTTTGCTCACCATGCCATTCCAGTTTGCATCCAGCCATATGCAAATCATTCTTGACCCTGCACTCAATGGGAACTGTCCAGCCCGAACTGCCAGGACAGGTCCTCCCTGCACTGGAAACAAGCATCCTAGTACCATGTTAATTTTTGTTTGCTTTGTTCGCCCTAATTTGGAAAGGTATGCCCAGGCGGGAGTCCTTTGCTCACTTTGCCACTGGATTCAAGCTAGCCTGGCTGATGACGGCTGTTAGCCAGAAACCGGTCCCAAGATGCTTATTTCCTGTCCAGGTAAGACACAGCTTGGCATTTCGGGCTGGACTGTCCCCATGAGGCACAGGATCAATGCTAATTTGCATATAGCTGTGTCTGAACTGGGGTGGCAAACTGAGCTAAAGAACCATGATGGATTCAATCAGCATATGTGACTGTGGTTGAGTGTCTGAAAAGTTTCAGCGCTCCGTCCATCATCTCTTTAGTTATTTTTTTGTGTGTTCCATTTTTTTGTATCCAGCTATGGCTCACTCTGACAGGTTTCGTGACGACATTGACCACTTCCTCTCTTATGACTAATGATAACTGCCTTGCGTTTGTATCTCTAACTGTTTCCTCTACAAGAAACACGTCTTTGTATTTGAACAGAATGTTTTTGGAAAAACGCAAAGCTTTTCTTTGGAGTTGGATACTTTGGCTGGGATGTGGTACGTACTCTTACTCTTTTCTGTGAATGAAGTTATCGTGTTGTGAGCTCAGTGTGAGACAAAGAGAACATTGGGAGCACGTTTTTTGTTGTTGTTGTACTCACTTTGAACAGACAACATTAAATAAGGCTCTCAGCTTTCCTGTTGTATCTGCCTTGAGCTGAGCAGGTATGTTCCTTGTTTTTTTTTTCAAGAAGGCAGCGGTCACAATAACTTGGGGAAATTAGAAGAAATATCGTACTCGGGTGCATATTATCAAGAACGGCGTTAAAATTAACGCTGCTTTAGTGGCAGGAAACTGCAGCTAAAGCGGCCATAATGGGCTTGATAATATGCCCTTGAGAATTCCAATAGAAGCCCATGTTCATACCAGAACATGGGCTTCTATGGGAATTCACAAAGGCATATTATCAAGCTCAATATTGCAGCTATAGCTGCAGTTTTCTGACGCTAAAGCGGCGATAATTATAGCGCTGTTTCTTGATAAAATGCCACTCAGTACCTTGTGCAGCAGATGAAAATGTGGTGGCCCAGCCCAGGCTCCTCCAGGCGATGGCAGGCGAAGACGGATCTTCCTGATCCTGTCAGAAACCCCATGACTCTCGTCTTACGTTCATTTGATAATTTGTCTGCACCATCTGCCTTGCACTTAATGTTGTTCTGTAAATTGTACAACTCTTTTAGTGAAAAAAAAATATTACCACTTTTCAGGGATATTAATATCAGAGATGATGCAATAGCCATGCATCATTTCCAATCACTTGCATCTTTAAGTGTTTGTCTGAATAGTGTAAGCTAAATTCAGTATGTTCTTAAGCACAGGAACTCTGACGCCACTGGAATTGCTCATATGTTGAGCGTCCTTGATTGTGCCTCGCCGCTACTTCTTACTGGCCTTGCACATGACATTTTACGACGCTCCGTTTTCGAAATTGTGAGATGTGATGATATTCTTTTTGCCTTATGCACATGACACTTTATGATATTTCCCCAGGCTGGTTGATTTTGGAATGTTCCTCTAGTACTGTGCTTTTGCATTTTTCTGATCTAATTTTATCGATGTATTCATCTTTGCATGTATTTTATTTGGCTTTGGCTTTTATGGCTTATAGCCGAATAAAGTTTTGTTGTTGATTGTACTTGTGCAAAAAGTTTCAGATATTGACAGCCCCATAAAGGTAGCAATCGAAGTTCTTATGCAGCAATATTCATATGTATAGTTCTAACCAACTTTCACATTTATATTTTATAAATGAAAAACTATGCTTATTAATCTTTTTTTCGCAAAATTAGATTTTGCTCTTGATGGGAGAAGGACGTTTTCACTTCAAAATTAATTTAAAAGAAAATTCAACAACTATCCTAATGCTCTTAGTATAAAGATAATGAAGGTAGTTCTGTTTAGTTTCATCTTAAATGTATAATTTTCTTATGTTTTTTCATCATTTTTTTTGCAAACAAAAAATAACACGTCAAATGTAGCATTTGTCTACTTTAATGGGTTTTGTGAATCATCAAAGCTACTCCTAAATATAGTGAATAATTTAGGGCCAAAAGCATGCAAAAACTGTTGTGTTCTAGTATCCCTTGTGTACAAGTGAGTCATTGAGATCTAGAACATTGTGGGTGATGCAGAAAAGGAGCTGTGCCTGCTGGGGTTGAATGCTGTACATTTCTTCCTGATAAAAGCCTTAATGGCAGATTAATAATTGTTTTGTGTCAATTTGCACCACACAAGGTGACGTAGGGTGTGCAGAACCTAGAACGAGGTTTACGAATCCTAGCAAGGTCACCCTGAGTGGCACTGTGTGGCTTAGTAAATCCGGTGCAACACAAGTATCTGCCTTGCGTTACATTGCACGGTGGTGGGGTAACATGGATCGAGTGTGGGTGTTCCCATGCATCCACTAATGCATTCTGGTGCATTCACGGGCAACAACCTTTACAACGCAACCATTACATCGCACTACACTTACAACGCAGGCATTAAATCGCAACATCCTTTACAATGCATGACACTACAACGCAGGTGTTACAACGCATACCATTACAACGGATGACACCACATCGCATGTCACTACAATGCAGGCATTACAACGCATGCCATTACCACACATACCATTGGAGTTAGAATAGTAATTTTTAACCCCTACATTATCCAACGTTTACCCTACTGTTGCACCCCCTGCAGTTAGAATAGTAATTTTTACTCCCATACTATCTAATGCTAACCTTAAATGCAATGTAATGGTATGCATTGTAAAGGTAGTATGCAATGTAATGGAATGCGTTATTAAGGTAGTTTTTTAAAATGTGATGTAGTGTCATGCGATGTAATTGAATGCGTCGTAGTGGATGTTGCAATGTAAAAACTGCGTTGTAAGTGTATACATTGTAAATGTATGCGTTGTAATGTCATACATTCTGCATTCACACCTTTGCCAGCAGTGTTAAACCTGGGACTGCATCAGAATTTTTCTCCTTCCCACCAGAGGTTCAAAGGGGAGAGATATATGTATTTCTCCTTGTTGTTTCTTGAGTGTGCTGCACTTAGAAAGAGAAAATTACCCCTAAGGGCAGTTTTTGTGCAGTAACATAACATAACATGTGTATTTGTAGAGTGCAAGTTCACCCAGAGGTCTCTTGGCGCTGAATAACAGATGTTCATTGTTACCCAACTCAATGGTACTCATTTTATCGACCTCAGATGGATGAAAGGCTGAGTAGACCCGCCGGGAATTGAACCTGTGACCATGAGGTCGAACACAGGCCCCTGCAATGGATGCATTAGTCCATTGAGCCAGCAGAACCGGTGTCCCTTCCTGCATGAAAGCAATCCTGCCTATAATGCAGGCACTCCTATACCATGGCGTATGGGTGTCAACATTTGTGCTAGGCTGCACTGAGTGCGCCAGGACAAGAAGGTATGGTGCATTCCTTCCCTCTCCATTTCACGCAGCGCATGATAAATATAACCCTCAATTTCTACTTGCACTATGTGTGTACCTTTTTAAAAGTGGCTACTAGGCCAACAAATATCATCGTGCAGGCATAATACTTTGAAAAAGTCAATCCCAGAGAGTCGCCTGTTAATGGGCACCAACAGTTTTTTGTGAGCAAAACGACAAGAAGGACTGTTTGAATAGCCATCTCCCCTTTTCACTGTTATCCCATGTTATGCAGACATCAACACCGTTTTGGTGGCAATTTTTGTAATTCATAATGTATGCAACTGGGCAATTTGCACAGCCGCCCCTTGCAGAGTTGCTCACTCTGTGCACCATTCATGCATCCCTGCAAGGAATGTCCACTGCTACTGGGACACAGGGAATGTTCTCCTGTCATCATAACACTGCTGCAGTGGTCTGCTGTGCAAATACCTGCACTAACTGAGTGATCACCTTCTCCTGGCATTCCGTGATTGCAATACTGGATCTTTTGAGAAAGAGAAAGTGGACGCTATTGTATCTGAACCATTCCTGTGATCAAACCGCTTTATCTACAGTCCTTGTGACCCACGACCTCAGGAAGTTTTACTTGCATTATCTGTGTCTGGCAATTGGAATAGAAGTAGAAATAGGACTACATTCATTGAAGTTCAGCAAACACTATGGGAGTACCTCCATTTACTATTATTATAAAAAGAGGACTATTAAGAATGAAACAGCTATGAGTGAATTGTGGAGAAACTAAATGCACATATGTAGAAAACATGGCAGAATATTTAACCTGCTCATCATCAGTCGCAAATTAGACTGATTATTGCAACAACCAAAGTGTACAACTGTGATAATTTTTCTTATTTTATTTCATGAATGCCATCAGGACTCTGGTGTGTAATTTAGGTATTTTAGTTTCTATATTTAAAGGAAAATAGTCTATTATCTTAACTGTTACTTTTTTTAATTGATTTGTAATCTGAAATACTGATTTATTTTACTTATATTTTAGTTGGGGGATGCTAAGTTTGTAGGGGTCTATGGTGAGGAGTTAATTAAGTAACAAATAGTTCACTATTAATTATTACTTGCAAAATAAATATTGAATTGAATTTTAAATATTTACATTGAGGAATGCTTATTTAACAATTTTTCTTTGGGTGCAGGATGCAAGGTATGTGGGGGTCTAATGTGGGAAGTTAATTATATAATAATGAATTGACAATTCCTTATGAATTGTTAATTCATTATTTAATTTATTTAAAATATTTAAGTTATGGAGTCATTGTTTTAGTGACAGTTTTGGTGCAAACTTCTAGGTGTGTAGGGGTACAGGGTGAAAATTAATTAATAATGGGATAACAATGATCTATTAATTGATAATTAATATTTTATCAAATAATGTTTATGTATATTGATTAATTGTTTAAAGTTTTTAAAAAGATACATATATATATTTTAAGTAAACTAATATTTTTATTGATTAAGAGTTTGTTATTTTGTCTACCTTCATGGGGTTACTCCTAAATGTAATGTGTTTGAAGTGAATTATTTTCCCTACTCTTGTTTAGACTGCAGTAGAAATAGAAAAATGAACGTCTTAGTAGTTCAAACTATCCTACTGTTGCACTGTTTGAAGTAGGACTAATAAATATCAAACCGCCGAAATCCAACACTTTCCCCTACTGTTGCACAGACTGGAGAGCAAATAGTAAGTTTTACCCCTTCAGAACCCAGTGCTTTCCCTACTGTTGCACAGACTGGAGTGGGAATAGTAAATGTTACCCCTTGAAGTCCAACACTTTCCCTATTGTTATGTAGACTGCAGTGAAAATAGTACAGTGGAGTCATGTGTATTGGGGTGCCTTAGAAATTACAAAGTTATATTTATAACTTAAATTTAGAATTTACACACTATCTTTAAATTTCTAGGAGTTGTGCACCTTGTATACAGTGTTCTCACCCCACTCCTCATACTACATTAACTATAACTCACACTTTCTAAATTTACTGGTTATACCCTTGCATGTGACATCACTTACACAATTTCAAATCAAAGCTTTCATAACTAAACTTATGACATCTCATTAGAGATCATTTTTCAGAACACAGTGCATGTTAGAGTAGCAAGTTATATTTAATGTAGTATGGCGTACAGTGAAGTCATGTGTATTGGGGTGCCATAGAGTGAAATAGCATAGAGTAGAGTGTTGTAGAGTGGAGTGACATATAGTGGATTACTGTAGAATGGAGTGTTGAAGAGTGGAGTGGGATGTAGCGGAATAGTATAGAGTGGAATACCATATAGAGGAGTGTGTGGCATACCATGGAGTTGCGTACAGTGGAATAGTGTAGATTTGAGTGATGCATAGTATATTTGCATACAGTGTAGTAGGGTATGGATGTACTTTACATTTTGGAGGACTGTAGATTATAGTGTGCAGAGTACCGCAAGTCAGCCACTTACGCTGCATTGAGTTTCTGTATGTGTACAAAGCAAAGCAGGGTGACAAATGGTGGATTTCCGTACTTTGGTAGATGTTCCTTAAGTATTGTTTTGCCCTTGCGACAATATGTTTAATGCAAGGTTAAACAATAAAATGCCAAATTGGTCCCCTATTGATATATTGTGCCATGGTATACCGCTGTAAGTTAGCCGTATACAGTGGTACAGAGCAATCAGAAGCCAGAATATAATTGGCTAAAGTCTGCCTTTACAAATTTTAAAGGATGCCATAATCTTTTTAGTAGACTTTTGGATTGTTGTAACTTATGGTCTTAAATATAAGTAAGTAGCAGGTTTTGTTGTTGTTCCCAACCTATTGACATATTTTTAAGTAGAAATAGGTATGGAAATTTTTTTAGTAATTTTCAAAATATGTATTTAACCATGCAGTATCGCTGTAGTACCTAGCACGTACCATATTTTCTAAATAAAATGTACCTTTTTTGTTATTTTTTAATATAAAGCAGTAATTTTAGGTTTTTCTGCGGTAATGCAAAGACTTTTTTGACATAATAAAATATGTAAAAAAATTAAAGAAACTGCAGTACACTATATTTGTGAAATAGTGTTTATTACAGTGTTTGGTCTATTTTTTTAATGTGTTCTTTATTTAAGGTACTGAGATACTACCTAGGCAGTACCTCAGTACACCATAATATTTTTTTCAAATATATAGAAACTTTGAATTATATTTCCCTACCTATTACCACTTAAATTAAGGAAAAAATGTGAATTCCAATACTTACCTATAGTTATGGCCCTAAGCTAGAATACTGGCAACGTGAACTTAAAACAGCATGGCTGCCTCTAGTTTTGGTGAAGACAGCCATTATCCAATCAGATAATGACTTGTCATTGCTGTGTGCTGTGGTACCACCTCGAAACTGCCTGAAAACTACAGCGTCAACAGAGTTTAAATTTAAATGTTTAAAATGCTTGTCATCTGGAGGAGATATATGGTAAAGAAGTGGAGATGGTGGGGAAACCAGTAATCTCTTGGGAGAAAGTGGGTGAGGATATAAGGGTTGTGTTTGCAATAAGAAACATTAGAAATATTATTGCAAGATTAAGCCTTACTCGAGCTACTGGACCAGATAATATCCAGCAATATTTATAAAAACTCACCCGGATTGGTGGGCGGAGTTATTGTATGGGTTGTTTAATTGAATTTTGGATACAAGGATTATACTTGAAAAGTGGAGAGGGGCAATTATCAGGCCGCTACCGAAAAAGGGAGATATAAATAGCCCCAAAATTTATAGGCTGATAAACTTCCTGGATGTAGCCAAAACATTTTTTGCTAAAATAATACTGGGAATGTTAAAAGATTAGGCAGATCTTAACGCTATAGTACCACCTGAACAGGGGGGCTTTAAGGAATGGCACTAGACAATTGACCACTGTTTCTCGCTCTGGTCTATCGCATGTACGTCTGTGGAGCAGAGGGGGAGCCTATTTTGCTGCTTCATAGACTTCCATGCAGCTTTTGATCTTGTAGATAGAAACTGCATAATGGAGGCATTGGGAAATTTAGATATCTCAAAAGACCTCTTAAGATTGATTATTTGTTACATTGTGAATAATGGGTTAAGACAGGGGTGTGTATTAGCCTCTTTAATTTTCTCTTTATTTATTACCGATCTGTCTGTGACCTTAGCTGCCGCAAATGGATTCAGTCCTAAGATGAATGGTAACAATGTGGCATGCCTCCTGTATTCAGACGATCTTGTGATTTTAGACCAGATAGAAAAAAGGCCTTCAAAGGAAACTAGATACATTTGAGAATTACTGTGGGTGGAAAAAACCCCTGGTAAATATGGATAAAACTAGGATCCTTTGCTTTGGAAATACTAAAAGCAAATGTAATTGGCACCTAGGCTCGGAGAGACAATTGAATTAGTAAATGGATATAAGTATCTTGGAGTCTAGTTTGAGCGGTCATTGAAATGGAAAATTCACCTAGAGGCTTCAAAGACCAGGGCTATTGCCTTTGTGAGTGGACTGGAAAAAACGTAATAAGGCCTTTGGAGAAATGTCAGTGTAGACCAGTCCTAAAAGCCTATGAAGCAATGATCCCCCCGCAACTCCAATACAGAGCTGAGTTGTTATATATTTGTGGTAAAAACAGGTGGGATGCAGAGGAGGGGAAATGCCTGAAGTATATACTGTCACTTCCCAGTTCAGTCATGAGCCAAGCACTAAGACTAGAAACTGGCATGATTTCATGGAATATGTTGGCTGCAAAAGCTCTAATAAGATTCTGGGGAAAATTGAGTGGGGAGAATGGACAGAAAATTTCTCAGTGGTGCAAGAATGAAATTGTGCAAAGTGAATTAAAATGGGCAAGAAAGGTTAGGGCCAACCTGGTTGCGATTTGCACAGATATGAAAGTAATGCTTCTCCCACAGACCTTACAAATAGAAATCTCCAAGAGTAAGCTAGGCCAAGAACTGTCCAACAAAAGTGACTATCAATACCTAAGAGAGAAAAAGTCAGTGCATTTTATGTTAAATGCATGGCGGAATAAAGTGAGTTATGAGGTTGTGGATACCCTACCAAACCAGCTTCTAAGAACTGAAGTGTTGAGAGGAAGACTAGGACTCAAACCTCACAAAGTAAGTAATATGGTAAAAGCAAAAATAATTGGTATAGGGGGAATTGTTCTTGTGGGTTGAATACTAAATGTGATATGTTGCATATTTTGTTGTAGTGCCTAAAAATCAAACAACAGCAGAGACAGTGGTTACGCCCAATATTCCTGAAATATGGAATATTGACTCATGGGCATGCTGCAGAACTTTTAACTGATATGCACTTTCTAGACATAGCATTTGGAAAACTCATGAGGGCAGCCAGTGCAGTGTTTATGGAGAATTAGTGGGAGTATGGATGTATTTTACAGGATTACCTGCAGATTTTATTAGAAAAGATATTTTACATGGGTAATTCTTATGGTTTTATTAGATGAAATGTATCATTATATATGTATTTGCTATCATATTTAAATGATATGTTGTTTAAAGGCCATTGGTCTAAAAAACATATCTTTGATTAAAATAAGAAATAAAAATGCTCATAACTGTAAAAATACTTACCCTTTTAAGTTGCAACCACAAAAGGGGGCATCTACACATCATCATTTTTAATCCTGCAAGTTTAAACAAAATCAGACTGGTTGTTTTTGAGTTACTTTGTATACAAAAGTCTATGTAAAATGCATTAGAGTGCAAGTGTGTTTTGGCCCTCCCCCTTTTTCTTCGCACCCCTTTGACCAAACGCCAACAGAATTCTCAGTCCTCCTCCAATGTAACGGGTGCAATTGTTCTGCAAAGTTTTGCAGAGATTCTTCAAGCAGGCACACAATGAATAAGGGGCAAAAATCTAACTATAAGTGCAGAGTGGCTATATAGTGTAACATAATTTTTACAAATATTTATTTTACAATATATATTATTTTATTAGTATTTAAAATGTATTGTTACATATATATATATATATATATTAACACACCCATATATATTCATATTAATAAGTTTAAAATATTACAATTATATTATAAAATAAATATTTTTATTAAATATATAGGTTTTTAATTGTCAAGATTAAACTCTAATATTTGTAAGAGACTCAAATGAAAGTAATGATCGAACTAAATATTTTTAATGTTTAGTTCCATTTACATTGCACTGACAAAAACAACTTTACATTTTGTTTAAAAACCCAGAATTAGACAGTCCTATACTATATCTACATCTATATATGCGACCAGGTCTACCTGAACCCATAATTCCACTTGCAGACCATGAGGGCTCGAAGCAAAGCGTAAGCAACTCAAAATGTGAACTTACTGAGAACCCCAAGCAACAGATGGCAGTTACAACTCTTCAACAGACAGGTTTTGATTTCACTAGTACACCCTCGGTCTTGGAACTACAAAACCTGGTTAAATATAACTCAGAGCATAGTCATTCGCAACCACCTCAGAACTCCCCTACTAATACTTTTACCCAGGAACTAGACCGGCTCCATTGCATTAACACTAAACTGGAGTTCCCAAGCAAAATAATGTGCACTGTTCAAGTTCATTCAACACTGCAGAGCAAGACCGTAAAACATGCCCTAGGTGACACTGGAACATTAGAAATAATCTAAAGCTTCTTAAAGCCTTAATTGTGGGCGTTTTAAAAGGTGGACGGGGCTGCGTTGGCCAACGGTCGTTCGCGGCACCAGGGAGGGAGTGCTCGTTGGCAACGGGAGCACGGAACAGGTTAAATAAGTCAGGGGCACCTAGCTTTGCTTCTCTAATGAGCAAACATGAGTTATATCCATTGGCTAAGAACACCCAATCAGATAGAACCCCCGCTAATAATCAAAAGTCCCAATCTACCGTAAAACATTATTTAATCACATCAGAGTGGGTTGCTCATGATCAAACCCAAGGGACATAATTACTTCACTTAGTCAAGTCAAGTACAGCTTTATTTGATTGCTATTTCATATAATCATAAAAACACAAATTAAAAACATGTATATAGTTAAAAAAAAGAAAAGCTTTATACATATACATTACTGGTTAAAATGATTATACATTAAGGCCAAAATCACTTAAAAACAACATAAACTATCAAAAAGAAATAGTATTAGGAATCTGGAGTCATAAAAATACTTAAATTCATCAAAGCAGCATCAATCCCATTTTGCTACCATATGACCTTTAGACATGAGTTCCCATCCTTTTCCTGTGGTTAACAACGTGCTCTAAAAACATTGCTATCTTCCAAATGATATGTGCATTATCTAGGAATTGCAAAGCAATGAAAGCTGGCCTGCATTGTCTAATCCTAAAACATTTTAGAATAGGAACAATCTACACCTTTCTCAGTTCACTGTAGAATTTGCAAAACAGTTAGTGGATTGCTCTGACAAATTATCACATGAACAGAGTTGCAATTGTCGGGTCCAGTCATTCATTGTTGGTAGACTAACAATTCTATGGAATAAAATAATAAAAAACGGTCATACCCCCAGGAACTGCTTTCAGGTATGGCTGTATGTTAAAAATAATTAAAATCTGTTGGTTTAGCTGAACGCTAGGTTTCACACTCTCAGACGACAATCTTATGGCTTCAAGATGCTGGAGACCCTCTTGTTTAGGTCCGTTCTCCTGAACTTGTGTAGGCTACTTGGATCAGAGAAATACTCAGGGTGCCCGAGATCCTCCATGTAGTTACGGACATATTTTACCCCGGGGATCTTTAGAGCCCCTTCCAGCTTCAGGCTATGCACCAATATGTCTCTATTGAGCTGGGCTTCTGTTTTTGTCCACACACAATGCTACAGGAGAATGGGCTCCAGTTTAATAAGATCTGATATATGGGGTAGGCCCATTACCGCATGACAGACATAAGAGGATGTGCTAGGCGGGACAGACAAAATGTATCTCAGGAACATGTTTTCTACTATTTGCAGCGGGTAGGGATTAGCAAGGCCCCACAAGCAAGGTCCCATATCCCTGCTCCATAAATTGCTGTGGAGACACTTTTAGCTTTATATATCATAATAAGCTCCACAGGAGGTCTCCTACCCAGTTTCCTTGAGAATTGTACAAGGGCTGTAGTGGTTCTGGCAAAAGCAAGTTTTTTTGTTAAAACAGCATGAGTCCAAACGTCTTTTTCATCAAAGAGTATTCCAAGATAGGAGAATCTCTTTGTGGGCTCGATCTTTTGTCCATCCACATACATATCCTTGCACCTTTGACTACCACGCCCGCACCTCATTACAAAGGTTTTGGAAATATTGACCCTAAGACCAAAACCTTTCATAAAGTTGGTAAAATTATCAAGCATCCTCTGTAAGCCTACTTGCGTTCGGGACATTAAAACCACATCATCTGCATAAAGGAGGGCAGGAATGGGGCGTCCGACTATCTGAGGAAAATCATGACTATTCATGATTAGTGATGGTTCGAGACCATTGATCTAAAGGTTAAAAAGAAAGGGGGCCAGAACACAACCTTGTCTGACCCCCCCTCTTAACGGGAAATGGGTCAGTAAGTTCTCCTCTCAGACCAAATGTAACTCGGCCCTGGGCATTATTATATAGGCGTATAAGAAAAATAATTATTTGCGTTTCCACCCCTATCGCCTCCAGAATCTGCCACGGCTTTTCGTTTTGTATGGAATCAAAAGCAGCAGTGAGATCCACAAAGCTAAAAACAACCTGCCCCCTTTTGCCTGTGTATTTTTTTCTAGGAGGATGGCTAAAATTAGGCTCTGCTCAGTTGTTCCCAAGCCCTCCCAAAAACCATATTGGATATCGGAGAGGACTTTATTTTCCTCTTGCCAGGCCTGTAATCATGGTAGAATAATTCTCCCAACTAATGAGCAAACATGAGTTATATCCTTTGCCTAAAAACACCCAACCAGATGGCGCTCCCGCTAGTAATCAAAAGTCCCAATCAACCGTAAAACATTATTTAATCACATCAGAATCGGTTGCTCATGTTCAAACCCAAGGGACATAGTTACCTAACTTAGTCACATAATGGATCATATTATGGTAAAAATCCACAATGCAGCTTCTACGTCTAGTCCCTCAATATGGCCACAGTTTCAGCAGGAAGAAGGGGCCAATCAAGAGGCCAATGACAGCAAGATCTTCCCTGATCACTCCACCACGGTCCAAGTCAACAAATCAAAAAACATTTGGACTATGCTACAAACCACCCTCCAAGCCTCAGTAGATGCCCTTCCTGAACTACCAGTCAAATAAATTAGTTATTCAAGACGACCTGCTGAACATTTCAGTGGCCTATATCACTGGTATTGATACGAAATTGCCAGACTTGCATAACATAATTACTCAAGCTCAAAGCACATACTTCTTATCTCTGCTAACATGTATTTGTGGGCCAACAATGGATACATTGGGTACCCTAACCAACATCCTGACACTATTACTAGGGGCCAGATGTAGGTAAATCTAATTTACCGATTCATAAATACCGAATTTTACCGATTCGGTATTTATGAATCTGTAAATGAGATGTAGCTAAAAATTCGGTATTTTTTACTGAATCGGTAAGATTCGGTATTTACCGATTCGGTACATACCGAATCGGTATTTGCTATTGAATCCTATGGGCCTTGAAGCCCATAGGATTCAATAGCAAATTCCGATTCGGTATTTACCGAATCGGTAAAAATACCGAATTGCTAAGGGGGACAGGGTGTCACTTTGACACCCTGTTGCACCTCTGTAACTGGCTTTTGTGCCATGTGGCACACAGATATGCCCTTAGGGCATGTCTGTGTGCCACATGGCACAGGTGTACATGCACAGATGTGCATGTACACAAGAATTCGTAATTTACCATGCAATTGTATTGCATGGTAAATACCAAATTCTAAAGGCCCTGTAGCACTGTTAGAAGTGGCACACATATATGCCCTTAGGGCATGTCTGTGTGCCACATGGCACAGGTGTACATGCACAGATGTGCATGTACACAAGAATTCGTAATTTACCATGCAATTGTATTGCATGGTAAATACCAAATTCTAAAGGCCCTGTAGCACTGTTAGAAGTGGCACACATATATGCCCTTAGGGCATGTCTGTGTGCCACATGGCACAGGTGTACATGCACAGATGTGCATGTACACAAGAATTCGTAATTTACCATGCAATTGTATTGCATGGTAAATACCAAATTCTAAAGGCCCTGTAGCACTGTTAGAAGTGCTACCTACATCACAAAATACATTTTCGGTATTTTTACCGAATGGTAAATTTACCGAATCTGTAATTTTACCAATTCGGTAAAATTACCGAAAATGTACGTTTATTTAGCCCCTACATCTCCATAGCCCTTTACCTTTTAGAAACGGCCGAAAATCGGAATTTTCGGCCGTTTCCGACCGGTAAAAGGGTTGCTTACATCTGGCCCCAGATGATATAAATGTAAGTATGACATCTCTTATCAAAACTAACAAGACAAAAAATGGCCTGGCAGAACAGGAAAAGGGAAATGTCTCCGACTATCTAATGTTAACAACGCTGTACCCCTTATAGTAACACATCCACCAATGGATAGCACCAAGTCTGTGATAATGAATCAGTTAACTAATCTGAAGACTATTGTCCACCTCCTTGATCCACAAAAGCTGAGTACATCTGTAAAAGAAAACCAAGAGTCCCCAGGTGATTACTGCAAGGGAAGACCCTCATCAAGAAGCTCTAGAGGATGCAGAGCAGTAGAGTTCACCACTGACTAAAAATAAAAGTAAAAACTCAAGAAAGGGGAGAAATACAGGAGCGACCAATTCATCAGCCAGAGGCACCATATCTGGCATTTATCCAACTCACGGTAGAAGAGAACCTCTCTACTTCAAAATTCCAGCATATCACCTCCATCTCAGATCAGTGTAAGATACACAGGTCGGTATTTAAAGGAGCTGTCAACAAACAAGAAGGCTCGCAGGAAACCACTCTGAATGAGCAGGCAAACGCAAAGATTGTCTTCTACCCAGAGTATGTCCCAAAAGGGCTGCATGACACCTTAAAAAGTGGGGACATTCTGAAACTATTGATTGTAATACCTTCACTAGCTACTCTCATTACCGGAGACATAATTTCAGTGAAATTTATATCGCAGGACAAGCATAGCGCAAGAGAAGCTACCCTCGTAGATTAGTTCTCCCCAGATATTGCATCTTTGGTGCTAAAAGTAAAAACATTATTTACATATTTATTTATTTTCTTTTAAGTCCTCATTTATCAACTTATGCTGGGATGTCAGAAAGATCTAGCCGACTGTGGCAAGCAGTACTCTGTCCCCCCACAGAGGAGGGATGTAAAAACATCCTAGCCTAAACAAGCATTGGAAATGCAATAGGTCTCGCACCATTAGAGTTAGTGCTTTTAGAATTGTTTATGGGTTTTTTTTGTAAATGTTTAGCATTTTTGTTTCCTGTAGCCTATGCTAAAGAATTACAAATAAAAAAAGCCATGAACATTTCTAAAAGCTCTAACTGAAATGGTCTGAGACCTATTGCACTGTGTGAGGGTGAGGGGTTGAGGGTGAGTGAGGGTGAGGGTGAGGGTGGGTGAGGGTGAGTGAGGGTGAGGGGTTGAGGGTGAGTGAGGGTGAGGGGTTGAGGGTGAGTGAGAGTGAGGGTGGGTGAGGGTGAGTGTGGGTGAGTGAGGGTGAGGGTGAGTGAGGGTGAGGGGTTGAGGTTGAGGGTGAGGTGTTGAGGGTGAGGGTGAGGGTGAGTGAGGGGTTGAGGGTGAGTGAGGGTGAGGGTGAGTTAGGGTGAGGCGTTCAGGGTGAGTGAGGGTGAGGTGTTGAGGGTGAGTGAGGATGAGTGAGGGTGAGTGAGGGGTTGAGGTTGAGTGAGGGTGAGGGTGAGTGAGGGTTGAGGGTGAGGGGTTGAGGGTGAGTGAGGGGTTGAGGGTGAGTGAGGTGTTGAGGTTGAGTGAGGGTGAGGGTGAGTTAGGGTGAGGGGTTGAGGGTGAGTGAGGGTGAGGGTGAGTGAGGTGTTGAGGTTGAGTGAGGGTGAGTGAGGGTGAGGGTGAGTGAGGGTGAGTGAGGGTGAGGGTGAGTGAGGGTGAGGGTGAGGGGTTGAGGGTGGTGAGGGTGAGGGTGAGTGAGGGTGAGGTGTTGAGGGTGAGTGAGGGTGAGGAGTTGAGGGTGAGTGAGGGTGAGTGAGGGGTTGAGTGAGGGTGAGGGTGAGTTAGGGTGAGGTGTTGAGGGTGAGTGAGTGTGAGGGTGAGGGGTTGAGGGTGAGTGAGGATGAGTGAGAGTGAGGGTGAGTGAGGGTGAGTGGTTGAGGGTGAGTGAGGGTGAGTGTGGGTGAGGGTGAGGGTGAGTGAGGGTGAGGGTAAGTGAGGGTGAGGGGTTGAGGGTGGGTGAGGGTGAGTGAGTGTGAGGGGTTAAGGGTGAGTGAGGGTGAGTGAGGGTGAGGCCTAAAAACGACTTGAAAAAACAAGATCACACAGAAAACCAGCTTCTACTTCAAGTTATTTGTTGGAGCCCTCACACCTCTCAGAAAGTAGGCACTCTGAACTTTTTTTAAATGTATTTTCTTTTCTTTAATGGTACACATTCGCAACTCAAAAGTGTAAAGGAGTTGATAAACCAAAGGAACAGTGAATTATATTTAATTTCGATAATTTTATGGAGATTTCATCGACCTCTGCAGCAACAGCATGTCTGTCTGCATACGTTTGTGTCTGGGAGAGAAATAAAACGTGTCTTGCAAATCACCTGTGTACCAGGTATGCTGGAGTCTCCGAAATACGATTTAATATTAATGTTAATACATGACAACATACACAAGAAGCACCTTCTCTACATGCTACCACGCGAGAATGAGCATGTTAAACTCTGCAGAGCACACTTTGGCATGAAGCACCCGGCTGCGGTGCGGTGTACAGTCTGTCTGCAAATAACTCGGCGCTGGCAGGTAATTAGTGTGCATGAACAAGTGAAGTTTTTATCGCACCGACCACGCGCGCTGAGCTCTGAGGAACATTCCCTAAATGTGCTGATATTTTGTGAAACGGGCACATGCCAAATGCGTGATGTGTGGCGCTGCTCAGTGAGACACAACACCACAACTTAAAAACAGTGTTCACAACAAGTTCTCACTTCCACTCTCTTGACAAACAACAGGCATGTCTAATTCGATATCAGCACGTTGTTATTGTTCACGTGCTCCTGAAAAGTAAAGTTATTTTCACATGCTGTGTTAGCTTTTCATGTAGCGCGGTACTTGTTAAAGCATATAGCACACCTTTGTTAGCGGAACTTGAATTTCAACACACAGCATTTACTGTTCGTAATACATGCAGTTCTGATTATGTAAACATCATTAAAATGCTGTGTTGCACCTTTCAGTTATCTGAAAGAAAACGCATCGATAAATCATTTAAATACAAAGTACCCTAAATGTTTTTCGACTGGGTTAATTACTTGGTTTGATTTGAATTCACCTGCGCCTAGCACCGCGATGCCATCCAAACAGCTACATTAGAACAACTACTTCACTTTACAGACACTTCTGTGCGAAAGTTTAAGTTTGAGACCAACAAGAAGTAACCATACCGAACATGAAAAGAGTATGGGGCAATCCAAATAAAAATAAACAACACGCAATTCCTTTCCCGCATTAAAACACCGCCCAGCCGAGAAGAAAGTCACAAACACCCAACTCCAATGACATTCCAACTTCAAAGGAGCCAACAGAAACACAGGAAACGAAAGAAAACTGCTGCAGAGAAGCTCTTCCAACTGCACAAAAACCAGACACCAACCTAGGAGCGAGGAAACGCTGCATCCACCGGCGTCAAGGCGAAGGAAAAGTTAATCACTAGTGAAAAAAAAGCGAAAGAGAAAGCAGGGTAACCTGACCCAGGAGGGGGGAGGGGGGAGGAGGGAGGAGAAATGCGTCTCGGCCGGAGCAGGGGGCGGAGCAGGGAGAGCGGGCTTTGAAATGCACTTCACACGGCCGGCCGGTCGTGAAACTGAAAGCATGGCCGGCCGGCCGTGAAAGCCTTTGATACCGCAGGGGGTGGAGCGGCACCAGCTGGGAGAGTAGGCAAGGCAGGCGGCTGGGGGCATGTGCACGCGCTTTTAAGCTCAATGCGCATGCGCATTGAGCTTAAAAGTCACGGGCACTGCAAGGAATCGCCACGATTCCTTGCAAGTTGGACAAAGAGTGGATAAGCCCCCATAGTCTCGCTTGCTCGATGCGCATGCGCATCGACAGGCGAGACCTAAAAAGACTCCTGCCCAGTCGAACGAGCTGTAAAGGTGCAATAGATGGCCATGAAAATAATGGATGGGAGCAGAAATCCCCCACCCATGCAACCTGTATAGCATACCACTAATTATTGTACCATTAGTTTTTACACCAAAGACAAAAAAGGAAAAGAGGAGACGGAGAGGAAAAAAAGAGGGGGAGTTAAGAAAATTCAGGATATTAAGAGAATAACATGTGACTTAAACCAGTCATCCCAGAGTTCCCAGAACTTTGTTTTGTAAACTTGATAAGTGGCCTGGTCAAGAATCGATATTTTTTGTATTGATTGTATCCATTCTGCCTCTATAGGGGGACAGGGGATGATCCACTTCATACACAGCTCTCTACGTGCAAGAAGAGTTAAAGCATAGATAAGGGCTTTATGAGTCTTAAGAAGACCCTATTACCCTCCCCTCCCAGAGTCCCCCAAAGGGTACCAAAGCCAGTGTCACCTTGATCTCTTGACCCAGGATTCCCAAAATGGTCTTACCCACTTTATGCCAAAGGATCTGGATTGATGGGCACTGACAGAACATGTGGACATCTTTCGCGTTGCCTTCTCCACACTTGGGACACTTCTTCACCTCCCGACTTCCCAGCTTTCAGAGTTTCTGTGATGTCCAATAGGCCTTATGGACAGTAAAGAGATAGTTCTTCCCAAGTGGTGCAGACTTCACATAAGACCACATGTGAGACATAGATACTTGCAATAGTAGTTCAAGGTCTTGGTCTGGCAGTTCCCTCCCCCAGATCTCAGTCAGCAAAATTTGCACTTCTTCCACAGTCTGGATTAACATCCAGTACCATTCTGCAACTTCTTTCCACAAAAGCGGCCGTTAGCGTATCCTGGCCTCCCTTTATCGTCCTTTTCCAATGTGTTTGCCGAGCTTGCTAGTTGGTAATATTTAAATTTGAAAATCAAGCCCTCAGAATTCTCCAGCTGTTGTTGCCACGAGATTAGTTGGGTATCCTCTATGATTTTCTCTCAGCTATGAATACACCACTCCAGCAGAGGAATTGTGCCAAGAGAGTCCCAGATTGGAGCTGAATCGCTATAATAAGGTAGTTGTAGGGAAAGTCTTACTTGGTACCAGATCTTACATGCACCCACTAGAATCTTTAGCCTTACTTTCTTAAAGAATTTGGGATGGCCAAATTTAAGGAGGAAAAAATCAGCTTGATCTGGAGAGCCTGTGGTGAGAGACCTAAACAGTGGGTACAAACAAGAGCTACCCATCAAAAGCTGTCGGAAATTCTTCAGATGAAAGACACAGTAATATTGGTAAAGATCTGGGCTGGCGACACCACTGTGTTCTTTCTTTCTACCAAGCTTCTTCCAGGAAATTCTAGGCCTTTTGTTTCCCCAAATTAAACTAGTAAACTCCACTTGCAGTTTCTTAAACCACTCCTTCTTAAATTCTAAAGGGAAAGTGTTAAACAAAAAAGAAAATTTGGGGAGGATAAACATTTTCAAAAGATTGGATCTACCTAGGAAGGACAATGGGAGGGCTCCCCAGGCCTGTAGTTGTTTTCTGACACTGGTGGCTACATTTTCAAAATTTACTTGAGCTAATTTCTCCAGAAGGTGCCCTACTTGGACTCCCAAATATCTTATTTCTTGTCTTGTTAAATCATTCGTGTAATGGGTGTTCCACTGCATTAACTCAGTTTTTTGCTGGTTAATGACGTTACTGATACCCTTCCAAATCCTTCCCAAATCTTCCAAATTGCAGGGTGAGACTAAGGCAGATCTGCTGTATAGATCATTAGATCATCTGCATACAACCCAATGTTTTTTCTTCCAGTCAGCACAGACAAAGGGGAAGATGTTCTGGCATGCCCTTAATTTACACGCCAGTGGCTCAATGTAAAGGTAAAAAAGAAGAGGGGAAAGGGTACATCCCTGTCTAGTCCCCCAACTGATATTTAATAATTTAGTAAAGTTCCTGTTAACCAGGGCCCTTGCCAAGGCTTTTTTATATAGGTTCTTATCTGCTGCTAAGAAGACCTCTCCTAAGCTGAAATGTTGAACCATTTTATACAGAAAGGGCCAACTGACCCTATTGAAGGCCATTTCAGCATCAAAGGTCATTACTGTTAAAGGGCACCCATATTCCCTAGTCAGGTCTATTTCACCTATTAACTTGTGAGTTAGCTCATAAAGCTGTCTTTCTTTCATGAAACCTTTCTGATCGGTGATGATCAAAGTTTCCACCACCGTATCTAGTTGTTTTGTTAAAATCTGAGTGTATAGTTTATAATCGCTGTTAAGAAGAGAGATGGGTCTATAAGACTCACATGCCCTTGTGTTCTTATTTTGTTTAAAGAGTATGGTTATAGTGGTGTCATCAAAGAGGACAGAAGATCATGACTGTATGTGAAAGCAGAGTTAAAAAAGCTGTAACAGAATGGGGCAAGCTCGTTTTGTTTTTTAATATCATATAGAATACATTGGGAAGGGAGTCAGGCCCTGCAGCTTTCCTGTTTCTTAAGCTACTAATAATTTGTAGAGTTTCCTCAAGACAAATGGGGCTTGTCCAGGTCGTCTCTTGTAGTCCCCTATAGAGATAGAAGCTCTATGTCTTGAAGAAAATTCTCAATTTGATCTCCAGCCACAATCAGGTCCTTTGCGTAGAGATCTTGAAAAAACTGTGAAAAAAGCATGTTGGAGATTATATTACCTGAATTTTGACATCTAAGGTCTTTAGTCAAATTACTTGTCTGGTTAGCTTTAGTCTTCCAAACAAGCAATTTGCTGCAACCCTCCTCATATTCATGATGACACAACCAACTGGCTCCTCATGTAGTCCTAACTATTGCCTCATGATAGTCGGCAAGCTCAGACCTTGATAGTTGCAACTTTTGCCCAGTTTGTAATGCAGCTGGACCATTATGAGCTTGTTCCTAAGAACCTAAGAATGGTCTCTAAAATAACTGCAGCGTGGTCAGATAGGTGTTCCGGTATGTGGGTGATTCTGATGGTATTCTTGCTAGTAAATGAGTCTACAAGAGAAAAGTCTATCCTAGATCAAAGGCTATATTTTTTGTTGTGGAAAGTAAACTATCCCTGTGCCGTCCCTTTTTTACATCCCATAAGCCTCCAAATATCCATGAAACCATGGAGATAGATATATATATATATATATATATATATATATATATATATATATATATATATATATATATATATATATATACATATATATATATATATATATATATTTTTTTGGGGGGGGGGGAATCAATCCATGGATTAGAATCAGCAGATTTCCAGAAAATACTATAAATTATTTTAAATATGTACACCCCTCCATTTTCAATAACTGCATCAGCGCGAACATATTTACAAGTATATATATAGGCACCCAATATCTGTTTTTCAAGAAAGTTACCCATTTATGAGCCTACAGACCGGATTTGCGAATTTGAATTATGATGAATTATGATGACACATCCAAACCTTCCCTTTTGATTGGATATATGAGGATCCCTTACATGTACATGGAAAACCACACCCAAAAACAGTTCTC
Source organism: Lissotriton vulgaris (assembly GCF_964263255.1). Classification (NCBI taxonomy): domain Eukaryota; kingdom Metazoa; phylum Chordata; class Amphibia; order Caudata; family Salamandridae; genus Lissotriton; species Lissotriton vulgaris. The sequence goes on along the minus strand of NW_028255036.1, from coordinate 425,530 downwards.
CAGTGAAGTCTCTAGAATGCAGATTGAGAACTAGTGGTGTTCTGCTTTCAGAGATTGGCTGAAGCTACATCTTTTGTTCATGATGAACATCCACAACCTGTTGAGGATGAGGAGGAAGATACACTACCTCCAAAAAAGAAAGTTTGGAATCACTTTCTGGGGAACAGACGGTAATAACAAAATATGTGCACTGCAATATTTATGTCAAGCCCTTAACCAGAGGCACTGCATTGAAGTATTCACATGGTACAAGTTCCATGTGGATGCCCTTGAACACAATTCATGAAAGGGTCTACAACTGGATGATGATGGGGAAAGCAGGTGCAGCAGGACAGTCCACCTCCACAGCCCCCTTGAGAGAACCATCATCAGCTGCAGTCATTACAATACCAGCTGCCTGTGAAGAATTGAGTGAGATGGTTACTCACTGAGCTAAGTGCCACATGCTTGATGCTGTAAAAATAGCTGTTGTGTGCACATACTTTCAGTACAGTAAAGAAGCATCACTGTAAGGTTGTTTTTTTGCTTCCTGTTACCACATAATGTTTTTTGAAGACTGAAGCAAGCTGCTTCTTTGCATTTTCCCATCCGTATTAAAAAAATAAAAAAAAAGGATTTCTTTTAAAACTGTTAAAAACCCCTTCTAGGGGAAAAAATGTCTTTTTAGAACCATCTTCTGGTCAAACAAAGAGATAACACTGTGTTTATAATGTGTAAGTGACCGTATCATTGTGAGACGGGGTGTGTCAGTCTGTGCACCAGTGTGAGCGAAGCTGGGGGATTTGCGGGGATATGGGCCGTGCAAGAAGCCAGGTGTGAGTTGTATACCAAACAGTTTTGTTGCTGGTACTGTGGGAAGAAGTTTTCAGAATGCTAAAGTGGAAACTAACCCATCTAGAGTTGAAGCTCAATGACATTGAAGAATTTGAGAGTATACGGAATGATTTGGAGAGTCGCAAGTAGCAAGGGGAGATGCACACTTGGGGGCCCATTAGGATGTTGGGCGGTGGCACCACTGCGGTGGTGGCGGGGCGGAAAAACAGCTTTTTCCTCCCGCGAGCAGCGGAACTCACGTCCACCACATTAGGACATCAAAACATAGGTCATTTCCAGTCCGCCTCGGAGCGCCACGCACCGCCATCAAAGTGCGCCCACCACCGCAGCGGTGGGAGCCATTCCGAAACTCACCGCCTTGCGGAAGGACGTCCGCCCGCTCAACAAATTAGGATGGCCCAAACAAGTCGACGCACCGCAGTGGAGACACCGCCCAGTGTAAGCAGGCGGAAACTCGACAGCGGAGCGAGATAGCCGAGACCCGGACCTGAACGCCATGAACCCAGCCCTCCATATGCACCCGGTGATGTTCCTCCTACAACACTATCGTCAGATGGGCCGCCGCGGATGCCGCCGCAGGTACACAACTACACAAATGCAACACACAACACACAGGCCGACACAGGGTCCAATCACCACACAGACACCCTGCTGGGGGTCACAACACATCCACAAGGGCACCCACACATCACCCACCTGACAACCAGGCACCCCTCAGCATCCGGGACACACATCGACCGCCAACCAGCAGCAACATCCCTGTCCCGCTCACGTCACTGCCGCGGTCAACACGTGCGCACTATGCAGAAGGCAGGGCCACTCCAAGGCATTGGCAGGGCACAAACACCACAGGGCCACACCACCACAAACCACACTGCAACACACCCCATCAAGTCACAGGCCAGGTGCCCATCCCGTGCACTCCCATGCACACCAACAAGCACTGCAACAAGCACAATACACACACTCTGCACCACACAACAAACAACCAGGGAGACAGCCACTGCAGCAGTGGCTGACAAGGAACACACAACACCAGTGCCACACACACTGAAGGCTCACAATCCTTGCCAGCACATACACACACAAACAAACACACACCCTGGGTGTAGCCACAAACACAACACACACACAGGGATGCCTCAACAAATGCCTGCACAAGAACCACACACACACACTACTGAAACACATACTGAACTCCAACAGAAACAGACATACCCTGTACTCCCAACTGGTGAAAAGCAATGGGAGCACAGACACAGCAGGAGTACACAACATCATCACTCAGGAACAAAACACACACACCATAACATAAATCACACAAGAAGTGCATCTGGACAAACACACACTGCCACATCAAACCTACCACAGATGCACATCAAACACCAATCAACAAATACCACAAGGCATCAGGGGATGCACATCAGGCAATGCCCAGGCCACATACACACAGCACTGCATGCCCAACAAGCAGTGGTGCATAACAAGCACAACAGCCACACACACACATGATCAACACAACCACATCACACACACCGCAGTTCAGCATTGCACAATTACTACAGCACACCCAGAAACTGAACCAATACCACATCCAACACCAACACATCCAACACAACAACTACACATGCACCACTCTGGGATACAAGATCCAATCCATCTCCACCAGAGCACTGGGCAGCACACACAGCTGAAGTGTACATGGCCACTACAGAATGATTAATATCACAAGGACAGCACCCATACGCCATTGTGGCAATGTCCAGAGTGGAACAACACTTATGGCCCAAGAACTACACCACAAAGCACAAGCTCACAAATGAAGCGATGGGGAGGCACACACACATGGAAACCAAGGGGACAGCTGACATCAAAGTGAAATACCCTGCTTGTCAGTAGCAGACATGTAATGGGTGTACCACACACAAATAGAGGGAGAGAAGACACACAATGGCAATGCACAAGGGGCACACATAGAGGATGGCGTAACACCACACACACCATGCCATACAGGAGGAGAAAAACCACCATGTGCCTGCAATGCATCACAAACACAAACACAATGCCAGTGTGGAGCAGCAGGGCCACACAGTCTACACAAACACTCCCAAGACACATTGAGGATCAATCAAACACAACACTGAAGTGCAACTCACACACTTTGCACACTTCAAACTTACAAAAACAACTAGGAGGAGTCACACACAACTGCATGGACACACCAAGCAGCTTACACAAGTGCATACAATCTTCTACACAGGGCAAGACAAAACAAACAACAGGTATACTACTCCTGGGTGACACATGTGTGTCTCTCACAATACAGGGGCACACATACATCCATTACAAACTTCACCCTTCACACTGGACACCTCTGCTACACCCAAGACCACACATCTCATGTAGGCCATGGTACCAAGACTAAGGACCAAAACAAGATGACCATACACATACACGGCTGGGCACACATAAAGGAATCCACACACATACATCATGACATATCTCAACCTGCTCCAAAACCTTAGCTCAGCATCACACCCTGTGCTGGCAGTGTCCCACAACCTGACATGTGAACAGTGTATCCAACAATAGCAAATCACTAGGAAGATAACTGCATGGCAGGTAAAATAGCCATCACAGATTACACTATTATCAGGGTCAGAATGGACTAAAGACCCTGTCACCCCTGTCTAAAAATCTGATGCCTGCAAAGGGCCTTGCAATGTTGAAGTGATACATAGAGCATTGGGCACAGCCAATCAAATGCAAACAGAAAAAAAAACTTTAATCAGCAAGGACACTGACAAAACACACAACAGAAGTAACTGTATTTTATTAGTAAAGTGGACATGTGATTTGTGCGTGACTATTTACATGAAGGTGGGGAATGATCAGTGAGTTGACAGTCATGGTCGATGATATGCAAGAGTAGACACCACATGGATGTGGTGACCCAGTCCAACAGACAAGTGCCATTGCCAAGGAAATGTGGGGAAAGACAGTTCAAACAGTCAATGTAGTGGGGAAGAGAGTTGCCATCAGGGCTGGCTCCGTGACTGGCGTGTGGCAGGTGCTTTGCCTCCGGGGACTCCCAGGCTCTTCTTTGGACGCCCCCTTGATCTGTTTGGCGGTAGGGGGGTCTGCTGACCGGCCAGCGGCATCAGGGGACTCGTCCCTCTCTGTTGGGGCAGGGGATGATGGTGCACTGTCATCTTGCTGCACAACAGGAGGGGGCTGTGGTGTTGTTTGGTAAACAGGCCTGTCCCTCTACAATGCCACTTGCTGGCCCATGAGGTTCACCATCTGTCCAAGGCGGTTGTCGATGGACCTCATCAGCAGGATGAGCTCCCTTAATAGTTCATCAGACCGGCCACTTTGTCCCTGGACCTCTTGGCATGCCTCCACAACTCTGGTGAAGTGATCCCGGGATGGTGTCCACTCCTCCCGAGGTCTGGGGGTGACCCTGGCCCTCCCACCTGCCCTGCTGCCACGGTCCTGTTGCCTCGCCACTCTGGGTCCACGCACACTCTCCCTGCCCTCCACAGTTGCTGGTGTGGCCTGGTCATCCCCTGGGACAGGGGGGTGCGGCAGGTGGTACTGGTGGTGGTGGTATTGGTGGCGGTGGTGGAGGCAGAGGCCTTGACTGCAGGAGTCTGCTGTGCTGTTGTTGGTGCAGCAGACGTGGTGGTGGGGAGGATGGGGTCCTGGGACCTCTGGGTCTGTGGCACACCAGATGGGACGGGCTGGAGCTCATCGTCCAAACTGTCCTGGGAGTCAACATCTGAGAGTCCTTGTACCGGGGGTGGAGACTGGCTCTGCTGGTCGATGTTCTGGTCCTCAGCAGTGAGTTCTTCATCACCTGTGGATTAGATGGGGAGTGGTCAGTGTTGTGCACTGTGCAAGTATTGTATCATCTGCGTTTCATTGACTGTCTGTACACTACACAATTATGAAGTCTCCACTAGTATTATTGATGGCAACACTCTGTGTAATTTCATAGTGCTGAGGAACATCATGTACTCATACATGTCAGGTGTCGATGCATTGCATGAAATTGTTGCTTTGTGTAGGGATGCAGGTCTCACACACACACACATCAGGAAGAGTTAAGATGGCTACCTACCTGTTAGCTGAGGGAGAACAGTGCAATGGCTGACACATGCTCCTGGGTGGGGGAGGCCTCCATGCTGCTGGAGTGTGGGACAGGGGGCATGCTGGGAGTAGTGATACAGGCCTCCCACCCCCAAACAGTGCTCCAATACAATATGGCTACATACCTGTAAGTCTGTTTGTTGACCAGTGCAATGGCTGACACATGCTCCTGGGTGGGGGAGGCCTCCGTGCTGCTGGAGTGTGGGACAGGGGGCATGCTGGGAGTAGTGATACTGGCCTCCCAACCCCAAAAAGTGCTCCAATACAAGATGGCTACCTACCTGTAAGTCTGTTTGTTGATCAGTGCAATGGCTGACACATGCTTCTGGGTGGTGTTGGGGGGGTTATACATCTTGGTAGGCTGTGGTAGAGGGGGTGTGGTGTGAGTTGTTGTACAGACCTCCCTCCCCCATACAGTCCTCCTATGGAAGATGGCTAGCTACCTGTTGGGTGAGGGTAGACAGTGTAATGGTGTTTGGGTTGTGCAAGGAAGTACTTCTCAGTGTGCTGGTTGCCATTTGTTTGTACTTACCAGCCTCTGTTCTGCCGGCTACTCCTGTGAGACTCTCAGGATGCAGTATGGCAAGCTCCTTCTCCTCCCATGGTGTGAATGTTTTCGGTGGGATGGAAGGGCCACTGCCAATCACGTTCGCCAGATGCCAGTTCTTGCTCCTCTTCTCTTTGACCACCCTTCTTGGATCTTGGGGTGGTCCCTACAGCATTGACCCTTTGGAATAACCTTTCCCACATTTGTGTCCTCGTGGCTAATGGTGTCTGTTGAACCAGGCTACCAAACAGTTGTGGCTCTACTCTCACTATCTCATCGACCATGAATGTCAACTCACTCTCTGTGAATTTGGGCATTTTCTGTGATGTCATGGTGTGTGGTGGTTGAAGTATTTGTGGGTGCAGGTGTGGTGGTGGCGGTTGTGGTGTTGGTGTGTGAGGTGTGTTGTGTGCTGGGGATTGTTGGTGCTGGTGTGATGGTGGTAGTAATGGTGGTGGTGGATGTGTGTGTGTGCTGTGCTCTTTTGACTCTCCTGTCAGATGCGGTGTATGGCCTTCTCTTCTGGGGTGTTGCAAAGGATTGTGGTCAGTGAAGGTGGTGGTTTTATACTCAGCTGTGTGGGTGTGTCCAAGTGGAATTTTGCTGTCAGGTGTGTTGTGGGAGTTGTCCTGTGCTTTAATATTTTTATTTGCATTATTTATGTTTTTTTGTATGAGTTTTATTATTTTGGGGGTATGGCTACTTTGATTTGTGCAATGTTTGGCATCACTGCGGGGTTTTGGAATCGTCCGCCATGTTTTTCATGTTCAGTCCGCTGCAGTGGCTATGCTGCCGCTCTTCCGCTACCTTTCCCATTCACTCCTGTGTGCGACCGCGGCGGTCGGGAACAGCGGTTCTGACAGCGGGACCCTCAGGGATATCCTAATTTCCCGTGCGGTGTCTCCGCTTTCCTTGCGGCGGGTTGTTGCTTTTCCGCTGCTTTTCTGACCGCCGCGGTCGGTATTTTTGACCTCACCACCCCGTCGGGCGGTTTTGGTAGGGCCGCTACCGCCGCGGTTGGTCTTTTGTGGCGGTTGATCCTAATTTGGCTGCCGGTTTATCCGCGGTCCTGGCGGGCGGTTGTTTTCCGCCTCCATGGCGGTCGGGGTGATTTTCCACCTGCTATCCTAATGAGGCCCTTAGCCAGCAATACGGTTAGAGCTATTGGGATCAGCAGTGACCACATAAGCAGGCAGCAGTTGATACCCAAAGCGTCTAAATAAATGGTGACCTACACTCTCATTCTTTTGCGTTTAGACTACGCCAATGCTCTTTACATTGGTCTTCCTGGATACCAGCTAAAAAAGCTACAGATCATCCAGAATGCGACCGCGAGGGCACTACTGGGTATTCCTGGTAGGCCTAGCACTAAGGAGCTTCTCCGGGATTTGCATTGGCTCCCGGTAGACCAGCATGATTTGTTAAGGCTCTTACGCCTGCCCACGGTGCTCTTTACAAAGTGGGGCCTTTGTATCTCAGGAGGCGCTTTATTTTCTATGTGCCTCCCAGACATCCCCGCTCTACGGGTCAATGCCTCACTGCTATACCCAGGTACCGCCTTGTTAGAATGGGAGGTAGCTCCCTCTCTGTCAGAGCGGCCAAGACCTGGAATGCCCTGCCCTTTGAGGTTCGGAACACCCGTGACCTCAGGCTGTTTAAAAAGCAGCTAAAACCTTGCTTTTCAAGTAACCACCTGGCCTCGGTCTACACCTCTCTGTCTCCTTTAATTGGCTTCCGTGCCTGGACACTTCTGAGTATCCATGCACGTTATAAATGGAGTTTAACATAACATACATGACAGTATTGGCTACAAGTCACAGCCAAAACCTACCAATAATCCAACACAGTTTAGAAATTTTGAATTTTAGAGACCTGCCAGGATTTGTTATTTACGTGCAGCGCAAAAAAGGTGCTGACCCAGGCTGGACCATGAACAGCTACGTACATATATTCCAATCTGTTGGAAGAAGCTATGCTGGAAAACTGATACCCTGAGCTACATTGACAACTGCAGGAGTGTGGGTTACGTGACAGAGAGACTCCAAGTGATTGACACTTCTGGGTTGCAACTTGTTTACATGATGCAGATAGAGCTATTTTACTTTGATCAATTTTAGGTTTTCTAATAAATTCTGGTCTGCTGAGCATCAGTGTGTGTATGGGGGTCGTTTTGGATGCATTAGTGTTTGGATGGACGAGTCAGTTTCTGCATTACTGTATGCCTGGGTTTGTCAGTGTATGCATTGGTATGTCCTTGGGTGTGTCCGATTATGCATCAGTGTGTCTGGGTGTGTTATTAGATGCATTAGTGTTTGGCTATGTATGTCAGTGTCTGCTTTGGTGTATGCATGGCTGTATCAGTGTCTGCATTGATGTATGCCTAGGTGTGTCAGTCTATGCATCAGTGTGTGTCTGGGTGCATTATTGTATGCATTAGTGTTTAGCTGGCTGTGTTAGTGTCTGCATTAGTGTGTGGTTGGGTGTGTAACTGACTGTATCAGTATGAGTATGGGTGTTTGAGACGCTGTATCAGTGTTTGGCTGAATGTTTAATTGGCTGCATTGATTTTTGACTGAGTGTCATTGGCTGTCTTAGTAGGTGCTTGGGTGTGTCAGTTTCTGTATCGAACTATGGCTTGGTGTGTCAGAGGTTGAATCAGTGTGAGCCTGAGCCTGTCAGTATCTGGTTTGTTTAGTGCCTGGGCATGTCAGTGACTGTATTGGTGTGTACATGAATGTGACAGTCTCATTGTGGTTTTATCAGTGTGACACAGTGTGTGAGTAGGTGTATGTGTGTGAGTGTGCTAACGGGTGTATCAGTGTATAACTGGGTGCATGAGTCACTGTGTCAGTGTGTGGCTTGGTGTTTGAGTGACTGTATGAATGGGTGTGTGAATGGCTGTATTGGATTATAAGTCTATGTAAGTATCTATTTGCATGTGTAAATGGATGTGTGACTAACTGTATGAGGTTTGATTGGGTGTATGAGTGTATCAGTACATGTGTGAATGACAGTATAGGTATGTGAGTTAATGTATGAATCCCTGTGTGTGTGTTTGTGACACATAAGTTAAATTACTAATACACAACACACTACAATTTAAACAAACAATTCACAAATAAACATATCATAATTAGTTTAACTATTTGCAAATTCACTTTGGTGCGCAAGTACTTCAGGAAGCACAAAACAAAGTGATGTTTGGACGCACCTTACTATACCATGAAGGGAAAAGAAGGTTACAGTTAAAAGTCTATACTGTCAAGTTTGCGTCAAAGAGTTATCCAAGGGTACTACAATTATTGATATGGGACAACTTCCATGTGGAATCACTTAAAAACAATCCCAGAAAGGGGCCACAACTAAATGATGTGGGAAAAAACCAGGTGCAGTAAGACAGTCATCTGTACAGCACCCTTGGGAGAACCACCACCAGCTGCAGTTATTAACCTGTTGCATGCTTCTGTCAGCCAACGGCCGTCGCGATCACTTCTTCTGTAGTGCTGTGCATGTCAGTTGGCCGACGCGGCCCCGTCCGCGCAATGAAACGCCCGCACAGCAGCGTATTTTGCGCCGCAGGTAACGGTTTAAACTATCACCTGCCTTCAAAACTTTAAGTGAGATTCTTATTCACTGTGTGAAATGCCACATGCTTGTCACCTTACAAATGTCTTCTGTGGGTGCATTTTCCCTTGTTTTACTGTTCTCAGGTACTACACTCATACACCAAAAATGATGTACTGTTGGAAGAATTATCACAGAACAGTGGGGGAAACAATCATAAAGATTGTGGAAAACAAAAACAAATCTGTATACAATAAGTATGTAAGAAATTACAATATGGAGAAGTTTAAGAATACCAATGTGCTTTCAAATTCAGTAAAGGCATCAAATTCAAGATACCAGGTGAACTTTGCTGTTTGAATCCGGAAAATGTTTTCAGGTACGTTAAGCAGAAATTTCAAACAATGCTGTCCTTCATCTGCAACAAAAAAAATCCACCTCTTGAAGAAATCAGTGATTTAAAGAGTACCAAGCAAGATGTGTTACTCATATTCCTATGCTGTTCTGGGTAAAAGATGCACCTAAATTTGGAACAGACACAGTTGAGTCTGTATGTTCTTTCATAGAATAGTGTATTACATGTTACATTCCAAAACCTTCTTCATTTTGATGTATCAAGTTTTTCAGATTTTTTTCAGGACAAAATTCTTAAAGTCTAAAGGGATTTTCAACCATCCTTAGATTTTAGCAAAGTGAATCACCAGGAAATGAACCATTGGCACAAACAAGCCACACTCAGTGAGTTACCCCCTCTTAATCTTGACAGTCTTAGAGACATATTGAGTAAAGTTAAATCTGGTTCCCTGGAGACCCATCCCATCCAAGTATCCACGTATCCTAGCTAAAATAACATTCCAGATACTCCTTATTTTATTGGAAATGGCTAACCTATCCCTGGCAGTGGGAACAGTCCCAGTAGCATGGAAACATGCCATGGTCAAAGAAATATTAAAAAAACCTAATCTGGACCCCCTTGACTTGACTTGGGCCATTATCGATTGATTTCCCAGTTTTCTGGGTAAGTAAAACCCTAGAAAAATGTGTCAATTTCAACCTCTCTGAATATTTAGAAAAACGCGAGATTTTGCACCCCACACAGACTGGGTTCAGACCCTACCACGGTACAGAGACTGCCCTTCTGTTGGAAATAGAAGAAGCCAAAAAACTGCTTGATCAATGAGGTTCAGCAGCCATTATCCTCCTAGATCTCAGTTCTGTATTCAATACAGTGCTTACATAGACAACAGGGGGAAGGAGGAGGTCTTGCTATAATCTTTAAAGACAAATATAACTGCAGAATTGAAGATTGTGAAATATCAGACTCAGATAGTGTCCGCTTCACTATTCAAATAACACCTAATAAATCTCTCTCAGGTCTACTTATCTATCGCCCACCGGGCTGCATAAAACAGTTCATAGGATCCCTATTAGAAACCACGTTAATGGCCGCGGCTCTTTCTCCTAATTTTTTAATTCTTGGAGACTTGAACCTTCATTTCGATGATCCCAATGACAAGGTTTCATCTGATCTCTGTTCAGATCTTAAAACGCTCAAGATAAGGCTTGTAAATAAAGAAGCAACTCATAATAAGGGTCATCTTTTAGACCCTATTTTCTCAAACTGTGATCAACTCTCCTCTACTTCCTCCCTTCCTATACCATGGTCCGACCATTTCCTAGTTCCATTTTCCTGGAAAACAGGTAGAGAGGTACATCGGCCAGTGCCGCTTCGTATTCTTGACAGGGCATGGCCCAAACTATCTTTGGAAGAGCTGACTCGAGCACTTGAACAAACTGCCCCTAACATTGATCCAGACCCATTGGCCGCAGATATCAGTTTCCGTAACTGGTTGAACAACTCCCTTGACCAGGTATTACCGCTGAAAACAGTAACAAAGAAAAGTTGCACTTTTAAGTCCCCATGGTATAATCTAGAGCTCAGAGACCTTAGAAAAACCTGCAAAAAATTAGAACGTAGATGGAGGAAAGATTGGGCAGTTAACAACAAAGAGGCATATCGCTCTGCTTTAAGACTATATAAAACCTCCCTGAAAAAAGCACAGATGGCTTTTTTTTAGACTAAAATCAATTCGGCCTCCAACTCTGCGAGAGAAACCTTTAAGATAGTTAAACAACTACTTAAGGTGCCTTCCCCTATTAACACCCTAGATTGCTCAGAAGAAAGATGCAATCAACTTGCAGACTTTTTTGACTCCAAGATAGTTAACATCCTTGAGAGTCTTCCTCAGAATCTCTCTACGCCGGATGTTGACTCTGAATTGGTAGCTGTCTCTGGCCCCCAGCTTGATTCTCTGAGCAGTATTACTAGGGAAAATTTTTGTAAAGCCCTATCCTCCATGAAAAGTGGCTCCCCGGCCGATCCTGCGCCCATGTATGTACTTAAGAAGATTGCAGACACGATTGCCCCTGTGGCAACAGAGCTTCTAAATGCCTCCTTCTTCTGTGGGGTCGTGCCACCCAGCTGGAAACAGGCAAGGGTTAAAACCCTTTTAAAAAAACCGGGTCTCGACCCCATGGACATGGCCAACTTCCGCCCGATCTCACTGCTACCTGGTCTTAGTAAGATCGCGGAGAGAATGGTAAATCAGCAGCTGTCCGGATTCCTGGAAAATAATCAACTGCTGAATAATTCTCAAACCGGCTTTCGACCGGGGCAAGGGACAGACACTGCCCTTTTAGTGGTAGCAGAAGAGGCAAGGTGCATCTTAGATTCAGGAGGATCCGCTGTTATGATCCTCCTGGATCTAAGCGCTGCATTTGATACGGTGGATCATAAAATCCTAATTCACCGTCTCGCCAAGGTGGGCGTTGCAGGAATGGCCCTTAAGTGGCTCACATCCTTTCTGAATAATCGATCTTTCAGAGTTTGTGAAGGTGGTCTGCTGTCTAAATCCACCCCCCTCCAGTGTGGTGTCCCTCAGGGCTCTTCATTGAGCCCTACTCTGTTCAACGTTTATATGGCCCCACTGGAGGAAGTAGTCGCCCCCTTTGGGATTAAAACAGTCACCTATGCGGACGACACCCAATTAGTCGTCTCGCTAACCCAACAAGACGGATGTTTTGATAACCTCTCCGCCTGCCTTGTTGAGATATTCTCATGGATGACCAGTTCGCGGCTTAAACTCAATGGAGCGAAAACTGAGATTATGCTCCTTGGTCATCATTTTTCATCTTTCCCTAAGGCCGCCTGGCTCTCCTGCCTAGGTGAGCTGCCCAATCCAAAGGAAAAAATCAAAAGCCTAGGGGTGTGGCTTGAGCCCGATCTGACTTTTAAGGCCCATGCACAGAAAGTTGCAGGGACCTGCTTCGGACTGCTTCGTTCAGTGCGGAAAGTCCTCCCACTCCTACTTCCTCAGTCTAGGACACTTCTGATTCAGGGGTTAATACTATCGAGACTCGATTATAGTAACGCCCTGTTTCTGGCAGCCCCGGAAGCCACCCTTAATATTCTCCAACGGGTGCAGAATGCAGCAGCCAGGATGCTTGCAGGCACATCGAGAAGATCTTCAGCCAGACCGGCCCTGAGAGCACTCCATTGGCTGCCAATACGCGAAAGAGTCATCTTTAAAGCGCTATGCGTCACCCACAGGGCTCTGCAGGGCAAAGGACCTCCGATTCTCAGGAGCCTGATATGCCCTTATAAACCACCTCGGGCTCTCCGGTCGGAGTGTGGCAATCTTGCAAGGGTACCCAGAGTTAGGAAAGCACGTACTGGGGGTCGCCGTTTTTCTTTAATTGCAGCAAAAAAATGGAACGCTCTCCCCAACTGGATCCGTGCAGAACCTTGCCATCTGAAATTTCGAAAGGCCCTTAAAACTATTCTTTTTCCCAAGGACCCCTAATTATTGGTTTCTTCCTCAGTTTGCTTATTGTTCTATTTTTCTGTTAGCGCTGGGACGCTTTCGGGCAGCCATGCGCTTTATAAATCTAATTTCATTTCATTTCATTTCATTTCAATATGGTGGACCACGACATTCTTGCCGAGAGAGTGCAGAAGGTGGGTATCTCAAGACAAGCCTTTTTTGCCTGACGTCCTTCCTTGAAAATATGTCCTTCCAGGTCTTTGACGGAGGCTGTATGTCAGATAATTTCTCCTTAGAATGCGGAGTACCTCGGGGCTCCTCCCTGAGTCCTACTGAATTTAATATTTATATGAGGCCACTTAGTGAGATCGTTCAGTCTTTTGGGATATCGATAGTGTCTTAGGCACAAAACATGCAATCGTTTTTCTCTCTCACTGATAGCCAGAATTCCCCTTCTTTCGCACTAGGCCTCTGTCTCATGAAAGTTGCTGATTCGATGAACAGCTCCTGCTTTATGCTAAATAGAGGAAAATTTGAGCTTATGATGGTAGCAACAACCTGGTGACTTCATGTAATCTGAACTGTCCAAGCTGTTTAGGCCCTTCGACTACTTCAAAAACTGCAAGAAAAAGCCATGGAATGTGGCTGGACTAATCTCTGAACTTTAACACCTAAGCAGTAATGCTCTCAGCCATTTGTTTTGGACTACTGAGGATGCATCAGAAAATTCTACCCTTCCTTCCTTCCTACCACTGCAACGGGGCTAGTTTTCCAGGCTATTATCTTTTCCTGCCTGGGCTACGGCAATTTTCTATATTTTGGTGGGTAAAGAGTCAGATTATCGAGTTGGAAATGTCGACTTGCACTAATATTGTGTGCAAAATATCGAGATACATAAATATCGACTGCAAGAGTATTGTGGTCAAGAATATCGAGTTTAAGGGAAGAAATATTGTTTTATAAAATATCAAAGTCATTAATATCGTTTGGCAAAATATAGGGGCCCATTAGGATGGCAAGCGGATTGCCCCCGCCAGGCTGGCGGTAGCCACCGCCGGCCTGGTGGGGGCAATCCGCCCACCATCCACACCTAAATAACCCCTGCCACATTAGGATGGCGGGGAGGGACCGCGGCGGACGGAAAGACAGTCCGCCGCTTTTCCGCCCCGGTTGCCTTGCGACCGGGGCGGAAAAGGTCCAATATGGTGGTGGTGTCTAATAGACACCGCCAGCCATACTAACATGGGCTGTTTCAGATGCTGCCACGGAAAGGCATGCGGTCTTCACTTTGGGAGCCCCATGTGGGCCCCCATAGTGAAGGAGAGGTGGGGGGTGCACACAGGGATACATGTGGTACGCCCCTGCATTTGCATAAACAAAGCGGCAGGCACTGAGCGGTGCCTGCCGCTTTGTTTATGCAAATGCATACGTGCATTTTTAGCATTGGGGCAGGTGGCGCTGAGAGCACCGCCCGCCACAATGCAAAAAATGCAGGATGCACCCGCCACAGTGGCGGGCGCATCCTTATACACCCCACGGGCGGTCCCAATCACCGATAGGATGGCGGGCGGACTAAGTCCGCCCGACAACCTCATGACCCCCATAGTTGTTAAAAATATTATTTTTTTACTTAGTGTTATGTATTTTAATATGTATTTTAAATGTATGTGCTCTATTTTTTTGTCTAAGTATTGTATTTGTTTTTTGATATATATGTTACATTTTTAAAAGTTATTCATTTTATTTAAATTAAATTGTGCGTTTTAGTTCCATAGCGGGTTGTGGCTTTCATAGGGGAATAGGGTGGGAAGTAATTTAATTATATTAAATTGAATATAAATTTATATCTATCAGTATATATTTATTTTTGATTTTATCGTGTTAATTGTGGGAATACATTTATAATTAATTAATTAATAATTGGCTGTTAATTTTTATTGAATAATTATTTGGTAAAAATGTTAATTGTTTAATTTTTTTAAGAACGGGGGTTTATAGGATTGTAGGGAGGGTAATAGTTTAATTATAATTAATGTATTCATATTTTTATGAATTAATATTTATTTTTAAAAAAATTTATATTGTTAATTGTGGGAACTAATTTGTTGTTAATTATTGATTAATTTTTTTGTTATATATTAATAATTAATTTGTAATTATTTTAATTGTGTCATGTTTTAGGAGCAGGTTGTGAGTTGTTAGGGGTAGGGTGGGAAGGGATTTATTTCAATACATGTATTAATATTTTTAATATAATATTTATTGTTATTTTATAGTGTTAAATGCGTGAATTAATTGATTAGTAATTTATATTTTGATTGTTAATGGTTACTAATTAATTAATTAATTGATAATTAATTATGTTAATTGTGTCATGTTTTACCAAATTAGTGGTGGCATTTATAGGGGAAAATGTTGGGAAGTAAATATTTTTAAATGAATTAATGATACGTTATTAATTTTTTTTTAAGTTCAAGTTTATTGAAACCAACATAGCAAAACGTATGAGAGAACAATGCAGCAAAACAGAATGAGATGATAATAAGCCAGAAAACGGTAAAATAAAAGGCTCATTCAAATGGAATCAATAAACACTTATAGCTAAATCTTAAGGGGAAAAGGAGGGGAGAAATAATACAAGGGTACATTTAAAAAAAGTATAATAAGCGTTATAATAAAAGTTATAATAAAAGGAAAAACATTGTATGTATAAAAGAATAACAAAAGGAGAGAATGATAAAATAGAAAATACATCTCAATAGCCACATATGGAAAAATGAAGTAAAAGACAACTAAAAGATACTTATGGAGGCTTCTGAACATCATCCGAGGGATTGGCATGAGCAGCAGTCGTGATAGAAGGAGGGGAGGAGAGTGTGGAAAGGTAGGTAGTAAGTGGAATCCATAATAGGTCTCTCACAGTGGCGTCACTGGGGTTGGTGTCACCCGGTGCGGGTAACTCATGGTGTCACCCCCTCACGACTTAATGCATGGACCACCTCTGTCGGAAATGTACGGCACTAGGTACTGTCTTACTCCCTCTAGCTCCCTCTCTCTGTTTTACTCCTCTAGCTCCCTCTGTCTCCCTCTCTCTGTCTTACTCCCTCTAGCTCCCTCTCTCTGTCTAGCTCTCTCTAGCTCCCTCTCTGTTTTACTCCCTCTAGCTCCCTCTGTCTCCCTCTCTCTCTGTCTTACTCCCTCTAGCTCCCTCTCTCTCTGTCTTACTCCCTCTAGCTCCCTCTCTCTCTGTCAAACTCCCTCTAGCTCCCTCTCCCTCTGTCTTACTCCCTCTAGCTCCCTCTCTCTGTCTTGCTCCCTCTAGCCCCCTCTCTCCCTCTCTTACTGCTTCTAGCTCCCTCTCTCCCTGTCTTACTCCCTCTAGCTCCCTCTCTCTCTGTCTTACTCCCTCTAGCTCCCTCTCCCTGTCTTACTCCCTCTAGCTCCCGCTCTCTCTCTTACTCCCTCTAGCTCCCGCTCTCTCTCTTACTCACTCTAGCTCCTTCTCTCTCTTACTCCCTCTAGCTCCCTCTCCCTCTGTCTTGCTCCCTCTAGCTCCCTCTCTCTGTTTTACTTCCTCTAGCTCCCTCCCTCTCTCTCTCTCTCTGTCTTGCTCCCTCTAGCTCCCTCTCTCTGTCTTACTCCCTCTAGCTTCCTCTCTTTCTGTCTTACCCCCTCTAGCCCCTTCTCTCTTACTCCCTCTAGCTCCCTCTCTCTCTCTTACTCCCTCTAGCCCCCACTCTCTCTGTCTTGCTCCCTCTAGCTCTCTCTCTCTCTCTGTCTTACTTCCTCTAGCTCCCTCTCACTCTGTCTTGCTCCCTCTAGCTCCCTCTCTCTTACTCCCTCTAGCTACCTCTCTCTGTCTAGCTCCCTCTCTCTCTGTCTTGCTCCCTCTAGCTCCCCCTGTCTCCCTCTCTCTGTCTTACTCCCTCTAGCTCCCTCTCTCTCTGGCTTACTCCCTCTAGCTCCCTCTCTCTCTGTCTTACTCCCACTAGCTCCCCCTCTCTGTCTAGCTCCCTCTAGCTCCCTCTCTCTCTTACTCCCTCTAGCTCCTCTCCCTCCGTCTTGCTCCCTCTAGCTCCCTCTCTCTCTATCTTAATCCCTCTAGCTCCCTCTCTCTGTCTATCTCCCTCACTCCCTGTCTTACTCCCTCTAGCTCCCTCTGTCTCACTCTCTGTCTTACTCCCTCTAGCTCCCTCTCTCTTACTCCCTCTAGCTCCCTCTCTTTATGTCTTACTCCCTCTAGCTCCTTCTAGCTCCCTCTCTCTTACTCACTCTAGCTCCTTCTCTCTCTCTTACTCCCTCTTGCTCCCCCTCTCTCTGTCTTGCTCCCTCTAGCTCACTCTCTCTGTTGTACTTTCTCTAGCTCCCTCTCTCTCTCTTGCTCCCTCTAGCTCCCTCTCTCTGTCTTACTCCCTCTAGCTCCCTCTCTTTCTGTCAAACTCCCTCTAGCTCCCTCTCTCTCTGTCTTACTCCCTCTAGCTCCCTCACTCTGTCTTGCCCCCTCTAGCCCCCTCTCTCCCTCTCTTACTGCTTCTAGCTCCATCTCTCTGTTTTACTCCCTCTAGCTCCCCCTCTCTCTCTGTCTTGCTCCCTCTAGCTCCCCCTTTCTGTATTACTCCCTCTAGCTTCCTCTCTCTCTGTCTTACTCCTTCTAGCCCCCTCTCTCCTACTCCCTCTAGCTCCCCCTCTCTCTCTCTTACTCCCTCTAGCCCCCTCTCTCTCTGTCTTGCTCCCTCCCTCTCTTTCTTACTCCCTCTAGCTCCCTCTCACTCTGTCTTGCTCCCTCTAGCTGCCTCTCTCTCTCTTACTCCCTCTAGCTCCCTCTCTCTATCTAGCTCCCTCTCTCTCTGTCTTGCTCCCTCTGGCTCCCTCTCCCTGTCTTACTCCCTCTAGCTCCCTCTCTTTCTGTCTTCCTCCCTCTAGCTCCCTCTCTCTCTATCTTACTCCCTCTAGCTCCCTCTCTCTATCTAGCTCCCTCTCTCTCTGTCTTGCTCCCTCTAGCTCCCTCTGTCTCCCTCTCTCTCTGTCTTACTCCCTCTAGCTCCCTCTCTCTCTCTGTCTTACTCCCTCTAGCTCCCTCTCTCTGTCTAGCTCCCTCTCTCTCTGTCTTACTCCCTCTAGCTCCCTCTCTCTGTCTAGCTCCCTCTAGCTACCTCACTCTCTGTCTTACTCCCTCTAGCTCCCTCTCTCTATGTCTAGCTCCCTCCCTCTCTCTGTCTTACTCCCCTAGCTCCCTCTGTCTCCCTCTCTCTCTGTCTTACTTCCTCTAGCTCCCTGTCTCTCTGTCTTACTTCCTCTAGCTCCCTCTCTCGCTGTCTTGCTCCCTCTAGCTCCCTCTCTTATTACCTCTAGCTCCCTCTCTCTCTGTCTTGCTCCCTCTAGCTCCCTTTCTCTCTATCTTACTCCCTCTAGCTCCCTCTCTCCGTCTAGCTCCCTCTCTCTGTCTTACTGCCTCTAGCTCCCTCTGTCTCCCTCTCTCTGTCTTACTCCCTCTAGCTCCCTCTCTCTCTGTCTTTCTCACTCTAGCTCCCTCTCTCTCTGTCTTTCTCACTCTAGCTCTCTCGGTCTTACTCCCTCTCCCTCTCTGTCTTACTCTCTCTAGCTCCCTCTCTCTCTTTGTTACTCCCTCTTGCTCCCTCTCGCTCTGTCTTGTTCTCTCTAGCTCCCTCTCTCTGTCTTACTCCCTCTAGCTCCCTCTCTCTATGTCTTACTTCCTCTAACTCCCTCTCGCTATGTCTTGCTCCACCTAGCTCCCTCTGTCTTACTCCCTCTAGTCCCCACTCTCTGTCTAGCTCCCTCTCTCTCTGTCTTACTCCCTCTAGCTCCCTCTGTCTCCCTCTCACTCTGTCTTACTCCCTCTGTCTCCCTCTCTCTCTCTGTATTACTCCCTCTAGCTCCCTCTGTCTCCCTCTCTCTCTCTGTATTACTCCCTCTAGCTCCCTCTGTCTCCCTCTCTCTCTTACTCCATCTGTCTTCCCTGGATTTGCATAAACAAGAGTGCGAGCAACAGGTGGCACTGCAGTGAAGAGCAAGCTGAAATTTGGAACTGGTTCACTGGAAAACTGGACTGTGCAAGATACTGAAAAATAGGAAACCATGCACCCTCAGATGAGCTAGGCTGCTATAGAGTTGCCTTGTGAGCAAAGAAAATTGCAGTCAAGCATTGCAGATCTCCTGCGAGACGCTGGCGAGTGTGAACAGCATGAGGAACAAGCTTGCACAGGGAGCGACGGTAAAGGTGAGAGCAGAGGCGAGGCTGCAGTGCAGATTGGTGTCACCCCTTTGTGTTGGTGTCACCCGGTGCGGTCCGCACCCCCCGCACCCCCCTAGTGACGCCACTGGTCTCTCATATAGCAAGGGAAACAGGGGTCACGTAATTGGTGTCAAGTCTATGATGAAAACAAATACCGTTCCACCAATCAGAGTAAGTGACCTTTGTGAGATCCTTCCAGTTGGAGGTGATCAAGTGAAAGGCGACTGCAAGAAAAAGGTCAAGAAGTTTAAAATGAGAAGGGGATTGAGGTAAGTCTGGGGATAAGGAACCTAGGAGGACATTAGAGGGGGAAAAGGGGAGAGACATGTTAAAAATAATATTAATACGGGACCAGACTCAACCCCAAAAAGCAACAATAGGAGGGCAATGAAATAACATGTGGGAGAGGTAAGCACTTAAACATGGACAGGACCAACATTTGGGGGATAGATCAGGGGAGAACGAGGCCAATTTTGCCGGAGTAAACACCAAACGCTGGTAAAGGAAATAAAGAGTTTGGGTAGTATTGGCCTCTCTTGACGTTTTATGGATTTTTAACCATAATTTGTCCCACAAGGGGATCGGCCAGAATGTTGACAGATCACGTTCCCAAGCCAATTCAGTTTTCGATTTGAGGCGTGTAGATGGGGAAATAAGACATCGGTAAATACAAGAAGTCGAAGGAGAAGTACGTAGGAGAGGAAATAAAGTAGAACAGGACGGAGGTAGATCAGAAGATATGGGAAGAGAGTGCATATATTGAAGAAGAGAAGAAATGAGAAGATCATATTTTTTCCGAAAAGAAGTGGGAAGATGAAATTGAGTTTGAAGATCCTGGAAGGAGAGAGGAACGTTATCAGACAGAAGCTGAGAAATCCAAAATAAACCTTTGGATTTCCATGATTTCCAGAAGAAAGGACGATTGTTGATGCGAAGTGCTTTATTATGCCAGATAGGTTGTTGAGATAAAGAGAGGAGAGAAGGATAAGAGGAGGGTAAAAGTGGAGAAAAAAGATGATACGAGTGAGCAATAACAGGGAAGTGTAAGAAAGAGGTCTTAGCAGAAAAAGTGAGAGCTTCAGGAAAGTCGAAAGGCGAGATAAAGGATTTTTCCAAGGACAACCAGACTGGAGGGTAAGTGGGAGTGTCCAAAGAAAGCCAACGAGAGGCCTGTTTAAGGATAAAAGAAGAGTGATAAGACTTGAAGTCAGGAAATTTAAGACCACCGATCGACTTATCCTTTTTTAAAAAGGACAATGCGATGCGTGGAGGTTTATTCTTCCAGAGAAATTTCTGTAGAAGAGAATCCAAGTGTTTAAAATAATAGATAGGTATGCGGACTGGTATCATAGAGAGTGAATAAAGAATGACAGGGCAAGCATCATTTTAATCGAGTCTAGTCTTCCCCACCATGAAAGATCAAGGGGATGCCATCTAGTAACAGAATCAGTGAGTTTTTTAGTGATATATTCAAAATTAGCCTTCAAGGTGGTGGGAATAGTAGGGGAGAACCATAATCCTAAATACTTAATTTTGAGAGGTTGCCAGGAAAAACCAGTTTGATGGAAAAAATGAGGAAGACATAGGATATTGAGAGGTAAAACTTCGCATTTATCGCGATTGAGGCGATATCCAAAAACTGAGGAGAAAGCATCAACCTGACGAAGAAAAGCAGGTAGAGATGATTCCGGGTTAGAGCAATATAAAAGGATATCATCTGCATACACAGACAGTTTAATTTGATTGGGACCTGGGTTATAGCCAGTGATTTGGGCATCCTGTCGCAACTTTGTCAGGAACGGCTCCAGGGCTATAATAAACAAAAGAGGGGATAGGGGGCAACCCTGCCGGACACCTCTAGAGAGGGAAAAATAATCAGAAATGTTCCCGTTAGCGAAAATGGAAGCTCTAGGGCCTGAATATAAAAGGGAGATGAGAGAAATTAATTTAGGGGGGAAGCCAATCCAAGTGAGGGCGTGGAACATAAAATCCCAACCGATCCTGTCAAAGGCCTTTTCGGCGTCCAAAGTAATGGCTGCAAGCGGATACTGTAACGAACAGGCTTTACTCAATACATTAAAGAAAACTCTAGAGTTGTTGGAAGCTAAACGACCCTTGACAAAGCCGGATTGTTCGGGCCCAATGAGTTCAGGGAGGATGGGACCAATACGCAAGGCAAGCAATTTGGCAAAGATCTTATAGTCCGTATTCACAAAGGAAATAGGGCGGTAGTTCTTACAAAAAGAGGGGTCCTTGTTATCCTTAGGGATAAGGCAAATCATGGCTTCTTGAAAAGTACCAAGGGAAGAGCCATTCGCAATAAAAGAATTGAATAGGAGGAGCATGCGTGGAAGAAGAAGTTTAGAAAAATGGGAATAGAATTCAATAGAAAAACCATTGGGGCCAGGCGCTTTGCCACGTCTTAAAACAGAGACTGCGTTGGAAAGCTCCGGAAGAGTAATATCGGTTTCAAGAGGAGCAAAATCAATGTGAGAAGAAGGAGGAGAGGCAAGGGAGTGAAAGTAGGAGGATAAGTCAGAGGAAAGAGGTTGAGATTCAGGTGTATAAAATTGTTTATAGAAAGTGACGAACTCCTGTAGAATAGCTTCATCTTTAAAATGGGAAGTGCCACCAGAGTCTATGATGGAAGCAATGCGGGTACGCTCCTGACGAGTTTTCAAATAAGAGGAGAGAACTGTGCCGTGCTGACCTACAGACAGTTTGAGGGGGCAGACTGAAAGGAAACCTCGTTCCCCTGCAGGCCGTGCGGACCCCTGCGCCACACCTCGCGTTTCCCGCTTCGCGGGAAACGCTCGCAGCTGGGGGTCAAAGGAGCCACAGGGTGAGGCAAACTACACCGCCCACAAATCTCCTGGCCTGCTGAGAGGCGTGCTACCGCCAGGACATCGCCAGGACACGCCCCACAGGTGATTAAAATCGGATCCAGCCTCCCACACCTCGGGAGAGAACTGTGCCGTGCTGACCTACAGACAGTTTGAGGGGGCAGACTGAAAGGAAACCTCGTTCCCCTGCAGGCCGTGCGGACCCCTGCGCCACACCTCGCGTTTCCCGCTTCGCGGGAAACGCTCGCAGCTGGGGGTCAAAGGAGCCACAGGGTGAGGCAAACTACACCACCCACAAACCTCCTGGCCTGCTGAGAGGCGTGCTACCGCCAGGACATCGCCAGGACACGCCCCACAGGTGATTAAAATCGGATCCAGCCTCCCGCACCTCGGGAGAGAACTGTGCCGTGCTGACCTACAGACAGTTTGAGGGGGCAGACTGAAAAGAAACCTCGTTCCCCTGCAGGCCGTGTGGACCCCTGCGCCACACCTTGCGTTTCCCGCTTCGCGGGAAACGCTCGCAGCTGGGGGTCAAAGGGGCCACAGGGTGAGGCAAACTACACCGCCCACAAACCTCCTGGCCTGCTGAGAGGCGTGCTATCGCCAGGACATCGCCAGGACACGCCCCACAGGTAATTAAAATCGGATCCAGCATCCCGCACCGCGGGACGCGCGCGGGCGGCGCAGGGCTAAGCCCGGGCAAAGGGCGGGCAGTCTGTGGCAGTCAGGGGCTGTCAAGGCTGGGCTGGGCCACGTCCCTTTCCTCTCTAACAGCAGTGTCCACATACGGCCCGTGTGAGGCCCCCTGGGGTCCCCTACCATTATGTCTACCCGCTCTGGAAAACTTCTTAGGAGTGAAGGTGAAAGAGGAGCCATTACCGGGAGCCCTGTTATTGGAACCATGGACCGCTTTATTACTAGGGTGGCGGCTGTAATAGAAAAGGAAATTGCCATGTCTGAGTGGCGCCTATCGGAGGTCTACCTCCCTGCAAGACGTTCTTCCCTGGGGGCTGCTGCTCAGGCTTTTACACCTGTCAGTGAGCGGGTTCACTCCGTCTCCCCCGCTGGCGTTTCCGGAGACTCTACAGACCCTTCCCAGTTGCTCGAAATAGGGCAAAATATAGACAGGCTGGAACTCCTTGCCGCGCTTCTACCTAGTGGCACTGAGGAAGAGGGTGGTCTTAGTAAATCATTGCCACCAGTATCACCTAAACCCCTAAACGTAGCCACCAGCCAGCCTCTATCACCAATACCGCCCACCCCAATCATAGTAATATCAGATGAGGTGCCAGACGGGGTGTCCCCTAACATTCAAACTCCTGAAACTAGGCTGGATAAAAGGTCCGTAAACAAAAAGGCAGGAAAACGTAAACAAGGTAGGTTGGTGAGACAGGCCGCTCTTTACCAAAGAGCAAAAAAGCCTTCTGGAGTTGGTGTGAAAATCCCTAGGGGCCGGTCAACAGAGAATGAAGCGGACATAGAGGGGGGTGTTGTGGTCTCTCCAAAGGGGCCACTTATAAATGATAACTCCGCTAATATCTCCGATGTTCCCAAGCCCACTAACCCGGTAACTATCGAAAATATCCTGGAGAAGGTAAATAGTCTTCTGATGCCCCTACTAATACAGGTTAAGGGTTTGGGGGCGAGGATAGATAAACTTGAACAATCAACCCTTGACGGGTTCCATTCACTCAAAACTACATTTAAACAACTAGCCAGAGCGAGTGAAAACCTTGATATGGGTGTAAGGGGGAGCGAACTACCACCACAGAAAGACCCTAAACCCCCAAAATGTTAAAATAAGGTTGAAAGTAATAGAGCACAAACCTCAGCTCCCAAAACTACTTCTACCTCCTTAGTAGGGCCAAAACCTAAGGGACCTCCAGTACACTTAGAGGCTGCTACAAATAAGTCTAAGCCACCCCCACAAAAACAGCAACAGACAGCTAGCGGTAAAGTGAAAGATATTCAAACATCACGCACAGGTGAAAAAGCCCAAAAACTAGCACCAGGGAAAGCTACTAGACCTGTCCCCCAACCTACAGCTCAAACTACTACCCTACCGGGCCCTAGAAATCCAGTACGACGGATCCCCCCAGTAAACCTCCCGCCAGACTTTCAACCCTTTGTTGCTGTCTTAGTAAATGTACCCCCCCTCAAGGAAGGCCAAATGGAAAACCATCAATCCCTCAAAAATAAATGCATTCATTGGCTTAAGTCAAACAAGCCAATCCCTTTGGGTGTGGATGGGATCATCTTAAGTGTTCGCAGGGTTGAGTGGGTAGGGCAGGGTAAAAAAACTCAGGAGGGGGATTGTATAATAATAAATTTTCAAGACCCTAGAGTAGTCCCTTCCATCTGTACTCCAATTAGAAACATGGGGGCTCCGGGGGTTAAAGTAGTAGATTTATCCTACTTTTACCCCAGACATATTGTTAGTTTAACTGGAGGAAGTTTGAGCCCCCCCAGTTTCGGCCAAAATTGGGAGACATGTTGGGCAGGAGCTGCTGGGGGTTCAGAGGCGAATCCCTTGTGGATACCAGGGTCCCACTGACTGGAGGAGGCTGACCCCAGGATAAGTAGGAATAAAGAATCTGTGAGTAGAGTAGATCCAATTGGAGTACCATCCCCCCAAACTGTCCCTCTCTTAATTGATGATATTAGCGAGATGACAACCTTTAAAGGTATTCCCCAAGATCCTTGCCCCCTTCAGGCACCCTTGATGAGGGCCATAGACAGGGATTCTCTTGCGTCCAGCGACATCCCAGTTGTGACGGACCTAGCTTTTAAGGTTTTCAGCTGGAATGTCGCAGGGATTGCAAGAAATTTGGCTCTACCCGATTTTACTGCTTGGGTGGATGAGCACTCCTTGTGCATCTTCCAAGAGACGTGGAGCCTGGTACCGGTACACAGGGTGGGATTCTCTTCTTATTCCGTCCCTGCACGAGCTTCGGAAACAGGGAGAGGGCGACCGTCAGGCGGCCTACTCATTTGGGTTGCAGCCTCCCTTGACTGCAGTGTAAAGGAGCTTTACACAGGCTGCCCTGACATCCAAAACATCACCTTAACAGATCAAAGGGGAAGACTGATTCTAAATGTTTTCAACGTCTACGCTCGTGGGACTAAGGGTGGGAGAAAGTCACCCGTATTATCTCTCCTTGAAACCCTCTTAAATAAAACCCCACATAAGATGTGCACACTAGTAGCGGGTGATATGAACTGCACGTTCGAGCCTTTGGGGTCGGACGTTGCCATTGACCAAGATGAGGAGGATTCTAGGCTGGGGGTCCCTGTACTAGACATCCCATCTGTCAGGAGGTGGTCAGAAGTGGCGCTTCAGCTATACTCCCTGACCCTTGAATTCAATCTAAGGGCAGCCAATGGGAGGACAATCTCAGACAGGGGGGGGGCCCATACATACAATAGACCAGGACATACCTCCAGGATAGATTACCTGCTAATAGATGTATATCTATGGAAACACGTGAGGGATATGCTGGTGGTCGCCACGACTGAAAGTGATCACAACTCACTTTCATTAACCATGGACTATTGGTGGCGACCAGTGAGAAAGGGTGATAATAACTTGGTAGTTGTACCCCCCGACGAGTCTGAAGTCTCGCCCTGTGGTAGACGCTTAAAATGGGCCAAATTGGTCCTCTCTGAGGCAAGGGTTGGGGAAATTTCATCCCTCTTAAATCATGCGATGTCAACCCTGGGGTCCCCCCTTGAAGGGGTGGGTGGAGTGAGTAGGCTTTTTGTTTCCTTAGTGGAGGCCCTGACAAACGTGTTCACCACTCACTCTAGTAAATCGGGTAATAAGAAATCTAAAAACCTAGAGGATGGCTGGTATAACCAAGTATGTAGGTCGCATAAGGCAAAGCTAGTAGAGGCAGTAAAGCATAAATCCCACAGTGACATTCAGGAAGCAAGGAAGGCATACAATAGATCCCTCAAAACTGCTAGGGAGGAGTGGGAAAACAAATTCTGGGATGACCTGCTCCAAGCTAGTAAAAGTAGGGACCCAAGATCCTTTTGGAATGCTATAGCCAAACGAATAGGCCCGAGGGAGCTATTAGACCCTGTAACATCCCCCCTCAAAGTTGGGTCAAACACTTTGGGGCTCTATACCTTCCGCCAGAAGGGGAACTGAATGCCTGGACGAACTTGCAACTAGTAATTGAACCTCACACCTATGACCTCTTCACCCCCTTAGAGATTGAAAAAGTAATAGGGTGGGTAGCCCCACGCAAGGCAGCTGGCCCAGACGGCCTTCCAGGGGACCTTATGAGGGCTTACCCAGTGGAGTGGGGAAGGGTTATCGCCGCTCTCCTCAATGACATCATGATGGGAGGGTCAGTACCCGAATCCTGGAAAGGGGCGGTGGTGGTCCCGATTTACAAAAAAGGGTGTAGAGAATCCCCAGGGAACTACCGCCCTATAAGCCTGATAGACTCCACTCAAAAGATAGCAGGTAAAGCTATACTCGGGAGGATTCTCCATTGGGTGGAGGAGAATAAGATACTATCGGACTTCCAGGCAGGTTTTCGGGCTGGAATGGGGACAATAGAGCAGGTGTTTAGGTTGGCACTTCTGGGGTGGAAGGTGGTGGAACTAGGCAAGGGCAGTCTCTATTTGGCCTTTATAGACCTGAAGACTGCCTTTGACCTAGTCCCCCGGGAAGAACTATGGAGGGTACTTTACGAGTTGGGCTTACCCCCTTATATCTTGTCCCTCCTCATTAACCTCCATGCCCATACCTTCGCACAGGTTCGCTGGGGAAAAAACGGAGAGCTCACTGAAAAAATACCGGTGTCCAGGGGTGTAAGACAGGGCTGCGTCTTGGCGCCCACCCTATTCTCATTATATGTGAATGGGGTGGT
This sequence comes from Lissotriton vulgaris, assembly GCF_964263255.1. Lineage (NCBI taxonomy): Eukaryota > Metazoa > Chordata > Amphibia > Caudata > Salamandridae > Lissotriton > Lissotriton vulgaris. The sequence continues at coordinate 398,630 of NW_028255036.1, read as the reverse complement.
AGAATATCTTCAATTAGAACCAGCCGATACCCCCTGTCTTGGAGGAGTGCGGATCCCCACCCTGCTTTTTGCGGACGACACGCTTTTGATCTCGAAGACCCCACAAGGCCTCCAGAAATTGCTAACCCGTTTTCAGGAATTTTGTGCCGCAAAGGGTTTAGCAATTAATGTGGACAAAACAAAATATCTGGTTCTAAACCCCCCAAAGAAACTAGGCCGCCGACCTATGCTCAACTCTGTTGCCCTAGAGAAAGTATCCGAATTCGACTATCTCGGAATTCGGATAACGGACAGAATGACGTGGGCACCTCATATTGACAAGATGGTTCTTAACCATAAGAGAGTAGGAGGAGCTCTCTTGAGGGAGTTTCTGGCTTCATCCAGGAGATCGCTTACCCCAGTAATCGACATTTACAAGGCCAAGGTAGTTACATCAGCCTTGTATGGGGCAGAACTGTGGGGGCACTGTCGTATGGACACCCTGGCAACAGCGGAGAGCAAGTTATTAAAATCCATCATCGCTATTCCCCTGAGCACACCGTCCATACCAGTGTTGCTGGATACAGGCTGCAAAAGCATCGCAGATCAAGCCCAACTTCGCCCTCTCCTCCTATGGACACGAATCTGGAGAGGTGAGGAGCTAAAATCCTATGCGGATGGCCTGGGGGAAATAATGAGCATGGGTGGCTGGGTAAAAATAAGATGGCTGAGAGACACTAAAAAGCTACTGGAGAAAATCGGTCTGGGGGATTGCTGGTCATCACGCTCTGCTCCTCCGAAGGATGTTGTCAAGAGCCTTTTTTGGAAATGGACGGCGGAGCACTTAATTGCAAATCCGAACCATTGTAAGTCTACTGCCGCCTTTCTACTAATTAAAGACATTGTGGTATTCGAGCCCTACTTGGACCTTATTACCCTCCCTTTTGACCGAGCTTTATAGTTTAAATTCAGAGTTGGCTCTCTACCGCTTGGAGCTGTGGTATCAAACTGGAAATCAGCGGCTCAATTGTCCCCTAACTGTGCTTGTTGTCCGAGTAGGATAGAGTCAATCTCGCATGTCCTGTTTGAATGCCCGGACTATGCAAAGCCCAGGAGCTTTTGGTTGAAACCACTTTGCCGAAACATGGGCACACGTAGCTACTTAGTAGCTTTGCGCATCCTAATGACGGACACATCCCCTACAGTTGTATGTGGAATAGCTACATTTTTAAAACAGTTTTGGCTTATTCGTTGCAAGAGACTGTCAGTAGCGGTTTAATTCTTTTTAGATAAATTATTATGGGCATCTTATGTCCTTTTATTCTTTTTAACATGAGTTCATACTGACTTCTTAAAGTGATGTATTTTTTTGTACAATGTCAATGTTTGTATTGTATATGTGCTTATAAGATATCTTGCATATCGAATAAAAGCTTATGACTGACTGACAAATAAGAGGCTACCAGCTTCCCCACTTTTATTCTGGCCTCCGTAATAGCGAGCACTACTTTTCAAAAGATAGGAAGCCGCAGCATCAGTGGACATTTTATTAAAAGCAATTTTGGCAGTAATAAGTTCTTTTAAAGAAGGATCTGTAGGTGAGCGGTAATAGGAGTATTCTAATTGTTTAATTTTAGAAAGGAGTTGGGAAGATTATACCTCAAAGTTCTTCTTTTTATGAGAAACATAATGCATTATAAAACCTCTAGCGGTTGCTTTAAAAGAATCCCAAATGATAGATGGTGAGGAGTCAGAAGTAGTGTTGGTGTTGAAAAAATCTTCGATAAAGGAACTGAATTTGCCTGAAAACTTAGGATCCGCAAGGAGAGAATTATTAAAACGCGATCTGCCTGAGGAAGGGGAGAAAGGGATGAGATCAAGGGTAACACTGACTGGAGCATGATCAGATATGAGGATAGAACCTATATCTGAGGAAAGGGTACATTGGGTAAGGGATTTACTAAGAAAAAGATAATCAATGCGAGATTGAGATTTATGGGGAGGGGAGAAAAAACTAAATTCTTGGAGGTCAGGGTGGCATAATCTCCAAACGTCAGTAAGAGATTTGCGTCGAATAGCATTGGTTAATTGAGTATGCATTCTAGACTGGACAAATTTAACGGTAGAATTTCTATCAAGGATAGGGTCAAGGACTTGATTGCAATCGCCACCAAAAATAATATATTCATCATCAAGTGAAACCAATTTGTCAGAAATAAATGGCCAAAAAGTATTATCAACTGAAACAGGGGCATAAATATTGAAAATCACCAGGGGTATGTTGTCAATTAACAATTTGATAAGCACCCAACGTCCATTAGAATCAAAATCTTGATGAGTAACAGAAACAGTAAACTTTTTGTGGACTAAAATAACAACCCCATTCTTCTTACCCAAGGCCGGGGAAGAAACAACATTTCCTACCCAAAGTCTTTTTAGTTTAGAGGATTCAATATCCGAAAGATGGGTCTCTTGCAACATGGCAATGTCTGTTTTCAATCGAGCCAAATGGGATAAAACACGTTGCCTTTTAATGGAATTATTTAAAACTTTAACATTCCATGAGGTAACTTTGAATATTACAAATTAAGAGTAATCACGTAAATACAACCAGCATACAATGCAATACATAACTGTAAAATTAAATTCTGATAGAAAGAGGAAAAAATAACATTGGAAATGTAGAAAAAAGAAGAAGAAAAATAGAAAAAAGGAGACACAATTGTAGAGAAGGTGACAATAAAAGAAGAAGAAAGGAAAAAGAACCATGTAGCGGAGAAAGAGTGATAAAAATAGAGGAAAGGGGACGCCTTTGAACAAAATTGAAATTGGGAAAGAAGCAAGAGAAGGGAGAAAAAGGAAAAAGTAAACATTAAAGGGGGGGAGGAAAACATACTTACGAGGGTTGGAACCAGGGGAGGACAATCAAGAAGGAGAAGAAACGAGAATAAACTGGGAGGGGGGGGGGGGTAGAACCAACTGGAGAAGGCAAGACATCCAATGCGAGTGGACCGTCAAGCCAGGGGAAACATCGCGCAACGGAATATAAATTCTGTAAGAACAGGAGGAAAGAGAAACATCAAGAGACGAAACATTGAAAAATAACCCCCACAATCAAGATTGAAATCAAGCCCACCCACAATATCAGAACTGACCGACATACTTGAAGCTTTTACCCTCCTTTCCTCTGGCCTCTCCTGCTCCTTCACTTTTCGTCGTCCGTCCTCACGCTACCTAACCTCACCTAAATTCCTCTTCTTATCTCTCTTCTCCCTCCCATACTCTTCCTCTCCCAATAATATGAATCCCTCCCAAAGTTTTCCCATCCACCCTGTACACTTACCTAGTCATATCTTACTCCCCCCTCTTTCTCCTACTCCTCGTTTACCAACACCAGTTTTATGTTAGACCCAATGTGGCATTAATTGATTAACAATGCCGGTTTCATGTAAAACGCTATGTTGCATTTATTTTTGTACATGTAAAGTGCCTTACACCTTTGTCCACCTGACTCTATCCTTATTGAGGATAGGGACTGAGCTTTTCCAAGGTGGGATATGAAGCAGCAACCAAGAAAGGCAGGAATGCTGTTGAACGAGCCAGAGAAGCTGTCGGCATCTGTGTGTCTTCCAAGAGCCTTCCATTAAGGAATCACTGAAAGTTTTCACAGGCAGATTGTGGCCGCTACTCCAGAAACCCCCGGAGACCTCGCAATGTGGGGGTGGGGCAGTTTTCAGTACATGAAGGAGCCCCCCTCAGCTTGCCTGTACATGTGTGCATGGGTGTTATTAATTCACCAAAATTACAGGGGTCGAGGAAGTGACATCACACACTGTTTGACCTTTACTTTCACTCGCATTCACACTCTCTCTCCCACATACATGCACCCACCCACAGCATACATTTAAAAGTCGTTTTTAAGTCCATGCATGTGTGTGTGTGTGTCTCTCCAGCAGCTCATGTGAGCAGTATGCTCTGAGCTGAAGCAGGGCAGACCCATGACTGAAGAGAAACAAGTAGTTAGTTGAATCTTTTTCAGGCAGAGTCTGCAATGCTCATTTCGAGAGTGCGTGGGCCCTGAGAGGGAAAGAGGTAGCACTGGACTGACTGAGGTAGAGGAGGACTGCGACTCAACCAATAGGACCAGAGTGTCTGCTGCAGGGATGCAATAGGACTCCCAGCAGGCAGGGACGTGGCTTTCTTTGGTGCAGCAGGTGCGGTAGCACCCAGGCCCAGATCACAGAGTGGCCATTTGAACTTTCTTATAATTCTTGAATTTACTTCACCAATCTAAGTCAAACGGGGTATTTCCCTTGCTTGCACCAGGGCCCACACCATCTTTCCCCGCAGACTCCTCAGTGCGGGTGTGTGGGGGAACCTACCATGTCCTAATGGGGGCCCTCAGCAGTCTGACAATTGTGTCCTGATTCTGTGAAAGAGCTCCCTGCAGCCTGCTAACCCAAAAAGTAGAAATTATCAGTGATGCTAAAGGGATTCCTCTTTCTGAAGGAGCGCTTCGACCCAGTTCTTTTTCTTCCTTGCTGAAGGAAGTCACCAACAGCAGGCCCTGAATACCTTCCCCCTTGATCTGACACCATCACAACAGGAGTACAGGGCGCCACAACAGAGCACAAGCTTCATGAGCTCGACCCATCCATACTTTCAAATGTGCTATGCGAAGCACCATTAAGCAGTGGTTTACCGCAGACCTCCGAGCTCTTCTCAGTACCCACGACCATGGCACAACACAGATCAAAGTACCAGAGGAGCATTTGTAGTGATGAAATGGGCATTAGAACAGAGCGCTGGAAATGAAACCAATATTTTTAAATATCTTACTGCTTCTGAAGCTCTTATATTGCATTATGTCAGGAGCAACTCAGTCATCTAGTCCTCTTTTTATTTGCATTCTGGGAATTGTAGTCTTGGGGTTATAACTGGAAAACAAACAGAAGCACTATACTGCAAAGATTAATCCAGGACTGGGCGAACTACTCATATCTGAAATAGGCAGTTTCAAACCACTGCTTCTTGCTTGAATTTTTGTTTTTAAATGCATCTACCTTCATTTGAAACTCCCAGATAACATTTCAAGTTTTACTTGCTGGAAGGAAAAAGAAACATGAGCGTTTTCAGAACTGGTCTCAGGAGGCCGCCTACATAGAGTACACTTGAAATAGAAGACAAGTACAACATTTAAACAGGATGTGCAAATACATTAAGTATACAAAAAAATGATGGATGCACCACTTGAATTATTGACAGCCACTATTATCGCTCGTCCATCTTTTTTTGTGAACCATGCCACCTCAGTTTGGAACCAGCCATATCAGCCTTGACGCTGCTCCAATGGGTTCAGCTCAGTCTGAACTGCCTGGTCAATACTCTCTGAACAAGAAAACGAGCAACCCAGGAATGGTTTCGCCCTGGTTGGGGCGCATCAGCCAGGTACACCTTTGTTACAGCGACAGTGTGCATACCAGGGAGTGTCTGGCCCGGCAGTTCGGGCTGGACTGTTCCCATTGTAGCATTTTCAGGACTGATTTGCAAATGGCTGGGTCCAAACTGAGGTGGAATAGAGGGCAACATAACAGTGGACTAGGATGTGGTCCGAGTACTTATCAGTGGCTGAAATTAATTCCAGCATTCCATCAATCACTTTTTGTATACTTCAGTGTACAAATAATTAAGGCACACTGTAGGAAAGTAGGATCTGCTTTTATGGTTACGCCCACTATTTTCCTTGTGCTATGGTCTTTCTGATTAGTCTGACTGGGATCCTGCTAATCAGAACCCCAGTCTCTCTGCTTTCTCCCCTAAATTGTTATGTAAGTACTTAGGCATATCCCAAATTGGAAACTGGGGTACCCTTATAAAGCCCTAGTATATGGTACTAAGGTACCAAGGGCATAGGTACCCCAGGGGTCCCCCATAGGCTGAAGCATGTATTATGCCACCCATGGGAGACGATTCAAACCGTCACTACAGGCCTGCCATTGCAGCCTGTGTAAGCTGGTGCTAAGACCACTGACAAAAGAGATATAGGGTCACTGCACTTAAAACCTATAAGTCACCCCTACAGCAGGCCTTTTCAATCCTGAAGGCAGGGCACTTGATTCTAAGTGTGCGGGTGTCCCTGTAGGAGTAGGACACCCCTACAGCCTTCAGAGTCCATTCTCCCGGATCGTAAGTGAGACAGGCATATAACATATAGAGGGACACCACGTCATTACGCGATACCCATATCAAAACTGGCTGTAACAAACTCTATTGTGTTTGGTATCAAACATGTTGAAATCACACCTCCACACCATAAATGGTGTGGTAGGTATGATTCCAAGCACTGTAAAGGCCCTCCATTTGGTAGTCAGTGCTCCTGGTACCAGTCTTCTAGATCCCTAGAGCACCACCTGGCTACTGCCTACCAGAGACACAATTCTGCCCTTTTGTTGCTGAGCCAAGCTCAAGCAGGGGAAGGCAGAACGATAGGCTTCCTGTCACTGGGAGGTGTGACCACCTCCCAGACAGGATGTAATAATGTATTGAGGCCAGGTGGGAGCACTTGCCACCACCACTCAGTCTGCTTGAAGGGCACATTTGGTGCCCTCCTTGCATAGTCCAGTTCAAACCAGCTCAGTGAGCCGTTAGCTCCCGCTCTGGCGTGAAACTGAACAAAGGACATGGGAGTATCCTCCCCACTGTCTGACCACTTCCCTGGAAGGGAACCATGATTTGTCCCAACCAGTTCCTTAGGGTACTTAAGGGCTTACCTGAGGGTGGGTACCTAGATTTCTCATGGGACACAATTAATTTCAGACACAGCTTCAACTTTGACTGTCTGCGCACTCTGGACTGCGCTGGACTTCGCTCTGCACATCAAGAATGGGAAGACTCCTTCTTCTCCTGATCTCTTTGCCCTGCTCGTCTGCTGCAAGGTCTGGCCTGTGCTCCATACAGGAAACTTTCCAAGGCCTGTGGGCATCCAAGTTACCTAAAGGAATCTTCCTTGAAGTAAAGGAGTCACTTCCCTGCATTTGTCTCTACTGCAACTAAGCTGACCGGTCTTCTGATCCTGTGATCCCACAGACTTAGAAAGGCTCAGAAAAACAGTTTATAGTTCTTCACATTCCTCGAGGCCTGCCCTGTCCACTCACCAAGGGTGAGGCCAGTATCCCTTGTTGGAGCCACAGGAACTGAACCCCTGTGCAACGCGTTGACTTGCTGTTCCAAAGGCTTGTTGACTTCCTTCCATCAAGATCTTTGGGCTCCAAGTAGCCCCAACCTCAAACATCTCCATTGACCAGAGTTTTCGACCACACCACATTGCTTGCACCATGGCCTGCATCTTTTGATGAGCTGCTCGAGGTCCTCTTTTGACTCCAGTGCTTTTGGGCTGTGAGTCCTTTTTGGGGGTCACCTTTGAATTCTTTGGGCTTACCTGATTGCTCGGGGCATTCCCTGACTTCCCTGCTTGTGGAGAGTCACCTGAAGCTTGCTGGTCCCGACACTGCACATTCTTCGCTTTCCATGTTGTTTGTATTTGCCAAGCCTTGTTGGTGCTCCCGATGGACACCAACCCCTGAACCCTCGACATCCAATGTGGGACAGATTGTGAATCGCTCCTGGTCTTCTACAGCATCTCCTGGTCCTCACAGCTGCAGCTTCAAGGTCATGGTCATCTCTCCTGCTACATCAGAAATCGGTGGGCATTCGTCTTCCAGGCGTCCTGGTCACTCCTGAGTGACATAGACTATGTCCCCTCTGCTTGCAGGTACTCTTCACCTTGAATCAACTCTTGGATTCCACCGGACACTTTCACCTTCCCCAGCAGCAGCATCTTCCTGAAGTCCTCCATTGGGTTCGACGGCGGTTTCCGACCCTTCTTCACCTATGACCCGGCTTCCCTGGTGTAGGTAATGTGGGTACTAGGGTATTCACAGGTGGGATGGCTCTCCAACCTCGTCTTTCTTCAGGGTCCCATGGGAAGGGTCCTATTTCTTTAAAATTGCAACCGCAACTTGCATGTTGATTTGTATGGAAAACGCTTTTGTGTTCCCACACTGCACACAACCTCCGTGGGGCTCCTAGATACTCACCTTGGGTGGTTCCTTGGGTCCCCAACACTTCTACCTCCTCTGGTTATATCCTTGACTCAAATTGTGGTTCCCGTACCACTATTATAGTATATGGTTTGGTCTCCCCCTGGGGACCACTGTGTATTCTGTGCTACTTACGTGTTTCTATTGGAAAGTATTGTGTGCACTGTATATATTCATTGTATATATTTCTGGGTAGGAGATATCGGTATGTGTTAGTGAGTGTCTTATAATAAATACATAATTTTATAAATACTTTGTGAGATTCTTTTTCACTTAATCAATATCCATAGGATTACGTTCTGGTAAAACAAGGTACTCCTTCTGAACTAAGCCTGAGGACTGCTCTCCACAGCTACCACTTAGAGAGCTTTTTAAGGTTGTCTAAGACCAATAACATCACCATAAAGATTCCCTGGATCAGTGCAAGGTGTCTACTTACATAAGTGTACATCATACACTGAGCCACACACCTTCTATTACTAGATGCCTAAACAGGTGGCTTATTTTATGCTGAGTGAAATACTAAGGGGCCTATTACGATGCCACCGTACCAGGAAACAGGGCTGACCGCCATAGGTGTGGCAGTCCTGGCATGGACATTAGGATACCATGGCCACGGTGGCATCCCACATACATTGCATTGTGGCGGGCGGTGCTGTAAGCAGCACCCGCCACAATGCAATATATGAGTGGCGCGCATTTGCATGCACAACGTGGCAGGTACCGCGCGGTGCCTGCCACACTGTGCATGCAAATGGAGGGGGGTACCATGGGTAACCCCCAAGGGCAAACCCAACCACTGGGGGCCTGCAACGGGCCCTCGAAAGTGATCTTCGCCAGGCCTTCCATGGCGAAGTCTCCGCCATGGAAAGCCCTGCACCGCCGCCCATTATGATATGGATGGCGGTGTCTTGGAGACACCACCACCATATCTGAGCCCTTTTCCACCCGATCACCTGTTTGATTGGCGGAAAACCGGCGGGCGGTCTTTCCGTCCACCGGGGTCCCCCTCTCTATCGTAATATGGCAGGGGGAAATGGGAGGCAGGCCGTAGTAAAAGACGGGCGGATCACCACCGCCATACGGGCGGAGGAAATCCTCCCGCTACTATAATAGACCCCATAGTGTGCTATACACAATTTATTTTAGTTTGCAAAGTAGAAATGACAGTTTTTTTAACATGACATTCCTGTGCATCATTGCAAAGCAAAATAATATATGGTTGGTGAATAACATTTTAAATAGGAGTTGCTGAATGTGGTAGATATCTGACTGAATTCTGTGCATTTTTGAAGTACCGATATATGTTCATATCAATGTGTTAAAATGTCAAAATAGCTGGGCAATAAAGGAGCAGAATGTAAATGTGTCTTTCCATAACGAATATCTTAGCTTTTTGTACCATCTAATTTAATCAGAATGTCTACATTAATCTGGTCTTACTCGGACGCATAATTCAGGTGATTTAGGTGGAAAGTTACCATAAATGTAACATGTTCCCACAGTACATGTAATATGCTATCTCAGTACTGAGACATCTTTGAGTAATGTCAATGCAGCACTGTCCTAACCCTCATTGTGCATTGCCAGCCCAGCCTTGCGGCATCCACCGAGCTATCACCAACTATCTCCATTTTGACCTGCACCATGCACTGCTATTGCAGTACAGGGTAACCAGTAGAGGTCTCTCTATCCTGACCTACATTTTGTGCTGCTGTCTCATTACTGACAGATTCTCCAATCCCTCACAAGGCATCTCTACCCTCACTTGCATTGTGAACCCCTATCCTAGTCATGAGACTACTGAATCTCTTTTCCAATCTACATTGTGCACTGCTGTCACAGTTCTGCACTGTGCGGTGATCCGAGCCATAAGACATATACACAGCTCTTACAATGTAAGTTTATCCTAACCTGCACCCTGCACAGCCTTGCCAGTGCAGTGACAGCCTCAGGGTTCTTTCAATTCAACTCTCTGCTGATCTGCACCCTGCCCGTCCAGGCCAAAGATGCGTATTATCACAGTACATCTCTATCCTGAAACCCATAGGCACTGAGACATCCACTGAGGTGTCACAAAGCACTCCAAGTACTCAGAGATACACCAAGACCACACCCGACTTCCCTGGTCTTAATTGCAGCATGCAGTTGCCCCAGTACTGGCCCACTCACAGAGCTCTCATAATATCCCCTTGATTTAATTTGTATCCCAATGCAAATGCACGTCAGACATCACTCACAACGCAGCTCTGTTCACACCTACACTGTGCATCCCTACTGTACTCCAGACAATGAAATTATGCGCTTAAATTACACCTCTATTTTCAGCTTCATATTTAATGCCTCTAGTGGTGCTAAATATATAGATCTTTTATGAAGCACCACTTGCCTTACTTCCACAATGTCATGTTATACATATTGATACACTACGTTATCTATGGGTACTTATATAGTGCAAAACTAACTGGGAAGTACTGAACAAAAAAGCAAGAGTCCATGGGTTTAGGTCAAAGATGTTTGGTGAGCTAGTAAGGGAATTATCTAGTGGGATTGGAGGAAGAAAGATGCCTTGAAGAGGTGAGGCTTCAGCGTCTTCCTGAATTTCAAGATGTTTGAAGCGCATTTGAAGTCAGCGAGGATGTCGTTCCATAAATGGGGGCATAGAGAGGGTCTGCCTTCTATACTTTTTACCTTCTAGCACATTTGCAGCCCAGTCTGGCATGTCATGGTTTCTGGTTAGGTGTTGTCTACATAAGGCACTTAGGGGCATATGTACAAGCCCCTATCGCCACAGGAACGTCACTTTTTGTGACGTTCCTGTGGCGATAGGGGCCTTGCCTTATGTACAAGGCAGAGTTAGGCCCCTTAACGTGGCTTAACGCTGTCTTGTACATAAGTCACCCTTTCCTGTTAACTTACTGTGAAAGGGGCGAGCAGTGGGTGTTGGGGTAGGCGTTCCACCGCAAAACCCATTGTATTTGACGCTGCACCCCTATGTACAAAGATGGCGTACATAGGAGGTTGCGCCAAAATGAAGACCATGAAAATCCTGGTCTTAAGTTGGCGAAACAAAGTGAAATGCATTATTTGTCCTCGTTTTTGCTTTTTCCATGTATGCTGCAGACATGAAAAAAGCAAAATGCCATGGTTTGTTTATGTACACGAAGTAGCACACATGAAAGTTACAAAATGGCATTTTAGGATTGTTTATGTGCAGGAAGGGACACATTCCTGCACATCAACAATCCTCCCCTGCACACAGACACCCTTGCATTCTGGTGCAAGGCTGCCTACATTGGTGCTAAGTTGTTAAACTTAGCATCATCACAGAGGGAACGCAAAGCTGCACCACATAGTAAATATGGTGCAGCCTTGCGTTTCAGAAGTGGCGGAACGTGTCGTTAAACCAAGGAGGCTAACGACATGCACAGCCACTTCATTGTACATATCCCCCTTAGTTTCCGGCCTGGTAAATCATTGTAATGTTTGCAATGGCCTTTTCATGGATGCAGCTGATCTTGAAGATGATACAGTTCTTGAGGGGGAGCCAATGACGATCCTTCAGAGTAGGCATGATGCAGTCATACTTCCAAAGGCCCTTGGCGAGATGCAGCACAGTGTGCTGGATGTTTTTTTAACGTAATCCAGAGTGGAGTGGTGTGGTGTAGAACATGGAGCACAGAACTGCCTTGATCCAAGTATAAGAACTAGAGAGTGTACTGTGTTTTTTTCAGGAAGGAAGGGTGTTATTTATTTTATGAGAGATAGAGTTGGAAAAAAGCTGTCTTTGTTTTCTTAGCAAAGGTGAGTTCCGTGCTGAGGATGATCAGGAGTGATTTAATTTTTGCACTGGGAGTCATCGTGAGTGACTCAGGTTAGGCTTATGTCAGTAAGCCATAGTTGCTTCTGTGGAGGTTTGGAGCTAATGAGAAATCGGAGAAACTAAGTTTTTATTTAGTTGGGCTTTAGGTAAGTTCTTGCCATCAGGGAATTTTAAGGCAGATTTGGTGTAAAAGTATTGAAGAATATTGATGTTGCTGTCAGTGACTAGGGATCCAAGTAGTTCCATGAAGAGGTTGAAGATGATGGGAGAGAGAATGGATTCTTGAGGTAATCCACGTAAAGTTGATCATATGGATCATAGCTGTAGCACTTTAGAGGGGTAGGAGGTGAACCACCGCAGGACTGAGTCGGAAAAGTTCATGCGAGGTACCAAGATTTGATTCAGTGCAAGATGGTGGACACTTTTTAAGACTGTGGCGAGGGAGGTAGAGCAGATTCAGGGGGCATTGTTTTTTTTTAATGTATTTATTTTTATTTCTAGTGAGGAAGGCATGATGGAAGAGTATCTGCCTCCATGCATCATTGTTGTCTGAAGTCGGATAGCCAGTCCTCTCGAAAACTGCTCTTGATGATCTGTTCCAGTAGTAGAGCGGCAACTTATTTCAAGATGATCTTTCCTAAGAAACATAGTTGGATCACCTACAAGAAGTAGGCCAGATCGTTATGGTTGAAAGTCAGGTTCTTTATTAATGGCAAGATATGTCCTGCCTTAAGGGCATTTAGAAAGATTCAGTGGCTTCTGATTCATTGACAATGCCTCCATTCTTGGGCCCTTTTTTCAGAGATATATAAAGCTCCTGCAACTCAGCTACTTCACACCTTCTATCATGCACTAATACAAGAACAATGAAACATATACAGAACTCTTCCAAATGTGCCTGCACATGACTTGCAGTAGGTGCTGGTATCTCAGTATTGGAAAGATGTCAATGTAGTCTCTTTCTGATCTAAGGTGTACCCTGGCATTTCAGTACTATACTGAAGTGCAGGCTCTTGCAGCACTGTAATGTAAATCTCCCTTAAAGCCTTTCATGGTGATGTGGATGCAGATCTCTCTTCCGGTACGCTTCATCTCAAATTCCAGATGCAGGAGAATAACAAAAATTGAGTAATAACAATACTTGATTTTTCTTACTTCAATTTAAGTTGGTTAAAATTGATATTTAAGTGTTTTCCATTTTTCCTGTCATGCAGAATGTATAATAAATCATGGTAGAAAAACCACTAATAGAATTCCTTCACCCCTAGTAAAGCATGGACACAGTTTAGTGCATTGTAAAAAGAGCTGAAGATAAGCTATTAACCGGACTCATCAAATTGGACACATGCTGAAGGGATGTAAGTGTACCCTCTGGGTAACAGGCTCAAATCCAAATAACAAATAGGAGAGATCAGGAGTTGAACTTATACTGCGGACATCTGTTTGAAACCTGCAGGCCCCAGATTGTAATCCCTGTAAAATAATGTGACAGAGCAAAAATCCTGCTCCTTAGATCTGTATGTAAGGAAGGGGCATATTATCAAGAAACAGCGTTAAAATTATCCCCGCCTTAGCAGCAGGAAACTGCTGTTAAAGCGGCGATAATGGGCTTGATAATTTGCCCTTGTGAATTCCCATAGAAGCCCATGTTCTGGTGTGAACATGGGCTTCTATTGGAATTCTCAAGGGCATATTATCAAGCCCATTATCGCCTCTTGAGCGGCAGTTTCCTGCCGCTAAAGCTGCGATAATTTTAACGCTGTTCTTGATAATATGCCCCATAGTCTTCAAGTCATGATGAGTTCCAATCCCAGTAGTAAAGAAGAAGGGGTTACACCTTTGTATGTAAGTTCCTAATTAGATATGTGAAATGCAGACTAGACACCTCAAGCCTTCATCCTCTCAAGGTAAAAAAATAGTATATTTAGCACTTTTTATAAAATTAAATTGTAATTTCAAACCCAAATATTCTCTTTTAAACTTTCTGTATTATGAGGGTAAAAACGGGGAGATATTTAGCCTGCTTCTCAGGCAGCACTTCTGCCACTCTTTCAGTCTCGGACAACAAATGTGTCTAGTCTTAAAACAGTAATACAACTAAAGAGAGGAATGTTTGTCTTAAAATGGAGGGACATGTTTTGAGAATCTTGAAGAATGTTTTAAGTAGGCTGTGAACACATTCTCATTGTGATCGTTTAATTCTATTAGAGGGGAAATGAGCAAATCCGTTTTCCAACATGTTGAAGACTCTCGGATGACAGAGGATGACAGACACTAATGTAGAGTTTGGTGGATGGGTTACTCCTACACAAACTTGATGGATATCCAAGCTGTACTAAAAGTGCCAATGGATATTGTGCACTTATAAAACAGCTGATTGGATACCTGCTATGTTTGTGGCGGAGTGACCCACCTCCCACACTCATATCAGGCCTTAAGACATCTGTTTAGCGGTCGTTATAAGAAAGGGTAAGCTAATGGCAGGGAGTCATATTATCTACATGCCATGCAGGAGGTCCCCTCAGCTTTTGTTACACTACTGAGGGCACTACTCTTTGGGACCAGTGTTGTGGGAACTTGGGAACACCAAAGCCATGAGCTGAGTTAAGAATTCTTTCGTGCACAAACCAGCCGGAGAAACAAGGTCTGCTTGTAAGATTGTGATTTACTGGAAGGTGGATTTTTTTATCAAATTTAGGCAAAGGCAAGGATAAGAGTGTTTATGTTTTGGATTATATAAGTTGGTGTAATCAGCATTTAAGTGTCTTTAAACTTGCTCTGACTAGGGTTTACCAGAAAGTGAGTTTGTAGTAAATTCTCTAGATTTTATGTCTCTTGGTCATAGTTTCATCTGAAATACCCCGAATCCCACAACAAAAGAGGAGCTGCAAAGAATCATTTAAGCTGCTCCATGGCATCAAAGGCCTTATTGGCAATAGGTTAACACCAAACCACTGTCTTTTTTCTTATATTCTTGGACCTGCCCTTTTGACAGGTTTACCCCAAAACGTTTTGCCTTTTTACCTCCTATTTTTCTAACCTGTTTTTGTTGGCTTTATGACTCTGGGCACTTTGCCACTGCTAATCAGTGGTAAAGTGAATATGCTCTCTGTGTAAATTGCGATTCTGAATGGTTATCCATGATTGCCATATTTGATTTAAAGGTAAGTCCCTAGGAAAGTGCACTGTGTGTGCCCAGGACCTATAAATCGAATGCTACTAGTGGGCCTGCAGCACTAATTGTGCCACTCACTCAAGTAGCCTTTTTAAATGTGTCTCAGACCTGCCAATGCACTGTCTGCACACACACTTTTTAACTGCCATGTCGACCTGGCAAGTGCACCCGCTTCCCAGGCCCTAACCTTCCCTTTTCTTACACATATGTCACTCCTAGGGTAGGCTCAAGGTACCCCGATGGGCAGGGTGCAGTGTATGTGAAAGCTAGGATATGTAGTGGTGTGTTTTACATGTCTGGATAGTGAAATACTCTGTATTTAATATTTTACTATTGAAAGAACTAGCTCTCCCAGAGGCTATCATTGGAGCTCGCTGGTTACATTTTACAAGTGTAACTTTCAACTGGGAACAGCTAGAGATTTGGAGTTTAGGCTCTCTGATCTCAGAATTTAAGAACACATCTTTCGGTAAATGTGGTTTTTAAATTGTGTGTTGGAAAATGCCACTTTTTGAAAGTAGGCATTTTCTTGCTTAACCATCCTGTGTGCCTCTGCTTGCTTGTGGATTCACAGTCTGGTTTTAGATTGACAGGGGCTGTTTGTGCATTCATGCCAGACTCTCACACAAAGGGAGCTGAGGTGTGCCTTGCATATGCTGATGTGTCATCCTATTCAGTTGATGCAGCATTTTTAGGCTGATTAAAAATTTCTGATTGTGAAGTTGTGTTTACCTGTTAGGTGGAGGGAGAATGACTATCGGATGCTTTGCCCGCACTCTGTGGGCCATCATTTGTTCTTGTATTCCCCAGCATAATTGGAGGTGCCGTTTTGGTTTAGTGCGCACTTCAGCTTTCAAGGGGGTGGAGTATCGGCACTCTGAGATCGTGGCATGAAAATGCCTGCGGCGCACTGACGTCACACCAAAGGCAAGCCGGTCTATGCCCGTCAACCTCCGGTTAGCAGCCAGGGTCAGTCACTATGCCCAAATTAGGTTAGATCTGGGGGACCTCGTGTGCTATATTTCAGAGGCACTGGCTGCTCTACGCTCTAGGCAAGCTTGTTTATTGTGTCTGGTTGTGAGAAATAATATTGCCTCTTATACCTGCTCCTCATGTGGTTGGGCTATAAAGGATAGTTCTTGTGACATATAATTCCCTCTGCCAGATGCTAATTCGGATAGGGTTTTTTGGGCCTTTCTTTTTAACGTACGCTCGCTGCAGAAACATGCTATTAACATATTTGATATATTACATGATGACTCGCCTGATCTTTTTTTTCATGGCAGTGACCTAGCTTTCTCGTTCCTCTTCCCCTCCTCTGGCCATGGCCATTCCCCCTGAATATAAAATTAAATGTCTGAACCATCTGTGTGGGAGGGTGGAGGCATTGTTATTGTCTTTAAACAAAAATATACCTGCTTAGTTTTTGAACTCAATGTACTGAATGGTGCAGAAATTTTAGACTTCTGCCTCACCTTATCTCCACAGCAGTCTGTGGGTGGTGTTCTTATGTATAGACCCACCTCCAGCCTGGCTAGCACATTCCTCAACTCTTTGGGTGATGCCCGCTCTCGCTGAACAATAAAGGAAGCTCACTTTCTAGTACTGGGACATTTTAACATTCATATGGACAATTTGACTAATGAGGACTCAATATGTACATGGGAGACTTTTCACTCCCTTAACTTGACTGATTTCCTTACCCAGCCAACGCATGAAGTGGGTCACTCAATTCACTTGGTGCTTTCTAGCCAAAAGCTCTCCATATGGGACCCTCTTCTGCTGCTTTGGACTGACCGTTATTTGATTAAATTGAGTTGGCCTGCTTCCACCGTCAATGACTCCTCTATATATTCAACCAAAGCAGCTTTGTCTTTTAAGTCCTACAATAACATTTTTAAAAGTACGCTTTTGGCCTTGCTTAGCATGTCTATGCCCACGTTCACTGGTAATATTGAGGTACACACTGGCAGGCTGTACTGCCAGATTCGTGAATCAGTTAATTTGTTGTCCCCGCCCCAGATCAAAAAGCAGGTGAAAAGCAGACCCTCATCTCCCTGGTTCACTGATAAAAAGAAACATTGTTAAAAGGCTGAAAGAGAGTGGCACAAGGATTATAAACTGAGAGAGAAGAAGGCATACCGGCTAGCACTAAAAAAATATCATGACCTGCTCAAAAGCATTATTTTGATAGCATGATTGAAAAGGCAGGCAATACGTCTTGTAAAGTATTTAATATCGAAAACAGCTTTATGTCCCCAGTAGCTTGCCCCAGAGATGTCCCTCGATCTCTTGAATGGTGTAACAAGTTGGCTACCTTTTTTTAGGAGAAAATTATGACTCTCCAATTAAGCTTTGCTTACTCCTTGCCAGAACCTAGTGGCTCCCTTCCTTATGGAGAGGCGACCATC
Organism: Lissotriton vulgaris; assembly: GCF_964263255.1. Classification (NCBI taxonomy): domain Eukaryota; kingdom Metazoa; phylum Chordata; class Amphibia; order Caudata; family Salamandridae; genus Lissotriton; species Lissotriton vulgaris. The sequence goes on along the minus strand of NW_028255036.1, from coordinate 381,143 downwards.
AAGGAGACAGGGTGTTCCCTCTCATCCTTTGTACCCATCTCCTGTGAGGAATCTCTAGCGGCCATTTTGCATCTTAAATCGGGTTCACCCGCCGATCCCTGGGCCACTACTGTTCAAGTTATGGTGGTAGAGGCAATGAATCCATGGGTGAATAAGCTGTTGAGTCACTGTCCACTGCGAAAGTCCCCAGAGACTGAAGACAGGCTAAGATTCTCCGGGGCTTGAAGAAGCCTTCAGCTAACCCTAATTTGCCAAGAAACTATTGGCCCGTCTCCCAGCTGGCTGCAGTCTCCAAGATACTGGAAAAATCAGTGAACAGGCGACTCTCTTGCTATTTGGGGATGAATAATTTCCTACATTTGAGTCAGTTAGGCTTTAGGAAGAAATTAAGCATGGAGACAATCTTACTAGAGGTGGCTGAGGAAATCAAAGGCACTTTGGATGTCAAGGACAGGGCAGTGCTGATCTTGTTAGATCTGTCTGCCACCTTTGATTCGGTTTCCCATTCCTTTCTCCTAGAACATCTCGCGAGGATTGGAGTGAAGAGTCTTGCCCTTGATTTGCTGTTCTTTTTTTTAGACAAGAGAGAGCAGGAAGTTTGTCTGCCCCCATTTGCCTCTGGCAACAGCACTATTTCAGTCCGGGTCCCACAGAACTCTGCCCTTAGCCCTACGTTGTTTAATGTTTACTTTACCCCACTTGCTCCAATTGTTGAGTCATTTGGTGCTAAGATCGTGTCATATGCAGACAACACACAAATTCTCTTCTCCTTTAAGGAGGGGAAGGATCTGGCTTTTGACTCTATTAAATCCTGCCTTGCAGCAATAGTTGCCAGGCTACATCAGAAACAGTTGATGTGCAATACTGAAAAAACAGAAATTCTCTTTTTGGGCACCTTGGTGCCCTTGAGCTGGTCTGCTGTCTGTGCAGATGGCTCTGGCCCAACTATGTCGTATACAAACACAGCCAGGAACCTGGGAGTTAAGTTTGATAGGTGCCTGTCTTTCCTACCTCAGATTAGTGCAGTGACTGGCATGTGCTTTGGTATATGAAGGGCCCTGAAAAAAATTCTGGTTTTTCTATTCTGCTCTGCCAGGAAAACAGTTAAACAGGCTCTGATAACTTCACGCCTAGATTTTGCTAATTACATGTATCTTGGCCTGCCAGAATATGCTATCCATAGACTGCAAGTGGGGCAAAATTCTGTGGCGTGCCTCTCACTGAATCTACTGAAGTGATGAAGGATCTCAAGTCACCTTTCCTCTTTGCTCTGGCTCCCAGTAAGGAACAGAATTCTGCTAAAAACATTGATGCAGACATTTTGTTCTCTCCACAGTGTTGGTCCAGGCTATCTGGCATCCCTTATTCTTTTCTACAACCCTGTTAGGAGCCTCCAGTCTTCACATCTGGCTTTGGCCAGAGTGCCGAGTGTGAGACTGTCAAGGATTGGCAGACACTCCTTTTCATTGTTAGGGCCAACTGCATGGAACTCTCTTCTTATGCATTCGAGACAGGAAACTTCGGAACCTACTTTCATGAAGGGATTGAAAACTTGGTTATTCACTCTGTAATTTGGATTGCTCTTGGATTACTGCTGGGACACTCCTAGGAGCATCTGTGCATTTTATAAATTGGCTTCATCGTCATCATCATCCTCATCATCATCATGGGCTAGCTTGGTGGGAAGTATTGTCACTGACACCTGAATAGGCTGTGGCTGCCCTGCACAATGCTATATTTACCCCCCTGTAGTGGGACAGGACCAGGGAGGGTATAATTGCTTTTACTGAGAGACTTTCTGAACAAAGACTTCAAAGGGAAAAAGGGGTATACGTATTAGACCCAAAACCCTAGACCTTGAGAACACTTCTGGATCAAGAGGACCATGCCAAGAAGTAGAGCTGTCAGACGGAGTACTGCCCCTTTGCTTTTTGCAGCTTTTCTGGGTTGACTCCTTCTCTTGGTGGGCAGTGGAAAGGATTGGACTTTTACTTTGCTGTATCCTGCTTGAGAAGATTCTCTAAGGGCTTGAAGTAGAGTTTGCCTCCTGTTAAGAAGTCTCAGGGACACAAAAGATGCCTGCAACTCTGCTGGTGCTGCTGGACTCTGTCATCAGTGAGCCCTACCTTTGCCTGAGGTTCCTCTCTCCAGTCAAAGGTCCTCAGAAGTGGGTTCTGCAGCTGATCTCTGGAAGAACCAGCACGAAGCAACGTGAAGCCTCACAAACCCTCTCGTAACCAACGCCGGATGACACGAAGCCTCACCGAGTCCCGCCGCATAGCTGATAGCTCTCCGGAACCGATGCCGGACGATGCAAAGCCTCACCGCATCTTGCCACACAGCTGATAGCTCCTCGAAACCGATGCCGAACGACACGAAGCCTCACCAATCGGCCTCCAGTACTGACAACGCGAAGCCTGGCAAAGTGACGCATCACCTCCAGGGCACAACGCATCGCTCCTTTGTGCCATGCTTTGCCAGCGCATCACCCACAGACCAGAACCGCCTTGGAATCAATGCATCACTACCCCTACAGTGCGCATTCAACACATCACTTCTCCTGCATGCAGCAGAACTGTTGCATCGCCTCTCCAAGGACTCAGGAACTGACACATCGCTGTGCTTTCTGACGTTTCCCCCTCTGCAACTGTTTCGCCTTGTAAAAAGTAACACATCCATAGATTTCTAAGTACCAAATTGCTTAAAACATTTTAAAAGTCACATGCTAAGTTGTGTATGTTGGATTTGTGTGTTTTTGGTATTGTTTGGTTTAGATAAAGATACTTTGTTTTCCTAAACTGGTGTGGTGTCCATTTGTAGCGTTTTCACTGTGTTACTGTGTGTGTTTTGTACAAATGCTTTACACAGTGCCTCTGAGATAGGCCTAACTGCTCGTGCCAAGATATCAATGTGGTGAGCAGGGGTTATCATGGGTGTGTAAGCCCTTTATCCTGACTAGAAGCAAGTGTCCCTACTTGGAAAGGGTGAACCCCATTTCTAACATATATGTTTCACATATACTGATGTTACCTATGCGTTGTATTTCCTGCTTTTCTAAAACACACTATTAGTTTATTGTGCAGTGGTTTTACAGAAAACTGGAATACAACAAATAAAACAAAAATATTGGCCTTATTATTATTGTTATTAATCATAATAATAATAACATTTTCATAACGTATTAGAATGTTATGATATTTATTAAGGGGTTCTGGATAGCTTAAATATCACCTACTGGTCAGTTAAGGGTGTTAGACAAACAGAGTCAAGCCAAAGAGGAAATGTGGGTGCGGCGAAGAGTAGCTTAGTAGGGATGGATTTAAGTAAGGTGAGCAAATACTGTGGTCACAGCCCGGCAATGGCTGTACATATACACCATGAATTGCAATGTAGAGTGGTCAATAGCTGTGTTTAAAAGTTCAGATCCCATTACCGTAAACAATACTTTAGTAATACTATTCTTTGTTTTAGGTGCACTAAAAGAAGCACTCCAGGTTATGGCCCTGAAATATACATGGAAAGACAGAAGGGCAGACAGCAAGGGAAAGAAAAACAGAGACAGACACGAAGCTAAATGAAGAGTGAGGGTCAAGGAAAGATTGGGACAAATAGGCACAAACCGACGAAGGAGAGCATGGAAAAACAGTTTAAGGGGAAAAAGGAGGGAGATAAAGAAAGATCACAGGTTAAGAGAAGGAGAGAAAGAGGTATAGACCACTAGAGACAGACCATGATGGGTATAAGGAAAGAGGGTAGAAAAAGGAAAAGACATAGAAAGACAGGGAGAGAAAGAGAAGGACAGATAACACACACTTTTGGAAACAAAAGAGAGAGAGAGAGAGAATCAGAAAGACAGATGAAGAGGTGTGGGGAGAGACAACAAGACAAGGAGAGACAGACTGAAGAGGTAGAGGTTGATGCAATGATTCATAAGACACCCAGTCCCCCTCTTCTGATTATCTGCGGTGACTTGTGGAATGTGAATGTTTCCTTTGTGCCTGACGATTTGTCAAAGATGTCACATCAGTATTTAGGGCATATGCATCAATGTTGGCTTTTGTGATTTCTTAAGTGCGATTTTTAAGGAATCCCAATTAAGGAATTGCAAAGCCTATGCATGTAGAAATCTCTTAAAAAATAGCAATTTCTAAGCATTCCTTAATTGCTACTCGCAAATTGCGAGTCGCAATTAAGGAATACCTCCTTAGAGGCCCATAGCAATGAATAGGAAGACATTCTCAATTTGCGATTCTCAATTAGAGAATCGCAAATTGAGAATGCAGTATCAAGGGTGCCAGGGTGTCAAAAGGACACCCTGTTGCACCCCTGAAATTGATCTGTGCACATATGTTGCGCACACACATACCCTGTGTGCGCAACATAAACTTTGAAAAATGCACAAAAGTGCATTTTTTAAAGCTTTTGCAAATTACCATAAAGTTTAACTTCATGGTAATTTGCACCCCCTATTAGCGAAATCACTGATTTTTTACTTTAATGAATTGCATTTAAGGAATCTCAATTTGTGATTCCTTAAAAGTAATCGCAATTTAGAGATTACTTAAATTGCGATTTTTGCATTTGGGATGATGCATCCTGTGCTCCTCTCCATGAGTGAGCTGCAGCTCCACTCTCACGGCCCCCCCTATGGTGAACTGTGAACTATTTTGCGATTTCTTAATTTGCTATGTCCTCCATTTGCAAAATTCACAAACTGGATATCACAAAATAAGAAATCTCAGTGACATGTAACAAAAATGTGCAAATTGCGAATTAGTGAAAATCGCAAATTAAGAAATCATTATTACCATCAAGTGCATGCAGGTGGTAACCAGGTGGAAGGTGTAAAAAGGTATAAAAAGCAGCCCACAATGCAACTGAAACTTCCACAATGGCAGCACTATATGTGATAGGCAGGAGGCTGCGTATCCATGCCCTTGCACAGAGGAGACTGAGACAGGAGCGCATATTCAAACTGCGCATCACAGTGTTCCAGCAGACTGGAGAGGACATCCATGAGAAGTACAGGCTGCACCCACACACCATCTTGGACCTGATTGAGGAGCTGAAGCCCTTTTTGGAACACCCAACACTCAGGACACAACCAATTCCCACCCATGTGCAGGTATTGTGCTCAATGCACCTTCTGGCCTCAGGGAGTTTTCAAGGAGTCATAGCAGAGGTTGGCGGGGTGTCACAGAGTGCTCGATCTCACTTTTCCCATGCCTTTTTGGATGCAATGCTGAACAGGCTAGCACATCATATATACTTCCCCAGTACCCAACAGGCATTACAGCAAACCAAACTTGCCTTCTATCAAATCGTACGTTTTCCCCATGTCATTGGCTGCATTGATGGGACCCATGTTGCCCTCACACCGCCAGCAGCAACAGAATATGTGTTCAGGAACCGAAAATGCTACCATTCCCTGAATATACAGATTGTGTGCAACTGCAATGCCAAATACATCATCAACGACAGTGTGGCAAAATACCATGGCAGCACACATGACTCTTTCATCTTCCGACATAGTGGGATACATAGACGTCTGAGTGCTGGAGAGTTTGGAGAGGGATACCTGCTAGGTAAATCAATAGCACACATACATCCATCCATTACTCATTTTGGGGGTAACATTGACTTACCTTTCCTTTTCATCCATGCAGGTGACAGTGCCTACGCAGTGCGAGACTTCATCCTAACCATTTCCGAATCCAGCAAATGCAAGTGATCGGAGGTATAACAGGGCACACAGATCAACGCGCAGCGTCATAGGAAGCACATTTGGCATCTTGAAGAGCCATTTCAGATGCCTACATAAAAGTGGAGGGGCACAGCAGTACAGCCCAAGACATGTTGTAAAATAGTGACAAGCTGCGCAATGCGTCGTCCTCCAATGGATCCAATGGGGGCGCATATGTACGCTTCCTGCGCATAATGGGTGTTTGGTTGGATCCATCACTGCTTTCCCCTTCATTTGTGTATTCCAAATTTATTTGGGAGTCCTCTCCCTCTGCAATGTCCTCTGGTGCCCTTGATTGTGCTGTGGATGTAAAGGGGGAGATATGAGTTTGTGTTTTGTCATGCATTTTGGACTGAATAAAGTTTTCAACTTTCAAGTTGTCTCAATCCTGACACTGTCATTTTGCCTTCACTGCAACCCACAATCTAGGCATGATTTTCTGAGTCTCATTCACAAACTATCCTTCATCCAACTACAACTCCCATAATGCATTTCTATGTGTGTTGTAAGGAGTGGACCGGAGTCAAATGTGTTTTCTTCATGTCACTCATTTACACAGTGTGCATACTATGTGTAGCTATTTCAAGAATATTTGCCATGCATCTTACCTTGACTACTGGATGCAGGGTCGAAGCTGTCAATGTCAGCCACTCCACACACACTCTCATGCAGGAGAGTTGGCTCTACCAGCTCCTCATGGGGTGTTGGCTGTTCTGCTGTTGAAGTTCCTCCACCGGTCTTGTGTGCCTACTTCAACCTGGCTGCCACCCTCTCCTTTGATCTTTGGCACATGTCATATCATCTTTTCCGCAGCTCATCAATGGTAGGGTTGGTCACTCCCACAGCATTCACCTTTTCTTGGATTTCCAGCCATATCTTTCTTTTCCTTGCCTCAGGTACCTTCAGGGCTTTTTTCCCAAACAGGAGTTCATGGCTGCAGACCATTTCTTCAACTAGTACCTCCTGTTCTTTCTCAGAAAACGTGTGCTTACTTTTTCTTTTTTCAGGCTCCATGCCCTCCTGTGGACTCTGTGACTCCATTGCAGAGCTTTGAAATGCTGTGCAGCCTCCAAACACACTCCAAACTAACTCTGGGTGTGGCTCAGGCAAACAGATGCAGCTAATCACTCCAACTTCCTGGTTGTGATATCATCAAGCTGCACCTGTATTGCAGATTCCAGGATTTGCAATTTCTAAAATTGCGAATTTCGCAAATAAGGAATTGTAAAATAGGATTCTGCGATTTTTTTGCGATATTCAAGAAATCGCAAAATGTTCGCGTTTTTTTACATACATCCCATTTTGCGTATCTGAAACTGTAAATCGCAAATTCTCACAATTTGAGATTTGCAAAGCGGAATCTTGATACATCTGCCCCTTGGTGTTTTCTATAGCACGAACATGACCCTGCATAGGGTATCAGAGCGCTTTATAGAAGTATTTCACCATTAGAACCTAATAGATTGCAAATCACTAAATCTTTACAACAATAAAGTTCAGTAAAGCGTATAAACATATATACCAGTCAACAATTGAGTTAATATCAAAGCGCATAAAAACACACAACCACATCTATTACATTTATACAAGCTCATGTGTGGGTAGTGAAAGGCTAGCGGATGCATGGAAGCAAACATGGAAAGTTTGTAGCCATAGGTTCTGTTGTATGGTCTATGGTAGAAATTTTCTCATATAAAACGATTTTGCTTCTTTTTTTAATGCTGCGATGAATGGAATTCTTCTAATGCTTGGGGGAGTGCGTTCCAAATTCTATGTGCTGCCCCGGACAACGCTTGGTCATAAGTTCTTTTCCTACAAAAATGAGCTGGTTTCAGAAGTAGATCTGCTTTGCTCCTGGAGACTCTGTATCATCCTGAAAGGGTGAGTTTCTGTGCAAGGTAAACTGGCGTTTTATGGTGCAATGCTTTAAGAGTGATGCATGCTAACTTGAAGTGAATTCTTGCTTCGAAGGGTAGCCAGTTGAGCACTTTCAAGTGAGGGGAGATATGGTCGAATATTTTGGATCATGATATCAGTCTTGTGGCTGCATTAAGACATGCTTTCAATGGGGCTGTTGTCACCCTGGGAAGCCCAGCCAATGTAGTGCAACCATATTCGATCCTGGATATGATCAGTGCCTGGACTGCTGTTTTAAGATCTGTTTTATTTAGGAATGATTTTAGTTTCTGCAGGTAGCTTAGATGGAAGCGGGCATTCTTTGGCATTGTGTTGATATGTGCTACCATGTTCAAGTTTTTGTCAAGAGTAATTCCCAAAGATTTAGTGGAGTCGACAATCTTCGGGGTACACTTTATAGCAGTGATAAGGTTGGACCATTCTGCTATCTTAAATTTGCTTTTCTGTGGAGTAATCAGTAAGAATTCAGTTTTCTGCGGATTTAGCTTCAGGTGGTTCTTAGTTAGCCATTGGAGGGTTCTCGTTAGGGCTTGGTTCATAGTCTTTATATCTCCTGTCGATGCCAACTTGATATACAGCTGTGTGTCATCCACATATCAAATACAGTACAAAAAACAATATAAAAGGACAAACCAGTTTGCTTCGTGATAAAACACACTCTCACTACAAGTGTAGCTGGATCCTAATAGGTACACTGAGTAACTTATTGTCATGGTACAAGAACTGTACGCGTGCTTTTGTGATCCGTCAATGCATTTCGGGGTCCCCAATGTCTAAACTCCACCTCCTAAAGGAATAATAGTGTTAAATCTTCTCCCAACGAATAGCTATAAAAAATGTATAATACAAACAAAACAAAAGAGAACACTTTACAGAATTAATTTAAGATATGGAAGGAAATGTTCGCTTTTTGTAGTGTAACCGTTAATGGTTCTGCATATAGATTGAAAAGCGCCGGGGATAACGTTGACCCTTGTGGAACTCCAATTGTATTTCTGGTTGGGTCTGACAGGGTTTGGTTGACAATGAATTTTTGCGATCTATTCTCTAGGAAGGAGCTGAATGACTTTAGGACTGTACCATCTAGCCCCATTCTGTTTTTCAACATATCAAGAATTCTGGCATGGTTTACCGTGTCGAAAGCAGACGACAGGTCCAACAGTATTAGGAGGCATCTGTTGTTGTGGTCGAGAGCCAGTAAAGCATCATCTACTATATGCAGGATTGCAGTTTCTGTACTATGGTTCGGTCTGAACCCAGATTTGCAATCATTTAATAGATTGAAATCTGAGATGTGAAGACTCAATTGTTGTTGGACACATTTTTCCAGAACTTTGGCTAGCATGGGAATGTTAGTTACAGGTCTGAAGTTGTTTGGATCAGAAGGATTCTCTGTTGTTTTTTTTAAGAGAGGAATGACTTGCCCTGTTTTTAGGCAGTCCGGTATTTGGCCTTGTGATAATGAGGCATTTATGATCTTAGTCCAAGATGGGATTAGCAGGTGGTTTAGAGAAGACCAGCACTTTGCTGGTAGGGGTTCGTTATAGTGGTTATTAGGTTTAGTGGACGACATGATCTTTGAGATGTCTAATTCACTGACTGGTTTAAATCCTGACCATCGAGCATTGTTTTTTGGTTTGTCCAATTCTTGTTGAGCCTGAGGTTCATCTGAGGAACCCTTCTCCCTTTCAATGTCTTCAGCAGTTTTTTTGAGTTCCCTGTCCAACGTGCTAGCTTTGTCAGTAAAGAAGACGGAGAAATCCTCACTATTTAAGCTTGTTTTGGTGATGACTGAGCAGTTGAGATGTGTGGAGGGTGATGACGCTACAATGGCACTAGATGGATGCATAGAGTGAATGGGCTGGGAGAAGGTATGATTGGGACCTGTCCCTGTTGGACGAGTGGGGTGAAGTGCAGGCCTGACACTTGAACAGGGTGGGCATACATAGACCTGATGTTACACTATGCTTGTCCCTGGGTGGGGGGGGGGGTTTGATATTTTTACATTATAAGTTATTGAAAATGTTAATGCAGCAGGGAGGGTCCATCATTATGCATGGGGGTGGAAGTGGACAGAGGGATTCAGGAACAAGTTGATGGAGGGAAGTTATTGTGTCATGACCTGGAACTTCTGGGGGGTTGGGAACCTACATAAAAGGCACATGGTACTCTCCTATTTGAGGTATCGTAAAATTAGCATAGCCTACTTACAGGAGACACCAAAAGCAAGCCCATCTGTGCCCCTCCATGCCGGGACTGCGCCCAGAGCCACTGCCTCTGGTTCTCGTAACTTCCTGCGATACAACACCAGCCCCCTCTCACCCTCAACACGAGATGCCATGCAGCCTGCCAGATTGTGTTACCGAAAGGCATGCAAGGACCTTTCTCCTGTCGAAACTGCAGCTGCACCTTGTCCCACCTCCACACTGAAGGTCCTCACACCGCCCAGCCAATCCACAGCAAACCCGACCGGCTCAGCGGCATCCTTCTCAACATGTGCTTCCTCCACCAACAGGCCACGGAAATCTAGGACCTCCTCAACTCCATCTACCCTGACATCACCTTCCTCACAGAAACCTGGACGAACCCCAACTCGGGCCAGGACATTGCTACCGCCATCCGCAACAGCTACAAGATCACTGGCAATGACCACACCGATTTACCAGCTAGAGCATCACCGTCCTCCACAAGAACTCCCTCCGCCTGACCACCAAATCAGACAACCCAACAACTACCATGGAAAATATCCACTTCCAGGCCCTGACCAACCCCAACACCACCCTCCGCGGTACCCTCACCTAAAGACCTCCTGGGCCCCACCCCTCTTCACCGACACCATAATTGACTTCATCGCACCCTAGGCTCTCAAATTTACCAATTACAACCTACTCAGGGACCTCAACTTCTACCTTGACAACCCTAATGACCAGAACACCACATCCCTCGGGGAGAATCTTGCCACTATCAGATTCAAGCAGCTATTCACTTCTCTGACCCACGCAGCGGGACACACACTCAACCCTGTCTTCTCAGCCAAGCGAAAATATCACCTACAGCCACACTTCTATATTCTTCTGGACTGACCACCACTGCATTCATTTCACCTTAATCAAACTCACTGTACAGAACCACTCTCACCACAACCCGCCGTAACAAGGTCACCGAAGAACAGCTCAGCTCCACCCTCAACACAACCACACACCAACATCCACAGATGCCAATACCGCAGCCTGCAACCTCCGCCAATGCATCTCCAGCTTTTCCGACTCACTGGCAACCCTGAAAAAAGCACCCGGTAAGCAGCACCACAAGAAAGAAAATTGGTTCACTGCCACCCTCTCTGAGTCAAGACACACCTATAGACAGCTCATGAAGAGATGGAGGAACAGAAAAATTATGGAAGGCCATGCTGACTTCAAAGTCACAGTCACCGCACATCATCTCCTCATCAAAACCCAAAGAAAATGGCCCTCCAAGACAGAATCAATGCCAGTGCACACAACAGCAAAGAAATCTTCGCAATCCTCAAGGAATTTGCCAAACCCAACAGTGAGACCACAGAAGTCTCAGCCTCCCAAGACCTCTGCAACAAACGAGGCACCTATGTCTACCAAAAAATCAAGCAGATCTACAACAGCTTCGACAACCAAGACCGACCCATCATTCCCACCACCACCACACATGACGACAATGTCCCTCAATAGATCCTGCTCAACTTGACCCTGCTCACCATGGACGACACTCTCAAGACCTTGAAGAGCATTCACTCCGAGGCACTCTCGAACCCTGCCTGCACAACATCTTCCACAGAGCTGCCACCTTCATTGCCCCTGAATTATAATGCACCATCAACTGCTCCATTGAGACCCCCATCTTCCTTGGTGACTGGAAACATGCCAAGATCACCCCCTGCTGAAGAAAATGTCAGCTGACCCGACAGACCTCAAGAATTTCAGACCCATCTCCCTGGTCCTCTTCCCAGCCAAGGTCATTGAGAAGGCTATCAACGCCCAACTCTCCAAGTTCAACAAAACCAACCATGTCCTGGACTCCTCTCAATCCAGCTTTCAAATCAACCACAGCACCGCGACCGCCCTCCTCACTGCCACCAATGACAAACACTCCCTCCTGGACTGGGGTAAAACAGCAGCCTTCATCCTCCTGGGCCTCTCGGCTTCCGTCAACACCATCTAACATCACACCCAGCCAACAAAACAGTCAAGTTTAAACTCCTCACACACGCATACAATGCCCTACATGATTCCGGACCAGCTTACCTTAACCACCGCCTCTCATTCCACCTACCCACCAGACACCTCCGCTCCACCGAACTGGCCCTAGCCACTGCCTCCAGATCCACAAGACCAGGACTGGAGGAAGGTCCTTCTCCTACCTCACAACCAAAGCTTGGAACACTCAGCCTCTCCAACTCAAGCTACCTCCCTCGCAGACCTAATTCAGGAAGGATCTCAAGACCTGGATCTTCGACTGAACCTCAGCAACCATAAGGACATGCAGCCCCCACCCCCACCAGCGCCTTGAGACCCTCATAGGTGAGTATTTGCGCTTAATAAACACTAATTGATTTATTGATTGACATGCCTCATAATGTTCGACTGGTGAAAGTTTAATATCTGATTTTTGGATATTTCTATAATTTTCTTTAAATTCTCTGTTTGAGTGGTCGAATAGTGCTCCTTTTAAAGGATTTATTGGAAGGGGAGGTAATCATGAAATGAACAAAAGTACTTTTACAGTTTATCCATACATTTATCTGATATTATTGGTTGTTTACAGTTGGACTTTAATTATTATGTTATATAAACGTTCATACATTTAAACAATCTCATTAACTAAAACCAAAAATACACCAACATATCAAATACAGTACAAAAAACAATATAAAAGGACAAACCAGTTTGCTTCGTGATAAAACACACTCTCACTACAGGTGTAGCTGGATCTTAATTGATACACTCAGTAACTTATTGTCATAGTTCAAGAACTGTACGCGTGCTTTTGTGATCCGTCAATGCATTTCGGGGGCCCCAATGTCTAAACTCTACCTCCTAAAGGAATAATAGTGTTTAATCTTCTCCCAACGAATAGCTATAAAAAATATATAATACAAACAAAACAAAAGAGAACACTTTACAGAATTAATTTAAGATCTCAAAACATTCAAATGTGGTAAATCACTCATTGATAATGGGCATTATTTATTTCAAATTCAATTATAAACTGCACATATCAACTCAATCTCCTGTGTTATTCCATAATATGCTTACCTCTCTTGTTCCACACATCATTTTCATCAAAACGATAGAACACACTTTACACTAACAGTAGTGTCAATCACTCATATCTTTTTTCATTTAAACCCCTAACTGGCCCTTTCTGCCCAATCATCTCAAAGATAGGATTTATCTCATTCACATTTCTTAAAAAAGCCCACTTTACTGTGGCCAGTATGGCCAATCACTCCTCTTAACTGTGAACAACACTTCTATAGTACCTAGGGGAATAGCATTACAAATGCTCAAATCATTCTGGTCAAACTAATACCTAAATGGATCAGCCAATGAGTAAAACCCCACTCCTGACCTGAAGCAGCCCCAGATGTTCAATGTTGATCTACCATATAGGATCTGTGGGGCAAAACACAGTGTTGTCCATCACTGACATGTATAATCTGTTACAGCGGTACAGTCCTTGAGACACACATGGTTATTAGTGTAGGATACCTCAACTCTGTGAAATATACAGACTCCCTGTAAGATACAAGAAAACTTAGTCTGCAACAGCACCACACATAGTTCACCAAATTATGCCTTTTACCTCCTCTGGTAGATTTCACAAGTCACAGTTTTTGTGTCTTTTAATTGGATCATTACAATTAAAGACATTTTCCAATTTAAGGGTGCATCCTCTTTAAAACCCATAGGGAAAGAAGTTTTAAATGTTTAATTACGACTAAATCACTCCCTTTACAAAATGAAAGCTGAAGGAAGTCTAAATAACTCCATCCTTCTTGTAAAAATCAACTTGGTTTTATGGGACTCACCTATTTTTTTTAATTCTTCCAATCTTTTAAAACCAATCTTTATGGCTGTACCTCATTTATATTTTCAAAACGCAGTTCACCTGTGGACCCACTGCATGGAGAACTAGTTTCTTCTTACACACCAAGTAAAAACTCCATGGCACTGCCATATTGGAGTGTTTTCCTCCATGTGGTATGTTGCAAAACGTTCATCAGAGAATTAATGCGATTTCTATCTTGAACCCTGCCTGCCTATTTCAATCCTGACCATGCTCAGGAAATCCAAAACTCACATTGTACTAGAAGGGAAACCCCATATGGCAGACATATTTAAACTACCTATTTTCAACATTTAGCCTATTCCTGACCCATATCTAATTTGAGATGCATTATGAGTCTCATATTACAGCAGTCTTAGAAAGCATGATTAACGTAACTTCCCTATCACTGGTAATAATCGATACAGTTTAAACCTCACGTTTGTCAACACCATGTCACATACCACTTAAAGTGTTAATAACCATGTTTGACCTGTTGTGAAAGTATATTATATTAAAAACATCAGGATAAAAACATAATGGATACATCCTTATTAATGCCATATATGAATACTAGCTGAGCACAACTTAACTATTGTTCAACTCTTATCGCCAACCACCATATGGCATATCTAATATATCCGAGTCTGCTCTTGTATAGTACAATGACAAGGAAGTAATATCAAAACATACTTACACGACTATTCTCAAAGTCTTTATATCATTATAGACCCTATATTTCACCTCACTTCCATTGCTTTTCATAATTGGTTTGGTGGTGAGGAGCTCGAACTCGAAGAAGTCAATGTTTGTAAAATTAGTGATCTTATTTCTAAGAGTGTATGGAGAGAGAATCTTTTAAGTAAGTATGGGCGAAATTTGAGAATTCGAGTTCCGCAAATTCGCGCGAAAGCGAATTTGTGGTCTGCAAAATCCGCAAATTTGTGCAAAACTTGTGAATTTTTTTATTTTGGCGTGTTCGCAGGGTTTTTTTTTCAGCGCGGCTACCGCGAACTTACCTATGCGGTCGTTTTTGGGCGCGACCATCTTGTTCGCGGGAGGAAAACAACTCGGCAAACTCAGAATCAAGGTAAGTCAATGCAGCGCGCGCAAGATTGTATTTTTGAAACGGGAACAAGCAAAAAAAATCGCGAACTTACGAATTGCGGATTGTTTGGAATTTCGCGCGATTCTCAGAACGTGAAATTGCCAAAAATCCGCAAATTTCGTGAGCAGAAAGAATTTTTAGCCCATGCTTACTTTTAAGTGACGTTACCTTACAGAAGGTGATCTCCTTTGTCACCGGTGGTTGATGTGACAAAAAAGACCTTGAAGAAGAGCTAAGGGGTTTTAGGAAAGTTAGGGAAGACATTTCTGTGGTGGAAGGTCTCCTCATGCGTGGTAGTAAAAGTATTTCTTTACTTACCTTGAGGGACAAATTAATTGAAAGTGCTGATGAGTCACAAAAGGGTATTGCAAAAACAAAAGAAAGGATCAGGGAGACACACTGGTGGCCAGCTATGGATGTTTGTGTGGAGAGATTGATAAGTGAGTGCGCACAGTGTGCTTGTTCTGACAGGGTTTTGAAGTGCAGGACACAGCCCTTGGTCATTAAGAAACAAGATTCTGGTCCATGGATAGATATTTCTATAGACATTTTGGGTCCTGTGTGGTTTAAAACACAAGATCGCTATAATATTGTTTGCATTGATATGTTTTCTCGTTTGCCAGACATCAACATTGTTAATTCTGTTGAGTCCAGTGTGGTGGTTGAGTTCCTAGAAGAGCTTTTTGAGCTGGAAGCTTTCCTCTTACATTTCTGTCTGACAATGGTGTCCAATTTACGTCAAGAGTCATGGGAGAGTTTTTAAACTCTAAGGGTATTAAGCACAAGAAAGACACTCCTTATCACCCAGAATGTAATGGTGTTATGGAACGATTTATCAAAGTTCTCAAGGAAACGATGCAGCAACTGTTACATGTGGTGATAATTGGGAGTTGGCTATTAAAAAAAGGTGCGAGAGTATAGGTTTACCTCCCGTTCCTCCACTGGTGTAGCCCTCTTTTGTTTGTTTAAAGGAAGGCATCCTAATTTTGAAGTTGTCCTGTTATGGGTTACCTCCAAGAGGTTTCTTTTATTGTTTGAATCTGTTTTTGTTGATTGTTTGCATTGTTACGAAAGGCAACATATGTTTGGGTAGCGCTGTATACAGTAAAAGAGAAAACAGGGACAAGAGGTTGGGTTGTGATACAGGTACAACCATCAATCATCAGTATGACATACATTTCTCTTTGCATTTGTGTTAGGTGTACAGTTGATAACAGACAATCCCTTCTGTGAGGGATCAAGAATAGCCCCTGGTCTTCGACCAATGTTACATATTGTATAGAAATATAGCTAATTACATTGGAGTATCGGCGAGATCGTGATGATGTTTCATGAAAGTCCTTCCAGTTCATTCACTGTGGGCTTCCGAACAGATGATACAACAAAGAATGAAAACAACAACATTGACCGGTTTATGTGTACTTATCCCCCATCTGCTCCCGCGTGTGTCTCCATAGCAATTTCTGATCAACCTAACAGTTGTCCCCTCCTGTCAGCGGTGTCAGCTTCTATGTAGACAGTCAATTAGCTTGCATGTGTCCATGGAATATCACGGCCTTTCCATTGTGGTACGCATGTCTCCCGTAATTGGCTTGCACTTCTCCTGCTCAGGTCGCCCCTCAGGACCTCCCCTTTCTGCCTGCTGTAGTGCATGGAGGAAGCCCACCCATTGGGTTGCTATGGGTTCTTTACGCAGTCCCAGTGTTTCTTCCCGCTGAATGGCAATCCCCTCCGCTGTGGCCCATGCTAGCAGTGAGCAATGCCATGCGCGCATGTGAGATGGGTCCTTCTCTTTCCACGTTTCGTTAAAAGGCGCTTAGCAACCACTATCTCCAGGTCCATAAACCTGGATGTCACCTTTGTGGCGGGGTCCTCCTAAAGTGGTGCAGTAGGTATACAGTCCATTCAAAGGGTATGTTGCGGCCTGTGCATGCACGTAGCAGTCTGCCTATTGTGTGCCAGTATGTATGTATTCTAGGGCAGCTCTATAACATGTGTATCAGTTCAGCCCCTTGTTCAGCACACATCGGACACGTCTCATCCGTGCGGTGAAAGTACCTGTTGATCATTGCAGGCGTGCGAAGTATTCCCTATGAACAATGAATAACTGTATTTGTTGAAAGCTCATATTTCTAGGTATGCATACTGGACTCTTGAGCATCCGTTCCCATTCTTTATCTGCTAATTGTCGCCCCAAGTCCAGCTCCCATTTACGGCAGAGCGGATTTAAGCTGAGTGCTGCATGAGTTCAGAGAGACGCTGAGAACCAGCGTATAAGGTGTCTTCCACGCCCCATGACATGTAAATACTGTATGGTGAGGTGCGGACTCGGCTCTGTGGTTTTGTCCCCCCATCTCGTCGTTAGTGTGGCTACCAATGAGTGGTGTGTGAGGAATTTCCCCGGTGGGAGCCCTTCGTCTTCCACTTAGGAATATATGGTATGAATGCCCCATCCCTGTACAGATCTCCTAATGTCTGTAAATCGGCTTCTTGCCATTCCGTGAGTGAAAGGGAATTGAGTACCGTGGGCCCGCTAGGAGATCTCTCTGGTGATATTGCTGGTGCATAGGGGACAATGGTTCTGGTGATATATATAATTGATATATAGCATTTGTATGCCACTGCTACTAGGAACGGCGGTGGTGGTGCGGCCTTAGTGGTGGGGTGGAAAAGCCAGACAATTTTTCTAGCAAGTATGGTGGCAGTGTGATCGCCGTGTCCACGTGGCTTCTGTCCGGAGCCAGCAGTTTTTCCGCTGCAGTTGGGCAGCCAAATAGTAGTGTTCAAAACAAGGCGCATCAAGGCCTTCCTAGTCAGTGGGCAAATATATTTCTCCAGTGCCCTTCTATGTTGGCACTTCCCCAGAGAAAGTCCCTGAGTAGTTTAGTGAGCGTAGCAAAGTAGGTTGCCGGAATACATAAAGGCAAATTAGCGAAATAGTACAGGAGTCGGGGAAGGATCACCATCTTGGCTAGCACTACCCTGCCGGTGACCGTCAGCCAAGTGTGTTCCAGAATCGCATTTGCAACCAGATTGTTGTTAAGGCCCTCCCCAGGTTTCCGTCAAACAAGTCTTTCGGCTGGTGATATATCTGGAACCCCAGGTAGCGGAAGGTGCTCTCTCTCTTGTACCATTCAGAGTTTATCCTGGGTCTTGACCTCCCTCACGGAACGCATTTATGCAGGATTTCAGCATTCACTTGCAGTCCCGAGATGGCAGCAAATTCCTGCAAGAAGAGCACTAATTGATCAGGTATATTTTCTATGTTCTTCACATAGACCAGTAGGCGTGTTGCATCCCCCAGGGGTATACCATCTCCCAGTGTCGTAGGTATCGCCTCCGCCAGGGGCTCTATCGCAACAGGAACATGAGGGGGGACAGGGCGCACCCCTGCCTGGTACCTCTGCGCACCGGTATGGCATCGGATATGTGTGGGGCCTGTTGCACCCGGATCGTGGGATTTTTGTATAGTAAGTTGACCATTTGAAGGAATCCCAGGCCCAGTTCATATCGCAAGAACACTGCAGATAGATAGCCCCATTCTAAGCAGTCGAATGCTTTTTCCAGGTCTAGTATGATAAACCCTACTATGGGCCATTCCTGTATGGCATCCGTCGCCACCCTGAAAAGCTGCTGCAGGTTCAGGGAGGTGCTCCGTGCAGGCACAAATCCATTTTGATCGGTGTGGATCAGTTCAGGGACCACTTGTGCCAGTCTGTCTGCTAACACCTTGGCAAGCATCTTATAGTTGGTATTGAGTAGGGCTAAGGGTCTATACAAACCCAGGGCTATGGGATACCTATCCGGCTTTAGCGGGGACACCAGGTGTGCTTCTCGCATCGGGGGTGGGGTAGTTCTTGCTCCTCCAGAGCCATAGTATGTAGTGCGTGCAAGTTTTCCGCAAAGATTTGCGGTAGGCCTTGTAATACTTGGCTGGCAGGACATCCGTCCCTGGCGTTTTCCAGGATGGCGTCGACCCAATCACATCTCCAATCTCTTCTAAGGTGAGTGGCCCGTTAAGTGTCTCCTGGTGTGCCCCTGAGGCTGTGGGCAGTTGGACGGAGCCCAGGAACCCCTCTAGCTCATGACCTGGGCAGCGCCCTCTAGACTGGTACAATTGGGCATAGTGGTCCGTCATGACCCTGTGTATCTCGCGCTGCGTACACACTAAGGTCTCCTCTAAGGTGCCTATGGCCTCTATCGGAGCGTGGTTGTTCTCTTGCCGTAGCAGACATGCATTTTTTTTTTAGTCATAACAAGGGAACCCAAGAGGTACCTAGGGACCATGGGCAAATTGACTTTTACAAAAAACAACGGTCCTTAGGATTAACAACATGAACAATAGAATGAAATATAGACTGAAATCAGTACTATATCAAACCATTTCAGTAAGAAGAAAAAGAAAAAGGCAAGGAATATCAGGCAAGAAGGGCGTGGGAGCCAATGGGAATGATCAGTCGGCGCGCTCGATGGCACTGTTCCGACGCCGCGAGAATCCGCGGAAATCATTTCCGGATTCTCGCGGCGTCGGAACAGTGCCATCGAGCGCGCCGACTGATCACTGCTCGATTCGTGAGCAAGGCTGTAGCGACTGCAGAACAGCGCGTGTGGATTAATTTTAGCCCACACCCCCATTTGAAAAAAGACTTTGCATCAAGTGACCGACAGCCATCAGCTCTCCGTTCACTAGGACTCTGAGGAATCATCCTCCAATCCACCGGCGCCATTTCACCCCTACTCCTGACTTTCTGCAGTATAATAGCACTGACAGGCGCTTCAAAAGGAAAAACAGGCAAATTAATACAAAGTCCTGATGATGATCCCAGTTCACTAGGAGCCAGGGATCGAAACGTCGTCGACATCTTTAGCAGTTCTGTAATCTTTTCCATTGTGATTATTCGATTACAGTAATTGTTTGTCCGAACTTGCTTTAAACTGTTGTAATAATGCAAGGGACAGTTGGCTCCCACGCCCTTCTTGCCTGATATTCCTTGCCTTTTTCTTTTTCTTTTCCTATCTTCTCACTCCTGAACCTTGTTTGAGTGTTTTCTGGATAGGTACAGGCTTGTACCCTATCAGATAATGAATCTGACCCCTCTGGCGGTCTTGTTTATCTATGCTTATATTTGAATAAAGCTTTTCAGGCCCGGCTGGGTACTGAAATGGTTTGATATAGTACTGATTTCAGTCTATATTTCATTCTATTGTTTATGTTGTTAATCCTAAGGACCGTTGTTCTTTGTAGCAGACATGCAAGCAATCGGCCTGCTCTATCGACCAACGCATGCGTGCAAGCTGTGTGGGCTATGTAATTGTGGCATTGCAGTCGCTCCAGTAGGTCTGCATGTTTGGTGCAGAGCCTTTCCAGTTGGCTTGAGTGTTTGCCCCTCCCTTCTCCTTCACGCTCGTACCCCAGCAGCTGGGACTCTAACTTCGTAAGTGAGGTTGACAGCTGCCTACGTATATTCCACGTGGCTCCCAAACAGTGCCCCCTGATCGCTATTTTGAAGGTGTCCTATTCTACGAGTGAATTGCATGCTGTACCCTCGTTGAGTTTGAAATATGTGAGGATGGCCATCCTCAGTGTTGAACAAAACTCTGGGTCTTCTAGAGCAGTCGTTTGGAGGTACCATGTGGCTAAGGGGGATGGTCCGCCTCCCAACTAAGTTGCATCCACAGGGGGTTATGATCGGAGTGTGTCCGCCCTAGGTATTTTGTTTTCGGGACTAGTGGGAGCAGCGATTGGGAACCCACATCCCTGTCAAGACGTACATGAAGGTTATGCACCGCTGAGTAATAGGAGTAAATACGTTCAGTGGGGTTAAGAACATGCCATACATCCAACAATGCCCAATGTGAGATCCAGTCTGTGAGTACCTGAGCGTTAGACACAGCAGAGGTTCTGTTAAGAGGGGGGAACAATCTATCTGTGTCAACATTGAGTACCAATTTGAAGTCCCCTCCCAGCAGCCAGGGAAGCCCAGCATCAGGGGTTAAAGCTTGTGATAACCGTTCCAGTAAGGAGGGTTGGTCAAATTTGGGTCGTATATCAATCCCAGTAGTATCATTTGACCATTTACTACCCCTCGTACTAAGGTGTATCTGCCCTTGTAATCTATTACCACATCCTCACAAACAAACGGGATGCCTGCCCTCACCCAGATTAACGTGCCTCTTGCTTGAGCTGAGTACACAGAACCGTATAGCTGCCCTCTCCAATGCCTGTACAGTCTGTCTAGTTCTGCCTGTGTCATGTGTGTTTCCTGTAATGGGGCAATGCCTACCAAATGTCTCTGTAGATAGGCAAATATTAAGTAGCGCCGCATGGGTGTGTGCATGCCGTGTATGTTCCATATTAGTACGTTAGCTCGTGCCATTGCTAGTATACGAGTCATCCGGGGTAGCACGAGTAGATCTTGCTTTGCTGAGTGCGTGTTGTGGGTAAGCAGCTGTGTACCGGTCAGTTGTAACGAAAACATCAATTCAACTTTGAACGTCATAACAACTGGGTCAAACTCTGAAGAGATGTCCGTCCAAACGTCTTTAGAAAATCATAATAATAAACTATCCCAGTATGGTGCCTGGTGGGGTTGTGTGCACAATCAGTGCTCTACCATGACATTCCCCTCCCCTTCATGTTCAGAAAATGTGCCATCTGGTTAATCACCTAGGCCAGTGTGCGGGCTCGCTGTGAAGCATGGTTCAGTGTCGCCGCGCATGTGCCTATTCCCTGTAGTGGTTCGCACAGTGTGGCCAGTTTTAAAACAAGTGGGTGCTCGGCTATCGTGCTATGTACCCTGTGTGGTTGCTGACCCAGCAGTGCCGCCTCATTTCTACAGCACTCATTGAGATACATAATCCAACTTCATAAACAAATCTCTACTTGCGTGGGCTGCTTCTGGTATAGGTCAATGCGACAATGTGCCATCATATGATGTCATCAGCAGTCTGTGGGGTTACCATTGGAAGGCTCATATCTTCAGAATCTTCTGCTGACTTAGATGATGAGCTACTGGCTGCCGCTGAGTCAGTGAAGCATGTTTCCGGATGCTCCCTATTTTGTGTGGTTACAAGAGTCGCAATCGCCTCCAGGACGTCCTGCCGCTCCATCCTGATCTTCTCCGGGCTTGGCACAGTTGTCCCCAGTTTTGCATTTCTCTGTGCCTCGCGTCTCCCTTGTCGTCTGACTCTTCTGCCTGCCAGCTTGTCAACAGCGGGGCCCGGGGGGAGCACTCCCGTCCACAGTCCTGATTCCGCCAGCTAGTCCCATGCATCCGCAGAGGAGTCAAAGAAGTGGACCCCTCCTTTTGTTACCACTCTTTGTCTAGCATGGAATAGTAGGGAGTAGGGCAATTCCAAGTCTCTAAGCTGGCACTTCACTTTCGTGTAGTTGCTTCTGCTTCGTTGCACGAGCACTGTGTAGTCTGGGAACAGCATGACCTGGCTACCACTAACTTTGAGGTTTGCTAATTTTCAGGCTTCCTGCTGGGCTGCATCCCTGTCTCTATAGTTTAGGAGTTTAAAGAGGAACGGGAGTGGTCTGTCTCCCGGCTGAGGTTTCTGTGCCGGCATGCGATGTGCCCTATCCAATGCAAACTGCAGTGATAATGTTCCCTGGGGCAGTATGTCCCATAGCCAGCGCTCAACGTAGTGTTCTTTATTCCTTCCCTCTTCCCCCTCCGGGAGACCCACCACTCGAATATTGTTGCGGCAAGAGCGCCCTTCCGCATCCTCAACTTTATCTTCCAGTGTATGGATACGATCTATCATGTCTTGTAGGGCAGCGCTGTGGCTCTGGGTGACAGGCTGTAGTTTCAGAAGTATCTGGCTATGGAGGGTGACTTTCTCAGCCAGTTTGTGGTGGTCCGTGTGCAGCAGGGTGAAGTCCGAGGCAAACATATCAATCCGTGTTTCCAGGGAGGTTCTGGTTTGTTCTAGCGTGGTACCAATCTTCTCCACTACCACAAGCATTGAATCCATTTTGGCTGCCAGGGCTGCCGTGGGCAGTTCTGCCGCTGCTTCCTCTCTCATGAGTGGGGGATCTAAACTACCCACATGCACCGTTCCTTGCTGCATCCTGGCACGCATGCGACCCATCACTGATTGCTGCGCAGATGGCATTCACGTCTGGCTTAGAGTGTTAATGGCCTCAGCAGGTGTCTGGCTGCAACAAGCGACCCAGGGCCAGTCTGGTGTACTCTTGGTTTAGAGGCACCAGAGGCGTGCGCGTGAACCCGTGTGCTGGAGGAAGCTCCGCATCGTGAGAGGTCTCGCCCTCAGGAGTGAGGTCCTCATCGCAGCGGCACTGCGTCTGTGGGTCGCCTGTTGCGTAGACTATCTAGGCGCTGGGCTGCGTGTTAGGCCGTAATGTCTCTCATTAAAGGGCCATCACCTTGTTAAAGATTGCAGGAATCGCTGTTAGCATGAGCTGAAAGCCATTTTGGTCTTGGCAGCCATTTTAGTTAGCCATGTGCTCGCCATGTGATTTCTCCCTCTTCCAGAGCCTTGCACATGCTCAGAATGGCATAGCTAGTAGAATGCACCTGCTCCTAGTGTAGAACTGTCAGGCTATTCTTACTGATATGTTCAGTTTAGTCTCCCCTCCCACTTTGTTGAGCAAGCAAATTGTGTATACCCATATTAGTCAATAAGCATGCTTGTATGTGCCAGGACCTCCCCTTGGTTTTATGCTGACTATGTAAAAAATACATATATAAGGCCCCTGTTCTCTGTAATCCTTAGACTGTCTCCTACAGTGGCCTGAGGGTACCGTATGACCCAGCCTCACTTATGTCAGGTTAATAAATGCATTGTTTTTATATTACAGCTACCCTACCAATTTCTTCTTTGTTGGTTTACAGGACCAGGTGTATCAGTGAACCCCTTAGAAGGTTTTTATTTCTTCATCCTCTGCTGCTTATGTCTCTCCTCAGCGTCGGGCCATGCGTGTCCTTGCCTCCATGAGCCGCAGCGCAGCAGGCCAGATGGGTTCTACCGGCGCCTACCACTCCGGTCCTGTCCTCTTGTGGCGCACAGCACCAGCTACGTCAGATCTTCTGCTCCCCTTGGACTGGTGTTGCATGGGCCCCAAGGTTCACTTCTGTGGTCAACACCTTGTAGGCCCTGAGGTGGTCCAGCTCCCGCACAGTCACTATGGATCTCCCAGGGTAGGTCACCTCCAGCACCTCACCTACACTACTTATTGCCCGCTCCTCCGGTATGGTGGCTTCAGATCTCCTGTGCGAGGCTCCTTTGGTGCCTCCCTCCTGGGCCCAAGCCTCTGCCCCGGGGATCGCTTGCCTCTCTTCGCCTACTGGGCCGCAGCAGGGGTCTGCGTCGCTGCACACTCACCAGGTCACTCTTCGGCTGGAGGGTCGCCCGCTGCAATCGGCCTCCGTGCATTCTGCCCCCCTGCCTGGGGCGATGCATGCCGTCAGCAGGCAAGGGCCAATGCACTCTTGCTCAGCTACCCGCTCCAGCTCCCGGTGAAGAGGTCCTGCGCTCCTCTATGTACTGTGGCTCCAGTGGGGGACCCAGAGTCGATGTAGTTTTGCTGGCATCCGTCGCTACAGCCTCTGCTCTTTATGGCGTTTTCCTGCTGTTGGACAGTCCGCGACCCTCTTCTTGGGCTGCAGCCCGCTGGTCTGAGTCGTTGTGGTGGTGGGGCCTCTTCGGTCGTCTCTGCCGCGTGCCGCCTACCGTGAGCTCCAGGAGCAGGACGCTCCCAGCGTCACATCTCTGGCCTGTCGCTGTCAGTTTCACTGGCTTCCCCGTGGCGGCCTGGAACTGCTCTTCATGAATCGCCGCCTTCCTCCCAGTAACTGCCTGCCTCTTCCGCCAGTAGGGTCGTAACAGAGATCTGTCTTGCCGGCCACCTGTCGGGTTGGGATCTGAACTGGAAGGCCTTCGGTACAGCAGCCCCCGGCTTGGCCCGCAGCGTCAGCTAGCTCCGGTGCGTGCCGCTCCTGATCAGCCGCATGTGCACGCCCCCACTGCTGCAAATGCGCTGCTTGTGCAACACCGGTTCCGGGGGGACCCACATGGGGAAGGTCCTCCTCACCCTCTGGCGGGCTGCTGTCCCAGTCAGAGGCTTCAGCACTGGTGCGGGCAGCCTCCGTCCACCGCGCTCTGTTTCCAGGGGGCCGCTCGGTGTGCAGGCCGTGCTCTTCACCTTGGTTGTAACTGTGGCCGCATTTAGTTAAAATGCACTTGTCTGTACTTTTTGGAGTCAGTGGCTCTTTGCCCCTCTGGCCCCGCACTTTTCCAGCACAGATGGCACGGTTTAAGTATGATTTTATCAGATAATGAGAGGATGTCGGTCGGAGCGTAAGGGACCCGCGTCCGTCCTGTTGGTTGGCTATCCACGCCCCCCATCTCCAAGAAGTTGCTTGTGGACAGTGAAGCAAGCAGCACAGAGGGATGGAAAGAGAGAGAGAGAGGTGATGAGAAAAAGGAAGGTTTGTTATGATGAAAGAAAAGGTGTGAAGAAAACTGTTGTCAATGTTGGTAACTGGGTTAAGGTTAGGTCTCCCAGGAAATGCAAGGGTACCTCCAAATTCAGTGGACCCTTTGAGGTAATTAAAATTTTCAGGAATGCCATAAAAACCAGTGACCATAGAATTTGGAACTTAGGTAGAGTGACAAAGTGTCCTGCAGGTCCGGCGTGTGCTTCTTCTTCTACTGATCATGCTACTGTGGCATTCGAAAGGAACTCAATTTAAAGGAAAGCCATGGAAGGCCTAGTCGTTTGAGGCGCATTCCTATCTACAAGATTCTTAAGTTCTCTTTCCGATATCTTGTGTTAGATGTTGCTTTGGTTTACTACTCCTCATGTTTATTTCCCTTCTTTATTTTGTTCTATTGTCAAATGTATTTAAGTACATTGTGTAAAGTTTGTGGGTGCATTTTAGGTGGTAAGGAGGGAAGTGTGGTTTTTTGAATTCTCCTGTATCTAACATTCATAGTGTTCTGGAATGTATAGAAGCTTGCCAGGCAGAGTTGGAACTGCTGGTGTTGTCAGTTAAGCTGGCTTCCCTAGCTGGATGGGGTCTCTGTAACTTTGTGTCTTAATAATGGACCTCTACTTCTACAATTACGCCTCCTTTCGTACTTGGTGAGGGAACTCACCTTCACAATACTCCATATAAAAAATAAAATGCTCCCACTCTTCTCTGCTAATAAGTCCAAGTCTGAAAGTATTAACTTTAGACATAACAATTTGTTCCCTCAATTTCCATCTGTTTGACATATTTTCACCTCTTTTCTATGCTTTTAACTTCTCCAAAATTAACCAACACTCATCAGATTCCTTATGTTTCATACACAAAAAATGCTCTATCAAGAGGTCATTCATTTTATTCAACAGATTTGTGCTCATTCATTCTGACCTGCAATTTTCTGCCTGTTTCTCCAACATAACCTAATCCACATAGGCAGGTAATGAAATACACTATACTCTTTGGGTCAGATGCACATCTGTTTTTTGCAGTCACAAAGGGGATGTCAGCCCCTTTGCGACCGCACAACAGGTCAGCCCTATGTACCAACCTTAATTTGCAAATCGCTAATTAATTAGCGACTCGCAATATAGAGTTAGGGACTCGCTATTAGGAAGGTGCATGCTAAGGGCATCCCTTTCTAATATCGACTCCAAAACCTATGTATGAAAGTTTTGCGACCATTATTGCGGTCGAAAAACACTCTCAGTTTACCACCCTTCTTAGAAGGGTGGTAAACCACTCGCAAACGGGAAGGGGTCCCCAGGGAATCCCTTCCCCTTTGGGAATGGATGTGCAAATATTTTTAAGAGCAGGCAGTGGTCCCAGGGACTGCTGCCTGCCCATAAAAAATTTAATTGAAATATTTAATTTTCATTTTTTAAATGCATAATGTTTTCTTTTAAGGAAAACGGGATGCATTAAAAAAACTGCTTTATTGACAAAGCAGTCCCAAACATGGTGGTCTGGTGACCCCAGCAGGCCATCATCCCTGGGAGTGCCAGCCATTCCCAATGGGGTTGCAAATTACGATAGCATCATTATTATTTATAAGGCATGCAATTTGCGACCCCATTGGAATGGCAAATTTGCAACTCGCAAAGTGCAACTCGCAATTTTTTCGCAATTTGCGAGTGGCAAATTCTAATGATCGTACATTTGGCCCTTTGTACGACATTTGGAAAAAAACTCAGATCTCGTGGGTCATCCTATGCCAGGACACCTTAACAACCCTAATACACTTTTGGCACACACTTTAACCTCAACATCTACAATTCCCCACAATCTTTTCTTTGCTTATGTTGGTCTGAACGGATAGTTTCTCCATTTATGTATGAATCAATCGATTCCACAAAATATTATTTTTTTGAAAGGCAAATAAAGGTTTTTCAAATGTATTGCCCTGCTCACTGTTGAGTATATTCCAATTCCTATTGATTACATCCATCACCTTATTGCTAATTCCTAAAATGTTGCGCACAAAGGCAATCCACTCCTTCTCCTCCCTTTCTCTACCTTGTATGAAGATACCCTCTACAATGTAATACCTCACTATTAAATATGTGTGCTCAATTTATTTATTGGGATATCCTCTATTATTTAATTTACTTTTAAAAGGTTTCAGCGTGTTTATCATAATCTGAAATTGAGGTGCAATTTCTTCAGAGCTGAAGAAATGCCCAAATGAAGTATTATCTTTCTGACTTTTAGGATCATAACTAGTATAGTATAGCAACATATTTTTATCTGTGGCGTTATAAAATATTTAAACATCTAAATGGTATCCTACCTCCTGACGGTTATGTCTAGAAAGTCACATCTAATCTTGCTTTTTGTGGCCTTACATTTAAGGTTTTCATCTCCCAAATTCAACCAGTTAATATACCCATCCAATTGTTCCTCTGGGTCCCTCAAAAATAAAACAAATATCATGATGAAGCTTGAACACTGCTTCACATTTTCAAAAAAGGTGCCATTTCATTGTAGACATGTTTCTTTTCAAATCCTGTTACATTAAGGCAGGATAAAGTGGGTGCACAAGTGGCCCCAGGCTCGCCCCTTTCAACTGTAAATTCAAATCATCCTTAAATAAAAATATATTATTCTTAAGGATCATCCTTACACATGTCACTGAAAAATCAATAGTGACACCCTCCTATTCAGACTCGCCCAGGATTTGATATATTACTTGGATAATATTGTCTTGTGGAATAATAGTGAAGAGGGCCTCGATATCTAAAGTGACCAAATACTCTATATCTTTTTCATATTCAAGGCACTCTATCTTGAAAATAATGTAGGCTGAATCTTTAAAGTACAACGGTAGAGTACTCACCAGGGGTTTGAGAAAGAAATCAAAATATTTGCTCAGACCCTAAACATAAATCAATAGGTCTAAGTGGGGGATCATTTATACTTTTTGGGGTTTTCGATAACAGATATATGGCCGGGTAATTGATCCTCCTGTTTAAAAACCTATACTCATCCTCACATATCCATTCTATTTTCTTAGCTTTCTCCACTAATTGGGAAATTTGAACCTTTAATCGATCTAGTCTGCCTTGTGATACCTTTATGTATTGTTCCTTAACCACTAATAATTGAATTATCCTTGCCTCTTAATTCAAGGTATCAGAATCAGAATCAAAGACTTTATTCGGTTATATTACAAAAATAACCATAAAAGCTCATAAAATCACATCATTAGTAACAATCATCACTATTAATAAAATCAAACAAAACAAATATATTTCATAGGCTCAGAATTTAAAACAATTTAAATAGTTATCTTCTTCCGTGAATAAAAAACATTTTTAAGAAAAGCAGAGACAGATGCCACTGTAAATATGTCATCCAATTTCTGGATCGCTAGGAAGGCAGGACGGCACTGTCTTAAATTCATGTACCTCAAAATAGGACTGATCCATCTTTTCCTTGTTAATGTATAAAATTTACAAAAAAAGTAAATATGAATGTCCGATTGGGTGGAGAGATCATCACAGGGGCACTTGCTGATTCCATTTGACCAATCGTTAGTTACACGAAAACTCAGCAGCCTAAACAGAATCCCAAATCTAAATCGAATCAGTACGAACCTTTCGTGATCTTTCATCTGCACAGTTAGGTAAGGTTGAACAACCAGCGGTGTTAATATCAATTGGCGAGAGATCACAGTCTTTTTGGTAAACTCTTTTTGTTCACTGCGATTCTCTAAATACGTTAAACATAACATTTTCAACACTTTCCTAGGGATCTTAGACATTGATAGGGGTTCATCATAAAATTCAGGATGGTCTATGTTACTGCAAAATGACTTAATGTAGCTCAGCCACTTCACCCTGTGAGCACCGTCCAATTTCAGGGCGTTCCACAAAATAAGTCGATTCAGGTGGCATTCATCAGTAGTCCATACCCTGTGCCACAGAAGCACCGGTTGGACCTTAACGATGTCTTCTAGGTACAACATACCGAGTTCAGTATGACAGTTATGGGTGGACATGCTCTCAGGGGTGGATAAAAGATACTTCAAAAAGCCATTTTCAGTTTGCTGTAAACTAATGACATTAGAATAACCCCAAATTTCCGCCCCATAGACTTCCACTGCGACACAGCTAGCTTTATAAATACATAAAAGCTCCTTTACCGGTTTTCTCCCCATCTTTTTACTAAAGAGCTTAAGGGCCATTATGGACTTAGCAAATAACAAATTTCTACTTTTAACTGCACTACTGCACTGACCAGTACAGTCAAACAAAATTCCTAAAAAGGGGCAGGTTGGAGTGTGATCTAGTGGTATAGAGCCAATAAACATTTTTCTTTTTCTATGATTCGCTCTTCTACCACAATTCATAGAGAAGGTTTTAGTGCAATTCACCTTCAAGTCCAGATTTGTCATGTAGGTAGTGAAAGAAGTAATCATTGTTTGCATGGCTACGGGAGTCCTTGCCATTAGGACAGCATCATCCGCATAGATAAGTGCGGTATTTTGCGGTCTAAAGCCGTAGGCATATCTATGCAGTAAAATATCCTCTAACTCATTTATATAAATGGAGAATAAAAAAGGGGCAAGGACACATCCTTGCCTCACTCCCCTTGCAATATTGAACAATCTGGTACACTCCCCTCTCTTGCCGTATCTAATCATTGCCCTAGCCCCATTGTACAATTCTCTTAGGAATTGAATAATATTATCCTCTACACCCAGCCGGGCTAAAATTAACCATAATTTACTATGGCTAACACAGTCGAAGGCAGATCTCAAGTCCACAAAGGTTAAAAACAGCCTGCCTCCCTTAGCCTTAGTGTATTTTTCTAGGAGGATAAATAAGTCCTTGATCTACGGTCCCAACTCCCTCTCTAAAACCATATTGGAGGTCGCTAATAATCTTCTTCTCATCTGCCCATAAATGTAGTCTGTCTAGGATAATCCTACCGATGATTTTGATTGTCGAATCAAGCAAGGATATAGGGCGGTAACACATACAACTAGCCCTATCGCCCTTTTTATAAATAGGTACTATTATAGATTCGTACCAGGTACTAACAAGGCCCACCGAACAGGCAGCATTAAAAGTTCTTTTGAGCAATGGAGCCCACAGTGTTACATTATTTTTAAAGATGTCCACCGGGACACCATCAGGGCCGGGGGCCTTACCCCCCTTACTGAAGTTGATGCCCCTAATTTCTTCTTCCAGGGTAAAATTGAGATTCAACCCCTCATTGCTCAACTCCATCTCAGGTAGCGCCCTTGATGGATCAACCATAATAGTCACAGGGCTATACAGAGTTTCAAAATGTCTCACCCATTCGTCCTCAGAGATAGCAATCTCTAATCGTACCTTGGTATTATCCTTAAAGTATGGCGCGTTAACTGCTTTCCAAAAAGCTGTCATATCCTTCGATTCTGAAGCCTCAATTAGTGCCTCCCATGCATCCTTCCTCATTCTCTCCCTTCTATTTTTTAGCGCAGATTTATATGCTTTGCGAAGCCCCCTAATCTGACACTGATCTCTATCATCCCTACACAAGGCCCGTTTAAGTTTTGAGTACGCCTTAGTGCACTCTGAGTCAAACCAACCTCTTTTTTTACTTGTAGTGTTCTTTACATTAACCCATAGGCCTTCCTTAATACGTGTTGTGATTTTCCTGAAATTATTAATTATAACAGTATCGTCAGAACCAATATCCAGGCAAGCCGCAAAACACGTATTGCAAGCCTTAATTAGGGTACAAAGAAACTCGTCAGGCACGACCTTAGACCACCTTAGAGCGTAGCCATTCTGTCTAGCAATTTCAATATCTCTAAAATGTATTACTGGTGTTTTATCAACAGTGGCTCGAGGGTCTGATATAACTACCTTGATAGGGAAATTATCGTTTAAGGGGGTCTTCAACACACTATAAGTGGCAATGCTATCCCCATAACATGAAGAAATCAAAATATAATCGCTTATGGATGATAACCATCTGCCATTAAAAGTTACAGAAAACGGTTCCTCTGGGTTACACAATTTATTTGCAAAGCCTAGGTCGTTCGTGAACAAAATCTCGTTCAGGGCATCCCCCGTAGCTGAGTGTTCAAAATGTGCCAGTATGGATTCCCAATCTACCATTAGACCACAATTCCCTGTTCCCGCTCTATTACAAAGGGCACTGTTAAAATCGCCCCCCCATATAACGACAAACTCTTTATGTTCGCTACAAGTTATACTGTTAATTTCAGAACTTAGGGCCCGATGTAGGTACCAAATACCGGTCGGAAACGGCCGATTTCGGCCGTTTCCGACCGGTATTTGGCCTACTGAGATGTAGGGGACCTTTTTTTGTCCGATTCGGTATTTTACCGATTCGGTAAAATTACCGAATCGCAAAAATACCGAAAAGGTAATTTTACCGATTTTTTAAATTTGGGATGTAGGTGGGACTACTTTCAGTCCCACAGGCCCTTCAGATTCGGTATTTTAACACCCAATCCAATTGGGTGTTAAAATACCGAATCCAGGTGTGCATGCACATGTGTGCATGCACACCTATGCCATGTGACAGACAGACATGCCCTTAGGGCATGTCTGTGTGCCACATGGCTCACATGCCTTTTTTTGGGGTGCTTGAGGGTGTCAAAGTGACACCCCCTGCACCCTTGCACAAATCGGTAATTACCGAATCGGTAATTACCGATTCGGTAATGCCCATTGATTCCTATGGGCTTCAAGGCCCATAGGAAGCAATGGGGGATACCGAATCGGTATTTACAGAATCGGTAAATACCGAATCTTACAGATTCGGTATTTACCGAATCTGAAATACCTACATCTCCCCCCCTCTAATTTACCACTTCATAAATACCGATTCGGTATGATTTGGTATTTATGAAGTGGTAAATGTAGATTTACCTACATCGGGCCCTTAGGGTTTTAAGTATTAAGGGTAAATCTGCTAACGGGACATTATTATAAAAAATTACAATCAGTATACAAAAGGTAGTATTCATATGTAGACCGGCTATATGATGAAAACAGTTATTATAAAGAATCTTTATACTTTTGCAGTTAAAACAGTTTGAAACATAAGTGCAGAGCCCTCCCTTAGCTCTGCCGTGTGCTGAGCCTATAGCTGGGGTAAATAAAGTTTTAAAACCATTTAAATGATATACTTCTTTGGCCCATGATTCTTGCAAGCATATAACATCACATTGGTCAATTAATTTAAACCAGAGCGGATTATCTATTTTAGCTCTATGTCTGGCTATATTCCAGAAAATGATCGACCATTTATCCCCTTTACCACTTTTTAAGTCAACAACGGGATTTGCAACATTGTCAGCTAAAACATCTGGTATCCCCCCACTAAAACTTAGATCCCTCGAAATTACAGCATCTGGGCTTTCTGGAGATACGAGTTCTTACTAACATTGGGTTGTCCTAAAAACTCAATGTGCTCAAAGTTCACATGATGGACCGTTAATTGGTTAGGCAAAGGGTTATCAGTGCTATTCACTGTTACCCTATCTCTTGCTGGTCAATCCACCCCACCAAATCCAGACAGGGATTCGAAGCGATTGCTAGGTAAAACATTAAATAAATTCCCTGTTGGATAACTATTGTAAGAATTATTAGTCGAAAAACCTCTGTGTGTTATAGGTACCAATGGGACATTGAATTGATTTCCAGCTGGAAAGTGGTTTCTTCCATAATGTAAATAATATGGTCTGTGTCTTCCAACCATAGCAGGGGCTGGTGGGTAAAAATAACTGAGATCGAAGGAAAAGATTCCACCAGAATTATCAAAATTCGGGAAACCGCCTATAAACTGTACCACTCTGGGATCTCTAAAATTCACTATGATACAGTCTCCTTCAATGTCCTTTACTTTATGTCCCACCCAACTCGCTCTCTGATCATTTATGATTTCCCCTTGTAGATCTGGTCTGAGGGGTCTATTTTTTCCTAACCAGAACATGACTTTGTTTTTTAATTCATGATAGGCTTCCTCCCTATCATGCTTCCATTCAGGGACCCCAGTCAGCACGATTACATAGGGGTACGAGTCCGGGGGCAAGTCAATTCTCATCCTATTTCCTTTGCTTCTAGTTGCCTCGATTTTATCTGGTTCCGCTACAGTTACTGTTTTCCCTGTCCTCTTAGTAGTACTATCTATACTATTTTTATGGCTGTCTTCTTGATTACACTTTGACTCCAAGCTAGCTAGATGGGGGACTTTACCAGTTAATTTTCCTCTTACTTGCTTTGGTAATTCTTTACCGCCTTCTCCCAGCATCTCACTAAATAAAGACTTCTGATTATTATTGGGTAAGACAGGTGCGCTAGTTTGCGAGGATTTTGTGTCCACTATCTTTTTTAACATTTCTGTGTTTACCTGTGGAAAAGTGTGGCTCAATGATTAGAGCGATTTACAAAAAGGGGGTGGTGATGAACAGAGTGTCTGAGTTAAACAGACCACTCTTACCCAGTCCAAAGATCAGGGCTTGATCCATCACCGTTATTTATCTCACTGCCCCATCCCAGCTCAGAACCTGGCTATATGCAAATCAGTCTGTCCCTGGCCCAGTGCATCATGGGAACAGGGCAGACTAAACTACCAAGCCAATTCTTCACCAGAAAGGAGACAAGCTACCGGGGACCGGTTTCTGGCATTTCAGCCTTCTTCGGCCCGGCTTGCTTGAATCCTGATGGAGCAGTGAGAAAGGGACTCATGTCTGAGTATACCCTGCCACACCTATAGTGGCCAAAAACGATTTACAAAAAGGGGGTGGTGATGAACAGAGTGTCTGAGTTAAACAGACCACTCTTACCCAGTCCAAAGATCAGGGCTTGATCCATCACCGTTATTTATCTCCCTGCCCCATCCCAGCTCAGAACCTGGCTATATGCAAATCAGTCTGTCCCTGGCCCAGTGCATCATGGGAACAGGGCAGACTAAACTACCAAGCCAATTCTTCACCAGAAAGGAGACAAGCTACCGGGGACCGGTTTCTGGCATTTCAGCCTTCTTCGGCCCGGCTTGCTTGAATCCTGATGGAGCAGTGAGAAAGGGACTCATGTCTGAGTATACCCTGCCACACCTATAGTGGCCAAAAACGATTTACAAAAAGGGGGTGGTGATGAACAGAGTGTCTGAGTTAAACAGACCACTCTTACCCAGTCCAAAGATCAGGGCTTGATCCATCACCGTTATTTATCTCACTGCCCCATCCCAGCTCAGAACCTGGCTATATGCAAATCAGTCTGTCCCTGGCCCAGTGCATCATGGGAACAGGGCAGACTAAACTACCAAGCCAATTCTTCACCAGAAAGGAGACAAGCTACTGGGGACCGGTTTCTGGCATTTCAGCCTTCTTCGGCCCGGCTTGCTTGAATCCTGATGGAGCAGTGAGAAAGGGACTCATGTCTGAGTATACCCTGCCACACCTATAGTGGCCAAAAACGATTTACAAAAAGGGGGTGGTGATGAACAGAGTGTCTGAGTTAAACAGACCACTCTTACCCAGTCCAAAGATCAGGGCTTGATCCATCACCGTTATTTATCTCACTGCCCCATCCCAGCTCAGAACCTGGCTATATGCAAATCAGTCTGCCCCTGGCCCAGTGCATCATGGGAACAGGGCAGACTAAACTACCAAGCCAATTCTTCACCAGAAAGGAGACAAGCTACCGGGGACCGGTTTCTGGCATTTCAGCCTTCTTCGGCCCGGCTTGCTTGAATCCTGATGGAGCAGTGAGAAAGGGACTCATGTCTGAGTATACCCTGCCACACCTATAGTGGCCAAAAACGATTTACAAAAAGGGAGCGTGTAAGGGTATTCTCAGATGTGAGACCCTTGCTCATTGCACCATCAGGATTCAAGCAAACCGGGCCGAAGACGGCTGTAATGCCAGAAACCGGTCCCCGGGAGCTTGTTTCCTTCCCAGTGTAAGAATTGGCTTTTGTAGTTTGGTTTGCCCTGTTCCCATCATGCACTGGGACAGGAACAGACTAATTTGCATACAGCCAGGTTCTGAAACTGGGATGGTGCAGTGAGCTAAAAAACGGTGTTGGATCTAGCCCTGATTTCTTGACTGGGTGAGAGCTTTCTGCTTAATTCAGAGACTCTGTCCCTCACCACCCCTTGTTGTAAATATCAATGATTAGAGCAGCAGACCCTGAGGCAGAAGTCTAGCCAGGGGCCAGGGTTCAATTCCCCGCCTCGGCGGGTCTTGGGCTCAAAATTTCACGGACCTGATAATTCTCGCCTCAGTGCCTGTTCCAATCATGGAGTCCCACTCTGCAACTCTGGGCAATAGCTCGCTTAATCTCCACAACGACCCCCACAATGCTAAGGATGCCTGGCCTCCACCTTAGGGGTGCCCAGGAGTGGACACCTCACATGGAAAGCCAGGATGGGTTCCACAGCGGTATTCGTACAAGCGCCTTGAGACCCTTGCGGATGACTAGTGCGCTATACAAGTATCAATTTACATTTTACCTGTATGATCTTCTCAAGGGTATCTAGCTGGTTGCCTATCCTTCTAGTCCATTCCACTAAAGGAAGAATTAGGGATTTGATCAGTTGTTCGACATTTTCTAACGAACAAACTGTACTCCTCACATCCTCTAGCGGAATTTCAATTATTTCGTCAGTAGGATTATTCTGATTAGTGCAAGATTTCGCCACCTGTGTAGATGTCTTATGTCTATCTACAATCACCTTTTCCCTACATTCAAGAGGGGCTACTTTTATCTTTTTAGTGCACCCCCCCCCCCTTCTGTTGGTTTCCACTGCATTTACGTTTAAGTGCGGAGACCGGTTTACATTCAGATTGATTATGTTCTATTTGTGATGTATTAGCCAGCTGAGAGCTTTTTCTATTGGCCGACTCAGCTCTCGGATAAGTCATAAAGGAATCTAAGCTTACATCAATCCCACTTATATCTAGTATAGTTGGTAAATCTGGATGGTGTTTGGGTATTGGTTCAATCTGGGTGAGGCGTTGTTCAGGTGACGGTGCTAGTACTATACTCCAGAGGGAAGATCTTCTCAAAAACACGGGGTCAAGGGAAAGGCGACGTACAGTTAAGTCAATCTCCTTCTCCAAGGCAGATGCAGCCCTAGGAATAAATGCATCTAAAGTACCAGTAATTCCTCCACCCCCTCCCCTATTACCCGTTTTGTTTACCTTTGAATTTTTAAGTGCCATTTATTTCCAGTTATGCCTAAACTTGTACCAGGATTCTAAAACATATCATCAACTAAACCAATCACGTATAATAAAATAACTATTAAACACATATAATTAAAGTCTTACTGATAATATGGGAAATTCAAAGGAAGTAGCCCAGTCCAGTCTCTTTCTGTCTCTGACGGGCTCAGACGGGCCCGCCCTTGGCCCGGGCTTCGCCCGGCGCGTCCTGCGCGCTTCTCGAGGATCCCAGCAGATCTTTATGCGCCTCCTGGCGCTGGCGCTTGACGTGTGTGGCGTCCTCGCCGCTCCCGGGATATTTGGGAGATGCAGTCCGGAAGTGGGATCAGATTCCGGCCCCTCAGGTGTCCAGCAGGGGGTGGAACAACAAAGCGACCCCAGCAGCAGTGACGGCGGAGCAAAGCCCGGCCCAACAGCAAAGCGGCGGAGCAGAGCCCGGCCCAGCAGCACACAGCAACGGAGCACAACCCGGTCAGTGCTACGGCATTTCAAGGTATCGAAAATAGCCACCCCTGCACTTTTCAGCACGTTTGATTGCGATGGAATTGTCTTCACCCAGTGATTTCAGAACCTTCCTCTGTTCTAAATAAAACATGTTAGATTGGATAACTGGACTTTCCAAAATTTCTCTATTTCCAATTTCAACTACTCTTTCAAAAACTTCAACTTCTTTTCCTATCCTATGGGGGATTTTTCCTTTCCCTCGAAAAACCTATTTAAATGAATTTTCCTAAATAAAACCCTTAAGTCTCGCTATATTTCAAACGTACTGACCCCTGTTATAGGGACAAAACCTAGTCCTCTCTCCAAAACCTCACTCTCTCGTTTATGGATTACTCTATTGCACAAATTAACAATGGGAACTTTATCTAGCTCCAATACCTTTGGCTTCTGGTTCTCAAAAACCCTTGAGGAGGTTTATTTCTCTGTAATTGACCTCTCCCCATGTCTTGATTGTTCTTCTTGTTCCTTTGCTGTCATTGTTCTCAAACAGATCCATATTCAATCATCTGACCTGGAACTCTGTTAGGCTCCTCATCACTCCTTGAGCCTGATGATTAAGAAAAGGTTACATGTTTTCTTGGTCTATATTAAAATGGTTTATCTGATGCTGAATATTTCTTTGTTCTTCATATTATTCATTCCTAAGGTATGGATAAACCATTTCCTGACTAAATTTACTGATATCTTTCTTTAATTTCACAGTTTTCTATAAGTATACCAATTCCTGTGTGTGTGTGTGTGTGTGTGTGGGTGTGTGTGTGTGTGTGTGTAGGTGTGAGTGACTGTGTAGGTGTGTCAGTGGCTATATGGGTGTGTAAGTGGCTGGGTGGCTGTGTAGATGGGTTTGGGAGTAGCTGTGTGGGTATGTGAGAAGGTGTGAGTGGTTGTGTGGATGTTTCAGTGGTTATATGGGTCTGTGAATGGATGTGTGAGTGTATGTATGGGTGTGTGAGTAGCTATGTGGTATGTCAATGGATATATGAGTGGGTGTGTTAGTGGGTGTGGGAGTGGTTTTGTTGGTCTGTGAGTGACTATATGGGTGTGTGAATGGGTGTGCAAGTGGTTATATGGGTGTGTAAGTAGATGTGTGGGTGTGTGAGT
Organism: Lissotriton vulgaris; assembly: GCF_964263255.1. Classification (NCBI taxonomy): domain Eukaryota; kingdom Metazoa; phylum Chordata; class Amphibia; order Caudata; family Salamandridae; genus Lissotriton; species Lissotriton vulgaris. Next base: position 342,995 of record NW_028255036.1, on the reverse strand, counting down.
GCATGTGTGAGGAGCTGTGTGGGTCTGTGAGTTGGTGTGTGGGAATATAACTTAGTGTATGAGCGAGTGTGTGAGTAGGGACTGTGAGTGGGTATATGTGTTTTAATTTTGGTCTGGTTCTGCGGATCTACCACAGAACACACAGGGGGTTGTGCTGAGTGCTGTGGCGTATCCGCAGACCCTCACATGCTAAAAAATATGTTTGGACAATTTCTTGCCCATGAGGAATCCCTCACAAACCCCTCCATCAGTCCCATGGGGCTGCGGTACCTCATGTTGCCAGGATGTCTCAAATCTGTTGCGACAACTGGTGCTGATGGTTCATGCCTATGAGACAATGCAATAAATGTGAGAGCAGTGTTTGCGGTCTGTACCATTTCAGGGGTGGTGGAAGCCATTTTGTTTACAGGGAGTACACTTCACATAAATATCTGAAATCCTTGCCCTGACCTGTGCATGCCTTGTTTCTGAGCAGATCCAAGTCACCATCTAAATCGATAGCCATTACAGTTTTGGTGTTGTCCATAACTTTGGACAGCTATGGTTGCAGAGGGTTCCTAACTTCTTCGGGTTCTCAAATCAATAACGGGGAGTATATGAATCAACTGTTGGAAGGATTGCAACTGCCAAGAGAGGTGTCTGTCATGAAGTGCGCAGCCCATGGAAGGGGAGATGATTTTGTTTCAACAGAGAATAGGTATGCTGATGAAGTTGCCCATTTCTGTGCTATTCATGCATGTGTTTTTAGCGGGGAATATATTGGCGAGGGGACAGACCAGGCCAAGCTCAGCATGATGCTAGCTGTTGCTGACACATGAGATGAAGTGAGATGATTGCACTTTTTCAGCCACAGACAAAGTGCAAATGGGTTGGCTCAGAGCAGGTTGCGAGAATACATGTAGCAGCTCATATAGGAAGTGATTCGATTGTAAGATTGTTCAGACAGACTTGATTCAATCTGAGGTTCCGAGTGATTGCAGAAGCTGTGTGTCATTGGTGTGTCATGTGTCATCGAATGAAGACTGGGAAGAAGACTGCTTTTGCCTCGAGTCACATTGGCAGATCTGGGGGTACCTTTAATCGCATCCAAATGGACTTTGTAGAGCTGCCTGTGCATAATGGACTGAGATACATCCTGGTTGCTGTGTGCATATTTTCTCGATGGGTTGAAGCCTACCAGACTAGAATGCGTGGTAGTCTCACAGTAGCTAAGTTATTGCTAAGGGAACTTATTCCTAGATACGGATTTACAACTACATTGGAATCGGATAGAGGCTCACACTTTCATAATGAGAAGTTTGCTCTGCACCGCCTTGAATGTGGATCAAGGATTGCATTGTAGTCACAGGCCGGAAGCATCTGGCATGGTGGAGCAAGTCATTGGACTTTAAAAGCAAGGCTGGCTAAATATACACTTCAACGTCGTTGAAATGGCCTGATGCATTGCCGTTGGTGCTTATGAGTCTGCGCAGCATTCTGACAGGAGAACTGGGTTATCGCTCATGAGATTCTTATGGGAATAGCAATGTCTTTGCCTGCTGTGCCTGCGACTGCATGGATAAATATCACAAATGATTCAGTCCTAGACTACTGTAAGGGATTGGCTGACGTGGTTGGTTCTGTGTCTCATCAGGTTGAAGCAGCAACATCACAGACCTCAAAAGATCTTTTCCACGACCTGAACCCAGGAGACTGGGTTCTCATCAGAAAACACATGAGAAGAACTGTCTTGACTCTTGGTGGCAAATGATAATGGTGACTAACACTGCTGAGTACCGAACTGGGTTCACGCCTCTCATACCTGACGAGTCAAAGGGCCCTTTGATGAAACAGTTCTTCTCCCAGAAGTCTTTTAAAGCCATGACAGGGGGGTCACCGGAGGGGACAAGTCAAGCTCTAGAGGTACTTGAAGAGGCTGAAAGCATACCAGGTTGATTCGAGAAGTGTCAAGCTACACTAGACCCTGGTATAGGCTCAGAGGGAAACAATAACATTGCAAGTGGTATAGAGTCAGACTCAGCAGAAGAGACTGGTGTAACAATTGGTCATGTGCAATTGAGAAAAAGGCATACTGCAGATGAGACGTGGCCTGGCAGACAGAGAAGGAGAAATCGCAGTCTTGCATCTGAAAGAGAACTTGACCCAAAAGATGAATCTTCAGAGTCTGATGTGGGTGAAACTGAGCAAATCACAGAAGGGGCTAGAAGTTCTAGGAGAGCTTGCATGCCGGGTCGGAGATATTCCTCTCCCAAGTGGCCTTATCTGGTTACCAATGCTGGGGAGAGCGAGGTCTGAGATTTTAATACTGATTATCAAGATCTTGTTGAGAGATCCTGGATTTGAGGCCAACGCACTTCTGTCATTGACTGTGCCTTTTCCACCAAGGTTGAGTGGCTTGAGGTCTCTGATTTTGGAAGAAATCAAATTCCAAAGCTTTGGAGCACCACATTCTCTTTAAGTGATTGCAGCATTGTGGGCTGAACTGTTACAATGGGTCAATAAGGAGATAGGCTCTGACCTCATAAGGGATACATATTGAACTCTGATTAGGGGGAAAAGCCCTCTCCCATCTCGGCCCTCGCTATTGGAATGAGCTCCCTTTGCACTTGAGACAATGTTCAGAGCACCTAAAGTTTAGAAAGTGGCTCAAGACCGCTCTTTTCTGTCTCTGATTCAGTTGTAGTAGCCGTTCTATGCCTATGCTGCTCATCTGAAGGGCCGAGATACCCCTTCGGGGGTCGATTCAAGTGCTATATAAATAAATAAAAAGTAAATAAAAATAAAAAAATAAGAAATATAAATTGAACTTTGAACTGTAAATAGGTTGCTTGAAAGAAGATCACTTAGGCCAGAGTAGAAGAAGAATAAATTTAGGGACTTTCAGCTAGAAGAAGAAAGAGGGCTAGGGAAAAATCCAAGCTGTGTAAATATTGTGCCAGAGACTGTGGCAAAAGAACCTTCCAAGGCTTTAAAGAAAAGGTTGCTTAAAGTCTTTCTTGCTCATGAATAAGAGGTGGAGAAAAGAGACTCTGTGTGCTCATCCTCTCATAAGCTGTAATCCAAGTCAGCATTGAAAATGGAGTCTGGAAATTCAAATCGTATGCACAAATGTATTATAGGTACACTCATTGTAGGATTAATCATAGTAATAGCTGAAGTAATCTCTGAGTTAATTCTAAGCTCACACAAGGGTGAGGAACATGGAGTGGGTGTACATGGGATATCCACACCCACCACTGCTGCTTTAAAAGAGGCTACATTAGTATCCGAAAAAGCCTAATAGAACAATATTGCCCCTTTTTGCATGTAGATTTGTTCAAAGGTTATTACACGCTGAATGCCTGCGCTAAATTGCTACACAAATTTATTGACCCTATGGAGGTGAGAGACTGTTATGTGTCTATGCAATTACCTGCTTCAGTTAAGGAGGGGATTCGATATCACCACCTCCCCTTGATCTATGGCATTAGTTCTAGTTTACCCCATAGTATGTTTTATAGGAAAAGTCATTACGAATACTACTTCTCAAATTTTGATGTGATACTTTCGGAAATACCAATTATTTAAACAGATATGACTATTACAAGCAAATAGAGAGAATGGAGAATTATTTTGCACCAACAGTAACATTAGACACTGCTTACGCACATTGACATTACCTAACTTGCATATTAACAGATATAGAAAAGAAATTCATAAATCAAGTAGAAGATAGGCAGAGGAGATTAGTTGTTAAGTCTGATATCAAGAATTCTGAGTGGCCAAGGAAAAATTAGGTCACAAGCCTATGGGAAGTTCTAGTGCTATAGCTTTAGATTGGGAACAACAAGGCAAGTTTTGCATATGTCAAGTTCAGATTCGGTATGATACTATATTTCTGGGACAGACTGTGTGTGACCATATCTTTCTAGTGAATGGCCTGTGGAAAACACATCTTTCAGTTGGAATGATACCATGCGTGTATTTTGTGTGTGGAAAGAATGCATATGTTCGACTTCCGAGAAAATTGTATGGCACTCGTAATGTGGCTGTTGTGTTTCCAATCATGTGGAGGATTTGGAGGGTTTGGAAGGAAAACTGAACCACACAGAAAAATGTGGACTAAGTGCTGCTGAAGTTGTAGGAGATATATTTGAAGCAATGATACTTATCTTAGGAGTGGTATTGAATGACATCAAGATTACAAGGCTGTCTATCATTGTGGATAAGGAGTCCGTCAACACAGCTTAGTCTTTGTTGCTCATAGACGGGGAGATGGTTTCAATAAGGTTGATGTGGAATCAGAACCGGCTTGCTTTAGATGAGTTATTGGCAAATGAAGCCTGATGGGAAAGGGGAAGAAGGGTACAAAGACTGCAGGACTGTCATTACGAGAATTTGGAGTGATTGGAGCAGTTCAGAAAGAGGAGACTAGCTAAGACATCTGTTTAGATCGTCTACTCTGCTGGGATTTTAACATTTTTTGTGGTGCCTCTATGTCATCAGAGGGGGTTACTGATAAAGTGGAAATTTCATTTTAATTGTAGGGATGTATCATAATTGTACGAATCATTTATTGTATTAACGTGAAGTGTTAGAATTTAGAAATGTATTAACATGAAAAGTGATGTATTTTAGGTCATTGAAAGGTAACATGGGGATTCAATGTGCAAAATGAATGTAATTAGAAGAAATCATTAACATGGAGAACTCGTGTTGTGCAACTGATCACCTGTTATGTATTTAATGTGCTTATCAGTCATGTCATTTCATACGTCGGTAAATGCAATAGTTGAAAGTGCATTAACGTTATGTGAATTTGTAAAGCTTATATGATGCTTTCTTATGTTAGGTGAATTTTGTTGGCCTGATATGCAAGTCTCTGAATACTCTCGCTTCAGAATTAGCAGATGGAATTTTTAATGTATGCTCTGGAATTTGTTCTTTCTCGCGTTTTGTGTTGCAGGTGAAAGAAGCGCTTTCACTAAATAGAATAATGTCTTTGTTTTACTAGTTAGGCCAGGAGAGAAGAAGTTACAATCGTGTGGTTTGAGCCGATAAAGGAAGGTCGTTGTGCTTCACACAGTAGAAGGCTTAGGAACCAAGGACAAATTGTATCAAGGAAGATGCAGCATGGTCTCGTGGGAAGGGTCCTTCAGGACTGTGCCCAGGGTGGATGGTGTGATCTGAAGTGCACCATGGGATCGGCACCTGAGAGTAATTGTATGGTAGAATTAGGGATAATGTGCCCTTTCTTTATTCTCTTCAGAGAGAGAGAGCATCCTAGAACAAGCTCTGTCTTTGTTAGCTTTATGCTACTTGACCCACTGATTGTGGAGAGACTTCTTAGGGAGTCTCCATGTACTGCCACCTTATACCGTAAGTTAATATGTATCAAAGGGAATTGATAGCTGATTGATTATTTCCATAACAACTTTTCTCCCTTCACACATTCATGCTGCGAAAAAGAACCATCGAATTGTAACTCTAGTGGAGGTCTAGAATCTATGGGCTCAGCCCTCTCAAAACAAAATGAGGGAGTTCAGTTTGTCATTGACATTATAGTTAGTGCTGTGCAGTAGAAAATAAATTAGGACACATTTTAAGTGAGTTCTCAAATATCTTCCTCTTCTAGTTTATTAAAACACTAGCAGCCCGTCCCGACGTTGTCCGGCTATGAATTGCTGCCGGCCAGTAGTATATTGTTTTTTAGAATTTTGTTTTGATAGCATTTCTTATCTGTGACAAGCCTGTGAAATGCTCCGATTCACAGTGCACTGCTGATACACTTAAGAGTGCGCGTTCAGTAGTGTGTGAACTCGAGTTTCCCTACTTTATTTTTCCTTGCAATATTATATAGCGCGAACTAGACAACATGGCATGAGCACAATTTACATTACAGAAGAACACATTAATTTGTGGTAGGCACGGGGAGACAAAGCGATTTGCCTGGAATCACGGGATGTTGAGCTGATGCCGAGATTCGAGCGTAGCACCCCGCTCTAAAGTTCGCAATTCTAGAACTTGTGGCGAGAGGTGTGTCTAAAAGTGTATGTCGGTGCTGGCCATCAATGAGAGAGACCTGTGCATTTTTCAAATGGGTGGTGAAGAAATATGAGTATGTTGCTGAAGATGTGGGCCGCTGTGCCACCAATGTACTTACCTGGGCGAAGGTAAACACCCATTATTCCGCAATTTTCTTTCCGCATACCATCACTCCGCATACTTTCATTACGAAAGTACCATGACTCCGCAATGCCATTATAACGCATGGCATTACATTTTATATGCTTTTACCACGCATACATTTACAATGAAATTCGTTGTAAATGCATGAATGGTAAAAGCATGTTTTTTTAAAAATGTTTGGATAAGGTAAGTATGGGTATAGGGGTATATGTTTTGGGGTACTGAGGTATATGATTTGGGGTGTTTGGGTATTTTAAGGGTTCAGATATAGTTTTGGGTTATGGGGTACAGAGGTAGTCTTAGGGTTTAGGAATAGGTATGGGTTTTGGGGTACAGGGGTATTTTTAGGGTTCAGGGCTAGGTTTGGGTTTTGGGGTATAGGGGTATATTTAGGGTTATGGGATAGGTTTGGGTTTTGAGGTACAGGGGTATTTTAAGGGTTCAGGGCTAGGTTTGGGTTTTGGGGTACAGGGGTATTTTTAGGGTTCAGGGCTAGGTTTGGGTTTTGGGGTAATGGGGTATTTTAGGGTTCAGGGGTAGGTTTGGGTTTAGGGGTATATGGTTATTTTTATGGTTCAGGGCTAGGTTTGGGTTTTGGGGTACAGGGGTATTTTTAGGGTTCAGAGGTAGGTTTGGGTTTTGGGGTACAGGGGTATTTTAAGGGTTCAGGGCTCGGTTTGGGTTTTGGGGTACAGGGGTATTTTAGGGTTATGGGGTAGGTTTGGGTTTTGGGGTACATGGGTATTTTTAGGGTTTAAGGATAGGTTTAGGTTTTGGGGTACAGGGTATATTTATAGGTTTAAGATGGGTTAGTGTTTAAGGGTGTTGGGGTATTTTAAGGAGTAAGTGTGGGTTATGATTATGGGGTGCAGGGGTATTTAAAGGGAGCAGGGTGGACACCCGGAGCTGGAATGTACAGAACCTGGGAAGAAAAAACAATGAAATATTTGGCACAACGCTCGCTTTTTTCCGTAATCCCGCGCCCCGCACACACCCACGCTCCCAGCACACGCCCAAAGCACACGATATGAGACAAGGCATGAAGGGCGGGACGTACCACACGCCCCCAGCATTTGTCACGCCCCCAGCACACGCCCACAGCACAATGCAGACACGCCCACAAGGAACTACTTTGCTGGCACAGTTCTTTTACCTTTTAAATGTATATGGTGGGCGTCTGCATAGCCTATGTCCTTCTGCTGCAACTGCCCTTTCCAACGCTGTATTGGGTGTTGTGATTGGTGCTGTGGTTCCTGAGATTACCCGCCTCAAAGGTTTGGGCTCTCTCTTTATTATATTAGTATAGGTATAGAAGATATAGATTCTGACATGCATATTAAAACATGCAGACTGAAACATTCACTTTCAGCACATGCATACTTACAGACAGAAACATCCCATTTCAGTACCAGCAGAACACTGTCAGTTAACTCCCTGATGATCAGCAGTTTTACAACTCTGTACCAATGAGCAACTAGAGTGCTAACAGTCTGAAATTATGCCAAAGGTGTGGCACATATGAACATCTTCTTGATGGAATGAAAGTAGAAAACTGAAAGCATTTTCTGCTGACGATACTGCAGTAAATTATGAAATTAGGGAGCTTGATAACCAATAAGACTCCAAAGATGGCCACTGGAGAAAAAAGTGCCCAAATATAGCACATATATCACCCAAATCTATCCCAAGTGTAGCCCAATGACAGGAGTGTGTACAACATTTAATTATTATTATTATTATTTTTTTAATAAACTTTATTTATTGGTTTAAAGCACAGCCATACAGTACGTGATTGGACGACACAGTGCATGTTTTCAGCAAATATTCCAGCAAAACAATAATCATGGTTATACATCATATATCTCCTACAAATCTCGTTTGTCGATGCAACTCTGTTTCAACAATAGGTGACACACATAGATTCCCCCCTATGTTTATTCCACTGCGACCACTTCTTATCCCATTTCTTGGGGCATCCCCAAGCCTTATAGACCTCAGTCATCGCCAGCATACATATATCCATTTCTTTGACCCATAGATTGACATGAGGCAGGTTTATACCCCCTAATTCTTAGCCAGTTATCTCTTTACCAGCGTGTATCCCACTGTTGTGAATTGCAGTTCCACGAGATCCAGCGGGGACAGCTAGGTGCCGAGAGGGTGCTGAGCGTTGCGGGCGGTGTGCCATTGTCGCTCCCACCCCCCCTCTGAATCTATGGGGCGTGGTTCATACTGATTACAAACTTCTAGGCTCCTCACAATAGAGGTAAATCCCCAAGCCTTCGGTTTGTATTCTCACGCACTTATTTTTACACATAGTGCCACTGTTTTTAACTTTCACACCTACAGCAGGGTAGGCCTTAGCGCGCCTATACCTGCTGAGGTAACACCCACTTCATGGTCCTGACGAAAGCCCTGTAAATTCACACACTTAAAAGGGCAGAAACATGTTGACCTTCCCCTAACAGGGAAACACCTGTATTTCTAGTGGATAGTTTCCCTGCACATAGTTTCTAATTTTAATATGTCAAGTTGACCAGCGAATAAAAGATTTTTTGGGACAACCTCTGACATTTTTAACTACACCCCTTTTTTCACATTCACTCTCACAACAACCTGCTCCGCAGTCTCCTGGCGTCGTAGCACACTCGGGAGGTACTCGATCTCCCGAGTGGACCCGATGATGAAGCATGTCACCACTAGGGTGAGTGAGGGTTTCTTGAAGAAATAACGTTTTTTCTTGCAAGTTAGTCCAGCCCTTTTTACCAACTAAAGCTGGCCTCATATTTATACGTGCTATCCTGATCACACCCACGCCTCACTAACGGACACTCTTCCTTTGTTTTTGTATCTACTGACTGGGGACTAAGAGTGCCCTTGAACCCTGTCTCTCCCTTTGTTGATCGTGAATTGCAGTTCGACTTCTGTTAGGTCAGTAGCATCCCATATGTTCAATATTCCCAGTTGTGAGGGTAGTACTATAGGTTTTTCAAGGACTTTGCACATGCGATTCGTGGCACCCTCCCAAAGTGGGCGTAGAGTGGGGCAAGACCGCGGTGTATAGTAAAATGTGGCCTTCTGACCACATCCCTTTAAACACCGGTCATCAGGTTTAGACCCTATCCTAGCCAAAACTGGGTGTACAGTCAAAATATTGAGTTTTTTATTTCGAATTACATTAATATTGATTCAAAAATATAGAATAGACACAATATCGACTGGACAGAATATAGACTACAAAAATATCGACTAGAATAGTATTAATATCGATTCCAAAATACAGAATGGACAAAATATCGAATGGACAGAATATAGACAACAAAAATATCGAATTAGAGGTAAGTAAGTTAATATCAATTTTTTAAAGTCAAGTCAAGTCAAAGTATGCTTTATTCGAGGTTTCACTCATAAAAGCAAGACATACAGTAATTAAAAATTCAATTAAATTTATCAATCATCATTACGAATACTAAGCATACTATTTACAAATTTTGACTCAGTACATGAGATAATAAAATAGATTTAAAAAGATACAAAGTAGATGAAATAGCATAGATTAAAACAGTTTGTAATAAAACTGTGAGCGAAATAAAAAAATGCAGAGAAACATTCCAAACAGAGAATAATCAAATGACTAGCAGTCTCTGTCTAATCGACCATGCCCATCCAAAGTATTTAGTAGTGGCTATTACTATCCATGTTAAAGTGCTAGTGCATATTACACGTAGAGCATCGGTACCCCTGATTGCCCCCAAATTCCTACACATCAGTACTAGCCACACTCGTCTGGGGTCAGAATAAGCCGGGCAAGTAAATAAGAGATGGCCCGTTGTTTCTTTGGCCAGGCCACACGCAGGGCATATATCACTCAGTCCACCATCCAATCTGGCTGTCAAGGATCTAAGAGGAAGTGATCCTACTCTCAGTTGAAACAAGAGCTTTCTATCACCAGGCCTAGTTATAAAGTCCCAATAAGCTTCCAAGGAGGGATACAATTTGACGTCTAAAAAAGTCTTAGTCATGGATCCTAGACCAGAGCTACCCCAAGCCTGGGATGCTATCTTCTCCCAATAGATTTCTTTTAGCACCTTTTTTGATGGAAAGGTTGCTCCTGCTGGGTCAACCCAGAGTGCGCTCATACCAAGCTCAGACAATACTGTCCTTAGTGTTTTAAGCCACTCATTTTTGTGGAATGTGTCTAACTTGATGATATCTAAGAACCCTAATTTTTTTAAGTGTTTTTTATGTTACTATATGTGTGAAAAGTGTATATTTATTTTATAACTTATTTTAATTATTAATTTGATGGTATTTTATTTTTGCGTAATATAAATCAGTAGCGGGTTGTGGGTTTATAGGGGAATAGGGTGGGAAAGAATTTAATTATAAATAATTAAATATGTTAATTTATTTATTGGTATTTATTTTGAATTAATTGTTAATTAAATTTTAATTAGTGATTAATTAAAATTTAATTGGTAATTCATTTTAATTAATTGAATAATTTATAATTATGTTAATTATATTAAATTATTTTCTGTAGTGGGTGGTGGGTTTATAGAGGAATAGGGTGGGGAGTAATTTAATTATAATTAATTAAATATGTTAATTTATTTATTGGTATTAATTTTTAATTAATTGTTAATTAATTATTAATTGGTGAATAATTAAAATTAAATTGGTAATTAATTGTAATTAATTGATTAATTGATAATTATGTTAATTATATTAATTCGTTTTCTGTTGCGGGTTGTGAGTTTATAGTGAATAGGGTGGGAAGTAATTTAATTAAAATTAATTAATTATGTTAATTTATTTATTGGTATTTATTTTGAATTAATTTTGAATTAATTATTAATTGGTAATTCATTGTTAATTAATAAATAATTGGTAAGTAAATAAAATATATTTGGTAATTAATTTTAAATAATTGATTAAATGTTAATCATGTTAATTGTATTCATTTATTTTCAGTAGTGGGTTGTGGGTTTATAGAGGTATAGGGTGGGAAGTAATTTAATTATAAATAATTATATTTTTAATTTATGTATTGGTTACTTTTGTTGAAATTAATTAATTCAATCAATCAATCAATCAGTGACACTTATAAAGCGCGCTACATACCCGTGGGGTCTCAAGGCGCTGGGGGGGGGGGGAGCCGCTACTGCTCGAACAGCCAGGTCTTCAGCTTCTTCCTGAAGGAGAGGTGGTCTTGGGTCAGGCGCAGGTCGGTCGGGAGGGAGTTCCAGGTCTTGGCGGCCAGGTGGGAGAAGGACCTTCCTCCTGTAGTCGCTCTTCGGATGCGGGGGACGGCGGCGAGGGCGTGGTTGGCTGATCGGAGGTGGCGTTTGGGAGCGTAGAAGTTGACTCAGCTGTTGAGGTAGCTCGGGCCTTGGTCGTGTAGGGCTTTGTGTGCGTGGGTGAGGAGGCGGAAGGTGATTCTTTTGTTGACGGGGAGCCAGTGAAGGTCTCGCAGATGTCCGGAGATGTGGCTGGTTCGTGGGATGTCGAGGATGAGTCTGGCTGAGGCGTTCTGGATCCGCTGGAGTCTCTTCTGGAGCTTGGCGGTGGTCCCGGCGTAGAGGGCGTTGCCGTAGTCCAGTCGGCTGGTGACGAGGGCCTGGGTGACGGTCTTCCTGGTCTCGGTGGGGATCCACCAGAAGATCTTCCGTAGCATGCGTAGGATGTTGAAGCATGCCGAGGAGACGTTGTTGACTTGCCTGGTCATGGAGAGGGAGGAGTCCAGGATGAAGCCCAGGTTGCGTGCATGGTCTGTCGGTTTGGGTGCGGTGCCCAGGGCGGGAGGCCACCAGGAGTCGTCCCAGGCGGAGGGAGAGGAGCCCAGGATGAGGACCTCCGTCTTGTCCGAGTTCAGTTTCAGGCGGCTGGTCGTCATCCACTCGGCTACCTCTTTCATCCCTTCGTGCAGGTTGGCTCTGGCGGCGGCGGGGTCGTTGGTCAGGGAGAGGATCAGCTGGGTGTCGTCGGCGTAGGAGATTATGCTGAGGTTGTGTTTGCGTACGATGGCCGCGAGGGGGCTCATGTAGACGTTGAAGAGGGTGGGGCTCAGAGATGATCCTTGGGGGACGCCGCAGATGACTTCGGTGGCCTCTGACTTGTACGGTGGTAGGCGGACTCTCTGTGTTCTCCCGTCGAGGAAGGAGGTGATCCACTCCAGCGCCTTGTCCTGGATTCCGACGTTGCTGAGGCGCCGTACTAGGGTGCGGTGGCAGACCGTGTCGAATGCCGCGGAGAGGTCTAGGAGGATGAGGGCCGCTGTTTCTCCATTGTCCATCAGGGCTCAGATGTCGTCGGTGGCGGCGATGAGGGCGGTCTCGGTGCTGTGGTTGGCTCGGAAGCCGGACTGTGAGGGGTCGAGGGATCCGTTCGTCTCGAGGAAAGCGGCCATCTGCTTGTTGACGGTCTTCTCATTATAAAAAACGAATAATTATTTAAAATAAATTAAATTGGTATTAATATTTAATTAATTTTCGTTCATACATGAAGTATATACGTTCCCTACTGTTGCACTCTCTGGAGTGGGAATAGTAATTTTTACCCCTACGCTATCCAACGCTTTCCCTACTGTTGCACTCATTGGAGTGGGAATAGTAATTTTTATCCCTACGGTATCCAACGCTTTCCCTACTGTTGCACTCTCTGGAGTGGCAATAGTAATTTTAACCCCTACGCTATCCAGCGCTTTCCCTACTCTTGCACTCACTGGAGTGGGAATAGTAATTTTTACGCCTACGCTATCCAACGTTTTCCCTACTGTTGCACTCTCTGGAGTGAGAATAGTAATTTTTACCACTACGCTACCAACATTCTCCCTACTGTAGCACTCTTTGGAGTGGGAATAGTAATTTTTACTCTCCCGCTATCCAACGCTTTCCCTACTGTTGCACTCTCTGGAGTGGGAATAGTCATTTTTACCCTCCCGCTATCCAACGTTTTCCCTACTGTTGCATTCCTTTGAGTGGGAATAGTAATTTGTATGCCTACGCTAACCAACGCTTTCCCTACTGTTGCACTCTGTGGAGTGGGAATAGTAATTGTTATCCCTACGCTATCCAACGCTTTCCCTACTGTTGCACTCTCTGTAGTGGGAATAGTAATTTTTAACCCTACGCTATCCAACGCTTTCCCTACTGTTGCACTCTCTGGAGTGGGAATAGTAATTTTTACCCTCCCGCTATCCAACGTTTTCCCTACTTTTGCACTCTCTGGAGTGGGAAAAGCAATTCTTACCCTCCCGCTATCCAACGCTTTCCCTACTGTTGCACTCACTGGAGTGGAAATAGTAATGTTTACTGCTACGCTATCCAATGTTTTTTCTACTGTTGCACTCACTGGAGTGGTAATAGTAAATTTAACCCTCTCGCTATCCCATGGTAAATGTATTGTATATTTTATTATTAATACTATGTATATGTAGATATATATATATATATATATGTATATATATATATATATATATATATATATATATATATATATATATATATATATATATATATATATATATATATATATATATATATATATATATATATATATATATATATATATATATATATATATATATATATATGCCACGAATACCTTCTCCACAGAAAGTCAGAAGCCACAGTAGGGGAATACAACGGAGTCTCTTTATTGAGGTTGAAACAGATGAGCATGGGCGTATGCATTTCGGCCGTGTGGCCTCTTCAGCGCCCCAGGTGTTACAGGTGAGATTTAACGCCAAAAGTTCTGTCCCCACTCAAATAGTTTTAGTTGGCTCCACCCACAAGTGGAGATCAGTGTCACCTACTTCGATGTAGCGGGGTGAAACAAACTACATGTCCCAGCATGCAGGGGTTCTTGCCAGGATTGTCGCCAGTATGCGTGTAGGGCAGAGTCTGCAAACAGCTTTCACCCGATGTCTCACACTGCCTTTCCACAATGTTGAAGCTCCTTGCGTCCCCACCTGCACAACCGCCACAAACAGGTAAACTTCCATGGGGGAAAAAAATGCGGCAGTGCGCTTCTCTCAATGCAAAGTTGCACCACTTCTGTTCCTCCTGAATGCAGTGGTGAGCCTGGTCCTTCCGATACCTCGGACTAAAGAAAGTTCTGCCAAGACAGAACAGCGCCAGTGATGACCAGGTCAGTTTGCGTGCAGGGGCTTCTGTTGCACGTCGCTGGCTAGCCGTGCAGTTTTATGCCACGAATACCTTCTCCACAGAAAGTCAGAAGCCACAGTAGGGGAATACAACGGAGTCTCTTTATTGAGGTTGAAACAGATGAGCATGGGCGTATGCATTTCGGCCGTGTGGCCTCTTCAGCGCCCCAGGTGTAACAGGTGAGATTTGACGCCCAAAAGTTCTGTCCCCACTCAAATAGTTTTAGTTATATATATATATATATTACCTACTGGCTATCGCCAGTAGGTATATATAGTTAGGATTAATTCTCTATGGAACTTTTGAAAATTCTATGTCTAATAACTTTGGCGTTTGTGGACGGAATCGGCTGAAATTTTCAGGAAAATTGCACATTTTGTGTCTGAGCAGCCCTTGAAAATTTGGTGGGGGTTTGTCAAGGGGGGGCCGAGAAAAAAGGGGGGTCCCAAAACGCGTTTTTCCCATGTTAATTTCCATAGGGCGGTTGGCCTCACTTTTAGCTCGAACGGCTGAATGGATTTGCACGAAACTTGGCAAAATTGTAGGGACTGTTAGCCCGATGTGCCTTTGCTAGGTCTCAATATATGTGCTCCAGTAGTTTTTGAGAAATTAACGTTCAAAACAAGATATATATCTGTAACCGCTCCGGGCTGCGCTCCGGTCCGCTTACTTTTCGCGAAACGGAACTTTGGGCGCAGAAAGCTGATTGGCTCTCCGGTGTCTGTCAACATTCTAAACAGTCCGGAGCGGCCGCCATCTTCTCTCTCGGTAGGATCGAGAGAGAAGAAGAGGTGAAAAACGAAGGGGGAATTTAATGAAAGGGGGCAAGGTATACCTCTCTTGACCCCCTAGGAATGATGTTGGGGTTATTAAAGGGTCTCGTGGGGAAAATAAAAAAATATATATTTTTCACGGTAGAAGCGCTTCCCGAGCCGCGAACTGGGCCGCAAACTGGTAGCGAAACGGGAATTCGCCATTTTGTGTTTCGTTTTAATTAAATTACTAGGTATAAGGGGGTGCGGGAGACGTATCCTGACCCCTTATGTTTTCTGAGGGTGGCTGAGGAGGCTCATATATGTTGATACATGTCTTCCAGCGGCTGTGCGTGAGCTTTTTTTTTTTTTTTTGCTGCGTGACGTCTGTTAACGTTCGATTCGATGGAAATCAGGAAGTGTTGACCACCATTTTGTCACTGCGAGTAAATATTTTGTTATAAATGAATCCTTATTGATAAACATTGTCTGCGCCATCTTGCCTTTTTGTCCAATGCCACAATTTTGTCGTGCACGGCAGCCATTTTAGATGCCTTGACCAGACCCACTCTCTGCACGCCGTCGATTCTCAGCACGGCTCCCCACCCTCGCAAGCATCTCCCCCACGCACTGGTCACCCCGCTCTCTCTTTCATGCATGGGCCATATACTTCCCCCCATCTGCGCTGCTCTTCCCTGAGAATCACACCCTGTGCCCGCCCGACACCTCCCTTTCACCCTATTCACTACCGCACCCTCTGACACTCCTCTTCCTCTGTGTCCGATTGTCCAGGCCGGACCCAGGCTATCACCTAGCCCTGCGGATGTAGTTTATGGCCCCAGCTGTAGAGAATCCAGACATGCCAACCCTCCCGATTCAGGCGTGAGACTACTGATTTCAGTGCTAGTCTTCCGCCTCCCGATTCCTGCAAGGAAAAATCCGGGGGCATATTACCAACAACTAGCGATAATCTTTGTCTCTAACTTGTTTAGAGACAAAAATTATCGCCGCACATCGGCGAATTTTATCGCAGATAAACCTTGCTATTAGCAAGGTTTATCGCAAATGCGATAAAAAACGGCCGCAATGCATGAATATCGCTGAAAAGTCAGCGATATTCATGCATTATCCAGCAAATGCTCTTAGCCATGTTATCCACCTTCCATTGGATAACATGGCTAAAAACTGCTCAGGGCAGGTATTAGCTTTTGGAGATATTCGCGCTTAGCGCGAATATCTCCAAAAGTTGGTAATAGGAGATAGCGATGGTTAGGGACTGTTTCCAGTCGCTAACATCTTGGCACGCCCACTTTGCATGTCATTAGTGATAAATATCACTGACATGCAAAGCGGGGCCCAAGATGGTCGCTATCTCCTTTTAGCTGTCACTAACTGGAGTTAGCGACAGCTTGGTAATAGGGAGATAATTTTATCTCCGCTTTCTTGGCTTTTAAAGCTAAAAAAGCGGAAATAAACCCCCTTGATAATATGCCCCACGATTCCTCGGGGGTTTCAGCTGACAGGGTTTGGTATTGTGTTACGTGCTAATTCTTCTAGGAAACGTCAGAGGGTCGATGCAGGGGTTCTAGAAGGGGTGATAAACCATTTAAGCCTCATGAACAAGCGCATGGTCTTTTAAAGATTTGTGAAGTACTCGGGGCGGCGGTGTGTGTGTGCCCTCTTTCAGGAGCGGGCGGGGGGGCACTGCCAGCAACTTGCCAGGCCAGGCAGTGTTCAACACGTGCATCACCCTTTCTCTGCCTGCTATTGCACTCCATGCTTCGGAAAGGTAAGAAAAAGAACGTGCATTTGAGTTTGAAATGTCCGATCCTGTAGCAGTACACTTGCAAAGCCCACACATGACAATAACCCGATTCAAGGCCCCATTCACCCGATTTAAAAAAAAAATATAGTACTCCAAGAAAGTTGGATTATAAAACTTTATTAACTTTTAAATATAACGAACGCAACAAAAACTGTAAATATATTTAAACATTTTTTGATAAAAAAAAACAACAATGGTCAGAAGCTGTCTTTTGTGCGAATAGTCCCAAGGCAGCACAACGTGCTGAGTTGTGGAAGGCACCCAGGTGAAGAACCATCCCTTCTTTAAACCCCATGGTGACCAACTATAGTTTCAATGAGTGCTATGTCCCAGGTTTTACATAAAGTAGTGTTTACCTAGAGTGGTGCTGTGTAGGACACTCTGAATGGAAATTAACTAGAACTATAACGATAACAACAACAACAACAATAATATAACTTTTATGCCTAAATTACGCAAACAGTTAGCTAATCTGCTAAAGGGGGGAGTCGCCATTTCTTTACAATAATCAATAATGAAAAATCAAGATCAATAGGGTTGTCCGTATTCCCGATGCAGCACTATAGTGCAACATACACAGCACCTGGGGTGTCAAGAGTGAACAGGTCCTAGCTGCTTAACCAATGACTGACAAATGCTATATTAAACACTTACTATGTATAATACTTGCGTTCACAATAGTTTTACTTTACAAAACAGAACAAAAGATGTCCCCTGTAAGTAAACCCATATTAGCTGTTTCAGTTATTGAACATCCTAAGGTTTTATGACATGGGGAACAGTGGTGATATCCTGGGCGGGTGATCGAACTGGGATTGTTAATGGGAAAACATCTACAAAGAAAACTATTGGTGAATTATACTTCTCCAGAAACTATAACGATAACAACAACAACAACAATAATATAACTTTTATGCCCAAATTACGCAAAGATTTAGCTAATCTGCTAAAGGGGGGAGTAGCCATTTATTTTGTTAATTTATTTATCCATCCGTAGCCTCTCTAATCTCCATTACAATATGTTTCTTGCTGTCGCTAGCTGATGAAAAAACTAAAGTGATAACTTCCTCATCCTTATTTTGTCTTTCTTTGTTCCTTAAGATGTTATCTGTGTCAACCTCTTCCGAGAATGCTGATGCGTTAGGGATTTCCTTGTGTTTCTTAATAGCATTGGTGTCTGCACACTTCTTTGTCAATTCTGTGAACATGATAACTGCTTCATAAACAGACGATATCTTTGTTTAGTCATTAGTGTTAAGTGTGTCTGAAACTACAGTGCCCTTTTGTTTTTCTTTCTTCAGGCTCTATAGAGTTTTGTGTGTTGTTCTTTTGAGCGACAATTATTCCAGAGGTTTCAGGTTCACTTGTTTTGTCCTGCAGTGAGTTAACAGCTTTAGAGACTTCATGTTTATTTGCTATGTCCTGCTGTGCGTCAACTGCTTCAGAGACGTCAGCCTCATTTGTTATGTTTGACTAGATCCTGGACCTGCCCGGCCGCGCCCAAAATGGCGCCGGTGTAAATGGGACTCGTAACTGCTTGTTGTGTACTGATTGCCCAACCTTGATATCACGAGATACGTATGCAGTTTTGAAGCACATGGCGGAGGCTCGTCTGCTGTAGTGGGGCGCCCCTTTATCGTTTCAGTCGCCATTCCGCCCGCTTTTGCTACACTGTGCCTTTTCCGCCATTCAGCTGTTTACCGCCCGCTCTTACGGCTACAACGTCTCGCTCACCATGTAGTTGAGTTGCTCCCACTCTTGCGGTGCAGCGATAGGCGGCTGCCACAGGACTCTTAAAATGGCGGCCGTCTCTTCGGATTTGGGCCTGGTCCAGTAAAATGGCCCTGGGACACCTTGGAACTCGGACGCTTGTCTGCCAGGGCTTGGGTTCCATTCTCGAAAGCGTCCCCTTAGCCTTGAAGATTGTACAAAAGTCTTGGGAGCCCTCGACTCCCGCAGGCTTCCGGTGGGGAGCGGCTGCCATGATTGCTTGCGGAATGGCTACGACGGAGCTACGAGATGGTGGTGCTCTCATGGTGACGCCAGCTTCAGTCTGAAACATCCAGAAAGAAACAAGGTGGGGCTTTCATCGTTTGGGAAAAATTTTTTTTTAATCCAATGAAAAGTGTTATTTTTAGGTCACATGACCTAGTCTTACATCATTAGGAAAACAAAAGTAAAATGAACCAATGAAAAGTTTTATTAACAAGTCACATGACCTGTTATGCTTACGTTACGCGCTGCGTGGCGCGCTCTGGATCGTTTCCGGGAAGCTGCGCCTTGGGCACCGGAGCACTTCCGGGTGCGCTAACGCGGCGCGTCATATGTGTGGAGCTCAGTTCATTTCACTATTTTCGTATTTCTCATGAAGGGTTGTTCCTAATGTTTGTATTTTACCGAGGTCAAAAAGAGATCGAATTAGTGGTCTACTGATTTTGCTCGATTACTTTTATTTTTTTACACGATTTATCACTATCTGCAAAGACTAAACAGAGTATTGCGACTTTGTGCTTGTTTGTAAATAGAGAATGATCCAAAGAGAACCAATTCTAAAACAGTAAATGCTTGGATAACAATCAATCAAATGGAGAGACAAGCAGGTACGACAGATTACAACGGGGTAAAGGTCTGCGTTAACTACCGTTCACTATCTGCAAAGAGAGAGTACTACTAAGAGAAAAGAAGGGAGGGGGGGGGCAGCGTTCAAAGCACATCAGCGTGCATAAACACGAAAACGTTTTTACCTATCACGTAGTTCACATTTGACAGCTTTTGATATTTGCTATTAAAAAACCATTGAAATTCACAGAAAAAACCATAGGTTATAGTCCATATATAGTTAGGAATTTGCATTTACAAAACCTTGAAAATTCAATGAAAAAACCATTGGTTATAGAACATATATAGTTAGGAATTTGCATTTACAAAACCTTATTTTACTCGCATAAAACCATTGAAATTCCATATATAGTTAGATGCGCTAACTATATATCGCGCACCCGCAATCCACTGCTGATGATGTCACATATTACATCATTCATGACATGGTCAGTGACATCACTGATGACATCACTGATGACATCTCAAATGACATCACTGATGACATCACTGATGACATATCAAATGACATCACTGATGACATCACTGATGACATCTCAAATGACATCACTGGTGACATCACTCATGATATCATTCATGTGATAATACAATGAACCTTTTCAGACTCTAATATAACCTTAGATACAATCAGTGTAAACAGACACTCACAGACTGTCACTCATCCATGGAGTTACTCACACAACTAGTCAGTCATGCAAACAATCAATCACACCTCCATTTCCTCAACTATACAGTTATACAAACTTTACTTATTCAAATATATACTAACACATATTTTCTCTCTTATACAATCCCTGATAGAAGTTCACAATGATCCATACAGCCACTCACACATTCACTGGCTCTTATGCACAGTTATTTATATATGTCAACTCTCACATGTACTGTCTTTTACATATGTACTTACTTTGACATGTAGCACTGAGATATCCATTCACTCACCAATACACTCATGCACACAGTCAACCACCCATACAGTTGTTTCCACATGCAGTTTTGAACCCATACATCTAGTGAATCAGCTGTTCACACATCTATGCACAGAGTCACACACCTCCCAGCCACTCACACACATACTCAGTCTCCCATACAAATACGCGGGCAACCAATCAATAACCCATATAGTTACTCATATAGCTACTGATCAACACATGCAGCAGTTTACAGAACAACAGATATAATGATGCACAAATTAATACAGTTTAATCACTAACCCATGCACTCAGTGAGACACATTTAATCACTCCCTCATACAATCAGTCATGCACCTACTAAATCCTTCATCCAGACATTTATACATCCACTCATTCTTCAATATGTGAGACATATTTTAACTTTACAGAAACATACAGTCACTGGGTGTTGTCATCAGTGATGTCATCAGTGATGTCATTTGAGATGTCATCAGTGATGTCATCAGTGATGTCACTGACCATGTCATGAATGATGTAATATGTGACATCATCAGCAGTGGATTGCGGGTGCGCGATATATAGTTAGCGCATCTAACTATATATGGAATTTCAATGGTTTTATGCGAGTAAAATAAGGTTTTGTAAATGCAAATTCCTAACTATATATGTTCTATAACCAATGGTTTTTTCATTGAATATATATATATATATATATATATATATATATATATATATATATATATATATATATATATATATATATATATATATATATATATATATATATATATACATATATATATATTTTTAATTATATTAATTATCTATTAGTTTTAATGTTATTTAAGTATTTTAAGTAGATTTTAATTGGTGATTAATTAACATTTAATTGGTAATTCATTTTAATTAATTGATTAATTTATAATTATGTTAATTATATTAAATTATTTTCTGTAGTGGGTGGTGGGTTTATAGAGGAATAGGGTGGGGAGTAATTTAATTATAATTAATTAAATATGTTAATTTATTTATTGGTATTAATTTTTAATTAATTGTTAATTAATTATTAATTGGTAAATAATTAAAATTAAATTGGTAATTAATTGTAATTAATTGATTAATTGATAATTATGTTAATTATATTAATTCATTTTCTGTTGCGGGTTGTGAGTTTATAGGGGAATAGGGTGGGAAGTAATTTAATTAAAATTAATTAATTATGTTAATTTATTTATTGGTATTTATTTTGAATTAATTTTGAATTAATTATTAATTGGTGATTCATTGTTAATTAATTAATAATTGGTAAGTAAATAAAATATATTTGGTGATTAATTTCAAATAATTGATTAAATGTTAATCATGTTAATTGTATTCATTTATTTTCAGTAGTGGGTTGTGGGTTTATAGAGGTATAGGGTGGGAAGTAATTTAATTATAAATAATTATATTTTTAAATTTATTTATTGGTTACTTTTGTTGAAATTAATTAATTCATTATAAAAAACGAATAATTATTTAAAATAAATTAAATTGGTATTAATATTTAATTAATTTTCGTTCATACATGAAGTATATACGTTCCCTACTGTTGCACTCTCTGGAGTGGGAATAGTAATTTTTACCCCTACGCTATCCAACGCTTTCCCTACTGTTGCACTCATTGGAGTGGGAATAGTAATTTTTATCCCTACGGTATCCAACGCTTTCCCTACTGTTGCACTCTCTGGAGTGGCAATAGTAATTTTAACCCCTACGCTGTCCAGCGCTTTCCCTACTCTTGCACTCACTGGAGTGGGAATAGTAATTTTTACGCCTACGCTATCCAACATTTTCCCTACTGTTGCACTCTCTGGAGTGAGAATAGTAATTTTTACCACTACGCTACCAACATTCTCCCTACTGTAGCACTCTTTGGAGTGGGAATAGTAATTTTTACTCTCCCGCTATCCAACGCTTTCCCTACTGTTGCACTCTCTGGAGTGGGAATAGTCATTTTTACCCTCCCGCTATCCAACGTTTTCCCTACTGTTGCATTCCTTTGAGTGGGAATAGTAATTTGTATGCCTACGCTAACCAACGCTTTCCCTACTGTTGCACTCTGTGGAGTGGGAATAGTAATTGTTATCCCTACGCTATCCAACGCTTTCCCTACTGTTGCACTCTCTGTAGTGGGAATAGTAATTTTTACCCCTACGCTATCCAACGCTTTCCCTACTGTTGCACTCTCTGGAGTGGGAATAGTAATTTTTACCCTCCCGCTAGCCAACGTTTTCCCTACTGTTGCACTCTCTGGAGTGGGAAAAGCAATTCTTACCCTCCCGCTATCCAACGCTTTCCCTACTGTTGCACTCACTGGAGTGGAAATAGTAATGTTTAGTGCTACGCTATCCAATGTTTTTTCTACTGTTGCACTCACTGGAGTGGTAATAGTAAATTTAACCCTCTTGCTATCCCATGGTAAATGTATTGTATATTTTATTATTAATACTATGTATATGTAGATATATATATATATGTATATATATATATATATATATGTATATATATATATATATATATATATATATATATATATATATATATATATATATATATATATATACATATATATATATTTTTAATTATATTAATTATCTATTAGTTTTAATGGTATTTAAGTATTTTAAGTAGATTTTAATTGGTGATTAATTAAAATTTAATTGGTAATTCATTTTAATTAATTGATTAATTTATAATTATGTTAATTATATTAAATTATTTTCTGTAGTGGGTGGTGGGTTTATAGAGGAATAGGGTGGGGAGTAATTTAATTATAATTAATTAAATATGTTAATTTATTTATTGGTATTAATTTTTAATTAATTGTTAATTAATTATTAATTGGTAAATAATTAAAATTAAATTGGTAATTAATTGTAATTAATTGATTAATTTATAATTATGTTAATTATATTAATTCATTTTCTGTTGCGGGTTGTGAGTTTATAGGGGAATAGGGTGGGAAGTAATTTAATTAAAATTAATTAATTATGTTAATTTATTTATTGGTATTTATTTTGAATTAATATTGAATTAATTATTAATTGGT
Source organism: Lissotriton vulgaris (assembly GCF_964263255.1). Lineage (NCBI taxonomy): Eukaryota > Metazoa > Chordata > Amphibia > Caudata > Salamandridae > Lissotriton > Lissotriton vulgaris. Next base: position 319,458 of record NW_028255036.1, on the reverse strand, counting down.
AATTCATTGTTAATTAATTAATAATTGGTAAGTAAATAAAATATATTTGGTGATTAATTTCAAATAATTGATTAAATGTTAATCATGTTAATTGTATTCATTTATTTTCAGTAGTGGGTTGTGGGTTTATAGAGGTATAGGGTGGGAAGTAATTTAATTATAAATAATTATATTTTTAAATTTATTTATTGGTTACTTTTGTTGAAATTAATTAATTCATTATAAAAAACGAATAATTATTTAAAATAAATTAAATTGGTATTAATATTTAATTAATTTTTGTTCATACATGAAGTATATACGTTCCCTACTGTTGCACTCTCTGGAGTGGGAATAGTAATTTTTACCCCTACGCTATCCAACGCTTTCCCTACTGTTGCACTCATTGGAGTGGGAATAGTAATTTTTATCCCTACGGTATCCAACGCTTTCCCTACTGTTGCACTCTCTGGAGTGGCAATAGTAATTTTAACCCCTACGCTGTCCAGCGCTTTCCCTACTCTTGCACTCAATGGAGTGGGAATAGTAATTTTTACGCCTACGCTATCCAACATTTTCCCTACTGTTGCACTCTCTGGAGTGAGAATAGTAATTTTTACCACTACGCTACCAACATTCTCCCTACTGTAGCACTCTTTGGAGTGGGAATAGTAATTTTTACTCTCCCGCTATCCAACGCTTTCCCTACTGTTGCACTCTCTGGAGTGGGAATAGTCATTTTTACCCTCCCGCTATCCAACGTTTTCCCTACTGTTGCATTCCTTTGAGTGGGAATAGTAATTTGTATGCCTACGCTAACCAACGCTTTCCCTACTGTTGCACTCTGTGGAGTGGGAATAGTAATTGTTATCCCTACGCTATCCAACGCTTTCCCTACTGTTGCACTCTCTGTAGTGGGAATAGTAATTTTTACCCCTACGCTATCCAACGCTTTCCCTACTGTTGCACTCTCTGGAGTGGGAATAGTAATTTTTACCCTCCCGCTATCCAATGTTTTCCCTACTGTTGCACTCTCTTGAGTGGGAAAAGCAATTCTTACCCTCCCGCTATCCAACGCTTTCCCTACTGTTGCACTCACTGGAGTGGAAATAGTAATGTTTACTGCTACGCTATCCAATGTTTTTTCTACTGTTGCACTCACTGGAGTGGTAATAGTAAATTTAACCCTCTTGCCATCCCATGGTAAATGTATTGTATATTTTATTATTAATACTATGTATATGTAGATATATATATATATGTATATATATATATATATATGTATATATATATATATATATATATATATATATATATATATATATATATATATATATATATATATATACATACATATATATATATTTTTAATTATATTAATTATCTATTAGTTTCAATGTTATTTAAGTATTTTAAGTAGATTTTAATTGGTGATTAATTAAAATTTAATTGGTAATTCATTTTAATTAATTGATTAATTTATAATTATGTTAATTATATTAAAAAAAATTCTGTAGTGGGTGGTGGGTTTATAGAGGAATAGGGTGGGGAGTAATTTAATTATAATTAATTAAATATGTTAATTTATTTATTGGTATTAATTTTGAATTAATTGTTAATTAATTATTAATTGGTAAATAATTAAAATTAAATTGGTAATTAATTGTAATTAATTGATTAATTGATAATTATGTTAATTATATTAATTCATTTTCTGTTGCGGGTTGTGAGTTTATAGGGGAATAGGGTGGGAAGTAATTTAATTAAAATTAATTAATTATGTTAATTTATTTATTGGTATTTATTTTGAATTAATATTGAATTAATTATTAATTGGTAATTCATTGTTAATTAATTAATAATTGGTAAGTAAATAAAATATATTTGGTAATTAATTTCAAATAATTCATTAAATGTTAATCATGTTAATTGTATTCATTTATTTTCAGTAGTGGGTTGTGGGTTTATAGAGGTATAGGGTGGGAAGTAATTTAATTATAAATAATTATATTTTTTAATTTATTTATTGGTTACTTTTGTTGAAATTAATTAATTCATTATAAAAAACGAATAATTATTTAAAATAAATTAAATTGGTATTAATATTTAATTAATTTTCGTTCATACATGAAGTATATACGTTCCCTACTGTTGCACTCTCTGGAGTGGGAATAGTAATTTTTACCCCTACGCTATCCAACGCTTTCCCTACTGTTGCACTCATTGGAGTGGGAATAGTAATTTTTATCCCTACGGTATCCAACGCTTTCCCAACTGTTGCACTCTCTGGAGTGGCAATAGTAATTTTAACCCCTACGCTATCCAGCCCTTTCCCTACTCTTGCACTCACTGGAGTGGGAATAGTAATTTTTACGCCTACGCTATCCAACGTTTTCCCTACTGTTGCACTCTCTGGAGTGAGAATAGTAATTTTTACCACTACGCTACCAACATTCTCCCTACTGTAGCACTCTTTGGAGTGGGAATAGTAATTTTTACTCTCCCGCTATCCAACGCTTTCCCTACTGTTGCACTCTCTGGAGTGGGAATAGTCATTTTTACCCTCCCGCTATCCAACGTTTTCCCTACTGTTGCATTCCTTTGAGTGGGAATAGTAATTTGTATGCCTACGCTAACCAACGCTTTCCCTACTGTTGCACTCTGTGGAGTGGGAATAGTAATTGTTATCCCTACGCTATCCAACGCTTTCCCTACTGTTGCACTCTCTGTAGTGGGAATAGTAATTTTTAACCCTACGCTATCCAACGCTTTCCCTACTGTTGCACTCTCTGGAGTGGGAATAGTAATTTTTACCCTCCCGCTATCCAACGTTTTCCCTACTTTTGCACTCTCTGGAGTGGGAAAAGCAATTCTTACCCTCCCGCTATCCAACGCTTTCCCTACTGTTGCACTCACTGGAGTGGAAATAGTAATGTTTACTGCTACGCTATCCAATGTTTTTTCTACTGTTGCACTCACTGGAGTGGTAATAGTAAATTTAACCCTCTCGCTATCCCATGGTAAATGTATTGTATATTTTATTATTAATACTATGTATATGTAGATATATATATATATATATATGTATATATATATATATATATATATATATATATATATATATATATATATATATATATATATATATATATATATATATATATATATATATATATATATATATATATATGCCACGAATACCTTCTCCACAGAAAGTCAGAAGCCACAGTAGGGGAATACAACGGAGTCTCTTTATTGAGGTTGAAACAGATGAGCATGGGCGTATGCATTTCGGCCGTGTGGCCTCTTCAGCGCCCCAGGTGTTACAGGTGAGATTTAACGCCAAAAGTTCTGTCCCCACTCAAATAGTTTTAGTTGGCTCCACCCACAAGTGGAGATCAGTGTCACCTACTTCGATGTAGCGGGGTGAAACAAACTACATGTCCCAGCATGCAGGGGTTCTTGCCAGGATTGTCGCCAGTATGCGTGTAGGGCAGAGTCTGCAAACAGCTTTCACCCGATGTCTCACACTGCCTTTCCACAATGTTGAAGCTCCTTGCGTCCCCACCTGCACAACCGCCACAAACAGGTAAACTTCCATGGGGGAAAAAAATGCGGCAGTGCGCTTCTCTCAATGCAAAGTTGCACCACTTCTGTTCCTCCTGAATGCAGTGGTGAGCCTGGTCCTTCCGATACCTCGGACTAAAGAAAGTTCTGCCAAGACAGAACAGCGCCAGTGATGACCAGGTCAGTTTGCGTGCAGGGGCTTCTGTTGCACGTCGCTGGCTAGCCGTGCAGTTTTATGCCACGAATACCTTCTCCACAGAAAGTCAGAAGCCACAGTAGGGGAATACAACGGAGTCTCTTTATTGAGGTTGAAACAGATGAGCATGGGCGTATGCATTTCGGCCGTGTGGCCTCTTCAGCGCCCCAGGTGTAACAGGTGAGATTTGACGCCCAAAAGTTCTGTCCCCACTCAAATAGTTTTAGTTATATATATATATATATTACCTACTGGCTATCGCCAGTAGGTATATATAGTTAGGATTAATTCTCTATGGAACTTTTGAAAATTCTATGTCTAATAACTTTGGCGTTTGTGGACGGAATCGGCTGAAATTTTCAGGAAAATTGCACATTTTGTGTCTGAGCAGCCCTTGAAAATTTGGTGGGGGTTTGTCAAGGGGGGGCCGAGAAAAAAGGGGGGTCCCAAAACGCGTTTTTCCCATGTTAATTTCCATAGGGCGGTTGGCCTCACTTTTAGCTCGAACGGCTGAATGGATTTGCACGAAACTTGGCAAAATTGTAGGGACTGTTAGCCCGATGTGCCTTTGCTAGGTCTCAATATATGTGCTCCAGTAGTTTTTGAGAAATTAACGTTCAAAACAAGATATATATCTGTAACCGCTCCGGGCTGCGCTCCGGTCCGCTTACTTTTCGCGAAACGGAACTTTGGGCGCAGAAAGCTGATTGGCTCTCCGGTGTCTGTCAACATTCTAAACAGTCCGGAGCGGCCGCCATCTTCTCTCTCGGTAGGATCGAGAGAGAAGAAGAGGTGAAAAACGAAGGGGGAATTTAATGAAAGGGGGCAAGGTATACCTCTCTTGACCCCCTAGGAATGATGTTGGGGTTATTAAAGGGTCTCGTGGGGAAAATAAAAAAATATATATTTTTCACGGTAGAAGCGCTTCCCGAGCCGCGAACTGGGCCGCAAACTGGTAGCGAAACGGGAATTCGCCATTTTGTGTTTCGTTTTAATTAAATTACTAGGTATAAGGGGGTGCGGGAGACGTATCCTGACCCCTTATGTTTTCTGAGGGTGGCTGAGGAGGCTCATATATGTTGATACATGTCTTCCAGCGGCTGTGCGTGAGCTTTTTTTTTTTTTTTTGCTGCGTGACGTCTGTTAACGTTCGATTCGATGGAAATCAGGAAGTGTTGACCACCATTTTGTCACTGCGAGTAAATATTTTGTTATAAATGAATCCTTATTGATAAACATTGTCTGCGCCATCTTGCCTTTTTGTCCAATGCCACAATTTTGTCGTGCACGGCAGCCATTTTAGATGCCTTGACCAGACCCACTCTCTGCACGCCGTCGATTCTCAGCACGGCTCCCCACCCTCGCAAGCATCTCCCCCACGCACTGGTCACCCCGCTCTCTCTTTCATGCATGGGCCATATACTTCCCCCCATCTGCGCTGCTCTTCCCTGAGAATCACACCCTGTGCCCGCCCGACACCTCCCTTTCACCCTATTCACTACCGCACCCTCTGACACTCCTCTTCCTCTGTGTCCGATTGTCCAGGCCGGACCCAGGCTATCACCTAGCCCTGCGGATGTAGTTTATGGCCCCAGCTGTAGAGAATCCAGACATGCCAACCCTCCCGATTCAGGCGTGAGACTACTGATTTCAGTGCTAGTCTTCCGCCTCCCGATTCCTGCAAGGAAAAATCCGGGGGCATATTACCAACAACTAGCGATAATCTTTGTCTCTAACTTGTTTAGAGACAAAAATTATCGCCGCACATCGGCGAATTTTATCGCAGATAAACCTTGCTATTAGCAAGGTTTATCGCAAATGCGATAAAAAACGGCCGCAATGCATGAATATCGCTGAAAAGTCAGCGATATTCATGCATTATCCAGCAAATGCTCTTAGCCATGTTATCCACCTTCCATTGGATAACATGGCTAAAAACTGCTCAGGGCAGGTATTAGCTTTTGGAGATATTCGCGCTTAGCGCGAATATCTCCAAAAGTTGGTAATAGGAGATAGCGATGGTTAGGGACTGTTTCCAGTCGCTAACATCTTGGCACGCCCACTTTGCATGTCATTAGTGATAAATATCACTGACATGCAAAGCGGGGCCCAAGATGGTCGCTATCTCCTTTTAGCTGTCACTAACTGGAGTTAGCGACAGCTTGGTAATAGGGAGATAATTTTATCTCCGCTTTCTTGGCTTTTAAAGCTAAAAAAGCGGAAATAAACCCCCTTGATAATATGCCCCACGATTCCTCGGGGGTTTCAGCTGACAGGGTTTGGTATTGTGTTACGTGCTAATTCTTCTAGGAAACGTCAGAGGGTCGATGCAGGGGTTCTAGAAGGGGTGATAAACCATTTAAGCCTCATGAACAAGCGCATGGTCTTTTAAAGATTTGTGAAGTACTCGGGGCGGCGGTGTGTGTGTGCCCTCTTTCAGGAGCGGGCGGGGGGGCACTGCCAGCAACTTGCCAGGCCAGGCAGTGTTCAACACGTGCATCACCCTTTCTCTGCCTGCTATTGCACTCCATGCTTCGGAAAGGTAAGAAAAAGAACGTGCATTTGAGTTTGAAATGTCCGATCCTGTAGCAGTACACTTGCAAAGCCCACACATGACAATAACCCGATTCAAGGCCCCATTCACCCGATTTAAAAAAAAAATATAGTACTCCAAGAAAGTTGGATTATAAAACTTTATTAACTTTTAAATATAACGAACGCAACAAAAACTGTAAATATATTTAAACATTTTTTGATAAAAAAAAACAACAATGGTCAGAAGCTGTCTTTTGTGCGAATAGTCCCAAGGCAGCACAACGTGCTGAGTTGTGGAAGGCACCCAGGTGAAGAACCATCCCTTCTTTAAACCCCATGGTGACCAACTATAGTTTCAATGAGTGCTATGTCCCAGGTTTTACATAAAGTAGTGTTTACCTAGAGTGGTGCTGTGTAGGACACTCTGAATGGAAATTAACTAGAACTATAACGATAACAACAACAACAACAATAATATAACTTTTATGCCTAAATTACGCAAACAGTTAGCTAATCTGCTAAAGGGGGGAGTCGCCATTTCTTTACAATAATCAATAATGAAAAATCAAGATCAATAGGGTTGTCCGTATTCCCGATGCAGCACTATAGTGCAACATACACAGCACCTGGGGTGTCAAGAGTGAACAGGTCCTAGCTGCTTAACCAATGACTGACAAATGCTATATTAAACACTTACTATGTATAATACTTGCGTTCACAATAGTTTTACTTTACAAAACAGAACAAAAGATGTCCCCTGTAAGTAAACCCATATTAGCTGTTTCAGTTATTGAACATCCTAAGGTTTTATGACATGGGGAACAGTGGTGATATCCTGGGCGGGTGATCGAACTGGGATTGTTAATGGGAAAACATCTACAAAGAAAACTATTGGTGAATTATACTTCTCCAGAAACTATAACGATAACAACAACAACAACAATAATATAACTTTTATGCCCAAATTACGCAAAGATTTAGCTAATCTGCTAAAGGGGGGAGTAGCCATTTATTTTGTTAATTTATTTATCCATCCGTAGCCTCTCTAATCTCCATTACAATATGTTTCTTGCTGTCGCTAGCTGATGAAAAAACTAAAGTGATAACTTCCTCATCCTTATTTTGTCTTTCTTTGTTCCTTAAGATGTTATCTGTGTCAACCTCTTCCGAGAATGCTGATGCGTTAGGGATTTCCTTGTGTTTCTTAATAGCATTGGTGTCTGCACACTTCTTTGTCAATTCTGTGAACATGATAACTGCTTCATAAACAGACGATATCTTTGTTTAGTCATTAGTGTTAAGTGTGTCTGAAACTACAGTGCCCTTTTGTTTTTCTTTCTTCAGGCTCTATAGAGTTTTGTGTGTTGTTCTTTTGAGCGACAATTATTCCAGAGGTTTCAGGTTCACTTGTTTTGTCCTGCAGTGAGTTAACAGCTTTAGAGACTTCATGTTTATTTGCTATGTCCTGCTGTGCGTCAACTGCTTCAGAGACGTCAGCCTCATTTGTTATGTTTGACTAGATCCTGGACCTGCCCGGCCGCGCCCAAAATGGCGCCGGTGTAAATGGGACTCGTAACTGCTTGTTGTGTACTGATTGCCCAACCTTGATATCACGAGATACGTATGCAGTTTTGAAGCACATGGCGGAGGCTCGTCTGCTGTAGTGGGGCGCCCCTTTATCGTTTCAGTCGCCATTCCGCCCGCTTTTGCTACACTGTGCCTTTTCCGCCATTCAGCTGTTTACCGCCCGCTCTTACGGCTACAACGTCTCGCTCACCATGTAGTTGAGTTGCTCCCACTCTTGCGGTGCAGCGATAGGCGGCTGCCACAGGACTCTTAAAATGGCGGCCGTCTCTTCGGATTTGGGCCTGGTCCAGTAAAATGGCCCTGGGACACCTTGGAACTCGGACGCTTGTCTGCCAGGGCTTGGGTTCCATTCTCGAAAGCGTCCCCTTAGCCTTGAAGATTGTACAAAAGTCTTGGGAGCCCTCGACTCCCGCAGGCTTCCGGTGGGGAGCGGCTGCCATGATTGCTTGCGGAATGGCTACGACGGAGCTACGAGATGGTGGTGCTCTCATGGTGACGCCAGCTTCAGTCTGAAACATCCAGAAAGAAACAAGGTGGGGCTTTCATCGTTTGGGAAAATTTTTTTTTTAATCCAATGAAAAGTGTTATTTTTAGGTCACATGACCTAGTCTTACATCATTAGGAAAACAAAAGTAAAATGAACCAATGAAAAGTTTTATTAACAAGTCACATGACCTGTTATGCTTACGTTACGCGCTGCGTGGCGCGCTCTGGATCGTTTCCGGGAAGCTGCGCCTTGGGCACCGGAGCACTTCCGGGTGCGCTAACGCGGCGCGTCATATGTGTGGAGCTCAGTTCATTTCACTATTTTCGTATTTCTCATGAAGGGTTGTTCCTAATGTTTGTATTTTACCGAGGTCAAAAAGAGATCGAATTAGTGGTCTACTGATTTTGCTCGATTACTTTTATTTTTTTACACGATTTATCACTATCTGCAAAGACTAAACAGAGTATTGCGACTTTGTGCTTGTTTGTAAATAGAGAATGATCCAAAGAGAACCAATTCTAAAACAGTAAATGCTTGGATAACAATCAATCAAATGGAGAGACAAGCAGGTACGACAGATTACAACGGGGTAAAGGTCTGCGTTAACTACCGTTCACTATCTGCAAAGAGAGAGTACTACTAAGAGAAAAGAAGGGAGGGGGGGGGCAGCGTTCAAAGCACATCAGCGTGCATAAACACGAAAACGTTTTTACCTATCACGTAGTTCACATTTGACAGCTTTTGATATTTGCTATTAAAAAACCATTGAAATTCACAGAAAAAACCATAGGTTATAGTCCATATATAGTTAGGAATTTGCATTTACAAAACCTTGAAAATTCAATGAAAAAACCATTGGTTATAGAACATATATAGTTAGGAATTTGCATTTACAAAACCTTATTTTACTCGCATAAAACCATTGAAATTCCATATATAGTTAGATGCGCTAACTATATATCGCGCACCCGCAATCCACTGCTGATGATGTCACATATTACATCATTCATGACATGGTCAGTGACATCACTGATGACATCACTGATGACATCTCAAATGACATCACTGATGACATCACTGATGACATATCAAATGACATCACTGATGACATCACTGATGACATCTCAAATGACATCACTGGTGACATCACTCATGATATCATTCATGTGATAATACAATGAACCTTTTCAGACTCTAATATAACCTTAGATACAATCAGTGTAAACAGACACTCACAGACTGTCACTCATCCATGGAGTTACTCACACAACTAGTCAGTCATGCAAACAATCAATCACACCTCCATTTCCTCAACTATACAGTTATACAAACTTTACTTATTCAAATATATACTAACACATATTTTCTCTCTTATACAATCCCTGATAGAAGTTCACAATGATCCATACAGCCACTCACACATTCACTGGCTCTTATGCACAGTTATTTATATATGTCAACTCTCACATGTACTGTCTTTTACATATGTACTTACTTTGACATGTAGCACTGAGATATCCATTCACTCACCAATACACTCATGCACACAGTCAACCACCCATACAGTTGTTTCCACATGCAGTTTTGAACCCATACATCTAGTGAATCAGCTGTTCACACATCTATGCACAGAGTCACACACCTCCCAGCCACTCACACACATACTCAGTCTCCCATACAAATACGCGGGCAACCAATCAATAACCCATATAGTTACTCATATAGCTACTGATCAACACATGCAGCAGTTTACAGAACAACAGATATAATGATGCACAAATTAATACAGTTTAATCACTAACCCATGCACTCAGTGAGACACATTTAATCACTCCCTCATACAATCAGTCATGCACCTACTAAATCCTTCATCCAGACATTTATACATCCACTCATTCTTCAATATGTGAGACATATTTTAACTTTACAGAAACATACAGTCACTGGGTGTTGTCATCAGTGATGTCATCAGTGATGTCATTTGAGATGTCATCAGTGATGTCATCAGTGATGTCACTGACCATGTCATGAATGATGTAATATGTGACATCATCAGCAGTGGATTGCGGGTGCGCGATATATAGTTAGCGCATCTAACTATATATGGAATTTCAATGGTTTTATGCGAGTAAAATAAGGTTTTGTAAATGCAAATTCCTAACTATATATGTTCTATAACCAATGGTTTTTTCATTGAATATATATGTCTTTCGAAAATAATGTCATAACAGCCAAATAGGTCAAAATAATACATTCATTTTTCAACTTTCAATGAGGAGAAAAGAGAGAAAAACAGAATATTCCAATAGTATATTACAAACATCACAATATCATGACGCCATATAAGGAGCATTGTGTCAATTAATACAGTAATGGAACAATACATTGTTGTTATTGAAAATGTAGCCCACAGGATATGATCTAGTTAATGGAGGGATATTGTTTGATTATACTACATTGATAACATGCCTCCAAAGGAGCAATAATAGAGGGAACCCATACAATAAACAATACCCTGACAGATGTTGATATACAAAATTATTATCAGTCTCGCAAGAAAACATGCAATTCTCTATCAGTATTAAGCCCTTGGTCAACAGATCTCAATTTAATAAGCCACTTAGATTCCAATTTTCTGAGAGCAGATATGTTATCTCCTCCACGGGGATCATCTTCCACTATGGAAATACCATGAAATCTGATCCGCAATACTTCAGAGGTTATATGCAAGGTCTTATAATGCGCTGCCAGTGGATAATTGGTATTGCCATTATGAATGGCTCTAATGTGTTCCTGTATCTGCTCTTTGAGTGGTCTGATGGTGCTACCAACATAGATTGAGTTACATTGGCAAATAATGCATTACACTATGTATTTGGTATTATAATTCATAAAATGACGTATCTTATGTACTTGCCTGAAGTTGTAACTAAAACTTGTGATATTATTTTCAGCAAATTGGCACACACTGCACATCGAGCATTTGTGAAAAACAATAGGTTTCGCTGCTAACCATGTCCGTGTTTGTTCCTTACATCTGTTGCCAATGATTGACAGACTTAATATATTCCTCAAGGTTCTACCTCTCTTGTATGTTATCTGAGGCTTGTTTGATATGTACGGATCCAGACCATGATCTAACTTCAAAAGATTGAAGGATGGGACCCCCTCGAGGAATAAGTTGTGACCAAGGAACAGAGGGGAAAGGAAAAATTCGTTCTAGAAAGTTGTTCCTTCAATGGTCATAGATATCACTTAACAATATACATCGAATTATTTAAGAAGGGTGACATAATTATGTAACAATGTTTACTTTATCATAATTTTTATTTTCATTTAATGCAGTTTTTCATTTCTCTTTTTTATATAAAAAAGGCATAACTCATCATAAATACATTTTTCAAACGGATATTTTTTGCTTTTAAGAACAATTATTAACGCACCAGTGATTGAAAAATTATACAAAGTTATAGTACACAATTGATTTTTAAGAAAACCACCTGATATTAAATACTCAACTCAATTAACTGACATACACACATACATACCACAATCAACCCACACTACCAAAAAGGGAAAAAGGGAGAAACTAAGTATTAACTGACAGGTTCACAAATTGTCAAATACTAGGGTCTCAGAAGAGATTCGAGACCCCCGCACATGATCGGTCGACGCGCGTTTCGGTAGGTAAACCACCTTCCTCAGGACCTTTCTTCTTTTTTGGATCAAAGATATCAGGGGACCAGTTTGCTTTACAAGACAGGGTGCAATTACTCCAATCTGTTCAGAGGTAGTTGTGTATTCTCCAGGAAGTCGAATTAGCTTTTAATGGTTGATGATGCCCTCAACGGTGCAACACAGGTAGATAAAAGAAGGTCTCAACAACTGCAGTATCTTATTCCTGGGACGGAAATGGAGAGTATTCCTTTCTTTAGTCGGGTTTATAACGCTGTTCTTTATACTACATACATCCGAACGTATAAAATCGCGGAGTCTGCTTTCATCTGCTTTCATCTTCCTTGGCAATTGGCAATCGGCTTATCGCCGATTGCCAAGGAAGATGAAAGCAGACTCCGCGATTTTATACGTTCGGATGTATGCAGTATAAAGAACAGCGTTATAAACCCGACTAAAGAAAGGAATACTCTCCATTTCCGTCCCAGGAATAAGATACTGCAGTTGTTGAGACCTTCTTTTATCTACCTGTGTTGCACCGTTGAGGGCATCATCAACCATTAAAAGCTAATTCGACTTCATGGAGAATAGACAACTACCTCTGAACAGATTGGAGTAATTGCACCCTGTCTTGTAACGCAAACTGGTCCCCTGATATCTTTGATCCAAAAAAGAAGAAAGGTCCTGAGGAAGGTGGTTTACCCACCGAAACGCGCGTCGACCGATCATGTGCGGGGGTCTCGAATCTCTTCTGAGACCCTAGTATTTGACAATTTGTGAACCTGTCAATTAATACTTAGTTTCTCCCTTTTTCCCTTTTTGGTAGTGTGGGTTGATTGTGGTATGTATGTGTGTATGTCAGTGAATTGAGTTGAGTATTTAATATCAGGTGGTTTTCTTAAAAATCAATTGTGTACTATAACTTTGTATAATTTTTCAATCACTGGTGCGTTAATAATTGTTCTTAAAAGCAAAAAATATCCGTTTGAAAAATGTATTTATGATGAGTTATGCCTTTTTTATATAAAAAAGAGAAATGAAAAACTGCATTAAATGAAAATAAAAATTATGATAAAGTAAACATTGTTACATAATTCTGTCACCCTTCTTAAATAATTCGATGTATATTGTTAAGTGATATCTATGACCATTGAAGGAACAACTTTCTAGAACTAACTTCAAAAGATGCCAGTATCTGTAAATAATCCTTAACACTTTACTGCTCAATGAGTTAAATTGCATTACAAGTGCAACTCTCTTTCTCTCTTTATTCCTCTTCTTTTTAGGATTGGATTTTAGGAGTCCTGTGCATTTTGTTTTGTTGATTCTAGTATGGGCTTTGTCTAGTGTGGTGCGATCGTAGCCTAAAATAAGAAAACGTCTTTAAAGAGTGTCTAACTCCTGCTGGAAGATACTGTCATTATTGCAATTCCTCCCTAGGAGGGTCATCTCGCCAAAGGGTATTGCGCGAATTTGGGAACCAGGATGGACACTACTAGCTTGTAACACTGAGTTACATGCTGTGGTTTTACAATAGAGCTTACACTCCAATCCACCATTTTTTACAAAAAGTGCGATGTCAAGAAAGTCAATATGGCTAGTGTTCATATAATGTGTAAAGCTCAAATCGTATTGATTCACATTGAGATATTCAATAAACTAATTTAAGGTCTTACTGTAATCCCCCCAAATCATGAGGATGTTGTCAATAAATCTGCCATAATAGACAATGGGGTTTGTCAAATTGGGTTAACACAGTCTCCAAATATGGTGTTGCTTGAAAAAACTCATGTATATGTTGGCAAACAATGGGGAAAATGTAGCCCCCATGGCTACAACTGAGTGTTGTCTATACCATGTCCCGTCATGCATGAAATAGTTATTGTTGAGTGTCAGATGTGTGAGCTCAAGTAGCATTACTGTGTGTTTGTACAAAGTTGCGTCTCGTTTGGATAGAAAGTAAGTGAGGGCTTCCATCCCTTTCTCAAAAGGAATGCTGTTGAATAGAGCACTCATATCTAAGGTCACAAAGGTGAGTTCATCGGTTCAAACCAGATCTTCCAATTTATTGAGAAGATCTTTGGTGTCCCAAATAAAAGCAGGTAGGTTTTGCACAATAGGTTGTAAAAAGATGTCAATGTACTCCGAGATACGCTCAATCGGCCCCCCTATCCCAGGAATTATGGCTCTGCCTGGGGGAGCTGTTGGATTTTTATGTATCTTGGGCAAAGTGTATATATAAGCTGCTCTTGGTGTTGGGTTGAACATATACTTGAACTCCATATCGGATAGGAGACCAGTGCTCTGCCAGTATCTCAGTGTCTTCTCTATTAGATTGTTAACTTCCTGTATTGGATTCTTTAGAATCTTAGTATATGAATCCCTGTCAGATAATTGACTATCGATTTCTCCCGTCCAGTAGTCCTCATCCATCAACACAATGTTGCCCCCTTTGTCTGCTTCTTAAATAGCTAGATTTCAATATTCAGTCAATTGATACAGGGCTGTTCTTTCTTCCCTAGTTAAGTTATCTTTGACTCTCGGGGGTACACCGTGTAATTTGTCCTCTAGTTTGTACAGGTCATTTGTTACTGCTTTCTAAAAACAATCAATCATGTTCTCAAGTGGTAACATGGGTATAAAGGTAGATTTGGTTTTCAACCCACTATCTGTCTGTAAAGTGGTCCCTAAATCAAGATCTTGATAATATTTCACCAATACTAGGTACGGAATCTGTACTATCATCCAGTGATAATAACATTTGTATGTCTTGGATGTCCCTAATCGTTTGACCACTTTCATTCACTGTATATATAGGTACAGGACACAATTTTTTATTGCTGTCAAAGATTTTTTTTATTTGAGTCTCCGAACAAATTTGAACAGGTCTATATGGATCTGCGTAAAGTTAGGTTCAGACAAAGGACAGAAGCTTTGACCTTTCTTTAGTACATTAATTTTAGCATTTGTCAAGACTTGTTGCGACAGATTGACAATAGGTACATCATCCTTTTCATCATTAACACTAAGCATTGTAAGTATGTTGATATCAAACGATGCTTCTCTTTCTCCAGCCTTCAGTTCTTTTGTATGCGTGTTACTGACCTAGTCACTCTTTTGTTCTGTTCTGCGTCTGTTCTTTCTGCCCCAGTCTTGTTCTTTTCCTCCTGTATTCTTTTTGTTGAACACCAATCTGGTCCCTTTTCTGTATCTCTCCAGTTCTGATAAAAAAGACGAACCTGTGGCATTAGTGTCATTGTGTCCTACAATTGAAGGTATTTCACTCCTAGCCTCATTTGTTTCACTTGTGACTCTTGGTAAATCTGACTCACTTGATGATGCAACAGAGTCTGATCGCTTGTCATTAAGAGCATTAACCCCCCCTTTCTAGGGTTGACTTCGTCAAATTTCGTAGCAAAAGTGAAGATTCTGCCGTTCTTGTAGTCATTATCGTCTCTTTTGAGTTCATGGATTTTTTGTCCCTGATTTAAGTTTGATGAGAACCAAGTACCTCTTTTAGTATTTTAGTATTTAGTCTTTTAATCTCTTCCTCAACTTGTTCAATTTCACTTAATAGTTTAGATCTCTTTCTTTCCGCATGTTGAATAAGTAAATTAATCATACCAAATATTGAGGATAATATCAGAAATTCCCACTCCAAAAGGAGATCGGGATCAAGTTCCTCAAAAGTAGGAAAAAAATGTAACTTTGAGTCCTCTCGGAACTTGTCTAATCTCAAAGTACTTTTTCAGTGTTGTGAGATCCCACCATGGAGAGAGTTCCAATTTACGTAATCTCTCTAATTTGATATATAGTTGTTTGAGCCCCTGTGGTTTATCATCCATTGTAGTGACTCTTTTGGACTGAATGCCCTGTCCCACAAAAATATCATCGAATATTTTGCCCCTATCATCTTCAAATTCTGCCATTCTCAATGAGTGATTCATCTTTAGTATCTCTGATGAATTTTATCTATCAGATCACGCTTACAAAAGAACTTGAGTGCTGGTGTCCACTTACAAATATAAGAGAAGAACAGGTAGGTAGTAGTGTTCCCTATGAGGGAAAGAACCACACATCAATAAGGACAACGGGGCATTTTAGCAAGGGCATTATCACCGCTTTAGCTGGACTTTTTCCCGTGAAAGCGGCGATCATTTTATTGCCCTATTAGCAAGCTGTCGCTAACAACAGTTAGCGACATCTTTTAGGTGATAGCGACCGGTTTGGGGCCCAATTATCACTAATAACATGAAAAGTGGGCGTACCCAACCTGTTAGCGACTGAAAACAGTCGCTATAACAGCTATCGCCTATTAGCAAGGCAGGCGAAGCGATAAAAAATGTGCCATAAGCGCGAATATCGCCAAAACCTAATGTCTGCTCAGATCACTTCTTAACCTGTATATCCAATGGGAGGTGGATATTCAGGTTAAGTCCCTATAAGCGTTAATGCCTGAATATTGCTGGATTTCCAGCGATATTCACGCATTGAGCCGCTATCGCCGGATATTTTATCGCTTTTGAGATAAACATTGCTAATAGAACGTTATCTCAGCAATAATATCCGGCGATGTGCGGCGATAAAAAAAAAATGCGCTAAGCACATTTAGCGATAAATATCGCTATTTGTTGCTAATATGCCCCAAAATGTCTTGTGGGAAGGGTAGTCCTGCGGGGATTCACGTATGCACCTGGTGGCTTCAACACATTACGGAAATTCACAATATGTGTTTATTCGGGCCCCGGGTTGCCCGTTCAATTATTTTGACTCTTTGCTCCTTGAGGATTAAGTGAGTACGTGGTAATTCAATTGGGCTTCTGAGAACACTGTTTCTGCTGCTTTCGTAACAGGTCAAACTTCGATGGACCGGTTTTTCCCAGCGTATCTCATATTTGGGATCGGAGGCTGTTCTGTCTCAACAACAAGAGGACTTTAAGCAGCACGTTTGTAATTTAATACATTATGGGACATATGTAGGTGGCCCAATACCGGTCGGTAACAGTCGAAATTACGAATTTTGGCCGTTACCGGGCGGTATTGGGCATTTAGGATGTAGGTGGCTACATTTCAGATTCTTTAATTTACCGAATCGGTAATTTAAGGAATTGGTAAATTACCGATTCCTTAAAATAACGAATCAGTAAATCTGAATCTGAAATGTAGGGAGCACTCATGTGCATTGCACAGTTAAGGATTCGGTATTTACCATCAACTAAAGGTTGGTGGTAAATATCGAAAACCTTAATAAAAAGCAATTTTGTGCTTTTTTTACTGTGCCATGTGGCAGACATACATTTGTTCCACATGTGCACCCATGCACTATTTGGGGTGCAACAGGGTGTCAATGTGACACCCTGCCACCCTTGAACATGGTACCCCTATTACCGATTCGGTATGTACCGAATCGGAACTTACCGATTCGGTAACTATCGAATCGGTAATTCCCAATCATTCCTATGGGCCTCCAGGCCCATCGGAATTAATGGGAATTACTGATTTGGTAAATACAGAATCAGTATTTACCAATACCGAATCGGTAATACTGAATCCTACCGAGTCGGTAAAATTTACAAAATAATTAGCTACATCCCATTTATCGATTCTGAAATACCGAATCGGTAAAATTCGGTATTTTAGAATCTGTAAAATAGGATTACCTACGTCTGGCCCTATGTGTTTATTTTTGTATTATATTCAGGCGATATACTTTGAGTGATGGGCGGCGCATTATTTATGTTCAGTATTTCCTATTTAGGGGGGTGACATTCTAAATGTTTAAATTGTTTATGTACGCACGGTTTGATGCCCTAGTAGTTCAAAAGACGTATTATGTAGGCTGGTTCAGCATTAGGCTGTAATTTCATTAGCTGCACTGGGCACTTTTAAATGCTGTATTTAGAGTACAATTAGATGATGTACAAACCACGTCATCTTGTTTTGGGGATGAATTACATTTGAAGACTGTAATGAATTTACATCTGTTCATTTCAATCATGCTTTAGTATTGCTTCTATGTCCATGCATGCCTCTAATTGGAAGGGCTATTTATACTCACATAGTTAGGTCGCCCATCAGATTGACAAAGGCTTCTGTGAAGCCGAAACGCCTCTCTTTGGTCTTGGGATCGAGGGTAACTTAAGAAAATAAAGTGTGGTAACCCCATCAGCCTCGTGCCGGTGCCTTCTTCAATGGAAGCAGGATTGTGTGTATATATATATATAATGAAATCGAGATCTGACATCGTGGTCAGGTGGTCAGACAAAGGAGGAAACATTGTCCTGTGGCCTCTTGACATGTACAATCAAGAAGCACTCACTCAACTCCAAGACAGAGAGTGCTACATGAGGATAAGCCCAACTCACAACGTGGGCATACAAGAAAAATACCATAATGAGTTGTACAGATGGAAAGGAATGGGCCTTATTAGCAAGGATGAATTCAACTATCTAAAAAATGATTACCCAGTTACGCCCCAGCTGTATCTTATACCAAAGGTCCACAAAAATGACAAAAAACCACCGGGGAGGCCAATAATTTCAGCTATTTGCAGCCTATTTGAAAAAACAAGCATCTTCATTGACTCTTTTTTACAGCCTGAAGTCAAAAAACTACCTGCCTACATAAAAGACACAGGTGATTTTCTGTCAAAGATTTTCGATGTAGAATGGCAACATAACTACCACTTCATGACATTGGATGTACAATCACTGTACACCAGCATCAGGCACAGAGATGGTCTTAAAGTCATGGAATACTACCTGGGAAGAAGACCCATTGAACTGTATAAACACACGAAGATGCTGTTAGAAAAGGCAGAGTGGTGCCTGACAAACAACACTTTTATCTTTAATAGATTGCACTACAAACAGCTTCAAGGATCGGTCATGGGAACTTGCTTCTCCCCCAGCTATGCGAACATGCATATGGGCTGGTGGGAGGAGCAGGTACTGAAAGTCCAACACTCAGAGACCATGCAAAACAATGTAGTGATGTATAGGAGATACATCGATGACATTTTAATTCTATGGCAGGGCAGTGCCGAAGATGCAGAAAGATTTGCATTGGACTTGAATGATAATATGCTTAATTTGAAATGTACATGTAACACCAGTGCCGAAACTATCCAATTCCTAGATCTAGAACTGTATGTACAAAACAATAAGATACAGACACGCACATACCGAAAACCGACTGCAGGGAATGCCCTACTACACGCACACAGTTTCCACCCAACACCGTTGAAACAGTCAATTCCCTATGCTGAGTGCCTCAGAATGACACGGAACTGTAGCACAACTGAAGGACTAACTAGTGCCAAACAAGATATGTTTAAGAGACTCAAAAAGAGGGGATACACAGAGAGCACATGCCAGAGGGTAGAAGCCAAGTGTAGTTCTAAGAACAGGAAAGATCTAATTTTCCCAAAAACCGTGGTCAAGGAACCTGACTCTAAAGGGAAGAATCCCCCGAGGCAATTAACTGGATATAACAGATACCACACCAATCTCAGAAAAATCCTGAGGAGACATTGGCCTCTAGTCCACTGTGATGCAAGCATAAGTGAGACAGTGGGAAAAAATCCTTTGATGACATTTAGAAAGGCAAAGTCAATGAGAAATGAAATTGTCTGTAACACACCAGCACTCAAAAAGACAAAAAATTGGCTAGATTCCCAAAAAGGTTTCAAAAAGTGCAATAAATGTAAGGCGTGTTCACACGGCGTGAACACTACCAAGGTTCATGTTCCGTTTAGAAACAAACCATACATGCTGAGGGATTCTTTCTCATGCAAAACAGATTTTGCGGTATATGTTTTGGTTTGTACATGTGGCAAGAGATATGTAGGATCCACAATCCATCCAGCCCATGTGCGTATTTTACAGCACTTGCGAGCGATTGCCAATAATGACCCAGCGTACCCAGTAGCTAGGCACATTCATGAGTCACACACAGGGAATGCAGACAACATCCAATACTTTGTCATTGACAGCATCCCGAAAAACATAAGAGGAGGTAACCGCCCTTTGGCGTTACGCCGCTTGGAGTCAAGGTACATCATACTTTTGAATTCCAAGATCCAATTCGACCTGAATGCGGACGAAGCTTTAAGTGTTCACCTGTAAGACCATCTTTCTGTCTCCTTTCCCCGTGTACCATTCGTTAACATCTGCAGTTCACCTACTACACAACTCACGGGTTTTACACATGGGGCACAAGGAGCACGCAAAGCACATGACCACACGTCATAGGAGCACATCACCACAAAATAAAAATAGTAACCACATTCACCGCCACAATGCACAAGACTACACCCAGTTCCCTGAACCACTCACTCCACTTGGAGAGGATGTACAGGCAGGAGTTTGTTCACAAGGGTCCCCTAAAATCTACGGCCTAAATCCCACTAATATAACGGCAATCTAGGACTACTGAGTCACTTTGTTTACCAAGCCTGAGCGATATGGAACACTTCCATGTGACACGCGCTCAAGCTGAATATCCATATACCTGGGAGGGTCCTAATGCATGACCAATATACCATTATGCCTGGGCATTTATCTACAATATGCCACTTACTAAGGGGTTTTCAATCGTGCCTGGCAGTGATACTCTGGTGGGGTCAACACTAGATTTGTGCACCCATATTTATATTCCCGTTTAACGAAAACGCACACACAGGAGAGATCGTTTAAACTAACATGTGACTGATATTCCACATAGCGAGAGAGACTGCACTTTGCGTGTCTCGTATCCTGTGAATAACTGCGGCGCCACACATTACATAGACTCACCTAAATGCACATGACACGATTGAATTTAAGTCCCACGCACGCAACCCAGTGGGAAACAGTCAGGGTCCCTCTGCATATGGCAACTGCTTCCCTAAACAATCCCGAGCGGGGAATTAGCATACAGGCAAACCATACGGCCAACTATAGTAGGGACCTGTGGATCGGAACTACAATGGCAGGGACTGATGGGGCTACGTAGAACATTGTGTAAACACCTTTTTTCCACTGTTCGTACTAAAACTGGTTAAATATGACTTTAATGCGGCTGAGCCAATTTAAACATGCTGCATGTAGAGAATGTCATAAATACAAAAGCACGTTTGTTTGGTGATAAAATAAGTAAGTGTAAAATGTTTTCTAAACATGCCTTGTAAAAAAAGTGTGAAAAGACTAACGTTACAGGTCTAAAGTGCAAGTCATGCACTTGTTTATGTCTATGAACCAAATGCCAAAGTGTAACCATGGCAACATCTGTTTTTAACCTGTAAACACGAAGACAATGACACACCCATGTTTCTGTATATATGTGTGCCCTTAACACAACGGCAGATGTAGTGAACAAGGCGGGAACGCCGAAAAGCGTCTAAGCAGAAACTAATCAAGAATAAAAGTTTGGATTAAGATTCACGGAGTCAGCGCCGTCTTTTATCGTGAAGCATGGTATGAAAGAATATATATATATATATATATATATATATATATATATATATATATATATATATATATATATATATATATATATATATATATATATATATATATATGCAGCAACAGCCGCTCTTAACCGAGCCTCTTTGCGACAACGTTCACACGGATATATATATCAACACAATACCACATTTTCTTGTCTTAGAATCTCCTTAGAAATTCGATTCTAGAAACAGCAGATATGAGTTTGGTAACTTTTTGGGTAGTCTTGATTTGAATGTCACTTGTATGTCATTGTACTCTATCCATCCTGTTTGACATCTTAAATATATTGTGTAGTATTCATAGTTTTATTAACTCCTTCATGAAATATGATTGCTATAGTTGTGAAAGTTCTTTTTGAGGTGGATATTTGTGCAGCTTTAAAGTTTGTAATTTCAGTTCCTAACTTAGGGAGTCATTATGATGGTGGGCCTTCCGCCATCGGACCGCGATTTTCCCCACCACATTACGTTGGCTGGGAATTCAGACTGCGACTGTGGTGGACACAAAGGGGCCCATTAGGATGATGGGTGGACTTTGTCTGCCCGCCATCCCATTGTCGAAAGTGACCGCCCGCCATAAGGGCGGGGGTAGCATGCCTGCAATTAGGATGCGCCCGCCACAGTGGTGGGCGCATCCAGCATTCCTGACATTGTGGCGGGCAGTGCACTCAGCACCGCCCGCCACAATGCCAGGAAGGAATGCTGTGCACTTCCATGCACAACATGGCAGGCACTGCGTTGCGTGGGTGGTGGCTCGAATAGCGAAGCAGAGTATTCCTCTCACTAGGTTTCCTATACAGTGTAGTGTGCAAAATACCCTCCTCCTCAATTATAATGAAGTCCAGGAAGTTAATCTTGCTTTCACTGAAATCCAGGGAGAATTGTATGTCATTTGATCTCGTATTGAGCCATTCATGAAAGTCCTTGAGGTGAGCCTCAGTACCGTCCCATACCATTAGAACATCGTCAATATAGCGACGCCATATTTTGATGTTCTCACGATAAGGGTTTGCTTTACTGATGGCTATGTATTTTTCCTTTCATTCAGTCTTGGAAAGCACCTGTTGATGGCTTGATACAGAAAATTAAGTTGTGGTGTAAATTGAGTTTGCACCAGTGGCACACCATTATAGGGTGAGTGCCTGTGGTAACATTGTTTTGTGTTCGACACTTTTGTGTGTCGGTTTTGAGATACTTAGCCCGTGTATTTGTTTTTACAGGTGCCCACCCATTTTGTCGGGGTTACTTGCTTCTTCCGTAAAAACTGAGTTCCCCCCACCACTTTTCCCGTCCTGATGAAGACCCGTCCATGAGGATATCAGTCACCCTGTTAATTTTGGGTCGAAACGTCAACATTTTTCTCCCCCGAGCCTGCACCTATTTTTTCCCCAAACCCTTCCCTCTGCCCCAAAAAAATACTTTGGCAGACCTTTCCACCGCGTCATAGCAAGAAAGAGTAAAATTTGTTGCGCATAATAACCTAAGGGCATGCTCAAATTTGTTTTGTACTAAGGATTGTTGTAATACCCTTAGTCCTACTTAAAAACCTTATTGTGTTTCTATATTCATTCTCTCAGACCGTCTTGGTCGTCCTATTCACAAGCACTTACTTTCACTCCATCCTTTGCACGTTATTCGATAGTAACCCCCTGTCTTTAAGAGTGTATTTTTGTACTTTGAAGAAGCATATTATTCCTTTTTTAAGTGATTATTAAAAAAGAGAGTCTCTCTACTTTGTGAGACACAGCTTCGTTTCATGTGTGTTCTGTTGGATCAACAAATGTTTTGGGCTATTGTTTTCTCTGTCTTTACTAAAAATTTTCATTGCAGGATTTAATCGCATGAGGATCAGTAGTAAAATAAATGATACTTCTTTACTTAATACAAATAATTTGTTTTTCAGATTAACGTCTAGGACCATTTAGATCATATTGTTCAGCGAGTTAATAAAACATTAAGATGGCTCCTTGCTTTCAGAGGTCTCCCACCGTGGAAATACCAATCAAGTCCCATGCTCGGAAACCTTTACTGTTGCATAAGCGGCCCAACTTGAGCGACGACCAGAGTGGCGTCATTTGCGTAAGGACGTCTTTACATTTAAGGCAGGCCTGGTCCTCATACCACAATCGAACCGTATGGGACGTAGGACCAAGCAATGCAGATGCGCAGCGCTTATCATAGAGTGCAGCTAGTACACCGCCGCTACCTAGGTCATATCTGTCTGCTTTAAACGCTGGCTCAGTCTGGGGCTCGAGCAGCCAATGGTTGATGATCTTCAGCTGAGCTGCCCAATAGTATAGTTGGATGTCAGGGAGAGCAATCCCCCCGTCATACCAGCCCCTAACTAATTTGTGTCAGGAAATGCGTGCCGGTTTGCTCCCCCAAAGGAGACCTGAGACCAGTGCGTCTATTGATCTAAAACATTTAGGAGAGACGGAGAACGGGGTTTTTTCAAGGATATAAAGCAGTCGAGGCAGTGTCTTCATTTTATATAAAGCCGCTTTTCCCAGGAGGGTCAAGGGCAAGGAATGTTGTACATCCGTACGAAAGCGCTCAAGAGGGGGTTCCAAATTACGGTGAAAAAATTCCGCCCGATGAGGCGTCACCCAAATACCTAAATATTTAAAAGGCTCTTCAGTTATTATTAAAGGGCAATCTGCCGGGAGTAGCGATGGGGGGCCCTTGAGGACGAATAAAACTGACTTGGACCAGTTGATAGTATATCCAGAGACCCGTCTGAAAATTTCACAAATATTAAGAAGAATTATAATCGAGCGTTTGGACAGGGTCAGATATAAAAGAATATCGTCCGCATATAATGATATACGGTCCTCCCATGTCTCGGTCCAGCTGAGCCCCCTATTCATGGGGTCCCACTGGATCCATGCCGCCAGCGGTTCTAGAGCCAAGGCAAAAAGCAAGGGTGACAAAGGGCACCCCTGACGTGTGCCGCGGCCGAGTGGAAAATCTCTGGAGACATGGCCGTTAGCCACAACCTGTGCCAGCGGCTTAGTATATAGCAGCTGCACCCATGCACAAAATTTAGGTCCAAAACCAAGATGTCGGAGGACCGCAAATAAATAAGGCCATTCAACCATGTCGAATGCCATTCGAGCATCCAGGGACAAAATAACCACAGGCTCTGGGAGACTAGGCATCTGTGCCATCACCGCGTGTACCCGACGTAAATTGAGAGCAGTGTTTCTGTTTGGCATTAATCCGGACTGATCTGGGTGGATCAGAGTTCCCAGATGCAGAGTTAACCGGTTGGCGATCATTTTGGCCAAGATCTTGGCTTCCGCATTAAGCATGGAGATCAGACGATACGATGTACATGCGTCCGGGGGCTTGCCAGGTTTCAATATCGCAATGATTGTGGCTATCCGTTGATCCTGTGGCAGCTCCCCCTTACTTAAGCTATCTAAAAAAATCCCTAAGAGGTGGGGAACTGTGAGCTCAGTTACACGCTTAAATAGCTCAATAGGGATCCCGTTGGGCCCCACAGCTTTACCCGATTGTGGGGACTGAACCGCCGCAAGGACCTCATCCTTAGTAAAGTCGAATTCTAAAAGTAAGGCCTCGTCCCCTGATAGGGATGGCATTTTTATGTCCTTAATGTAAGTTTGTGCCTCCTCCGTCGTGATATGTGAATCATAGGTATAGACTTGCTCAAAATAATCAGCCAAGGTGTCCACAATGTCCCCTGGGGTAGTGACTACT
This sequence comes from Lissotriton vulgaris, assembly GCF_964263255.1. NCBI lineage: Eukaryota > Metazoa > Chordata > Amphibia > Caudata > Salamandridae > Lissotriton > Lissotriton vulgaris. The sequence goes on along the minus strand of NW_028255036.1, from coordinate 294,225 downwards.
TTACCCGCCGAGGTGCGGAGTTGCGCTATCATTCTCTGGGCCCTCTCTTTCTGATCCAGCCATGCCAGAAGTTTCCCGGCCTTATCCCCTACTTCATAAATACTGTGGTGTGTGCGTTGTAGCCTCAGTCTAACTTGTTCCCGATGAAGTTCAGTAAGTTCGCATTGTTTGAGGCGCAGCTGATGTGCTGTCTCTGCTGCCGGGTCATTTTCGTGTCGCGATTGCAGCACGGTCAGGTCGGCCTCAATCATGTCTAGGTAAATGTAAATGTAAATGTCAAGGTATTTGTAGAGCGCACTGTCACCAAGCGGTTTCCTGGCGCTATTACTCATACCGCTGTGGAACCCCTCCTGGCTTTCCCTGTGAAGTGTCCACTCCTGGGCACCCCCAGGGTGAAGCCAGGCATCCACAGCGCTGTTGGGGCCGGTGTGGAGGCTAAGCAAGCTATTGCCCAGAGTTGCAGCGTGGGACCCATGATTAGAATAGGCACCGAGGCGAGAAATCAGGTCCGAGGAATTATGAGCCCAAGACCCGCCGCGGCGGGAATTGAACCCTGGTCCCGGACCAGAACTCTGCATCAGGGTCTGCCGCTCTAACCATTGAGCCACACTAGGTCACTTCTTGCGGCACGTCTGTGACCCATTATTGATGTTATGGCTTGCCCTCTCAGCACAGTCTTTTAGGCTTCCCACAGAACACCCGGTGAGTGTACGGATTTCATATTTTCTTGGAAGTAGTGTTTTGTAACTGCTTTAAGCTAAGCATGAGCGAATTTTGCGGATCTCGCGTTCGCGAATTTTGCGGATTTGCGGATTCGCAATCCGCAAAATCCGCGAATTCCCGCGAATTTGCGGATTTTTTTTTTTTTTGTGTTCGCCCGTGTTTCTGCCAGTTCGCGAGGGTTTTGTACACTTTCGCAAATTGCGAACTTACCTGTCGGGTCGCAAGTTTCGCGAACTTGTTGTTTCTACGTGTCCAGCCTGTTTGGGACACTCTTCTTCATCACTGCCACTCTCTGTCACCACTGCCACTCTCTGACTACTCATGCCACCCTCTGGCCCACCCATGCCACCCTCTGTTTCATCACCACACCCTCTGGTTGTCCAGTGTACATTATTTTCGGCAAAGCAAAGCACACCTTCCCTGCCTCAAGTGACCTGAATTAATTTGGGGCTGATTCATGTGTCACAGAATATTTTTTTAGCTGGCACCTGCTTCCTTAGTGCGCCCTGATTAGTGATCTTTTGCACTTGCTAAGTGCTTTCATTGTTGCAAAATTAGTTACAACACCTGCCCTGCCCCAACTGACAATAATGAATTAGGGGCTGATTAATGGATTTTAACTTCCAGCCTGGCTCCTGCTTGTCTCCCTTAGCTGTAATTCAGGACCTTTGTGGCATATGTGTAACTATTCTGAGGTTCAGAGCAGGGTCACATACTAGTTTCAACTGGCAACTGAACTCTGGAGGGGCCCCTCAGGAAGCACTCCAGGAAATGGCTACTAATGATGAGCCTGAACTTTTGAACCTGGTAAGTAGTTACTTTCAGTTTTGCTAAAATCGTATTTCTGCAATTTTGCACTTATTCGCGGGGCGCGAACTCACGCGAACAGTGCGAGCAGTGCGAGCAAAATCCGCTGCTCGCGGATTTGCGGATTTTGCGGGAAATTCGCAAATCTCGCGGATTGCGGATTTCCCGAAAATCCGCAAAATCCGCGAGCGGAACGGATTTTCCGCCCACGCCTACTTTAAGCTCCTTTCGGACCTTGGGAATTTGTAAATAACCAGGGGAGATCAGGAAAATCAGTTTCCGGACCTTAACATGGGAGGTATATGTCATAGTAACCGGTGAGTGATCGGAGATGCACAGTGGTCTTATCTCTGTCTCAGACAAATGAGGAAGACTCTCTGCGAAAGGAAAAACAATTGATGCGGGAGATGCTATTGTGTACCCCCGAGTGGAAAGTGTACTCCCGTTCACCAGGATGTTTATATCTCCATCAATCCGTAAGACCCAGTGCATCCAGGAATCCAGTCAGCCGGGACTTCCCTGTCCCCAGCTTCTTGCATGGATGATGGTCCAGCGCAGCATCTAGAACTGCATTGAAATTGCCTCCCATAATGAGTTCCCCTTCCGGCAGGTTCAATAAAAATGCGCTAAGGGCAGGAAGTACAACAGAATGAAGAGCCGGTGGGATGTATACTGACACTACATTAAATCTCCTCTCCTCCCATTGACATGAGATAGTCGCAAATTGTCCCTGTGAGTCCCTCCAGACCTGCTGAACTATTAGTGGGAATCGTTTGCGAACCAGAATACCAACACCCCTGGAGCCCGTAGAGAACTCAGAATGTACCACCATTACATAGCCCCAACGGTCCATAGCTTTACAAGCCGAGCCCACCAGATCTGTTTCCTGGAGCAGTGCCACTGCTGGCGCCGCGCGACGTATGTATTGTAACACCAATCCTCTTTTAATTTTATCCCCAAGCCCATGTACATTCCAGGTCATTAAAGTCAGACGGGTTACAGGGGCCAACAGGGGGCGCTAACAACTGCAGCATTGCACATTGCACTTCCTTCCTCCATCAGAATTAAGAGAACATTGCAAACCAGTCTCTTCAGTATGCACTTAATCAATCATGGCAGTGAAATATAGCCCAAAACTAAAACTTAGAACAAAACTCGACAATCCTTCACATTTTCTCGCTGACATTTTCATAGTCTTTACAGTCCCGGAACCAACAGGATCCCCGCCCCTCCCCCCCAGGAACACTACCCTCGCTCCCCTCCTCCCCCCACCCTGCTCCCCAGCCTGTGGATGTAGAACTACCCACCCCCAACGTGGCAGAGTGCCTATACCCTCCCAAACCATGCTAAAGACGCAGAGGGGAATTGAGCCTTTCATCCAATGGCAATCTGAAATGTCTACAATAAGATACAGACTTAATTCTACGATAGAACCGTATAAAGCATCATAACACATCTGAATAAACAGCAAATAAAGCACATTATAAACCCAAAGTTGTAGGAAACCCACTGTAGCACTAAGAAGGTTCCGGGCTGTCAGCAGCGTCCCCCCACCCATCCCCCGTCCAGTACTTGCGTGCATCTCCGATGCCGGGTCCATCAATAGTTCAAGAGTCCGTCTCATTCCTACTCATGTATACCACTTGACTCAGCTGCGGCCTCCAGTGCTGCCACTTCATTTCCACTGTCGTTTCAGCCTTCTGGTCTGTCTCGCCGATTGCCATTTCTACCTCCGACCTTCGTCCAGCCCTCCACCCAGTCCCGGGCCGCATCGGGAGAGTCGAAAAACCATGGTTTACCGTCCCATTCCACTTTCAATTTTGCCGGAAAGAGCATTGTCTATTTAATATCCCTGCTGTGTAATTCCTGCTTAACTGCATGGAAACTCCTTCGCTGTGCTTGGACCCTGGCTGTAAAATCAGGAAAAAAGGACACTTCGTAGTTGTCAAGTTTGAGCGGAGGGCCAGTCCTTGAGGCTTGTAGGATGCTATCCCTGTCCCGAAAATTGAAAACTCTGGCAATTAAGGATGGCGGTGGGGCTCCCGGCCTGGGCCTTCCGCCCGGCACCCTATGAGCCCGCTCTATTGAGAAGTAAGCGGACAGCGCTTTAGGTTTCAGGTGTTTCGTGATTAGGTCCTGCACATAGAGGTCCCCAGCCGGCCCCTCTGTTTTTTCCGGAACACCAAGGATACGTATATTATTGCGGCGGGCCCTTCCTTCATAGTCATCCAGCTGCTGTCCCATGCGAAGCTGTGTTTTTTCCATGTCTTCCATTTTACGTTGCAGATCGGAGGTATCATTCCGCAATGCCGTCATCACTATTTTGAGCTCCTTCACCTTCTCATTCATCTGCTTGAAGTCCGCTCTGAGCAAGGAGACCTCCACTGAAACGGAGTCCATTGATGTGCGCATTCCCCCTATGGCCGCCAGAATGTCATGGAGCGTCGGTTCAGATTCTGATAGTGGCGCCGCCGCCGGGCCTCCCTTATCTGCCTTCGGCGAGTCACCTTTGTCACCACTTTTAGTCCATGCAAATTTGGACAGCTGCTTCTGGGCAATACTCCTGGAACCCCGGCCCCCCATCACCATTCTCTGTGTCGTCGTGAATCAGACGCTGGTGGGGGGGGGGCAAAAAAATAATGGCGACACCGCCTCCCCAACACCAACTCACGCAGGCTACAGGCAGTCCAGGTAACAGTTCCACCACGGCGCCGAGGAAATCTTTTCTGGGCCCACAGAACAGTCCAGAGTCCGTGAATGCATCTCCTACTGCAGACACTGGAGCACATAGGCAGGGCCGGCAACTTCTCGGTCATTAGGGTCTCACGGGTGGGGAAGCGGAAGCACACCCACGGCCCCCAGACGTACACCAATGCCGCTTTTTGACCACAGAACCACGTTGTCTGGGTCAAATCAGGCCACCGGCACCCAATATTAGAACACTCGGAAGAATATCCTGCAGGAGACGGGTGGAGCGCCTTACCTCACACAAGTTGCTGGCCGGTCGGGCCCAGGGGTCCGGGCTCCAGGTGTTGTTGCTCTGCGGCGCTTCCCAGATCCCGGGGAGCAAAAGCAGTCAGTCCGGCCACCAGTTCTTTCTCCGCGGGCCCCCTCAGGCAGATCCTCACCATCCGAGGGGGGCCAGAATCCCACAAGGCTCCCCCTCGTTTGGCTGCAGTTTCAGTCCCCACCTTCGGCCGCAGATAGGCCCTCAAGCCGGGCCTCTAGTTATGGCCTGCCCCCAGGCCAACGTCACACTCTCCTGGAGGGCGCTGGGCGGAGGAGGCCCGCCACCCACACCACGAAGCACCAGCTGCTGCCCCCGCCGTGGAGCAGATCGGGCTGCCGGCAGCTCCCAGGTAGGGAGGGGAGGGGGAGGGACCGCTGTGAGGCGCAGGTCGAGACGGTGATCCTCCTCAGCACGACTGTGCCGCCATTGTCGTGTCGTTGTTCACGCCGGGGTTTCGCCTCGGGGGAGTTGCTGAGCTCGCTGAGATCCCGGTATAGTTACCGCGGGGGGTGCCAGGTAGACGCTCAGATTATAATTGCACCAGGTTTCAGGCTGATTAAGGATGAATTAGCCATCGATTGGAGAGAGCTCCTTCAAGCCGCAGCCATCGCCCTTGGCTGCTAGCCACACCCCCCTCTATTTCACTTTTTAAATATAAGTCAACAGTCCGTGTTTGAATCTTGTAGTGAGTCGGTCGACAGCATATACAAGCATACCCAGGTTTTTCAGCACAAACTGTCTTAAATTTTGTAATCACTTTTTCAAAATAATTGGCTGTAGTTCCAGTGTCCTGTTCTACAACTCCTCAATTTCCCTACAGTCAGTTATGGACCACAGAAACAAAACTGCATACCATCACAAACCTTTTCTCCCTCTGCCACAGTACCATGCAAAAGTGCCCTATTCATTTCTCCTAAACATAAAGTAGGAGTTTCCACATAATACAGCCACCTAACTAAAGCTTGCATTGTTCAGCGGTGTACAGCTAACATCCTAAAATGATGAAAGGTGCTTCGGCACGCTTTCTTTGATGAAAAAGCTAGTACGTATCCCTGTAAATTTGTATGCTTTCTCAGCTTGCAAGAATCCAAACCTTGTAAAGTACGTATATTGTGTTTTAAACTTCGCCTTGGAAATATACATAGGAATTTCCTTAATATATCAATAGATTGCTGTCTACTACTACACTTCCATTTGTATACAGGGGCCTGACTACGCTTCCCTTGTACCTCTCCTGCAATAACTTCTTCTACTTTTCTCGGTACAATCACTTCATTTCTATAGGACTGCCATTCTTAATTTATAACATCGGCCGCTTTCATCAATAGCATGAACTAATCTGTTTTTCTGGAGATAGCTTTGTTCATTAAAGAAAGGCTTTGTACTAGAAGTATGCATCCATTCTTCACTAAAAACTGTAAAAAAAAGTTACTTCCATTCACAAATCTTTTCTATAGTTTTTGTCTCTTCATGCACAACACTATTTTGTCTAGAGTCTTCATTCTATTTAGAATCAAAATGAAAAACTTCCTCTTCAAAGCAAAGGCCTTATCAACTACTCTCTCAACACATTGTCTCTGTTTCAGTGCTTCAATCCTCCTTCTATACTTTTTCATAGTTCTCTGTAGATTTATAACCACTCTACTATGAAACATTCTGGCTCCAATAACCTTAAACTGCTTCTGTCTCCTAGTTAAGCTGTGTTCATGTCTTTTACAATCTTTTCTGTTCTTGCAATGTACTGTTGGTCCACTCTTATTGTTTCTCATAGTCATATTTTCATTTTCTTTATTTTGTATTTTTTGTAACTGCATATACTTTAAAGAAATTACTTTGTCCTCTTACCAGTAGCTCTTTTTCTATCACCCCTTTTCAGCATGTTGCCCCTTTTGTAACTTATTTCTGCAAACATACTATAGTTGCTTCTGTTGCTTTTTCGTTTGAGCTTTTGTAGGCATTGTAACTGTTTGTAGTTATGTAGATATTATGTAAAAAGTATATTTTAATTTTTGGCCAAGCCAATCTACCAACTACTTTACTCCTAACTTACACATAATACAGAAAGAGTTTGCATGTTATGTTGCAGTTTTAAATCTACAGATGAACCTAGAAAAATTACTGCATGCACTTACTTCAATGTAACAAACACAGGGCACAACACAACACTTTATTTATTAGTTACCTTTTAACATTTTAGCACCTTCTTGTACTACACAGCTACAGCATATCTCACTTTTCACTTATACCTGGTGTAAGAACATGTTCTCTCTTCTGTAGTAAATTTTAAAATGAACATCAATGCAAGAAGACATATTTACAAGCACAATGCACTTTTCGAAGCATGACTTTATTTGACACACTGGCACCGTAATGTGGTGCTCTATATTTACAAAGTCATATATAGCTTTTCATGGCCTTATAAATACAAGTGGTTTTCAGGCAGAACTATGCATGAAAGAAGTGTGTGTTGCTGCGGGTTGTGCTCCCCAGGAGAGGTTTAGAAGATGCAACAAGGGGAACAACTTTTCTTTCTCATCATTGTTTCCTGTTTCTATGTGTGCTGCATTGTACAGCATGCATACAAAGAGGGAAATACCTCTTGTGATTGTTTTTGTACAGGAATGTGTCCCTTTCTGCACAAAAACCATCATCCTCACTACACAGGCACCCTTGCACCGTGGTGCAAGGGTGCCTCCATTGGTGTATGGCATTCAGTTCTGCGCCAGCTTAGGGGAAACAAAGGGATTCATCATATCATTGTAAATGTGATGCATCCCTGTGCTTTGAAAGTAATGCAGCATGGCACCGCCAAATAGCTTGCAGCTCCACACTGCATTACTTCTAAATTTAGCCACAAGTGTACAAGTACATACAGTGTCTCAACTCTACAAATACAAAAACACAGCATAAGAGCTATTGGATGCCTCTCTGCCACTGTGTTAGTGTTCTATTTACTATCTCAGTACTTTCTACTTAAATGTATCAGATTAAAATTTTGGGAAACGGTGTATATACCAATCTGCATGTTAATGTCTATCAAAGCATATACCTTACTAATTCTTCCAACTACATCCAAGTATGTCACAGTTTCATGTATAATTCACCAGATGGTTCCAAAAGACTACATATTCTTCAGTGAAACTTGTGAAAACCTGCATTTGTGGTTGAATACATGAATACTCCCTGGATGATTAAATAGTGCATACATGGGGCCTCATTTATGAGAAGTGACACATTGCTGCGTGAAAGCAGCGATGCATCACTTCTCAGTGCGCCCTCCTTGCTACATGATTGATATGTCATATTTACTGTATGACGCATCATGTCGCAAGGAGTTACAGATGCGTCAGTATTTCTGACGTATCTGTATGGCGCAAAAGTGAGGCAGGTGCAATGTAGCGCAGGGGTTTACTAAGTGACACATCTGCTTAGATGCGTCACTTTGTAAATAGGGCACAACAGGAGGCATGTATTACGCCGCAGATGCATCACAAACAGTGACGCAATGGAAGCGCAAACTGTTGCAAGGCCTCATAAATAAGGCCCATAGTACCTAGGTGATTTGTAGAGGATTCAGGTCCTGCCTAGTTGATTCCCTGACTATATCAGAACTCCATTGATCATTCCATATCTGCATAATTACTGCATGCATGTTTACATGAGAATATCACTACTATCTGGGTGCTTATATGAGTGCCTGAGTGAGTGGATGAGTACATGGATAATGCCTCTGTGAATCGAATGAATGAAGGGTAGTGCCTGCATCTTTAAGTAAACTCAAATGTCCCACCATATATATATATAGCTATATGCAACCACAATAACCATATCTCATCATCTAAGCATATGCAAAGCAGTCATGTAAGCTTACAACCAAATTGACAAACACTTCCCAATACATACCTAACAATTATTACTTCTTTCTATTTCATATACAGGCGGACAACATCTTCTCATCTTTTAATTGTGACTACACTACTCCTGTGATATATCTTTTCATATCACTGTGATACTCTTTTTTATCAAACTATCATATACATCTTTTCTTATGTAATTTTTATGAAGAATTAAAAAGTTATGTACATACCAGTGATTTCAGTTTGTAGATTATATTGTTGTTTTAGCTCTTTCTGGATAGTTTTGACACTGTTAGGTTTTTGGAAAACTAAGCACAAGAACTATACACCACTCTCATACAAAGCAACCCTAAAATGGCAACCTTTTCAACTTTGCACTCTGTGATCGAGAAAGGCAGCAAATGAAATCATGTCTTTCATTTTATACTACACTATCTCCTCTTGTGAATGGTTAATATCAGTGAACCCTTTACCTCTTTTTTAAATAGAGATTCCTATCTATGTGTGCTCGCAATGTATTTGTGAAGATTGCAGAGAAATCGCGAATAAAAACAGGCGTTCAAACCTATATCTAGATGCATTTAAAAAATATCAATATTACACAGCAGTTAATTACATAGTCCTGAGTTGGAAATTAAATCTTGCTATCACTTAAATTGTATCTCAGAAACAGTGGTCCTTACAGACACAACTGCAAATCAGTACTATAGTTTTAATGTCCAGCCGGATATGAAATTTAATATAGCATTAGATAAACATAAATACACCACATCAAATTAAGGGGACACAGTCCTGTATCCAACATAAAATAAAATACATGAAAGAACGAAAATTTTCAGGCAACAGATGCTTGTGAAGAATATTATTACCACAAGCTATCAGAAGACAGAAATAACACTTCAATGAAATTGGAATTGAAGTTTATGACTGTTGTTTGTAGTCGACGTTTCGATCCATTTAGCAGAATCGCCGGATCATCATCAGGACTCTAAAATGGAAGGCTGAGCGAGTATAGGCAAAAGCCTAGTAATGCGCAACAGAACTAGAACCAATACTGTCTGAGACGGCAACAAAATAATCCTATACAGGAGAGTTGCAGCGCCGTACAGTCTAAATGAGAAGCCATGAACAATATGATGGTAGTGTGCCCCTATAGGAGCCAAGGGGTCCCCTTACAATGTGGTGACTCAATTCAGTGGTGACAATTCAATGAATAGCCCAGTTGCAATGTGATAATACACAAAATAAGCACAAAGGTAGGAATCCTAACGCCCGATAGCGTTAGGTTCCCGCTCCCGCTATCAGGCGTTAGGATTCCTGCCCAATATTGAGAGGGGGCCGCACGACCCCCTCCTGGAGCCCTCGATGGCCCGGCTCCTGCAATGTCCCAGGGTACCCACCCGCGGGACATTGTTGTTTGCTATGGCAGGGCGGGAGCACGGCACCCACCCTGCTATAGTAAACACTGCTTTGCTTCTTGGAAGCGAGAGCAGGAAACCTGCTCTCGCTTCCAAGAAGCAAAGCAGAATTGCTTTTGTGCAAGGGGTACTGCATTTCAACAGCTCCCCTTGCCCAAAAGCAATGCCACCCCCTTTTGTACCGCTTTGTTCGCCATAAGTTGGCAGGGTATGCTCAGACGTGAGTCCCGTGCTCAATTTGCCACTGGATTCAAGCAAGCCGGGCTGAAGATGGCTGAAATGCCAGAAACCGGTCCCCGGAAGCTTGTTTCCGGTCCAGGGAAGGCATGGCTTGGCAGTTCGGGCTGGACTGTTCCCATGAGGCACAGGGTCAGACTGATTTGCATATGGCCATGTCTGCACTGGGGTGGCAGAGAGGGCTAAAGAATGGTGATGGATTAAACCCTGATCTGTTGACTGGGTGTGAGTGTTTGATTAGTTCAAATGCTCTGTCCATCACCACCCCCTTTTGTACCACTTTGTTCGCCAAAGGTTGGCAGGGTATGCTCAGACGTGAGTCTTGTGCTCACTTTGCCACTGGATTCAAGCAAGCCGGGCTGAAGACGGCTGAAATGCCAGAAACCGGTCCTTGGAAGCTTGTTTCCGGTCCAGGAAATGCAAGCTTGGAAGTTCGGGCTGGACAGTTCCCATGAGGCACAGGGTCAGACTGATTTGCATATGACCATGTCTGCACTGGGGTGGCAGAGTTGGCTAAAGAACAGTGATGGATTAAACCCTGATCTGTTGACTGGGTGTGAGTGTTTGATTGGTTCAGATGCTCTGTCCATCACCACTGCCTTTTGTACCGCTCCCACAGGAGGCAGGGAGCCGACAGGAACTGTCGGGGCATTGGGGCTCCCCCCACGGTCCCAATCACTGAGGCCAGGCCATGGGGAATGGGGTCCCTGGGGCCAGAAGTGGCTAAGGGAAGGGGGGGCACATGGCCCCCCTCCTTAATTATTTTTTTTTAAAAAGATCGAGTCACAGTCCTGGAGGATGGGGTTCCCGGGGCCAATAATGGCTTCGGGGGGGGCGCACAGCCTCCTCCTTAAAAATAATAAATAAAAAGAAAGATTACATTTGTACCCATGCCCCGAGGGATGGGGTCCCCGGGCAGCAATCAGCCATGGGAGGGGGCCAGGCAGCCCCCCTCCTGTTTAAAAAAAAAGCTCAGGCCCTGGGGGAGGGTGTCACCAGGGCCCAAAAATAATAAAGTGATTGGGGGCCACACAGCCCCACTTCCAAAAACCAAATTTTAAAAAAGCTGGCATATCGTAGGAGGCCCCACCCCTTCCCTGCACCACTCTGCAAACACACCCCCTGGCATGTTCTAAGTTGGGGGATTAAGTCTCCTTCATTCAGCCAAGAGTGTGCCAGTGCATGTGTTTGCAGAGTGGTGGGGAAAGGGGGCATGGCCTGCTATGAAAACTTAGCAATACCGCAGTGTGGGACTTACTGGAGGTAATAGGAGGGGTAGTTGGTCCCCATGGTTGTCCTTGGGGGCCAACTACCTCTGCTATTGCCTCCACTAAGTCCCACACAGTGGGATTGCTAAAAAGTCTTTGGAGGCCACTCCCCCCTTTCTCCACCACTCTGCAAACGCACCTCCTGGCACAGAACTGGTAGGGGGAGGAAGTTCACTTTACTCCTGAGGGACTTGGAGGCCAAGAACCCCTGGTACTACCCAGGGGAATTCCTGAGTGCTGGTCAGAGGCCCAGCCCCCTTTCTGCACCCCTCTACAAACTAGACTACCAGTTAAAGAAGCATTTTTAATGTAATAGGTCTTGTATTTGCGAGAGTTAGTTATTGGCGCTGTAATTGTAAAAGATTTTTTTACTAATGTTTTTTGGTGTAGGGTGGATGTGCGTTGTGTGTAGTGGAATTATGTGATATGTTGTGCAGTGAAATTATGTAAATAGAAAGATTGTGGGGGCAGATTTACAAGCCCCCTGCGCCACTTGTACGTCACTTTCTGTGATGTACTGGTGGCTCGTGTTACTGCTCCATATTTACAAGGACAGGAAAAGACACCCTGCATGGCTTTTCCTGTCCTTGTAAATATGGCCCCTTTACACACAGCAAACAGCAATTTGCATAAAAGGGGCGTTACATGGGTGTTGCTGTGGGTGTTCCCATGCAACACCCATGGAACAAGAAACATTTCCAGATTTCCATGAAATCGTAAATTTGGAAAAGGGTTTTGTGTGTGAGATTTGCGGGGAAGTCAAGATGGCGAGTTGAAGACGCAGCGGAGCGGTAGCCTCTTAAAAGTCTCCCGTATTCCCTCAAACTAATCAAAGAAGAATACCTCTGATGTCGGTTTTCGTGTATTTGGAGATCGTCAAAAGAAGAGGGTAGATGGAAGAGGAGAGAGAAACTGAGTCATTTTATTTTATTTTTTAGTCTCTCTGTTGCCGGCTAATTGGTGAATGTTGCACCTTCTGCTGCTACGCGGGCGCTGTGGCTGGAGATGGCAAAGCGTCCGACCCTTGGATAAGCCGTGTTTTGCTAGTAGGCTGTTTGGGTCGTGTCTCGGCGTTGGATAGCGTAGGGGTAAAAATTACTATTCCCACTCCAAAGAGTGCAACAGTAGGAAAAGCGTTGGATAGCGTAGGGGTAAAAATTACTATTCCCACTCCAGTGAGTGCAACAGTAGGGAAAGTAGATACTTCATGTATTAATTAAAAAAATATATATATATATATATATATATTAATATCTATACAAAAATTAATTAAAAGTAATTACCAATGAAATATAATATAATAATTAATACTAATTTAAATTAATCATTACAATTAGTTATCTATTAATACTAATTAATTACAAATTAAGAATTAATTAATTAGTAATTAAAAAGTTACTTAACAATTAAAATCTAATAAATACCAAAACAATTATCATATGTAATTAGTTGTAATTAAATTACTTCCCACCCTATTCCCCTATAAACCCACAACCCACTACAGAAAATAAATTAGTAAAATTAACATAATTATCAATTAATCAATTTAATAAAATTAATTCTCCATTAAAATGTAATTAATTAACAAATAACAATTATTTAACAATTAATTATAAATAGATAACACTACATAAATTAAGATATTTCATTAATTATAATTAAATTACTTCCCACCCTATTACCCTATAAACCCACAACCTGCTACAGAAATTTAATTAGTTAAATTAACATAATTATCAATTAATCAATTAAATAAAATTATTTGGCAATTAAAATTTAATTAATTACAAACTTAAAATTAATTAACAATTAATTATAAACAAATACCAATAAAAAAATGTACATATTTAATCAATTATAATTACATTACTTCTCACCCTATTCCCCTATAAACCCACAACATGCTACAGAATTAAAATACACAAAATGTAAATAACATTAAATTCATTAATTAAATTACATTATAACATAAATAAACACTTTTAACACATAAAATACACTGTAAAAATGTGATATTATTAAATGTTCGATATTTTTATTAACCTATATTATGTACTTCGATATTTTGACTATCTATATTTTAAAATTCGATATTACATTACTTACCTTCAAAACAATATTTTTGATGTCTATTCGATATTCTTTCCAGCCTATATTTTATATGTTTATGTTTATGTTTATGTTTTGGCAATTTTTATAGCGCGCAAATACCCGGGGGTTTCTCGGCGCTTAACTGATCAGTTGATGACTATAACAGATCTTAATGTGGGAACAGCCAGTTTTTTAATTTCTTCCTAAAGCTAAGGAGAGTGGGGGCAGTTTTGATGGTAAGAGGAAGTGAATTCCATAGTCTGGCTGTGGAGATCACAAAGCATCTGTCACCCCAGTTAGCTTTCCTGGTGCGTTGGACATTGAGCAGATGAGCTGAGGATGAGCGAAGGGTTCTGGGGTTTTCGAGAGGACGGAGGGCATCTTTGAGAAACTGCGAGCCAGAGTTGTTGATGGCTTTGTAGGCAATGCACAGTGCCTTTAATTTTGTACGGCTCCTGACAGGAAGCCAATGAAGCTGAAGCTGTCGAATGTAAGGAGTGATGGAGGTGAACTTGGGAATGCCCAGTAAGATTCTGGCTGAGGCGTTTTGCACTAACTGAAGCCTGTTAAGAACTTTTTCCTGTGCATTGAGAAGGAGGGCATTACAGTAGTCCCTTCTGGCAAAAACGAGGGTGCTGATCAGAGTTTTTCCAGCTGAGGTGGGGAGGTAGGGAAGAAGCTTCTTTATCTTCTTCAGGGTGAAGAAGGAGGTGGAGACTACCGAGTTGACGTGGTGGTGGAAGAGCAGTCTGTCGTCGAACATGACTCCAAGGTTGCGAACCTTAGTGACGGGTTCTGGTGGAGGTCCCATCTCATTGGGCCACCAGAGGGAGGACCAGGCAGGTTCCAATTTCCCGAATGTCATTACCTCTGTCTTTTCAGAGTTTAATTTTAGACAGTTAGAAGACATCCAGGTGCTGATGGCAAGCATTCCCTCTTGAAAGTTTGCTGCAACTGTAGGTCCATCATGATGTACAGATAGAATCAGCTGGGTGTAGTTGGCATAGGTTGTGAGACTAATGCCGTAGGACTTGATCACCTCGATATTATGTCCATTCGATATTTTGTAGTCAATATTTTGTCTGTTTAACATTAATTATATTAGGGGACCCAATAATGCCATCTATAATCAACCTGCACAAATATTGGAGCAATTTGTCAACTACTATAGTAAATTGTAGACTCCGGAAGGCCATCCCACGGAGGATAGCATACAAACGTATATTCGTCAGAATATGGTAATTAATAAAGATACATATATAGAAGGTATGGAACAACTAGAGGAGAAGATTACTATTGAAGAGCTTAGACTTGCGATCATTTCTCTTCCAGCAGGCAAGGCTGGAGGGGAGGATATGCTTCCTATAGAATTGTACAAAATCTGCATTGAAGAATTGCTCCCTCTTTTTTGTTTGGTCATTAATTTGATTGATGAAACTGGGAAAGCTCCTGATTCTTGGTGGACTGCGAAGATTATGTTTTTCCTAAAAAACAATAAACCTGCAATGGAATGTGGGTCTTATGGACCCATTTAATTGATTAATGTGGATGCAAAGGCATATGCTATAGCTCTTGCTATGCGGCTTGCTCCTCTTATGCCGAAATTAGTTAATGCACAACAACATGGCTTTGTGATAGGAAGGGATACAACCGCCCACGTAAATATGGCGATAACAGCATTTGATGTACCGGCAACTAATCCCACTCCCATCGGTGTGATTCTATTAGATGCTGAAAAAGCCTTTGACCGAGTGGGGTGGGATTATCTCTGGGCTGTAATGACTGAATATGGTTTTAAGGGCCAATTTTTGAGGCGGATACAGGTGGTGTGCGACTACCCTAATGGGAAAATTGGCTATGCGGGTATGCTATCTTCTAATTTTTTTATTTTAAGGGGCACACGCCAGGATGTCCCCTGTCACCTTTATTATTTGCGCTTTCTATGGAGCCTTTTATAAATGCCCTTCAGATGCAACCCCGCATTGTCCCGTTTTAATTCGGTCCAAATATTCTTAAAATTACTGCATATGCTGACGATTCAGCCATATATTCAACGGATCCGGTGGAAGCTATACTTGGGATTAAGGAGGAAGCAAACAAATTCAGAACTATTTCTGGTTATAAATTAAATTTAAATAAAACTCAGGTTATAATGAATTATAAACCTCAGGTCCCAGTTCAAGGTATTTGCCAGACTGCTATATATCCGGGTGTGAAAATCTCATATAAATAGGAGAAATAAATGCACTTAACTATGATATCTTAATGAAAGAAGTGTCTATTCTCTTAAAAAAGTGGCATAAGATTCCTCTCAATCTTACAGGGCTGATTAATCTTATTAAGATGAAGATTTTTTAAAAATGTATTTATTTATTTAGGTCAATCCCTTTATGTGTGAATAATTCTTTTTTTTTTAAATTGGATGGGATCTTTAGTAGTTTCATTTGGGGATATAAAAAAGCTCGAAGGTCGATTTTTTTGATTAAACTTCCACTTACTAAAGGTGGGCTTGATTTTCCAGATTTTAGATTATATTTTCTCTCCACTTTTTTTTGGCCGCCGTAGTCTTTTTTACTCCAACAATCAATTTTATTTTCATCGGTTTATGCTAGATATGGATTCTAATCAATTTCTAGCGCGAGGAAATAACCCGAATTATTTCAAAAGGGTTAAGTTTAAGACGGCAAGAGCGGCGGTTAGAATGCAGAATTTAATTTTGATTATTGGCAAGACTTCTTTTTTTCACTCTAAATTGCCATTGTGGGACAATCCGGGACTTCCGGGAATATTTAGTGATGAGGCAGGGAGGGCATGGGCCAATCTTGGTATAAACACTTTAGGGGATTTTTATGGCACAGCGGGTTTTCTAGATTTTGAGACATTCAAACTTCTTCATAAACTTCCTGAACATAGGCGGTTTAAACATATGCAAATTCGAGATTTTTCAATATCTAAAATGAATATGAAAGAAATATTTGACTCGGATATATGGTCTTGTATATATTCTGAGAAGACGAAATCTCTAATAAGTGAAGGCTATAAATGCCTTTGTTATTGTAAAGTGGATGATTGTCCTAAACTTGCGGTAAAATGGTCTACAAGACTTGGCGTTAACATAACCGCTGATAATATCTCTACTACCCTTTGTAGTATTAATAATTGGGTACTATCCTCTAGCTTAAGGCTCCAATTTTATAAAACAATATGCTTTCTATATTATACCCCGCAAAGAATTTCAAAATGGTCCCGAGGTAATTTAACAAGTGTCCTAAATGTGGTCTGGTGGCAGCAGACTTAGAACACATGTTTTTTTCTTGCCCAACACTTTCTGATTTTTGGTCTGGATTTGAAAATATTTTAAATCAAAAACAAGTTATATTTACTTCTTTATCAGCAACAGCGGTAATATTGGGCTTACAAATATCAGATCGGCCACACAAGGACTTAATAATTATTTTACTTTCGTGTGCTAGATTGGTTATAGCTAGGGCATGGATTGCTCCGAACCCACCACAAATTATGGAATGGTGGGCACTCGTTAAAATTGGAAAAAATTTGGGGAACTTTTCTTTGAATTTAAATTTAGAAACTTAGGGGCCAATTATGATGGCGGACGGACCTGAGTCCGTCCGCCAACATAGAGTAGGAGGGACCGTCCGCAGGGGCAGCGGCGGTCCCTCCGTGCAAATTAGGAATGTGACCGCCACCCTGGCGGTCACATCCTGTATATTTAACATTGCGGCGGGTGCTGCTTCAAGCAGCACCCGCCGCAATGTTAAAAATCTAAGTTGTGCATTTGCATGCACAAAGCGGCAGGCACCGCGCGGTGCCTGCTGCTTTGTTCACGCAAATACAGGGGGGTACCATAGATACCCCCCATGTGCATCCCCCAGCCCCCTTCACCCAGGGGGCCTGCAACGGGCCCCCGAAGTGAAGGTCCGTATGCTTTTCCAATGCGGAAAAGCCGTCGCGGAAAAGCATACATCTTACACCATGCTAATATGGCTGGCGGTGTCTGATAGACACCGCCAGCCATGTTAAAGCTTTTCCGCCGCGGTCAGAAGGCAACCGCGGCGGAAGAGCTGTGGACTGTGTGTAGAATGCTAAAGCCTAAATAAAGTAATGGCTAGAAATGTATCCTGCTACATAGATGTGTAATGATGTTATATGATTTGACTTCTAATGTTTATTTAGTTTAATATATGATTTGCCGGTATGATATTCTTATTGCATATGTAAAAATGGCTCTTCTTGTGTTCTGTTTTGCTTTCTTGTGTTGTCAATAAAAAAAGAAGAAAAAAAAAGAAATCGTGAATCTGCAAATGCGTCTGAATACTGCGCCACCCTAGGGGTGACGTAGCGAGGTGCAACGAGGAGAAATGTTTTATTTCTCCTTGTTTTTTCCTCTTTCAATGCTTGCTGCATTGTACAGCACACATTGAAAGAGGAAATGCCTGTAGTGATTGTTTTTGTGCAGGAAGGTGCCCCTTCCTGCACAAAAACAATCTCCCCATGATGCAGGCATCCTTTCACCATGGTGTAAGGGTACCTGTGCATGGCAGAAGTTTGTATGCCAGCGCAGGGGAGAGCAGAGGAATGCAATATATTATTGTAAATATGTCATATTCCTGTGCTTTGGAAGTGCAGCAGCGTGGTGCAGCCAAAGGGCTTGTGTTGCCCCGCTGCAGCATTTCCTTGTAAATCTGCTCATGGTATTTAGTGTATAGGAATTATGTGGAGTGGAATTATGTGTTTTGGAGAGTAATTATGTGGTATTGTAGTCTGTGTTGTGGAGTGGTAACCTCAGGTTTAGTCTTCCTCGTTTCCATAGAGGTTAAACTATAACCTCAATAAGACACAAAAAACAGAAGGAACCACTGAGGAGCACTTCTGGACCTAGCCGGAGGTATGAGCAAGGACACTGGAATTATGTGACTGTTCGGCTGCACCGTTTTTCACATAATTAAACATTATCTGCATTTGCCAAATATTTCTTCATCTGCTGCCTAATCTACAGATTTGAACAAAAAAAAGCCTTGTTTCTAGCTAAAACGGCTCAAATGTTCCCAAAAATGCGGTGTCACATTTTACAGCATGGTGGAAGGCCCTTTGCAAAGCTGGAATGGTGACGTGTTACTTATTTCAAAATGTGGGTTTGAACAGGTACAAACGGTGCACAAACCTCTCTTCTTTTTGTGCCTCTCTTGCGTCTTTCTGCACCCCTCATGCCTCTTTCTGCTCCCCTCTTTTCTCATTCTGCACCTCTCTTGCCTCTTTTTGCACCCCTGTTCCCTCTTCCTGTACCTTTCCTGCCTGTTTCTGCACCTCTCTTGCCTTTTTCTGTACCTCTGTTTCTTCTTTCTGTACTTCTCTTGCTCTTTCTGCACCCTTTTGCTCCTCTTTCAGCACTTCTGTTGCTTCTTTCTGCATTTCTCTTCCTTATTTCTGTACCACTCCTGCCTCTTTCTGTACCCCTCTTGCATCTTTATGCTCCTCTGTTGCTTCTTTCTGCACTGCTCTTGCCTCTTTCTACACCTCTGTTGCTTTTTTCAGCACTTCTCTTCCTTCTTTCTGTACCTCTCCTGCCTCTTTCTGTACCTCTCTTGCCTCTCTGTGCACCTCTCCTACCTCTTTCTGCACCCCTCTTGCTTTTTTTTGCAACTCTGTTGGTTCTTTCTGCACTGCTCCTGCTTGTTTCTGCTCCTCTCTTGCATCTTTATGCACTCCACTTGCCTCTTTCTGCACCCTTCTTTTCTCTTTCTGTATCTCCCTTGCCTCTTTCTGCAGTTCTCTTGCCATTTTTGCACCTCTCTTGCCCATTTTCTACACTGCACTTGCCTCTTTCTGCATTTCTCTTGCTTCTTTCTACACTTCTGTTGCTATTTCAGCAATTCTCTTGACTCTTTCTGTACTTCTTTTGCTTGCTTCTGTACCTCATTTGCTTCTTTCTGCATCCCTCTTTTCTCTTTCTGCACCTCTATTGCCTCTTTCTGCACCTCAGTTTCTTCTTTCTGCACTTCTCTTGCTCTTTCTGTACCCTTTTGTGCCTCTTTCAGGACCTCTGTTTCTTCTTTCTGTACTTCTCTTCTTTATTTCTGCACCCCTCCTGCCTCTTTCTGTACCTCTTTTGCCTCTTTGTGCTCCCCTCTTACCTTTTTCTGCACCCTTATTGCCTCTTTTTGCACCTCTGTTGGTTCTTTCTGCACTGCTCTTGCTTCTTTCTGCACCTCACCTGCCTCTTTCTGCACTTCTCTTGCTTCTTTCTACACCTTTTTTGCTTCTTTCAGGAATTCTCTTGTCCCTTTCTGCACCCCTCCTGTCTCTTTCTGTACCTTTCTTGCTTGTTTTTGTACCTCTGGTGGTTCTTACTGCACTACTCTTGCTTGTTTCTGCACCTCTCTTGAGTCTTTCTGCATCCCTCTTGCTTCTTTCTGCACCCCTCTTTTCTCTTTCAGCATCCCTCTTGCCTTTTTCTGCTGTTCTCTTGCCATTTTCTACACCTCTCTTGCCTCTTTCTGCATCTCACTTACCTCTTTACACACTTTGTTTGCTTCTTTCTATACCTCTGTTTCTTTTTTCAGCAATTCTCTTGCCTCTTTCTGCATTTCTCTTGCTTTTTTCTGCACCTCTCTTGTGAATTTCTGCACCCCTCTTGCCTCTTTCTGCACCCCTCTTTTCTATTTCTGCACCTCTCTTGCCTCTCTCTTTACCCCTGTTCCCTCTTCCTGCACCTTTCCTGCCTGTTTCTACAACTCTCTTGCCTCTTTCAGTACCTCTGTTTCTTCTTTCTGCACTTTGTTTGCTCTTTGCACCCTTTTGCGCCTCTTTCAGCATCTCTGTTGCTTCTTTCTGCACTTCTCTTCCTTATTTCTGTACCCCTCCTGCCTCTTTCTGTACCTCTCTTGCCTCTTTGTGCACCCTCTTATATTTATGCACCCCTCTTGCCTCTTGTTGCACCTCTGTTGGTTCTTTTTGCACTGCTCTTGCTTCTTTCTGCATCTCACTTGCCTCTTTCTGCACTTCTCTTGCTTCTTTCAATACCTCTGTTGCTTCTTTCGGCAACTTTCTTGCCTCTTTTGGCACTTCCCTTGCTTGTTTCTGCACCTCGTGTGCGTCTTTCGGCGCCTCTGTTGCCTCTTTCTGTACTTCACTTGCTTCTTTCTGCACATCTTTTGCCTCTTTTGGCACATCTCTTGCCTCTTTTAGCAACTCTGTTACTTCTTTGTGAACTTCTCTTGCCTCTTTCTACACCTCTGACTTAGAGTTAGTTTTAATCCCCCTGCCCTAATATGTAATTGGGCCTTACAGGGGAGGTCATGCCATTCACAGGGGTACCCCAACCCATAGTGTACCCTAGTGTATGTAGGTGTTTTGATTGTATTCTAAATGTCTTTCAGCATAGCACTGGCTCTGGGCCTGGTTAGTCAGAGTCAGTTACCACCAGTCTCAGACAGCAAAACGTTGGGCCCACAGAATGGCTTTGTAACAAGGCCTCTTTCTGCACCTCTGTTAGTTCTTTCTACATATCCCTTGCTTCTTTCTGCACCTTTCTTTGACTTTCTGGACTTCTGTTGCCTCTTTCTGCCTTTCTCTTTCTTCTTTCTGTACTTGTTTTCCTCTTTCTGCACATGTCCTACCTCTGTAGGCATAGGTAGAAATTAGCATTTAAAGAAATTCAGTAAAAAAACCTTAGATTTCAGAGACTTTATAGTTAGAAATTAGCATTTAGGAAAAACCTTTGAAATTCACTGAAAAAACCATAGGTTTCAGGGACGTTATAGTTAGAAATTAGCATTTAAAAAAAAGCTTTGAAATTCACTGAAAAATGCATAGGTTTCAAGGACCGTTATAGTTAGAAATTGGCATTTAAAAACCTTTGAAATTCATTGAAAAAATCATAAGTTTCAGGGACGTTTTAGTTACAACTTAGTATTTTAAAAACCTTAGAAATTAACTGAAAAAACACAGGTTTCAGGGACGTTATAGTTAGCTGGACATTTCACTCGTACAACACGAGAGAAATTCTACTGTTATAGTTGGTGTGCGTCCAGTATCCAGTTTGTATTGACTTACCAGTCAGCCCAGCCAACGTGCTTCGTCCTCTATGGACTTCGTCTGGATTGTGCTTTCCAAACTTGTGTGACTTTTACATAGCAAGAAGTATGGCCTCCTGTTTCAGTGTCTTCATGGGTAATAAATCCCTTTTTAGGTGGTGTAGCACCCCCTAAATCATCTTCCTCCTACCTGCGTCAGGGTTCAAGTGTCACCATTTAGAGACATCTGTAATTTAATTTATCCACCTTAAGGAATTTACTCCTCAGACTATATTTAGAAGGGTTTTAAGCCCCCTCTGTTATCATAGTTTTACTTTGTTTGAATAGATCCGCTGCTAGCTTTTCACGAGCATCATCCATGGTTGACATCATTAAAAGATCAACAATATATCAGTACACTGGGGGCTAAAACCCTTCTAAAGATAGTTCAAAGGGGATTGATTCAAATGGTGCAACAGGTGCAGTGGCACCAGGTCAAAAGCTCTACGGACCCCACTAAACACAGATTATTGTTAAATTTTACTACTAAACAATCACAAGTGCAGCTATCTAGCAGGCACTAGGGTCACGATTACAATGGTTCAGCAGGTGCAGTAACACCAGAACCAAAAGCTCTAGGCACACCACTAAACACCTATTATTACTATATTTTACTACTAAACATGCAGGCACAAGCGCAGTTACCTTGAAGCCAATAGGGTCATGATTAACATGGTGCAGCAGGTGCAGTGGCACAAGTGCCAAAAGTTATCATAACTGCTCTAAACACAAAAAAATGCTATATTTTACAACTAAATAGGCAGTCTCAAATCCAGTCATCTTGCAGGCACCGGGGTCATGATTTGAATGGTGCAGCAGGTGCAGAGGCACAGGGCCCAAAAGTTGTCAGAATTCCTTTCAACAGCAAATATTACTATATTTAACTACTAAACAGGCAGGCACAAGTGCAGCTACCTTGCAGGCACTAGTGACATGATTTCAATCTGCAGCAGGCACAGTTACACCGGGGCCCAAAGCTCTAGGAACCCCTCTAAACATAAAATATTGCTATATTATACTACTAAACAGGCCGTCACAAGTGCAGTTATCTTGCCAGCAAAAGGGTCATGTTTTGAATGGTATAACAGGTGCAGTGGCACCAGGCCCCAAGTTGTCTGAACTCCTCTAAACACTTAAGATTGGTATATTGTACTACTAAACAGGCAGTCCCAATTGCAGTTAAAAGGGGCTTGATTTACATGGTGCAGCAGGTGCAGTGGCAGAGGTCAAAAGCTCCAGGGGCCCCACTGAACACAAATTATTGCTGAATTTTACTACTAAACAATCACAATTACAGTTATCTAGCAGGCACTAGGGTCATGATTACAATGCTGCAGCAAGTGCAGTGGCACTGGGACAAAAGGCACCCCACAAAAAATTACTATTGCCAAATATTACAACTAAACTGGCTGTCTCAAGTGCAGTTACCTTACAGGTACTAGGGTCATGATTTGAATGGTGCAGCAGGTGCATTGCACGGGGCCTAAAAGTTTTGAACTTTTTCTCCTCATGTGAGGCTGCACAGCATTTACTGTTTACCGATACGTATCTTCGCCTGGCTGCACACATTTAAAATGTGCTTGTTTAACTCTGCTTTAGTAGGTGGAATTTGTAACTAATTTTCATATTCTTTATGATATTGTTCCCCTAATAAAATTGCAGTATTTCTTCTGTGTCATGTGTTTGTCGCTAATGAAATTGTTTTTTTCTCTGTGACATGTGTTTGTTGTTGGCGCATTATGTATCTTAAACCCAAATAAAGTGATTGAAGTGTTTTACATGAGTACAGTCTATGGTGCTCTGAAGGGATGTTTCAACCTCCTTAATGCGTTGGGACAATTTCTTTAGAACATTACAGCGCCAGACAACTGCCACTGAGTTTTAGATTGTATACACTGTCATGTGCCTCTTGTTAAAGTTTTCCTTGAGTTTTGTGATTGCAACATATTCCTTCCACTGATCGGGAATGGAGGCTGTATAGTTTCAAGAGCCGTGAATTTGAAAATTCTATCTGCTGGGCATTGTTGTCACATTGAGTCACAGCTTTCCTTTGTGAGCAAGCATGCTTGTTAACAGTATTGGATTTGTGCTGTTGTTCATTTTTCTGAAAGTATCTGTTATTTCAAACTTTTAAACGTAAAGAAAAACAGTTTTTTCTTCGTTGGTGTGAGTTCTCCACTTCTTTAGCACTGAGTATGTAGGTTAGTAAACAGGTAGCTGGTAAGATTGGCTTTTGTTTGTGACTGGTCTTTACTGTGCAGATTCTATTGTTTCAGCATCAACAATATTGTTTGCTGTATTTTCCGTTGGCCATATGAATAAGCAAAGTGGTAATTGAGGAAAACTCTGTGAACTGAAGAAGGAGTTATTTCCTAGTAGTGAGCATTTTGCAGCTCATCTTTCCATGGATGTAAAATGGATTCATATTTATTTGCATACTTTTAACACTTGGTATTTTAGCTTAATAATTACGAAAAAGGGTTTGAGTTCTCCAAAGTAATTTAAACTGCCTCCTCTATTCTCGCTGTTATATAAAATACAGAACATTGACTGCACATTCTTAAAACCGGCAAATGCTTTGTCCAATTTAGCTAGCTTTGAGCCTGGTATTCTAGCTTAATAACTGCTAAAATTGGCTTGAGTTGTCCAAAGTAATTTAAGCAGCCGCCTGTATTTTCGTTATTATATAATATATAGAGCAACAACTGCACGTTCTTAATACAGTCAAAGTTCAGTTGTTTATCAGGCACTAGCGTTGTGATTCCAATGGTGCAGTGGCACCATGACCTATTATAACAAATGCCTTGAAATAAAATACAGTATTTGTTACAACATACAAACTTCAAAGAATATATAGCACAGCAATTGAAAATGTCACAGTGTACTGTTTAAATGAAGATACATTGTAAACCATAAGTAACACAAGTAACACAATGCCAATTAAGTGCAAATATTTACAATATGCTCATTGTTGTTTCAGAGTTTATGTTCATGTTTAAGTTTTTTCACAATAATAAAATATTGTGCAGTGTAAAATAAAAAAAGTTTGTAAGAGAAATCTGCAATAAAAAAACTTGCCCATCTCAATAAAACAATAATCTCACTTTCACTGTTTTTTTCACTGATATTGCACAACTACTCAAATTCTCATTTGAAAAATGTAAAGGTATTTTCATTTATATGTATTAGCAATGGACAATAAACAAACAACACCTTTTCATCTAGTTTCGTAATCTCGTTTTTTGGAATTTGCAAGGACAGCACTTACTCTGTACTTGTATGATTTTTCATCCACCCTTTACCTATTCTCCTCATAGCTGCACCGCCTTCAAGCCTACTTATCAGGTACATGTTTTTATCTTTGTCCTCCACCATTTACATAATCTCCCCACTTTATAATACCGGTAGTAACAGCACACTTATAACACTTTAACAGACGTTGTGTAACTTATATTGTAAACTACTCAGCAAGCTACAACTTACAACAAAAAAAGCTTATTGTTAATCACATAGGCGAAACCTGATGCATTTACTTATGCTTGTTGCAATTGGTTGTAAATCTGTTCAGAGGTTTTTGGATTATTAAAGTAAAAAGATTTATTTCAGTATAAAAGAACAGCAAAGGTGCACCACAATACAAGGAAACATATTAAATCTGTGTACAAAGGTGTATTCTTCAAAAATTCTTCTTTTATTTAAACAGAGTTAAAACAACAATCAGGATGAATTAAACAGCCAACGTGTTTTGTCCATACACAAGGACTTCTTCAGTGCATAGGTAGTTAAAATGCAATGCGAAACTGCAGTATGTCCAAGAAGTTCAAGAAGGTAGCTGGTATGATATAGGGCCCGATGTAGCTAATTCATATTTACCGACTCTTAAATACCGAATTTTACCGATTCGGTATTTAAGAGTCTGTAAATATGAAGGGGGGAGAGGTAGGTAATTCAATTTTCAGAATTACCGAATTGGTAGGATTCGATATTTACTGATTCGGTAAATACCGAATCGGTATTGCCCTAAGGGCATGTCTGTGTGTCACATTGCACAGGTGTGCATGCACATATGTGCATGCACACCTGAATTCGGTATTTTACCACCCAATTGGATTGGGTGGTAAAATATAGATTATTAAGGGCCTGTGACACTCTTAGGAGTGTCACCTACATGTGGATTTACCGAATCGGTAAAAATACCGATTCGGTATTTTACAGAATCGGTAAATTTACCGAATCAGTAAATTTACTGATTCTGTAAAATGATGGCCCCTACATGCCAAATCCTAAATACCGGTCGGTAACGGCTGAAATCGGCCGTTACCGACCGGTATTTTCTCTCCTACATCTGGCCCTATGTCCTTCTCCTTAGTTTTTTTAAGCATAGCAACACTTATTGCGATAGTAAGCGAAAATTATGCAAGGGCAATCAGATCAGACAGTCTCAGCCACATGTAATATTAATCCAAGATGGCTATTGAGTCGAGCTTGTAGAGAACACTTCTCATGAGTAAAATACACAATCATGGGTTGGGATAAAGTCGTGATGAGCCTTAGTTCACCCAATATAATGCAGGCCCAATATCAATGGCTGAATGCCGTAACCAGCCTTAATTAGCCGCGATCCACCATTGAGAATGTCTCCCGTCAGGTCACGTAAGGATCAGCCACCTCGTTGAACTTCTTGGCCATACTGCCGTTTCACATAGCATTTTAACTACCTATGCCATGAAGAAGTCCTTGTGGATGGACAAAATGTGGCGGCTGTTTAATTCATCCTGATCGTTGTTTTAACTCTATTTCAATTAAAAAAGAATTTTTGAAGAATACCCCTTTGGACATGGATTTAATATTTTCCCTTGTTTGTGGTGCACCTTTGCTGTTCTTTTATACTGTGATATTCCTTCTTTGGGTTGCATTGTGACAGTGGGTGCATTAACTGTATGCACATAGATTTCTGGGTACTTACAGTGTATATAGATAATAGATCGGGATAGCGGGTCAGGTGCTGTGCTCTGTAGTGTTCCACTCTCTAGGTTTCTCTCTTTTAAAAAGATTTATGGATATGTAGAGACACAACTACACCTCGGCTGACCTTCGGGGACACGTGCAAACATCCATGCTATGATTGGCTGGCTGCAACCTGGGAGAAATTCTGTGGCTGGCATTTTGTGCATTGGGACTTGGTTCCGGGGGGGGGGGTTAAAATTGAAAAGTGATAGAAGGGGCAAGGTAGAGGTACCCTGACCCCATGGGACTGATGGAGGCATGTGTGAGGGATCCCTCATGGAAAGACATTTCTAAAAATATTTGTCTCGTGTGAGGGCCTACGGATACACCACAGCACTCAGCACAACCCCCTGTGTGTTCCATGGTAAATCCGCAGAACAAGACCACAATTAAAACACATACACCCACTCACATACACTACTCACACACTCACTTACACACCTACTCACACACCCACTCCCAGACCCACACAGCCACTCACACATGACTTCACTAACCTACTCAAACACTCAGATGCCCACTTCTACACACACACAATCACTTGCATACCCGGGGGGCGGAGCTTGCCGGCGTCTATGGTGGACGTGTGAGCGCTGGGCTCCTCGCCTTTGCCCCATTAATATCCTGCAAAACCATCCTTGAAAGTGCCTAGTCTGGCCCCAATTACTCTGTGCACCCCCCAGCTGCCCCCGGGAGTTCGAGGTGGCGACTTGGTGGCCCGTCCGACTGTGACTCGGAGTGACACAAGAGGAAGGCTCTGACGGCGGCGGACCGGGCCTGAAACCGCGGCCTGACCTGAGTCACCAGCCGAGCGATGACACACGACGTGCGGCTGGAGCTGAGCTGCATGTGCCGGGGGCACGGATCTCTCGGCGGAACCGGGACACTCCGGAGCGGTGGCCAGTGTTTCCCCCCCTGAGACTGCGGTGCCTCGGAAGTGGAGTTTTATTACGAGCGGAGTCCTCGCTGGCCGCTTTGCAGCAGAGACGGGCCGAAGATCTGGGAGCACCTCAGGGGACTGACTCCGGTGGACCTCCCCTGCCCGGTTCGCCATTGGCGGAAGAACTGGCGGCGAGGGGGCATACGCAGCAGACAGGGGCCCAGCTGGAAGAGTGCGGCCTGGGACTTAGCTGCGCCGGCGAGTACAACGGGGGACCTGCTGCGATCTATGCTGCAGACCTGCGCGCCAACCGTGAGTAACAGCGGGGATCCGACAGCTCGGCGGAGCATCAGATTGGGACAGCGCCCATTGCGGACCCCCGTTATTGTGCCCTGTACACGACCAAGAGGACGCGGTGGTGAACGATGCAGTGAGTGCGGGTGGGGGCAGCCCCCGATAGTGGCCTGTTGCGGACACCCAGCCCTCGCGGCAGCCGCCATTTTGAAGCCCGGCTGCACTGGGAGCAGAGCTAGTGTGGGGGTGATTGCGTCCTGCGACTGTGGCTGGGTGCAAAAATTGACTTGCAGTGGTGCTGGGTTGTGTTGACCTTGGCTGCGGTGGTGACAGCGGCGACTGCAACTGCAAGCCCTGACGAGGGCGGCTTGACCCCTGGGACCTCGAGGTGATGTGGGAGCCCTCCACATATACAGTCTCCTAGCCAGGCTGGGTTCCCTGCGTAAGGGGTTCGAAGCGGAGGGGCTGTGCCACACATTATGGACGCTGCGTGCCTGATGGGGGAGCATCACGGATGACTGCTGCTTGGTGCCATTTTGGTGAAGAGGGGTGCAGGATCACAGGAGCGGCCGTGCCCACTCCTGGGAGCTTACCCGTGTGGTCTGGTCTCGGGCGCAGGGAGCGTGTAGGCCACCGAAGCACGCGGTACAACACTAGAGCACTCTAACTGGGTGCAGGCGCCGGCGGGACACAGCGCTTTGATGTTCAGCAGAATAGCCATGGGTAAAAACGACAGAACGCAGGCCAAACTCACCTTTGAGCAGCGTCGGACCAAGGGGACGGAGGTGCCAGCTACAGAGGCGTCCGTGGATCTGTGGGCGCCGATATCGGAGAACTGCTGGTATCCATGGAAAAAGGGCTACGAGACAGTATAGCGACCATTGGAACTAAAATCGACGCCCTGACATATTGCATGGATCGCATGTCGGAACGTGTTGACAAGCATGCTGAACGTCTCGACATGGCGGAGAGACAACTGACGGAGGCGGAGGAGGCGCAGACGGAGTGGGACAAAGACCGTGAGCAGTTCGGCAGACTTCTGCAGGTGATTCAAGACAAGTCAGAAGATTTGGAGGCGAGGTCACGGAGATCCAACATTCGTATCACGGGAGTGGCAGAGACCACACAGACTGGCAAAATGGAGCTATTCGTGGAGAAACTCCTGAAGGTGCTACTTGGAGACGAGGTCTTTTCACCCATGTTTATAGTTGAGAGGGCCCATCGCACCCTGGGACCTAAACCGAAGCCAGGCGCATTCCCCCGTCCCATAATAGCGAAACTACTGAACTATTGAGATAGGGACACGGCGCTCCGCCTGGCCAGGGACAAAGGCAAGCTGCAGTATGAAGGCATGGATATTTCACTCTACCCGGACTTCACTGCTAGAGTACAGGAGGAAAGGAGGCAATTTGCTCCTTATAAAAAACAGCTGCGCGAATTGGGATTGGAGTACGCCATGATGTATCCTGCGAAGCTCCGGATCAACAAACAGGGACATTCCCATTTCTTTACGGACCCTAGGGAACTCCAGAAATCTTTGAAGGAGTGGTCCAGAGAGCGCAGGACCGGACAGAGGAGCGACACTAATGTTTCCTCGCAAATGGATGAGCAAGAATGAACGTGCAGTGACAGTGTGCCTTGGGCATAACTCTGTTATGATTGGAACATTCCCCTCTTGTGGGCTCACGCATCGCCCGGAGAAGTAAGCGGCAGAACTGATCCGTACTGACGGCCCCCAATGGACTATGCCCTGGAAGAGTCCTGTGGGCGCCCTGATGTGTGAGACCGCTCTGCTTTAACTCTGTGTTTGGGTGTGCTGGGAGGGATCCTCACTCTGAGCTGCTGCCTCACGCCAAGGATTACGTTAATTGGGGGTGTGGTTGGGGATACAGAGGATCCTGAGGGGCTCCGGGTTACGAGAAAAGGGGGATAGAATATACCTTTGGACTTACAGATCTGGGACTCGTTTCTGGCACTGAACTTTCAGCTGGGGCTTGGCACAGGGGCGCGTCAGCTCTGTAGTGGTGTGCTGGTTGATAACTGCTTCTGGCTGGCAACGTCTGCCCTTGTGCTTTTGGCTTTAAGGCTCCGGTGAGAGTCAGTTAAGGGACTGTTTGAGTCTGTTTTTTCTGGGATGGGGTGGTTATGGGCTCTGTCTGACCAGGTTGGGGGTGGTCGGCTGTGGGCGGGCTGGGGACTGTCTGGCCAGGTTGGGGGAGGCCGACTTTGAGCGGGGGGAACCATGTTGGGGATTGTAATTGCTGTCTTGACTGTGGGGTTTTGAAACTAATGCCAAGCAATGTGTTGCCTGTGTACAAGACTAGAGTGAGAGTACGGCATGATAATACAGCTATCTGCGACCTATGGTGGTCACTGTTGGGATGACTAGTGCTAATGGAGGGAATGCCCCGCGCAATCTGCAGGAACTAAAGATGTTGACGTGGAATGTGAGAGGGCTCAATGATTACAGTAAATTACGGAAGGTACTAAGTTACTTGCATAGACACCATGTTGACCTTGCTCTCCTCCAGAAGACTCACCTTCCACTTACTAGCAGAATGCTGCAGGCCAGGGGACTTGGGGGACACATTGTGGCAGCAGGGTTTACGACACACTCCAGAGGCGTACTTACTTGGGTCAACCCTACCTCTCAACTAAAACTGGTACCACTGGTGTCGGACCCGGAGGGTTGTTTTGTTATAACTAGGTGCATGGGCAGGGGCCTTGATTTACTTGTGGTTAATGTTTACGGACCAAATTATGATTGCCCTGACTTCTACACAAATCTGTCGACACAATGCAGAACACACATTTCCTCTAGAATGCTGTGGGGAGGTGATTTTAACGTCGTATTTGACCCTGACCTGGATAGGTCGGCAGGACCTGCTCGGAGACCTGTGTCCTCGGCCTTGCACATGAAGGCGGAACTGATTAAATTGGACCTGGTGGACGTGTGGAGAAGTAAGCACCCCACGAAAGGTGGTTTCACTCACTACTCTGCATTCCACAATATACACACCAGAATAGATCACTGGCTAGTGTCTCAGGCTCTAATAGATAGCATTAGGAGATGCGAGGTGCTTCCCCGTACCCTCTCGGATCACTCCCCCGTACTGCTGCACTTAGTGACCCCAAGGAAAACTATTCCCCCCTTTACCTGGAGATTCCCCCCCTACTCCCTACTGGATGATGCTTTCCGGGGTGAACTGGCGGACGATATAGACACGTTTTTTTAAACACACCTGGGGACTGTCGACAGTTTTCAGACTGTATGGGACGTGTTTAATGCCTACATCAGGGGTATGGCGATGTCCAAACACTCGAGTGTGCTTAAGTCTATTAGACGTGACTTGAAAAAACTTGACTCCCAACTGTCCGAATTGGAGGGGCATCTCCTGGGCGACCCCGAGACTAACACCGACACCCAACTCAAACACCTGCTGACGGAATACCATGAGCTAGCCGACAGGGAAGTACAACACATGGGCAAATACGCTACGGCACGAACTTACGGGCAGGGGGAAAGACCGGGAGTGCCTCTAGCTAGAATGATACGCAGTACCAGGAGACCCCTGGTGGTGGACAAACTACACACGCCAGAGGGTGAGGTAATCTCAGACGAGGAGGAGATCCTCCAAACGTTTAGGCAGTACTACGCTGAGTTATACAAGTCCAGATCGCTGCGAGTTGAGGAAGAGATAGATGACTACCTCGAGCATATTGCCATGCCATTCTTGCCGGATTCAGACAGGGAATTCTTGATGTCTCCCATACAGGAGGACGAGATATTGGAGGCACTGGCGAGCATGCGATCATGTAGTGCCCCGGGCGCGGACGGATTGACGGTTGGCTTTTATAAGTCATTTAAAGACAAGCTGGTCCCACACCTGATCACCCTCTTCGATGATATCTGTGAGGAGGGTAGTATGCCCCACTCAATGAGGGAGGCCCTACTTGTCACCATCTTAAAACCTGGGAAACCCCCGGAGTCCTGCAGTTCCTACAGGCCGCTCTCCCTGTTAAATGTGGACGCAAAACTCTTTGCTAAAGGACTGGCCACACGGTTGGCACTCCTGGTGCCGGACCTGGTAGCTCTTAACAGGCAGGTTTCGTACCCAATAGGAACCTGACATATAATATCGGCACAGTGCTAGGGACAATGCAGCACGCGCGTCAGGAAAACACTGCCTTAACAGTTTTCCTGGATATGGAAAATGCCTTCGACTCTGTGGAATGGCCCTTCATGATCGCAGTCCTTAGGAAGTTGGGTCTGGGAGAACCATTCTTGCAGATGCTGGGAGCCCTGTACTACCGACCCACAGCGAGGCTGAAGATAGGCAATAGAGTAACGAACCCGTTTGATATCAGCAGAGGTACCAGGCAGGGGTGTCCTCTCTCGCCCCTTCTATATGCGCTGGTGGCGGAGCCGTTGGCTTGTGCTATCAGAGAATATCACAGCTTGGAAGGTATTAGTTTTCCAACGTATAAAATAGGCATCTCAACGTATGCTGATGATACTCTCCTGTACGTCCGCGATCCGGAAAAGAACCTCTCAGCCGTTCCGCGAGAGGTCATGCGTTTTGGCGTTCTCTCCGGACTGAAAGTGAACTGGGATAAGTCAATTGCCTTCCCACTGACGCCCGTGACGCAGCCCTTTGAAATGAGGTACCCCCTAAAATGGACCACTGATTCAGTCAGATACCTAGGCATACATCTCCACACTGACCCGGATGTTTTAGTTCGGGAAAATTATGGCGTAGCATACACTAGACTGGTAGAGGATGTGGACGCATGGTGTAAACTACCGCTGTCCCTCATGGGCAGAATAGCTATCATGAAAATGATAGTACTGCCGAGGTTCCTCTTCCTCTTCAACAATATTCTGGTGGTCCTGTCAAAGGCTTTCTTCAAACAGCTTACGCAAGTGCTTACCAGGCTGGCATGGGGGTGGTAAACAGCCTAGAGTTAAGTGGACGACGCTGCTGCTCCCTTGTGAAATGGGGGGGCTAGGGGCCCCTGATATGGAAAGATACTACCGTATTGCGCAAGTGGCCCATTTACACTCGTGGATCCATGGGGACCCGCGCATACCACATTTGACTTTAGAACGCTTGTTTGCGGAGCCTCTCCCCCTTCCGGCCACCGTCTGTCTCCCGGAGGATCGCGCTATTGGCCAACTGAACTCCCTCAAGTCTACCAATCATGCATGGCACGCGTTGACCCGTGCGCGTGACTGTAGATTCTTGTATTTGCCGCAAATGCAGATCGACTGGGTACTGTGGCTGGGTCCACTTAGGGAAAAGGGAGTTACGGAGGCGCTACGAGCGCTGGGACTCACGAAAATGAAAGATCTGTTTGCTGCAGGGGTCTCGAAGACCTAGGAACAGCTCCCCCCCACACCGACGGGGTCTAAGCTCCTGCAGCGGTTTCAGTTCCATAGAGTTCAGAGTGCGTTCAAGGAAGTATCGGGCCCTGAAATGGAGGAACCTCCGGAGGTCCCTGA
The DNA here is from genome assembly GCF_964263255.1 of Lissotriton vulgaris. Classification (NCBI taxonomy): domain Eukaryota; kingdom Metazoa; phylum Chordata; class Amphibia; order Caudata; family Salamandridae; genus Lissotriton; species Lissotriton vulgaris. The sequence goes on along the minus strand of NW_028255036.1, from coordinate 261,037 downwards.
GCTCACCTATGTTATTAAATCCACGTCTTCCCGTGAACTAATCTCCAACCTGAACAAGCTGGGTGTTGCACATCAGCAGATCCAGCATTCCAAAGCTAGAGAGGAGTGGCAAAGAGATTTGCAGTTACCGATCGATGACGACTTGTGGAGATACTGCTGCTCTAGCACGAGAAGACTTTCCCTTAATGGAAGGCATAGATTGGTGCACTTTAAGTTTCTTCAGCGGGTATACTATACTACGGAGAGGCTGCACCGGTACGGACTCAGGCAGTCGGCGGAGTGTGAACGATGCCACGCGCCGGTTGCAGATTTTATCCACATGGCGTGGTATTGCCCTGGCGTTCAGAGATTTTGGACGGAGGTTTTCTCGGAGCTCAATACGATTCTGGGCTCGGAGCTGACTAATGGACAGGCGTTGGCGCTACTGGGGTACTCTAAGCCACTCCCGACATCCCAGCGTCGACTTGTTGATATGGCTCTACTGGTGGCCAGAAGGGTAGTAGCCCAGTGTTGGATGAGGGGGCCACTTCCCACCAAGAAGAGATGGGCGGGTGAGTTACTCTACTGCTGCACTCAGTCAGAACTTTATAGCGAGCTACTCCCCCCTAGGAGTAGGCCCAAAAATGTTTGGGGTCTCTACCAGGCATATATACAGCAGAGTGAGGAGGAGAACTCGGATGGCGCCGAGGCATTGGACCTCCCGGAATCCCCAGAGGGTCAGGTGGAACAGTTGACATAGTTTCCTTCGGGGGGGGGGGCTGCGGGGAGGGGGAGTGGGGTAATTGGTAATAGTACGAGTAGGGTCCCTTCCAGGAGGCCTAGGTCAAGGAGCAAGGATCCCGGGGTGATAGCTGTAGGCAGTGAAGTATGAACTTACTGATAGCACCAATTGGAGTACACTACTAGGAACATTATTGTTGGCGCACGGGGGAGGGTGTGGGTTGGTTGGGGTAGCTAGTTTGTTTCTAGACCGTTTTCATATTCCTAAGGTTTTGGGCATGAGTGAAAATCAGATGCTTGCAAACACTCACGGACCTATATATTCTGCTGCATAGATGTGACTAAGCACTGTTGACTTTGGCAGTTTGCTGCATTGTACGCCGCCGGGCCCCCGGGATGCCGGCTAAATGGCTGTGTCCAACATAATTATGCTATGCAGTCAAGTTGTGTTGTTCTGACTAAACATACGAGAATGAGTGATATGCAAAGCATGCTATGTTTCATGAAGAATAAAAGTCTTTATAATAAATTTTTAAAAAAATCACTTGCACACCCACTCACACACCCATACAGCCACTCACAGACCCACAAAACCTGCCACACACACTCACATACCTACGTACACACCACACAGCCACTCATTTACCCACTCATACACCTATTCAAACACCCACTCATAGACCCACATAACAACTCGCACAGCCACTCACACACCCACTCACACACACACACACAGACACTCCCACACCCATCTACACATCCACACAGCCAATCACACACCCATATAGCCACTAACACACCCACACAGTCACTCACACACCCACACACACACACTTATAGAAATTGCTATAGAATATGTTTGTGTTAAATGTGGTTTTTTTTAGTACTAAATTTCTACTTTTGGTTGGGAATGGAGCCGTAAAATGAATTTTTAAAAAAAATGCTGGGTGCATTGCATTTATAGAAAGACTACATAGGTTACCTTTGTTTTTTAATTATTCGTATTCAAATATATAATAAGAATGAATGTGTGAATAAAATGTATTCGTAAACTTGTGAAAATGAAATTAGTAAATGGTGCTGATGGGTCAAATTGTAGATCCAATTTATATGTAAAAAAATGTGAAAGGAACTACAAAAAGAAAGGTTGCAAGGGTGTTATAATTAGGAAATAACATCAGAAAACATAGAAATTCACTGACAAAACCAAAGATTACAGGGACATTGTAGTTAGGAAATAGACTTAAAAAGCCTTAGAAATTCACTGAAAAAAAACAAAGGTTATAGGGATATTATAGTTAAGTACCAATTTTACACACAGAAAACCATAGAAATTCAACAATTATAGTTATCTCAGTTAACAAGAACTTACGCCCCCGCAATGCACTATACATGGCCTCACTTATTACATCACTAAAATAGATGGTTCAAGCCTATGTACCTATATAAGAAATTAAGATGGTGTGAAAGCAATTAGCAAAGCCTTATCAACAAGATCAATAAACCTGTTGGAAAAAATGAGATGACTCTGGAAATGGTGGAATTCTGTCTAATATTCTCATTTGTCTTCAATAATAATATTTTTTCAGATGAAAGAACAAAAAGTTTAACATTTCTAGATAAACCAAAAGGCATTTATGTATGTCAGAATTGTTCAGTCTGTAAATCAGGGAATAACAAAACCCTGTTCAAAACTATGAACACCAATGCCAAAAATGCTGTGAGATACCCCTCAAACCAAAGAGGAAGGGTTCTGTGAACCAAAAGTGCTTAAACATCCCCTTCATAAATGAGTCTGGACACTTACACACTCAAACAGAATGGCATCAGTAATTCTAATTCAATACCACAGGGATTGAAAAAACAAACAAACAAACAGGGCTTTAATTGGGTTATATAAAAGTTCATACATTTCAAAAATGTAACTGGCTTGAGGGTTATTTCGCAGCATTTTTGGCATTTGCGTACAACTATTGGCTGGAGAGTGGTATTTTTACAATACATTGTTCAGAAATGGACACCCTAAAACCTTTGGTTTTAGTGAAGATCAGTTTTAAGCATGGGCGAATTTTGCGAATCTCGCGTTCGCGAATTTTGCGGATTTGCGAACTCACAATCCGCAAAATCCGCGAATTCTCGCGAATTTGCGGATTTTTTTTTTTGTGTTTGCGCGGGTTTCTGCCAGTTCGCGAGGGTTTTGTACAATTTCGCAAATTGCGAACTTACCTGTCGGGTCGCAAGTTTCGCGAACTTGTTGTTTCTACGTGTCCAGCCTGTTTGGGACACTCTTCTTCATCACTGCCACTCTCTGTCACCACTGCCACTCTCTGACTACTCATGCCACCCTCTGGCCCACCCATGCCACCCTCTGTTTCATCACAGCACCCTCTGGTTGTCCAGGCAGTGTACATTATTGTGGCAACGCAAGCACACCTTCCCTGCCTCAAGTGACCTGAATTAATTTGGGGCTGATTAATGTGTCACAGAATATTTTTTTAGCTGGCACCTGCTTCTTTAGTGCTTCCTGATTAGTGATCTTTTGCATTAGTTACAACACCTGCCCTGCCCCAACTGACAATAATGAATTAGGGGCTGATTAATGGATTTGAACTTCCAGCCTGGCTCCTGCTTGTCTCCCTTAGCTGTAATTCAGGACCTTTGTGGCATATGTGTAACTATTCTGAGGTTCAGAGCAGGGTCACATAATAGTTGCAACTGGCAACTGAACTCTGGAGGGGCCCCTCAGGAAGCACTACAGGAAATGGCTACTAATGATGAGCCTGAACTTTTGAACCTGGTAAGTAGTTTCAGTTTTGCTAAGATCGTATTTCTGCAATTTTGCACTTATTCGCGGGGCGCGAAGTTGTACTGGAAAGCCGCGAACTCACGCGAACAGTGCGAGCAGTGCGAGCTAAATCCGCTGCTCCCGGATTTGCGGATTTTGCGGGAGATTCGCGAATCTCGCGGATTGCGAATTTACCGAAAATCCGCAAAATCCGCGAGCGAAACGGATTTTCCGCCCATGCTTAATCAGTTTAATAAAATTATCATCGTAAACAGTAATAAAGGCAGCAAGATGGCAATTTTCAGAAATTATAGTGATAAGTGGGATAGATTAAAGTTTTTGATAAACAAAGAAAAGAACAGAGGTGCATGCTAAATTTTTAACAGACTGTTGAAAGACTGGTGTGATACACATAGGCCTCCAAGTCAGGTTTGAACCAGAGATACTCACTGATAACTAGAAGTTTAAACAGACATAGACCCTTATTGCACTTTGGTGCAGAAGGGACTGGGTGCTACTTATCAATGAAATAACACAGCAATTATTTTGTTTAAAAAGAAGGAAACTGATGAATTACAACAGAGTCTACAGTATAAGATAAGGTAAAAAAGAAATTGGAGGAGGTCACTCATGAGATTGACAGATAAAATAAATATTTGCTCAATAAAAACTGTAAAATTAAAGAAAGATATCAGTAGATTCAGTCAGGAAATGGTTTATCCTTACCTTAGGAAATTATATTATGAAGAACAAAGGAATGGTCAAGGATGTGACAGGCAGCATGAGATAAACCATTTTAATATAGACCAGGAAAATATGTCACCTTTTCTTAATCATCAGGCTCAAGTAGGATTGAGGAGTCTAATAGAAGGGAAGAGAGAGGAGGTCTGGGCCAGATTAATGAATATGCATGTATTTTAGAACAATTACATAAAAGAAACAATCAAGGCAGGGGGAGAGGTCAATTACAGAGATAACAACCTCCTCAGGAGTATCTGAGAACCGGAAGCCAAAAGTAGTGGCACTAGATACAGTTCATATTATTAATTTGTCCAATAGAGTAATCCATAAATCAGAGATGGAGGTTTTGGAGAGACCACTAGGTTTTGACCCTATGTCAGGGGTTAATAAGTATGAAATGGAGCGAGACTTAAGGGTTTTATTTAGGTAAAATCATTTAAATAAGATAATCGAGGGCAAGGAAAGATCCTTTACAGGGCCTAAATCTTGGATTTACCCATTTTTTGTCACAGTTCAGAAAGGTTCTGAAATGGCTGAGTGAAGTCAATTCCATCACAATCAAACACGGCACAAAGTACGGGGGTGGTCATTTTTGATACCTTCTATTATGAGGCAAGGATAATTTAATTATTAGTGGTTAAGGAACATTAACAAAAGGTATCACAAGGCAGACTAGATTGATTAGAGGTTGAAGTTTCCTAATTAGTGGAGGAAATTAAGAAAAAAGAATGGATATGTAAGGATGAGTATAGGTTTTTGAAACAGGAGGATCACATAACCTAGCCATGTATGGGTTACCGAAAATCAAGTACAAATGATCCCCCTATTAGACCTATTGTTTTATGTTTAGGGACTACTATGGAACCTCTTAGCAAATATATTGATATCTTTCTCAAACACTTGGTGAGTACTCAACAGTCGTACATCAAAGAATCAGCCCATAATGTTTCTAAGATAGAGTGCCTTGAATATAACAAGGACATAGAGTATTTGGTCACTTTAGATTAGGGGTGAGCGGACATTTCCGTTCCACCCACGGAATGGGTGGAAATTTGCACTTTCTGCTTTCCGCAAAGAAGGCGGAAAAACGGGACAAATTTCCGCCCATTCCATGGCGGAATAGAAGTTGGCCGCCCGCCCGCCTCCCGCTTCCTGCCCGCCTGCCTCCTGCCCGCCTGCCTCCCGTCTGCCGCCCGCCTCCCGCCCACAATATTAAATTAAATTAAAAGGCTAAATAAAACTTTAAAGCAAACTTACCTTATTGCGCCGCATCTTTCCGATCCCGGCTTCATTTTTATAAACTGCACATGCGCAGGCTCCAACGCATGTGCAGTTTACAAAAATTAAGCCGGGTTTGGGAAGATGCGGCGCAATAAGGTAAGTTTGCTTTAAAGTTTTATTTAGCCTTTTAATTTAATTTAATAATGCGGTGGGAGGCGGGCTGCAGGCGGGAGGCAGGCGGGTGGGAAGCCGGAGGTGGGCGGGCGGGCGGCCTCGCGAAATGGAAATATCGCAGAGAGGCATGGAGATTGCTTCAATCTCCGTGCCTCTCCGAGATAGTCCCTTCTGCGACTTCCGCCCACCCCTACTTTAGATACCAAGGCCCTCTACACTAAAATTCCACAAAACAATACTATCCAAGTAATATATCAAATATTGGGCAATCCTGAATTGTATGGTCTCACTATTGATTTTTTAGTGACATGTGTAAGGATGATCCTTAAGAACAATATATTTTTATTTAAGGATAATTTGTATTTGTAGCTGAAAATAACCAGCAGGGAGGTCACTTGTGCCCCTGGTTTAGCTGGCCTTTATGTAGAGGGGTTTGAAAAGAATCCTGTCTACAATGAAATGGCACCTTTCTTTGAAAATATAAAGCAGTGGTCTTACTTCAATGATGATATTTGTGAGCAGTGAGCAGGACTGTAAATTAGACAAACCTTTATTTGCCTTTCAAAAAAATAAGAATGTGTGCAAACGATTGATTCATACATATATGGAGAAAAGATCAGTACAGACCAACATAAGCAAAGAAAACATTGTGGTGAATATAAAGCAGTGGTCTTACTTCAATGATGATATTTGTTTTATTTTTGAGGGGCCCAGAGGAACAATTGGATGAATACATTAACTGATTGAATTTGGGAGATGAAACCTTAAATATATGGCCACAAAAAGCAAGATCAGATGTTACTTTCTAGATGTAACCATAAAGCCGGTCGGAAGCCATTTAGAGGTTGAAATATTTTATAAACCCACAGATAAAATTACGTTGCTACACTATACTAGTTATGATCGCAAAAGTCAGAAAGATAATATTCCATTTGCCAATTTCTTCGGCTCTGAAGAAATAGTACCTCAATTTCAGATTATGATAAGCACACTGAGGCTTTAAAAAGTAAAGGAAAGGATAGAGGATATCCCACTAAATTAATTGAACATGCATATTTGAAAGCAAGGTATTATATTAGGGAGAGTATGCTCATACAAGGTAGAGAAGGGAAAGAGATGGAGTGGATTGTCTTTGTGAGCAAATTGTTAGGAATTATCAATAAGATGATGAATGTGATCAATAAGTACTGCAATATCCGTCAACAGTGAGCAGGACTGTAAATTAGACAAACCTTTATTTGCCTTTCAAAAAAATAAGAATGTGTGCAAACGATTGATTCATACATATATGGAGAAAAGATCAGTACAGACCAACATAAGCAAAGAAAACATTGTGGTGAATTATAGATGTGGAGGCTAAAGTAAGTTCCAAGAGTGTATAAGGGATGTTAAGGTGTCCTGGCATGAGGTGACCCACGAGAACAGATTTTCTCCAAATGTCAGACAAAGAGTATAATGTATTTCATTATCTGCCAAAGTGGATTAGGTTATGTTGGAGAAACAGGCAGAGAATTGTAGGTTAGTATCAATGAGCACAAATCAGATGAATAAAATGAATTCCCTCTTGGTAGATCATTTTTAGCGCATGAAACATAAGGAATGTGATGTGTTTTGTTTCATTTTGAAGAAGTTAGAAGCAAAGAAAAGAAGTGAAAACATGGCAAAGAGAAGGAAATTGATGGAACAATTTTTTATGTCTAAAGTTATTGCTTTCAGACTTGGACTAAATAGCAGAGCGGGAACATTTTATTTTTACATAGTAGCTGTAGATTTAGCATGGGTTTCAATTTTCATTATGTTTCATTATATTTTTCAATTATGAAAAGCAATGGGAGTGAGGTGAAATATAGCGTCTATAATTTTATAGACTTTTATAATAGTACTGAAAGTATGTTTTGATATTACTACCTTGTCATTGTACTATACAAGAGCAGACTCAGACACATTTGATATGCCACATGGAGGTTGGCAATTTGACCAGTTGTTAAATTGTGCTCAGCTAATATTCTTATATGGCAGTAATACGGATGTATGTATTATGTTTTTATCCTGATGTTTCTAATATGATATACGCTCTCAACAGGCCAAACATGGTTATTAACACTTTTAGTGGTATGTGGCATGGTGTAGACAAACAAGAGTTTTTATACTGTATCGTTTATGACCAATAATAGGGAAGTTACGTTTGATGATGCTCCCTAAGACTACAGTAATATGAGACTCATAATGCACCTTAAATTAGATATAGGTCAGAAGAGGCTAAATATGGAGAATAAGTGGTATAAGATGACTGCCATATGGCGTTGCCATCTAGGACATTGTAAGGTTTAGATTTCCTGAAGATGGCCAGGATGAAAATAGGCAGGTAGTGTTCAAGATAGAAATTTAAGATTGCTGCGAGATCGGGTTCGCATTAATAATGGTAAATAGTCAGGTGAACATTTTCCGATATACCACAGGGAGGAAAACACTGCAATATGGCCATGCCACAGAGTTTTTACTTGGCGTGTTGGAACAATCTAGTTCTCCAAGCAGTAGATCCACAAATTAACTGCTTTTAGAAAGTATAAATGAGGTACAGCAGGTGAGATTGGTTTTCTAACATTGGGAGAATTTGGACTTGGCGGCCGTACATGTTAAACAATTAGGTGAGTCCCATGAAAGTGAGGTTTTTGTACAATATAGATGGAGCTATTTACACTTCCTTTAGCTTAATTTTGTAAAGGAAACAATTTAGTCGTAATTATATAAAAGCTTCTTTCCCTAGGGGTTGAAGGGAGGATTCCCCCTTAAATTGGAAAATGATATAGCCTATTAAACCGTAAGGTTACATCCAGACTTTTTTAACAATCAAAAAGAAGATAAGCAATAATTCATCATACTTCAAATTACAATTAAGGAAGAGCTCAACCATATATCAATTCATACGTCAGACTATGAAAATTACAGCATTTAATATCAGATGTCAAAACAAATAGATTATCCTACACCTCTCATCATCTGGTTCAGGGTTCATTAGCCATCTATGACTCCATCCACCTCACTATAGGAGCCCAGATGCGTCAACCCAAGAGTCTCCCTCTTTTACCCTCTCTCTCGTAAATAGGTCTTTTCAGGGTAAACATTTAGAGCAGCCGCTCAAACCACTGCTGAAATGTTGGAGGTACCGGATCTAGCCAGGCAGAGGCGATACATATCCATACTGGGGCCATAGCCAAGAAAAGAAATTGATAAGATGGATCTTGTGCTTCATTGTTATACTTCGAGGAGTATCAGAGCCGGGGTTAGCATAACTTTCAAACCTAGTGTCAAATCAAGAAATTTCTTGATGGAGTCTATCAGGTTTTCAAGGTGTGAGCAGAACGCAAACATGTGTACAAGGTCAGCCACAGGCGAGTCGCACTGCGGGCATCTGACTCCTACCTGCTCACCCCACTGTGCAATCCTCGCCGGGGTAAAATAAAGTGCAAAGATGGTTTTGTAGTGCTGTGCTTGAAGCCCTGACAAGCACACAACCGTCTGACCCAGTTCTAAAGGGTCGAGAAACTTCTCTGGTTCAACACCTACCCGTTCCACCCATTTACCCCGTTTTTTACCAGATCGTCTTGTTTAAGTGCTACTAGTTCAGCATATATTAATCTTATAATGCACTTCCTGCTGTCCCTGATGATATCAATAACTTTAATTTTACCAAACCCATTAAACCCCCCCCCCACCTTCTTGCTAAAAAAGCTTTGCAGCTGCAAGAATTAAAAAAAGTTACACCTATCTAGCCCATACTCCATCTGAATATCACTAAACTGGTAAAAACCTTCCCTCTGTATTAAATCCCCAAAATTCCGAGCCCCCGCCCCGCCCAGTCCGCCTTAATTGCATCAGAGAATACTTCAGGAAACATAGGATTTTTATCAAGCTGGGTATAATAAATGATCCTCCCAAGACCAGTCTTTTTTAAGTGCAGCCAAGATTTTAAAAGGCGACGAGTAAAGATTTACATTTTGTCTTCTTATAGTAACTGGGCTCTCTAAATGTCATAAAACAATGTACTGCTTGGTCCCCAAGCAATAGCTTGTATACATCAGGGAGCCCTACTTCCTCCCCGGAATCGTCAGGGCATGCACCCATTAGGATACTCATATACTGTGCAGTAGTGTGGCTCACTGGTTAGAGGCGGCAGACCCGAGAGCAGAGAACGGCCCGGGACCAGGGTTCGATTCCCGACGCGGCAGGTTTCTGGACCAGAGTCAGCGGACTCGATAATTCTCTCGCCTCGGTGCCCACTCTGATCAGCGATCACACTCGGCAACTCTGGGCATAAGCTTGCCTCATCTGCACTAACGGCCCCACCAGACCGCCGGGGATGCCTGGTCTCACCCTGGAGATACCCATTAAGGGACCATCTCTCAGGGAAGCCAGGAAGGGTTTCGCAGCGGTCGAAGCGTGGAGATACTCCTCCGGGAGTCGATCCTAGCGCTATATAAACTTGCAATTAATTAATTAATTAATATACTGGAGAGCCGCTGCCTAATAATACGTTTTAAAATCAGGAAAGGCAAAGCCCCATCTTTCCTAGGGGAGTGACATAAACCTAAGGGCCTTCCTAGTTTTCCCTTGTGCCCAGATGAAATGGTTTACTATGTTCTCCAAAGCTGCAAACCAGTGTTTTTCTAATTCTATTGATATTGCCCTAAACAAGTAAAGTATTTTCGGTAAACACATCATTTTGACCACATTGCAGCGGCCCACTAATGACATATGTACATTTTTAAATCTGTCAAAATCAGTTCCTGCCTTCCTGATTACCGGCTCAATATTCCTGGCGACAAAATTCCCCAGCTCCGGTGTGATGGTAATACCGAGATACACAGCTGAGTCAGTTACTCACGGGTCAGCCATAATAACAATCCTATTCTTAATAATATGAGTTTTTTATTTGTTTAGTGCGTACCCTGAGAATCTACCAAAATTCTGTTCTACCGCCTCCATCACAATAAGCGCAGTTGAAGGATTCGCCGTGATGATGGCAACGTCGTCTGCTTAGGCCAATACTTTAGATTCCAGACCCTGACACGCAATAGGCTTAATTCCATTATTGGCCTCCAGTAGTTATATTAGGGATCTATATACATGGCAAAAAGGAGGGGTGAGCAAAGGAAGCCCTGCCTTGTTCCCCGCTCAATAAAGAAAGGTGCTGTATAGCCCACATTCAGTCTTAGGAGAGCTGTAGGTACTCTATACAAAACCTGTATTGCTTTAATAAATCCTTCCCAAAACCATACCAGTTCAAAGTCTCCCACAAGAACTCCCAGGAGACCCTATCAAATGCCTTTTCATCCCCCAAAAGCAAAGCAGCCATAGGGTCCCCTGAGAGCTCCGTTACATTAAAAAGTGTTATTACTCGGCGAATATGCTGCATTGTTCCCCGCCCAATTATAAACCGGTGTTGACAGGGATGAATTATTTTCCTAATAATGCAATTTAGTCTTGTTGCCATAGCCTTAGAGAAAGTTTTAACATTGCTATTTAAAAGAGTTATTGGTCTATATGAGCCTGGCTCCCTCTGTGGTTTGTCTTTTTCTTTTTAAATTACAATATCCGCCCCGCCCATGACTCAGGAGCAGAGCCACCACTTTGAGCTTGATGGATAACCTCAGTCAGGTAAGGTCCAATTATATCTGCAAAAGTTTGATAAGGCTCTAGTGGGATCTGTTCTGGGCCAGCAGCCTTGTTAGATGGTAAACTTTGCAATGCACCCCTTATCTCCTCCTGAGTCACAACGGGCTCAAGTGTCTCAATATCTACTGAGTCAATCCCCTGCAAGGGTATTTTATCTAGATACTCTTGAATTATATTCAGCGCCTTCGAGGGTTCCTTACTAAAGAGCCATTGATAAAATTGCCGGAACGCCTCCCGAATCCCAGAGGAATCAGCTACTATACTCCCATTATTATCCAAATTTCAGATATCTCTCCTGCAGTAGTCTTTTGTCTTAATCTTACCACAAGGGTATGCCCCACCCGCTCGCTAAACTCATGGCAGTGCTCTCTTTTTGTAAAGGTTTCTGCAGCTTTTGCAGCAATTCGTTCTCCAGCCTCAGCGTTAGTTGTGGCCAATTGAAGCAGTATATCCTCAATTGGTCTACCCATATTGATGGCTATAGCAAGATCCTCCTCTATCCTAATCACATTTTTTCTAATTATTTCCTCCTGCTGTGCTGCCTTCTTTTGCCGATACATGCTATAGCTCATTGTTTCCCCTCTGACCTCCGCTTTAAAAGCATCTCAAACATTTAGTGGTTTAAATGAAGAAAGATATGAGTAACTGACACTGCTGTTAGTGGAAAGCATGTTTTATTGCAATGATGAAAGTGATGTGTGGAACATGAGTGGTATGCATATTATGGAGTACCACAGGATATTGAGTTGATATGTGCGGTTTTTAATTGAATTTGAAATAAAAAATAGCAATTATCAATGAGTGATTTACCACATTTTAATATTTTGAGATCTTAAATTAAGTCTGTAAAGTATTTTTTATTGTATTTTATGGTTTTTATAAATATTTGTTGGGAGGAGATGTAATACTATTAGTCCTTAAGAAGGTGGTATTTAGACATTGGGGCCCCCAAACTGCATTGACGGAACACGAAAGCACATTTACAGTGCATGAACGATGACAATCAGTTATTGAGCGTACCTATTAAGATCCAGTCACACTTGTAGTGGGAGTGTGGTTAATCATAGAAGGCAAGTTGGATTGTCTTTTTTATACTGTTTTTTTTTGTACTGTATTTGTTATGTTGGTGAATTTTGGTTTTATTTAATGAGATTGTTCAAATGTATTAACTTTCATATAACAAAATTAAAGCCCGACTGTAAACAACCAATAACATCATATAAACGTGTAGATAAACTGTGAAAGTACTTTTGTTATCTACGCACTATAATCTATACAGGAAACACTTTTTGACCACTTAAAGAGTGGATTCAAGACAATTATTAAAATATCCCAAAATAGGATATTAAACTGTCACCAGACAAACATTATGAGGCATGTCAATCAATAAATCAATCAGTGTTTATTAAGCGCAACTACCTACCCATGAGGGTCTCAAGGCGCGGGAGGGTAAGTGCTGCAGGTCCTAATGGGTCCTGAGGTTCAGTCGAAGAGACAGGTCTTGAGATCCTGCCTGAATTGGGCCAGTGAGGGACCTAGCCTGAGGTGGAGAGGCTTTGGTAGTGAGGTAGGAGAAGGATCTTCCTCCGATCCTGTTCTTGCGAATCAGAGGGACAGTGGCAAAGGCCAGTCCGGAGGAGCGGAGGTGTCGGATGGGTACGTGGAATGAGAGGCGGTGGTTGAGGCAAGCTGGTCTTGCGTCGTGGAGAGCCAGGTAGGTGTGTGTGAGGAGCTTCAATGTGACTCTTGTTGACTGGGAGCCAGTGGATTTCTTGCAGGTGTTCGGAGATTTGGCTGCGGGGGGGATGTTGGGTGACGCCTGCATAGAGTGCGTTGCCATAGTCAAGTCTGCTGCTGATAACTGCATGGGTTACCGTCTTTATGGCCTCAGTGGGAATTAATCTGAGGGTCTTTCAAAGCAGGCAAAGTGTGTGGAAGCATGATAAGGAGATGGAGTTGATCTGGCGGTTCATCGTGAGTGAGAAGTCTAGTATGATTCTGAGGTTTTATGAGCGGTCTGTGAGTGTGGTCCAAACATGGCGAGCCACCAGGAGACTTCTCAAGCAGATTTGTTGGGCCCCAAGAGCAGGACCTTTGTCTTGTTCGAGTTGAGCTTGAGGCAGCTGTCTCTCATCCAGGCAGCGACGGCCTTCATCCCATCGTGGAAGTTGTTTCTGGTGATTGTGGGCCGGTGATGAGAGAGAGGATCAGTTGGTGTCGTTAGCCTAGGAGACATTGTTGAGTCCATGATTCTTGACTATGGCTGCAAGCGGGCTGCATAGACATTGAATAGGGTAGGGCTCAAGGAGGAGCCTTGGGGGACTCCGCAGCCGATCACCGTGGGTTCAGAGAGGAACAATGGTAGTCTGACTCACTGTGTCCTACAGGTGAGGAAGGAACAGTTAAGGTTCAGTGCTTTGTTGTGGATAATGGCATCGTGGAATCTTGTGCTTAGGGTGAGGTGGCAGACGGTGTTGAAGGCGGCTGAGAGGTCAAGAAGGATGAAGGTTGCTGTTTCTCCCCAGTCAAGGAGGGAGGGATTTTCATCAGTGGCGGTGACGAGGGTGGGTCAATGCTGTAATTGCTTTGAAAGCAGTGGCAGTCTCGATGGGGCAGTTGATGATGTGGCATAATTCAGGGGTGATGGAAGTGACAACCTCAGAGTGAATGCTCTTCAAGGTCTTGATAGTGTCATCCATGGTGTGCAGGGTCAAGTTGAGCAGGATCTGTTGACGAGCAGCGTTGTTGCATGTGGTGGTGGTGTTGATGGATGGGTCTTGGTTGTCGAAGCTTTCGTAGATCTGCTTTATCTTTTGGTGGAAGTAGGTGCTGAGTTGTTTTAGAGGTATTGGTAGGCTGGGACTTCTGTCTTCTCATTTTTAGATTTGGTGAATTCCTTGATGATGGTGAATAGTTCTTTGCTGTTGTTTACGTTGGCATTGATTCTATCTTAGATGGCCATTTTCTTTGTGGTTTTGATGAGGATATGATTGGGATGGTGAATGTGACTTTGAAGTCATCGGTGGCTTCTGGGATTTTGCTTTTCCTCCATCTCCTCTCGAGCTCTCTACAGATGTGTCTGAGCTCATGGAAGGTGGCAGTGAATTAACTGGCATTCTTTGAGTGGTGCTTGCCGTGAATTTTCTTGAGGTTTGCAAGTGAGTCGGAACAGTTGTAGATACATCAGTGGAGGTTGCATGCTGTGGTATTGGCGCCTGTAGATGTTAGCATGTGGTTGTGCTGAGGGTGGTGCAGAGATGTTCTTTGGTGACCTTGTTATGGCAGGGGGTGGTAGGTGCAGTGGTGTATTGTGGGTTTGGTGAAGGTGAAATAAATGCAGCAGTGGTCAGTCCAGAGGAATTTGGAAGTGTGGCTGTAGGTGATGTTTTTGCTTGGCAGAGACGACCGGGTTGAGCCTGTGCCTCACTGCATGGGTCAGTAAAGTGATTAGCTGCTTGAGTCCAATTTTGGCGAGGTACTCCAGAAGGGATGCAGTGTTCTGGCCATTAGGGTTGTCCAGGTGGAACTTGAACTCGCTGAATAGTTTGTAATCTGTAGATGTGAGATTCTGGGGTGTGATGAAGTCAAAGATGGTGTCGGTGAACGGCAGTTGGGGGCCAGGTGGTCGTAGATGAGGGTGCTGTGTACGATGGTGTTGGGGTTGGTCAGGACATGGAAGTGGACATAATCCATGGTAGTCATTGGGTTGTCCGAATGGGTGTTCAGGCGAAGGGAGTACTTGTGGATGATGGCGATGCCTCCACCTGGTCAGTCGATGTGGTCCTTGTGGGTGATCTTGTAGCTGTTGCAGCTGCTGGTAGCGATGTCCTGGCCTGAGATGGGGTTCGTCCAGGTTTCCGTGTGGGAGGCAATGTGGGGCAAACAGAGTCAAGGCAGTCCTAGATTTCTGTGGCCTGTTTGTGGAGGGAATAGGTGTAGAGAAGGATGCAGCTGAGCTGGTCGGGTGTGCTGCAGGTCAGCCAGGTAGTGTGAGGAGTTGGAGTGCAGAGGTGGGAGAGGGTGCAGCTGAAGTTTCGGCAGGAGAAAGGTCCTTGTGTGCCTTTCGGCAACACGATGTGGCAGGCGGTGTGGCATCCAGTGTCCGGTGTAGAGGGAGAGGAGGGTGCTGGTGTCGTATCGCTGAAAGATCTGAGAGCCAGAGTCTGTGGCTCTAGGAAACATGGCTTTCGAAGGGGGGGGGCCTCGGGGCTTGAGCAGTGGCAGGTGCGGGCCACAAAAAGAAGGAAAGTTAGAAAAAAGTGAAACAAGTAAGCAAAAAAAGGGGGAACGAGAAGAAAGTACAAAGAGTGCAGAGGGGAAAAAAGAGGCAGAAAGCACAATGACAGACGGCAGCAGAGCCCACCAACCAGGGATGAGGCACAGGCAGGAGCCTATGGATGGAGGAGGGCCTCGAACACCAACCAGCAAGGGTCAGTGGACCGGCAAAGGGCAGCAGCTATCAGGCAGAGCTGCACAAGGAGGGAAGCAGTTTGCTGACAAGGTCAGTGAAATTGCTCCTTACCCTCCAAAGTTCAGTGCTTTCCCTACTGTTAAACAGAATGGACACCCCCTTTCTCCACCACTCTGCAAACTTAACTCCTGGCACACTACTAGTTGGGGGACGAAGTCCCCTTGACTCCAGAGGGTCCTTGGGGGCCAACTACCATAACGGTTGCCTCCAGTGAGTCCCATACAGTGGGATTTCTGAGAGGTTGTTAGAGGCAATGTCCCCTTCCTCCACCACTCTGCAAACACACCTCCTGGTACACTAGTAGGTGGGGGATGAAGTCCCCTTGGTTCTTGAGGATCCCTGGTGGTCATCTACCTCTACTGTTACCTCCAGTAAGTCCCACACAGTTTGAGTTGCTGAGAGGTGTTCGGAGGCTACAACTCCTTTCTCCATCACTTTACAAATGCACCTCCTGGTACACTGCTGGTTATGAGACAAAGTCCAATTGACTCTAAAGTGTCCTTGGGGCCAACAAGCCCCCCTGATACCTGTAGTAAGTCCCACACAGCGGAATAACCGAGAGGTCTTTGGTGGCCATGCCCCCTTTTTCCACCACTCCGATATCCACCACTCTGCAAACACGCCTCCTAGTGCACTGCTGGTCAGAGGATGAAGTCCTCTAGGATGCTCAGGGCTCTTGGGGGCCCAGAAGCACTCTTGTTACCTCCAGTAAGTCCAACACAGTACTGACAGCTGGTCAGAGGCCCCACCCCATTTCTCCACCACTCTGAAAATGTGACTACTTGTTAAAAAAAAACATAGATATTTACTTAAAAAAACGAAGGTTACAGGGATGTTAAAGTTAGAAAATAGAATTTTAAAAACCTTAGAAATTCACTTCAAAACCAAAGGTTACAGGGTTGTTATAGTTAGGAAATAGAATTTAAAAATCCTTAGAAATTCCCCAAAAACACAAAGGTTACAGAGATGTTATAGTTCGAGTCAGATGTCACTCATATAAAACCAGTGAAATTCAGAAGTTATAGTTACCTGACCTAACTATAACTTATGCCCCCACAATGGACTGCTTATGACCTCACACATTATATCACTCATGACATGGTCAGTGACATCACTGATGACATCTCCAATTATATCACAGATGACATCATCCACAGATCCACTCACATCCCATATGACCTCTTGTACGCCCACTCCCACACAACCACTCAAATACTCATTCAGATGCATATCAGTACTCACACTAACTCTTCCATAGAGTCACTCACACACCCACTCGTACAGCCACTCACACAACCATTCACTCACCCATACAAAGAGTCACTCACCTGTACAGCCACTCACATAGAAACATACTCAGCCATACAGCAACTCTCACACCCATGTATTTACCTACACAGTTAAATAATGAATATCATATAAAATATAGAAATCTTAATATAGTGTTACATATTATAATTTATTACAAAATACACACATTTATATGTATGTGTGTTTATGTAAGTATACATAGTATTAAATATTGTTTATATGATTTAATGTACATTATATTAATGTATATATATTGAAATATTTAACATTTACTATTTTAAACTATATATATATATGCCCCTGTTCCTGTGT
This sequence comes from Lissotriton vulgaris, assembly GCF_964263255.1. Taxonomy (NCBI): domain Eukaryota; kingdom Metazoa; phylum Chordata; class Amphibia; order Caudata; family Salamandridae; genus Lissotriton; species Lissotriton vulgaris. Next base: position 243,626 of record NW_028255036.1, on the reverse strand, counting down.
AAAATCCTCCCGTGATCAAGGTCCAAGTGACTGGACCAAAACGCGTTGGGCATGGCAGCTAAAATCTGACATTTAATGTGCTTTTACTTCTATGATCGAGTGAGTGCGTCTCCTTTTTTACCGAAAGGCAAACCTTGTCTTATATATATATATATATATATATATATATATATATATATATATATATATATATATATATATATATATATATGCCATCGTAAAAGTTGTCCCAACTTAAAAGAGCCGCCAATCAGGTAGGTTTCAATATTCGCTTTCATTTGCAGGTTGTACAGCGCTGCCAGTAGTGAGCAAAGTCCTGTTTCAATCTGAAAAGCCTGACGCGTTTCATGCTCTTGCGAGCATTTCTTCAGAGGCTTAGTGAACACTGCAAGGGAGCCATAGAGTTTTTCAATTGTCTGCATCTGCCCCAGTGGGCGTTGTCACCCCCAGAGCCTGCTGGTGCTTGTAGTCATCTCATCACGCCACAGTGCGCTGCTCCCCCAGTGTCAATATATCACACATTACACCCCAGTGGGCCGGGAAATTGTCCATCTCTTTGCCTGCGCTGCGTGTGTCTACCTGCAAAACGACCTTCCTGCCAGTTTCGCGCTGATAGCCATTTGCTGCAGCCTGGACCACCGTCACGTGGTAGGGCTCTTCCCCGACCGGGACCGGCCGGTAAAACATTCCATCGTAAAAGTTGTCCCAACTTAAAAGAGCCGCCAATCAGGTAGGTTTCAATATTCGTTTTTATTTGCAGGTTGTACAGCGCTGCCAGTAGTAAGCAAAGTCCTGTTTCAATCTGAAAAGCCTGACACATTTCATGCTCTTGCGAGCATTTCTTCAGAGGCTTAGTGAACACTGCAAGGGAGCCATAGAGTTTTTCAATTGTCTGCATCTGCCCCAGTGGGCGTTGTCACCCCCAGAGCCTGCTGGTGCTTGTAGTCATCTCATCACGCCACAGTGCGCTGCTCCCCCAGTGTCAATATATCACACATTACACCCCAGTGGGCCGGGAAATTGTCCATCTCTTTGCCTGCGCTGCGTGTGTCTACCTGCAAAACGACCTTCCTGCCAGTTTCGCGCTGATAGCCATTTGCTGCAGCCTGGACCACCATCACGTGGTAGGGCTCTTCCCCGACCGGGACCAGCCGGTAAAACATTCCATCGTAAAAGTTGTCCCAACTTAAAAGAGCCGCCAATCAGGTTGGTTTCAATATTCGTTTTTATTTGCAGGTTGTACAGCGCTGCCAGTAGTGAGCAAAGTCCTGTTTCAATCTGAAAAGCCTGACGCGTTTCATGCTCTTGCGATCATTTCTTCAGAGGCTTAGTGAACACTGCAAGGGAGCCATAGAGTTTTTCAATTGTCTGCATCTGCCCCAGTGGGCGTTGTCACCCCCAGAGCCTGCTGGTGCTTGTAGTCATCTCATCACGCCACAGTGCGCTGCTCCCCCCGTGTCAATATATCACACATTACACCCCGTGGGCCGGGAAATTGTCCATCTCTTTGCCTGCGCTGCGTGTGTCTACCTGCAAAACGACCTTCCTGCCAGTTTGGCGCTGATAGCCATTTGCTGCAGCCTGGACCACCGTCACGGGGTAGGGCTCTTCCCCGACCGGGACCGGCCGGTAAAACATTCCATCGTAAAAGTTGTCCCAACTTAAAAGAGCCGCCAATCAGGTAGGTTTCAATATTCGTTTTTATTTGCAGGTTGTACAGCGCTGCCAGTAGTGAGCAAAGTCCTGTTTCAATCTGAAAAGCCTGACGCGTTTCATGCTCTTGCGAGCATTTCTTCAGAGGCTTAGTGAACACTGCAAGGGAGTCATAGAGTTTTTCAATTGTCTGCATCTGCCCCAGTGGGCGTTGTCACCCCCAGAGCCTGCTGGTGCTTGTAGTCATCTCATCACGCCACAGTGCGCTGCTCCCCCAGTGTCAATATATCACACATTACACCCCAGTGGGCCGGGAAATTGTCCATCTCTTTGCCTGCGCTGCGTGTGTCTACCTGCAAAACGACCTTCCTGCCAGTTTCGCGCTGATAGCCATTTGCTGCAGCCTGGACCACCGCCACGTGGTAGGGCTCTTCCGGGACCGGCCGGTAAAACATTCCATCGTAAAAGTTGTCCCAACTTAAAAGAGCCGCCAATCAGGTAGGTTTCAATATTCGTTTTTATTTGCAGGTTGTACATATATATATATATATATATATATATATATATATATATATATATATATATATATATATATATATATATATATATATATATATATATATATATATACATACATATATATATATATTAAAAACCAATATTTGTGAATGTTTTAATGATATTAGTGTGAAACAATATTTTATTTTCAATATTTTTGCACTTACCATTATAAATATAGGAACATTATATTTTTGTAAACAATATGATTGAAGCAGTATTTTTGTAAAACAATGTTGTTTTTGACATTCTGTCAGTGATCTGTATTTCTGGATGATGATCTCTTCTGAATGGGTTACTCCCATTTTGTTATTATGAATTAAAAATACAACTCACGCATGATGTTCACTGCTTTAATATTTTCCATTGCAAGTTTTCAATATGAAAATTCTATCTTTCTTTCCTCATACGATGTTCTGATTGAGTAAGTCTTCCTTATATCAATTATATTAGTTTCTAAGTCTTTCTAAGTCTTTACCGTCCTTTTACCAAAACAACAATGACATGGTGACTCTCTCGTGACAAAATTCTGAACGTTTTAAGATTGGGAATTGATGCAGGCCGCAATGATACAATCTACAAATAGTTTCTATTCTCAGCTTGGTAAGTTTATTCACATTAAAATTCCTCATATTATTTTTCTTTCTTACTGTCATCCTAAACATACACTCTTTAAATGAGTGATCACTTTTAAGTTTCTGCGGTAACCACCTAATGGTTCTCCTCTCTTACCTACTAGCAATGTGCTTTAATTCAACACTCAGCTTTTACTGCATTTTCTACCTTTTTTAGTCCAAGTGGCAATATTCTGTCTGTCTCTTATTACTGTTTGACTATAAGACCGCTCTATTTGTTGAAGTCCAACAGTTTGTGCTCCCACATTAGGCTAACTTTCTAGCAACGTTTTCTGGGGGGTGGGTCTCTTTGCCTTTCTTTTTTTTATTTGTTTGCTTCTACCAGACTCCTATTCGGGTATAATTAAAAATTGATCAGTGGTCTTCAAACAAAATATTTTCGTTCATCACATGAATAATACAAAGGTCAAAGGTACTGGTCTCTTTTCCTTTCATGACCAATAATGTTTTGCCCGTGCATTATGTATAGGAATAACTCTAATATTTGTAGTGGCACTCTAAATCAGAAACATCTGCTTCATACAAAACAGTTTATCACTTCATTTTTAAAATGAACACTAATTGGTTTCACTTTCTATTTTTCACCTCGTCACACCCGTTTAAAATAAATCTGGAGTGTTTTATCACGAATGTGAAGTAGGACCAATAATATCAGTACCTAATTTTGCAAATATTTTTATTTTAATTCATTTAGAAACTTTGTCTGTGAATATTTTTATTTCAATATACATTGGCCTTGCAAAAGCCCTTTGCTTGCATGCCCCCTGATGGCAAAACACATGTTGGCTTCTTTCAACCCAAACCTATGCTACAAAGGAGTGGGATTTGTGAAGGGATCTCAAGACCAATCCTTTCAGTTGTAACAAACAATGTAACACAGTTGAACACCTGCTACAAGCCATAATTTGTTTTGATGAGAAATAAAAAGAAAATAATAAAATGACCTTTTAGAAAATATATTTTGATGGAAGACTTTTATTTCTTACTATGCTTTGTGAAGAATTCAATTTTTGTTATAAATCAGTTATCTAATATGATTATAACTCTGGAGGTTACACTCACGTTTGTTAATACATGAATCACGAAGAGGAGTTGTTGTCCCAACCCTTAAATGAGAGTAAAGTTCACCCCGAAAATGGTACCCATTGAATTCAACAAGACCTGAATGTGAACATATGTAGATCTTACATAATGAAATGTGGCAAGATTTGCGCTAATGCCATGATATTATTATTAACGATAGTAAAGTAGAATTCACTAATAATTTTGCTTACTTAGGCATCCATTTTGACTATAGGGGTACTTGGAATACTGCAGTGTTGGCCAGGAAACTGCTGTTTTCCAGAGCTACTGGTGCTTTGGTCAACTTTGCAAAGAAATTAGGCAGAAGACCAGTCCCTGAATTACTACAAATGTATAAAGCTAAGTGCCTTACCACAGCTATGTATAGGACACACTAAATACTTTTACAGGCCTGATACTATTGATTTAATTTCAAGAAAGATATTAAAAGCAGATTGTCTAGCTCATTTACAATCAATTAGATTGTCCCAAGAAATTGTCACACTTACAGTTATGGACAATCAGCTGATGTTATCTTGTCATTGTATTCAGACCTATCTAGTTCTGTACCTGGGAGTTTCGACAGAATGTTGTTGACTCGATTTTGCTTGGGGTGTTTTTACAGACTTACTAGTTTTACAGCTACAAATGACTAGTCCAAGACTCTGGATGCTTGTCCGTGTGACAATGTATCACTCACAGCAATTCATGTTACACATCCTTTTATTTTGTAAGTTTTATTCCATCTCAAGAAAAAGATTTGTATTGCCAATTCTAAAAACTTTCCGAATAAGACAATGTTGTATAGCACTTTTGGCCTTACCAGTTCTGGAAAATGAAATGTTTACGCCTCTTGTCACTTTTAAAAAAAGCATTATCAACTCTAAGAAAACAATGTGGAATACGAGTCCTGGTTCTTAATCATGCTTGTACTATTTTAACTTGTTTGCTGTTTATGTATATTCATGTGTACATGTTGCTATCTTTTAAATGTGTGCCAAACTGTGCATTTATGATTTATATTTTAAATCAAATAAAGCTATCTTTGAATTGAATTGATCAAGAGTATTAGCTGGTGGGTCATGAGTGTGTCACCCCTCTAAAAGTATGCATAGTTGCTGTGTTTTCTTTTTGCTGGCAGGTGTTATCAGAAACAGGTTGAGGCTATAGGATATTTTGCTAAGTAGGTATCCAAAATATTTGCTTTAGATCTGTAATTGTTCGCCAGCTTGTCACACAAACCTTGAGAAATGGGATTACGAGCTTTTGTGTATTTTGTCTTATGGAATTCGGTGAGAGTTTTATATAATTCTTTTTTGCCACTTTATGCATTATGGATTCAATTCCAATAGTATAGTTTTCTGGGTTTTGTGTTGTTGACACACAATCTGTTGTATCTGTGTAGGCATATCTCATCTTCAGGGTTATATGTTTTGAGCCATTTGCTTAAAGCTTATCATTTAAATATTTCTTCTTTTTAAGTTATGTATTCATCCAAGCATTGTGTTTCCTTGTGTTATGCTTAGATGTTTTCAGAGGAATTAGGTGATCAAAATTTCTCTGGAGCCATCCATAGAGTATTTGTACAGATTTGATGGTGAACAGATCTGTGTTGGAGGTAAGTAGATGTTCCAGTTCCAACAAATTCAGCTGATTCCATGGTTGGTATGTGATTGAGGATAGGATGGTTTTAGGTGTGGTTGATTGTGGTGTCTTGTGTTGGATGGCAATGTGGAAGTGGTCTGACTAGGTGACAGGAGTGTGTCTTTTGAGTGTAACTAGTTTTGGGTTGGCAAAAATTATATCTAATGTGTGTTTAGTTATATGTGTTGGGTTAGAAAGAAGTTGTTGTAGGTTGTGTGTGTCTAGCCAATCTGGATGGTTCTTGGGTGGGGCCTATCAAGCTTATCAAACCATACGTTGAAGTCACCAAAGATGAACAGGTTTGAGCATATTTTAAGATGGTTATAGATTGTGTCTAGCAATGTATCTGAGAATTCCGAATTACTAGATGGTGGTCTGTAAAGAAGGAGAAGGTTACATGAAAATGTTGGTGTTGGGTTGCATCTGCTAAGGAGGTTCTCACAACCTTGTGATAATATATCTCCAGCTTTGGTAAGATTTGTTGTTGCTTTATTTATAATGGCTAAGCCAACTCCTATTTTGCCTATGTGATTTTGTGTAACAGTTGTATATCCTGGAGGAACACCTTTAAGCAATGCTGGTCCATATCTGTCCCCACTCATAATTATGTAGTGAAAAGTGGGTCTGACTGTGTGTTTATAAATAGGTTGAATATGTGGTACTTGTGCAGCAGGAGGGCAAGTGTTGCCCATTGAAGTTGTTGGTGGAGTGATACTGTTCGAAGAATTAGCTGTGAGAGGGAGAGAGGGAATGCTGTTGATGTTTTTCACTGTCTTCTTCCAAAATGAATGAATGAAGGATTATTTATAATGCGCGAACTTAGCCCAAAGGGCATCAAGGCGCAGACTAAAACATAAAGTATATATATAAAATTACATAAACAGACAATGAGTTTAAAAATTTAGTAATAGGCCTGAGAGAAGAGCCAAGTCTTCAAGAGCTTCCGGAACGTAATCAGAGAAGGTTGGTTGGAAAGCTCGGGGGGAGGTTATTCCACAAATTAGGGGCCAGAGTGGAAAAGGCTCTTCCTCCCCATTTCGCCTTTTTAAATCTGGGGACAGCAAGCAGATTTCTTAAGGATGATCGAAGGGTTCTCTTGGGAGAGTAGGGACTGACTAGAGCCTTTATACCATCGGAGCCAGAGCCGAACACGGCTCTGTGGGCCAGACATATAAGCTTAAAGGAAATCCTGGCATGTATGGGTAGCAAGTGGAGATCCCTTCTGGCCTGAGTTGCGGATGATAGCCTTGGGAGGATTAGAACCATCCTAGCAGCAGAGTTTTGAACCATCTGAAGATGATGGAGGGCTTTCTTGTTAATGCCCCCATACAGTGCATTGCAATAGTCAAGCCTGGAAGATACCAGGGCAACAGTAGACTGCTTCGGAGCGTCAGATGACAAGTAGGGAGCAATCTTTTTTAGCATGCGGATGGTATTGCAGCAGTTGGTATTGCAGCAGTTGGATACAGTTCTATTTACCTGAAGGTCAAAGGAGAGGGCCAAGTCAAAAAGAACGCCAAGGTTCCTGGCTGAATTGGTGGGTTGGGAACAATCTCCCAAAGAGGGAGGCCACCAGTCCTTGGACCAGATGTCGGGATTTCCTCCAAAGACTAGGACCTCCGTCTTCTCACCGTTGAGCTTCAAGTAATTGCGCACCATCCACTGAGAGACCGCCTCCATACAAGTTCGAAATTTGGAAGCGGCCTCAATGGTCGGTGAGGTAGTGGAGATGATAATTTGGGTATCGTCTGCATAAGACAATATTTGGTACCCAAAAGATCTTATCACCTCGGCAAGTGGGGTTACATAGATGTTGAATAACAGGGGACTCAGGGCAGAGCCCTGAGGAACCCCACATTGCACATTTTGGGAGGACAGAAAGCCGCCAAGCTGGACCCTTTGCTGTCTCTGAGAGAGAAAAGAAGACAGGAGACTCAGGGCACTTCCCCTCACCCCTATCCCCTTCAGCCGGTCGACCAGGATAGAAGGGGATAGGGTATCAAAAGCTGCCGTGAGATCGAGGAGCACCAGCAGAGTTGTCCGCCCTCTGTCAACCTCAGTGCGGATGTTATTAGCCACGACAGTGAGGGCGGACTCGGTGCTGTGAGCAGTTCGGAATCCATGTTGGGAGATGTCAAGAAGACCCGATTTTTCTAGCTATGTGGTCTGATGAGAGTTGAGGTGGGCCTCAAGCATCTTTGCCGGGGCTGGGAGCAGAGATATTGGCCGGAAGTTTTTTAGGACTTCTGGATTGAGCGAAGGTTTCTTTAGAAGGGGCTTTACAACTGCCGATTTCCAAGGAATAGGAAAAGATCCCTCATCAATGGCCATATTCATAACTTGCAGGAGGGGAGGGAGGACAGACTCTCTGCAGGCTTTCAAGATTTTTAAAGGGCAGGGATCGAGAGGAGAGCAAGATTTAGTGGCAATGAGAAGGTGATTAGATTAGAAAAGGCTTAGAAGATATCTTTTGGGGTCTGATTGTGTTAGTTAGTGGTGGTAAGAGTGCTGTAAATGAAGAGATTGGGCTGCAGAGTTGTGTTTGAATGCTGGTTTTGTTTTGGGATAGATAAGGGGACGCAAAGTTATGAAGGGTTTGCGGATATGCTTTCGTTTGAGACTGTTGAAGGTGGACTGTGTGTGGGAAAGGGGTGATGGTGGAGTATGAGTGTCATGTTGTATAACTCTGAAATGAGCAATGGATAATGCACGTGTTGATGGGTGTAATGTGCTTGTCGATTGAGCAATTGCAGTATTTGCTGCATAGAGAGAGTGAATTTGAGAAGGCTATAAATGTGGATTATTTGTCGTCGTGTGTGTTGAAAAGTGCATGTGGATTGGGATGGGTGTGAGTTGTTCGCTAAGTAGGAATATGTACTGGTAGAATTTGTATGTGCATTTGGTTTTGGTTTTGAGGGCCAGTATTTTCTGGTAATGGAGCAAAGCTGCTGTCAAAGTAGTACGGATTTCGTTTCTTACTTTTGCTTCGGTTTGTTAGCACATCAAGTGAAGAACTATTTCCTTTGCAATGCTTTTTCTTTTATGCCAACTGATGAGATAACTTTGCATGATGTGGCTGGACCCCTTGACTCTAGCAACCCGACGAGGAAAGGAAGGAGTTGATGGGAATCTTTTGTTAGAACATAAGACCCAGGGTCTGAGCTAGTTTGTCATTACATAAAATGAAGGTGCTTTTCATTTGCATTGTGGGTTTGCTGGCATTCATTGTAGTATACTTGCTATTTTTGTTTAACGGTGCGCATTAGTTGCTGAGCAGTCCCTATATTTACAACTCTTTCACAAATAATCTCTTGTTTAACGAATTTGTTAATGGTTTCCCTGCTAACTGTGAAGTGTTTGGAGTACAGAAACTCGTTTGTTATTTTCCTTGTTCTAGCAGTGGCCGTCTTTTTTTTCTTTTTAACAAACAACACTTCATTTGTGATGGAAAGTTCATATGGCCTGTCAGGATCACTCCAGAAGTTCCACACATCAATCAACGCGTTTATTCACAATACAATTATTCATATCCATTGACAGTGCTTGCTTTAACTAACTGCAGTGTTTCTTCCCGAAGAAAAAAAGATGCGACATGTCAAGGAGGTTGAACAGAAAAAACATCATGCCACCAGAAATTGTAATTTTTTTTTAGTCATCCTTCTAAGACGTTGGGAACTTAATGACTGATTTTCGTTTTTTTCTTGCATTGCACGTGCACTCAGCGCTGTCATCACCAAGTGCGCATACCTGCACATTTTGTGAAACGATAAGTGTATTTCTATTACTACATATCAGTCATATATAACCACACAAAGATTTGATAGAGCTATGCCTGGGGTGCACAAGAAAACTGTGTTAAAAAAATATGAAACAGTAACAAAACAAAAACAAATGTTACGACACAATATAAATAGGGGCACTCCACTGACAATAGAAACATACAACACAACATCGAATCTTAGTCATGAAACCCTTGCATAACTTACATTTCAGCTCATGTCTATTTAGTCCATCTTTCTTCTCACTTAGGCTCTGGGCCAAAGTCTTTAGGAAAAGTAAATGCTGGTGGTCCCCACAAATGAGTGCTTTTGGGTCTCACCTGCACTGACTATAGTCATCAGTGGGGTGGGGCGGGGGAGGGGAGTAAATCCACTTGAATGCTTTCTCTACAGAAACGACTTTAACCCGTTTGTTGCGTGCGTCGGCCAACGGCCGTCGCGAGCATTACCTTCGTAGTGCTGCGCACATCCGTTGGCCGACACGGCCTCACCTGCGCACGGAAACGTCCGCACAGCTGCGGATTCTATGCCGTGCTAAAGGGGTTAAGATATATACTCGAGTTGGCATGGAGCAGGAGATGCTCACTTGTTTTTTTCATTGATGGCTTGCTTGACTGATTGGGTTTTATACATTTAAAAAACTTTATTTAAAATGTTGTTTATTTAGCATTTCTTAGGGGAGACATACATGAAAATGGGTGCAGCGCGATGCCATAAGTCATTTTGTTGCCCCAAGCTGAGTCATTGTCAAAACGCTGGGATGCGTTGTATTAACAAGAATACGGTGCATCCCTGATCTCACCCCCTTGCCGGGCTTAAAAAAACGTGCCTAGCACTAATGCAGGCGTCGCCTGCGTTTCAGGGATGATTGTGTTTGTGCAGCAAGGGACACCTTCCTGCACAAAAACGACAATTAATGGCATATTGCTCCTTCCATGTATGCTGCAGAATGCTGCACACATAGAAGGAGCAAAAAACAAGGAGAAATAAAAGTATTTCTCCTTCTTGCGCCACATTAATACCTCCTGAAAGGTGGTAGTTTTTGGTGCTGCCTCAGATATACAGATCCTTGTGAATCCGGAAAAGTGTCAAAAAGCCATGGGTGCTGCTCGCAACGCCCACAGCAACAACCAGTGCACGCCGCTTTGCCACAGAAAACTAGGTTGCAGATGGCCATATTTACAAGGCTTTGTTAAGCCAGGCAAAGTGGCTCAGCTCTGCCTTCTAAATATGGGCTTTTATAGAGAACCACAAGAGCGTCAAAAAAGTGACGCTCCGGTAGTGTTAGGGGCTTGTAAATATGCCCCCTTGTGTCTCCTTTACTCATGGCAGCTTATGGGAAGTGTATTTGTGTGTGTTGTGTGGCTGGTTTGTCGTTTAACTTGCTAGAAATGATGCACAGCAAAAGCCTCTTGTCTTGATGTGTAACACGTCCCTAAAGCATAGAATTTGCCTTTATTTCTAAAGTATCTTCAATGAAAACCAACAAGTACTGGATTAATGTAGAACAATCAGCAACGGAGTAAAACTTACCTCCAACTCTTCAGAGCACTGCAAAGGTATTTGGCAGTATAAAAATGATCCAGTTGACCATGGTCGTCAATAACACTTTGCTATAAAAGAGTTCTGTTTTCAATGAATTTATTTTGTGGGCGGCACATTCATTTATTGTTTTGTGATAAGGGGAAGATGTCTCTGGGCGCTTTGCAAGGCACTCCAGTCAAATAATTGGATTAGAGTGATTTATAATTAACGTTTTCAACATATTATTTTAAGAATGCGTATTTGTATTTTAAGAGAGTGCATGGCTCAGTATTGGTGACGGACATGATCTTAGAGTATGTTCTAAAGATTCTTTTCTGTCTCCTCTAAAGGGGTAGAGTCCTCGGTGAGAGATGAAAAGCCACCACTGGTACTGGATGCTGCTGAGAGCAATGAAGTGAGGTTCCCTGTTCAGATCCCAGACCGGTTCGAGATTGGAGAGATTGCATGGCTTTTCAAAGGCAGTACTTTAGCTCGATTAACACCACCCAATAACCCACTGGTGAGAGAGAAACGGTTCTTAGGAAGAGTGACTGTAAACGGTGAAAACGGCTCTTTACATATCTGGAACCTGACAATGGAAGACCGCGGAGAGTACAGCGTGGAAATATACAAGAAGGGAGAGACAGCGGATAAGGATCTGAGAAAGTACACACTCCGTATATTCAGTAAGTCGTTATTAAAGCTATCTTGGTTGATTTAAACATAAACAAATGAGTTCATGGGTACATATGCAATGCACTTTCAAATAAATGCAATGTGACTTGAAACATAAGTGTAAATATATGTGAAAACTGCGGGGCATGTTTACAATGAAGTGACTGAGTGCGGCTCTAGCCTTCCTGACTTAATGCTGCACTCCGCCACTTCAGAAATGCAGGGCTGCGCAATATATACAACAATATGGTGCAGCCCTATGTTTCCCCCTGCGCTGGCACTAAGCTTAGCAGCCTAGCGCTAGCGCATGGGTGACTGCGTTGAGAGGAAGATTGTTTATATGCAGGAAGGTCTCCCTTCCTGCACATAAACAATCCTTAAATGACATTTTGTAACTTTTATGTGTGATGCCTAATGCAGAAGATGCAAAATGTTTTTAAAAAAATGTTTTTTTATTGTTTATGTGCAGGAAGGGTCACCTTCCTGCACATAAACAATCAATGCCAATTTGCTGTTTCTTTGTGTGCTGCTCAATGCAGTACACATGAAAACAGCAAATACGAGGAGAAATAAAGCCTTTCTCCTCATTTTGGCTGTTTAAGACAAGGTTTTCCCTGCTCTTAATTTTCGCGCTGCCTCCTATTTACGCCACCCTTGTATATAGGGGCAGTGTCAAAATCAATGGGTGTTGCGATGGAATGCCCACCGCAACTCTCATTGCCCCCTCCTTTCACGCTAAGTACAGTGTGAAAGGGTGTCTTATTTACAAAGCTTCATTAAGCCACGTTAAGTGGCTTAACGCTGCCTTGTAAATAAGGCGAAACCCTTATCGCCATCACAACATCGCTGAAAGTGACGTTGTGATGGCGATAGGGCCTTGTAAATATGCCCCTACTTGTCTTCATGGTTAAACTAAAAATATACAAACGCATGTAAATCTCTGGTTTCTACAATGAAGGGACTTGAGTAGTACATTTCATATAGTTAGGCACGCAAAGTATATGGTATCAAGTACACGTAAATATTGCACTTCTGTGACATGTAAAGGTCGAGCTTAAATTGCACTGCTCCATTTATCACAGCTGATAAAATCTGAATCCACTGAGTTGGAGTTTATTGGATGGGGTTAATAATATTCAATACCTTTTTTTAGAATGACATGCAAATGTTGGTGCTTACTGCATCAAAATCCACGTTTCAGTAAATACTGGGTATGTTCCTCCAATAAATATCAACAGGTATGGCCTTCTGATATTCATCACAAACTTCATAAATACGAAATGTGCTGTAATGAACCAGAAAAATACGTAATGAGAAATTTATAAGTGATCACAAAACAAAAATAATTAACAGTAATAAGCAGCATATCAAGGAAATAAGATAATTCATATTCAATGTATGATCCATTTGTTTGAAAACAGGTGGACATGGCAGCTATTGTTTTATTTCAAATCTCTCTTTTATGTGTTAATGTTTTCTGTTGTCTTAATACAATTTCTCTTTGAGATATACATCATGCTTCGGGGATGTCAATTATTGTGATACAGGAACAAGATCATGTGGCATCACTTACTGACATTCAGGGCCAAGGGTCATATGACATGACTTCCTCTGACATCATTGAGTTCAAAGGGTATGTGATGTCAATTTTGGAACGCCTGGTGTGGTGTATTGACCTCACTTGCACACATATTCTTTTGATTGATTTCACTTTAAGAAGACCTTTGCAAAGGTGCATTATTGTTCCCAAATGGCTTTGCACTTTCGAAATAAAAAAAGATTAGGCATACCGGTGTCCACAGGTCTTCATTGAAATTTAATTTACAGGTACTACTAGGCAGGTCAATGGTAGTCTCTCACAGTTGAAAACACAAGAAACCTGAGCAATGAACTCTGCTTTCTGCAGGGGCGGAAGGCATTGCTCACGGGTGTGGGGCGGGTGTGGAGGCTGCGGGGGACGCAGGTGGTGTCGCGAAGGTGGGGGTTGCGGGGTGACGCACAGTGGAGAGGGGTTTAGAATTATTTTTAAAACTTACCTTGAGGCTGGGTCCCGTGTCTACTGTGCTCCTGCTCTCCTGAGTCCACTTCCAGGAACAGGAAGCAGGCAGCCAGGCTCCCTCCCCTAAGTCAATCACATCACTGCAGTGTAGCATTGTGATTGATCTGAGCGCTGTGACACAGCACTAAGCCAGGGGCTGTAGGGGTTGGCATATTCTCCATGCAGGCTGTAATGCAGCCTACATAGAGAAGAGGGAAAGAGGGAAGTGCGCATGACTGCTTTGGGCAGCTCGCGAGGGCCGACCAAACAGTCATTGCACACTTGAGTTGGCAAACCACTCCGCCCCTGCCCTGCTCTGTGAGCAGAGCAGCCCCACCCACACTCCTGCATGCAAAGGAAACATAACATGATAACAACTGAAAGTTATTAACATGTTATGTTTCCTTTTCTAGCACTGCTTCGAAACAGTGGGACGACGCTACTTCCCAATAGCGGAGGAGTCGCCACTGTCTTTCTGGTTCTACTCGTTTGTGTGCTGCTTTCCTAGACACTGAACTGGTTTGAAATCTCTCCATGACATCAATGAGGCAGAGATAGTTGGATTACATGGAGCATACTGAAGTTTTATTCTTTCCTCTCTTTTAAAACAGATCTAGTTAATCAACGCACTTCTCACGGATACCGATTGACAGCCACTTCGGAGCCTACCTCTCGCGGAACCCTCTGCGCGGGTCCCGCTTCGTGTGGGGTCTCATCAGGACTTCAAAGCACCGCGACGCCGAGTGAGTGAAGGCGAGTGACAGGCGGGGCTGCAAGCGAGTGCAGGCGCAGGAACTGGACTACCGTTCCCAGGAGCGCTTGCCAGCCCCAACCCTGAACACCTGGGCCGCTCTCCCTGTCTGCTCCTCCCCTTCCCCTGTGCTTGAAAACACCGGCACTGGAGATCTTCCTTGGGACGCACTTCTCACGGATACCGATTGACAGCCACTTCGGAGCCTACCTCTCGCGGAACCCGCTGCGCGGGTCCCGCTTCGTGTGGGGTCTCATCAGGACTTCAGAGCACCGCGACGCCGAGTGAGTGAAGGCGAGTGACAGCCGGGGCTGCCAGCGAGTGCAGGCGCAGGAACTGGACTACCGTTCCCAGGAGCGCTTGCCAGCCCCAACCCTGAACACCTGGGCCGCTCTCCCTGTCTGCTCCTCCCCTTCCCCTGTGCTTGAAAACACCGGCACTGGAGATCTTCCTTGGGACGCACTTCTCACGGATACCGATTGACAGCCACTTCGGAGCCTACCTCTCGCGGAACCCGCTGCGCGGGTCCCGCTTCGTGTGGGGTCTCATCAGGACTTCAGAGCACCGCGACGCCGAGTGAGTGAAGGCGAGTGACAGGCGGGGCTGTGAGCGAGTGCAGGCGCAGGAACTGGACTACCGTTCCCAGGAGCGCTTGCCAGCCCCAACCCTGAACACCTGGGCCGCTCTCCCTGTCTGCTCCTCCCCTTCCCCTGTGCTTGAAAACACCGGCACTGGAGATCTTCCTTGGGACGCACTTCTCACGGATACCGATTGACAGCCACTTCGGCCGAGTGAGTGAAGGCGAGTGACAGGCGGGGCTGCCAGCGAGTGCAGGCGCAGGAACTGGACTACCGTTCCCAGGAGCGCTTGCCAGCCCCAGCCCTGAACACCTGGGCCGCTCTCCCTGTCTGCTCCTCCCCTTCCTCTACAGTTACATAAATTGACGTATCCATCACCGCTGCGCGGGAGCGCGCGGGAGCGTCCCGGGAGAAGCCCGGGACAAGGGCGGGACCGTCTGTGGCCGTCAGGGGCCAAAGGAGGCCGGGCTGGGCCATACCCCTTACTTTTTTCTTCCAACCTTGGTGGATCTCTGATTTTGACTAAGGCGATGCCCTCACCGGCACCACGTGAAACTCCATCAAGGGAGGGGGGCAGCAACACAGGGACGCTGGACAATTACTTTAAATCTGCCAAAGGAGATGGGGGCAAAGTAAACTCCCTGGAGAGACGTAGGGCGGAGCGTCGGCGCTCCATTGAATCAATGAAGAGTAGACCTCTGACAGAAATTATCCCGTATCCTAACTCTCAAGAGGAGGGTACCCCCCCCAATAGCTTAAATATACCGACTCTTGAGGATTTCCCCCTTTTACTTCGGGAAATCCCAAGCACCTCTGGTATGTTGCCTGAAAAAATCATAGACACAACTCCATCCCTGACATCCGATACCCCAGTTAACTTGGTTACCCAAACTCCCCCTTCGAACATAAATAAGAATAGCAAGTCAAAACAAAGTGTTGTGGTGGAGTTGCATAGGCCTCCACCTAGCAATGGGGGGCGGGGGAAAACCAAACTATCCCATCTAGATTTTGGCAAAAAATATAAAAACGCACTCCAATCTGGGAAGGATAATGAGACTGCGCCTATCGCTGTCCCTTCTAAAGATCTAACTCCCAACGTAGCTGTTACTACCAGCGATCCAGTGGCCAACACATCTAACATAAACCCCCCTCTCACATCTATAGGGAGTATAGAATTCTTACTCCGTTCCCTTTTGCAGCCCATTAGCGATAGCCTGAAAAAAGTTGAGATTAGGCTCACTATACTAGAGACATCTCTTACTACCTTGAACACCCTAGTTAGTGAGCAATCCAAAAATGTGGGACCTCATCTCCCCGTAGGAAACCCTCCTAAAATAGGAGCCTCACAGGGTGCCAATAAAGTCCCCCCTCAGGGTGCTCCTACTGCTCCCCCCCTGCAGCCACTAATGGCTATTCCAGTCCAGGCACCGCGCAATAACCCAACCAATAGGCCTCCACAATCAATAGACTCTGCCCCCCAAAGCTCCCAAACAGGGACCAATGGTGGCGTCCCCGAAGCTGGCAGCACTCTCCCTTTCTCTCCGGGCCGGCCAGCCCCAAGACCACGGAGACCAGATTTGCCGCCAGAAGCTAACAGTCAAACGGTGGTGTTAGCAGGTGCCCCCCATCTAAGAACAGGAGAAAATGAAGATTACCAATCCCTAAAGAAAAAGGTCATTAAATGGCTAAATTGGAACCGACCCCTCCCATCACATTTTAATAATGAGAATATTATGGTTAGAAGGGTCCCTTGGTTAGGGAAGACCAGAAAAACAATAATAGGAGACTGTATTTTGGTAACTTTCAAAGATCCGGGCACCGTTCTGCATATCTGTGAAGGAGTAAATCGTTCACTGGATTCCACTATTCAGACCCTTCCAGTATCCTTCTTCTTCCCTCCTACTCGCATGCACTATGCTCCACCGCATGATGAATGGATAAGGGTGGAACGCAGACGCAGACACAAGGATTATGCACAACGCCCAAATTTTCAAGTGCCTGACACACCCTATTGCCACTTCAACCGTTTTAATTGCTTGAACGGTTTGGATGGGGTTGACTGACTTTCCGCTCACAACCCAGCGATTCTGGATAACGGCCCCTGCAGATTTCTTGAGCCATCTTCCCCGATTGTTGGTGAAATTCCTGGACTACTGAATGATCCATTTACTCCGGATAATGGCTCCAGCAGACTTCCTGATCCATCCGCCCGCAGTATTGGCAATGTTCCTGGAATACTGAATGAGCCAGTGCTTGTGGATAATG
This sequence comes from Lissotriton vulgaris, assembly GCF_964263255.1. Taxonomy (NCBI): domain Eukaryota; kingdom Metazoa; phylum Chordata; class Amphibia; order Caudata; family Salamandridae; genus Lissotriton; species Lissotriton vulgaris. Next base: position 226,464 of record NW_028255036.1, on the reverse strand, counting down.
GCTCTTGTAGACTCCCTGAGCCATCTGCCTCCACTGTTGGTAATGCGCCAGAACTTCTGATCGAAACAGTGTCTGAAACTATCCCCTTCAATCCTACTGGCACGACAACTGACACCCCTGAACACTTGAGGCTAATTTGCTGGAATGTTACTGGACTGGCCAACAAACTGGGTGACCCTGATTGGGCAAATTATATCGAGACTGGTGACGTATGTATGTTCCAGGAAACCTGGGCCAGAGAGGATTATGGTCACCAAGGCTACATGTCATTTTTCATCCCAGCTAGGTGGGAAGGCAGAGGCCGTCCGTCAGGGGGGCTTACGACTTGGGTTGCATCTCATCTGGGCTGCGTGGCAACACGGCTGTCGGCTAACTCCGAAGACATCCTTGTGGTTTCATTATCCTGGCCTAACCAAGCTAAACTCGTGTTAATTAACATCTATTCTAGGCCAGTGGGAATTGCAAAGGAATCACCGACCATAGATGAACTCACAAACTATATATCTGAGCTACCGAGTGATGCATTCTATGTGGTGGGAGGGGATTTTAATTCTCATTTTGAGCCACTCCCTGGTCTTTTGGAGGGGTTCCCAACGGAAGAAGAGGCCAGATGGGCAGTGCCCCTAGTGGAAGCTCCCCCCCCCGAAGGCTTGGACCCCACTAGCACTACAAATCACAGCCCTCACCCTAAAGTTCGGAATCAGAGCCTGTAACGGGTGAATGAAATCTGACATACCCAGCAAAACCACCTATAACAGGCTGGGAAGAGAGTCTCGCCTGGATTATGTCTTGGCCCAAATAGTGAAGTGGCCGACAATCCAGGACTTTAGGGTAACGGAAAGGACCGATAGTGACCACAATGCACTCGAGCTTGACCTTGTCCACCCTGGTCCCCAAGCTCCCGCAACCAATGCGGAAGGGATCAAAACTGCGCTTCTCCTGGAAAATAGCAGGAGAAGAATCAGGTGGGAGCACTTGGTAACAAGCAGGAACAAACTCCCCATGCTCTATGATGGGATAACTCCCATCTTGGAAACTGTGGGGAGCTTGGATACCGAGGCAAACAACAAAGATTCACAGGCCATATTGTACAAGGCTCATGAGGACCTTATAAAAGCTGCGGCCCCTCATCTCTCTTGTAGCTCACGAAAGCCAAGAGAAGGGCGGCAAGGCAAAACATCATGGTATAACCCAGCATGCAGAAGGGCAAAAGCAGAACTCCTCAGACTTATTAAGGAGGGCCTAGGGGGGGGACAGCCTAAGACAAAGCAGGCGGGCTTACAAGAAACTCGTTGCCCACGCCAAGACCGAATGGGAGGAAAATCAGTGGGAAGAACTTACCAAGGCCCTAGCGATCCAAAACCATCGTTTGTTTTGGAGGATAGTGAGCGGGGGGTCGGGGAATCTCCAATCGGCATTAGAGCCCAACATTGCTCCTGAGGTGTGGCAGTCACACTTCCAGTCTCTATACAGTTCTGAGCCGGGAGAATCTCCTGCTGTCACCGAGGTGGGTTGGCCAGGTTATGAAGGGGAGCCAATAACGCTGGGCGAGGTCACTGCTGCCATTTCAGGTCTTGCCTCTGGAAAGGCGCCGGGACTGGATGGCTTACCTGGGGACATGTTTAAACAGGAGCCCATTGTTTGGGCGCCCTACCTTACCGCCCTTTTCAACGGAGTTCTTAGCGGCATGGAAATCCCTAGTACTTGGCTGGGGGCAGAGGTGGTCCCTATCTTCAAAAAGGGCTCGCCTCTCCTCCCAGCCAACTACAGACCCATCAGTTTAATTGACGTAGCACAGAAACTGTTTGGCAGGGTTTTGCTGAATCGGCTCCAGGATTGGATGGAAGAGGTGGGCGCACTTAGTCCCTACCAGGCGGGATTCAGGAAGGGAATATCTACAGTGGACCAGGTTTTTAGATTGAACCTTATCTATTGGAGGGCAGCAATATTCGAGGGCGGTAGCCTGTACACAATTTTTGTGGACTTACGGGCCGCCTTCGATCTGGTGCCCAGGGGGAAACTCTGGAGCGTCCTGGCAGAGATGGGCGTTCCCCCGGACATCCTATTAATCTTACAGAGGCTGCATCATAATGATTACGCCCGAGTGAGGTGTGGGAGGTCGGGGGAACTGACCGATAGATTCCCCGTTGACCGAGGGGTAAGACAGGGTTGTGTGTTGGCACCAACCCTGTTTTGCCTCTTCGTCAACGGGGTAATCGCCCACCTGAATGCCACCGACTATACTGACGCCCCCAAATTGAATGGCAGCAGGGTGCCCGCAATCATGTTTGCGGACGACACCCTGCTGCTATCCAAAACCCCTATGGGGATACAGAGGATCCTTGATTCATTTGTAGCCTTCTGTACTGACAGGGGGCTAGAAATTAATGCGGCAAAAACCAAATTCATGGTTTTGAACCCGAGCCAAAAATTGCGGCCGAATCCGCAATTGGGACCTGTACGGCTCGAGAGAGTAGCCACCTTTGAATACCTTGGTGTGACTCTTAACGAAACCATGTCTTGGGGATCCCACCAGAGTAGGGCGAACCTCAAACTTACACAAACTACTGGGGGTATCGCCCGGATGATGACCGGCTCCTCATACCGCCCGTTGGGGACGCTAATCCAGATATACAAGGCCCAGGCTAGGGGAGCGATCATGTATGGGGCGGAATTGTGGGGACACACACCCTGCAGGAGTCTGTCACTAACGGAAAACAAGTTTATAAGACAGATAGCCGCACTTCCGCCCAGCACCCCGCTCCTCCCCCTGAGGCTTGACTTGGGTCTACGACCATTAGCTGATGAAATAAGTCTCAGACCCATAGCCTTCTGGCGTAGGCTGTGGAGCAGTAATGACCTTGCAGAATACAGGGCGGAATTGGTTGAATTATTGAACCACCCAAAAGCGCTCCGTATTCCCTGGGTCAAAAATATCCAAACCACTTGTATGGAACTAGGGCTCCCTGATTTATGGACTGAGCCGGCGAATGCCGCACTAATCATCTCCAAAAAGTCCCTGGCTAATGTATACCATGAACAGAAATTAGCTAGGGCCCAAGCTGCCCAGGCAGAAGGGTCTCTATCCTCTGTGTTCTTGCAAAGCAAGGACCTTTATAGGTTTGAGAGGGTACTGGATCCTATTTCCCCCGTACTTGCTAGAAAGCTGTTTCTCCAATGGAGATACGACACTTTGCCCCTTCGGTCCTTTACAAGTACCTGGTCATCGCCTCCCACTACAAAGCAGTGTCCGGCCTGTGATGCCATGGAGGAAACCGACTTACACGTGGCTTTCTTCTGCCCAGCCTATATGGTAGCGAGAAAATACTGGCTCCTCCCATTGATAAGGAATATGGGCTGCAGGGAATATGCACCAATGTATAGGATTTTAAAATCTGATGTCTCTGGCCCAACTGTCTTCGCATTAACAAAATTTCTTACCAATGTTTGGCACACGCGTAACCGTATTTTAAAGGTGTTGGGTCCCTCCTAAAATTCTAGATGTATAGTTTTTATAGCATTTTTAGCATACGCATTTCCAATGTTTTATCTTCTATGTACTGATTTACTTGTGATTGTATATGTGTATTGTTTATCTTTTATGGCCAAATGGCCGAAATAAAGATTGGAAATAGAAATAGTTAATCAAACCTTTCTGGCCGAGCATCAGTTCTTTCCAAAGTGCATATGGCAAGATGATCTAGAATTTGAAACCTGCGGAATCCTAGGCCATAAACCTTCTGAAGACAGAAGAGTCCGCCCTCTGATAATATCCCTTTTTCTGGGTGTTTCTCTTGGTTTGCTTCAAAGCAGTGCTTTTGTTGAAGGGAATGTCACATTAGTACTTGTAAATGAATTCATTTGTGCAGCTAAATTTAGTTTAAATGCACAAATGTTTTTGTGAATCAAGTTTGTAATGGTATCATTACAATGTGAATCATCCAGACCCCTCTACCCAGGTGATACCTTGATCCACATACCGCAAACCATGTACATTTATATATGTGTAATTCAACAGTGCCACAATGGTTGAGGTTGGTTTCATAAAATGTTGTTTTCCTTAATGAAGAAACTAAATTTATCAATATCTAATGACTTTTGTTAAGCAGATATTGAATTTTAGGGGGATTTCAGAATACATTTTCGAGAATTTTTAACAGGAGAGGATACAGACAGTAAAAAGAAAGCAATCGGGAAGTGGTATAGAAAATGTATTGAGGATAAGTATGGGTAAAAAAACATACAAAATCACACAAAGTAAAGCAACACAGTTATGCCTAAATCCAGTAATGCATAATAATGTTACATAACATATCTTATGACATATCCATGAAGGATTAATGATATCAGTAGCGTCTCCATGTATCATCATACACCATGTCTAAATAAAAGAGAAGGAAATAACAATACAATCACATCAGGAAACGCACATATGGACAAGCATCACTCCATAAAGAGAGGAGTTAAGGATTAGAACAGAGTGGCCAAAGCGAAGCCAAAAACAGAGAGTCATGTGGATCAAACCTTACACACAAGAGACACAACACAGTATTTCATGTAGTGGTATCAGATGTGAGAAGTGAATTATGAATAAAGGAGTCAAGTGAATTCTACAATGTTTGGGATATTTTTGGGTTGCTTCCTATTTGGTTTTGACCGTGGTGGGTACTCCTAAGGTAGGTAACCGAGGCCCACCAAGTCTGGTAGGAAACATGGTTAAGTGCTTTCTAGTCAATGAGAATAACCTTGTTTGCAATAGTTAAAAGATCCAGGTCATGTTCTGTTCCGGCAAAGATAATGGGTTCATGGTTGCATAGGAGCCAAGGAATATTGTAGGGAAAACCAGGGCAATAATTACAATTACAAATGTGTACAGCTGGATCCTAATAGCATCTCAATAAAGAGTTAGCCTCTTTCATTTGAAGAACATATGTCTAGGATTGCCTCAATCCAGTTTGCAGGACCAGACAATATTTTTATCTGAAAGATGTAATTTTGTTTTATATTTGTAACAAGTTTATTGCAATATTCATATAAGAAAAGCACACACAACATGATAAAACATGATATAATGAAAGAATAATAATAAATAGGAATACAAAAAGACATATACTGTGAAATCTGCATTGATGTTCAAAAGGAGAAAACTATTCAAAAAGAGAAAACACAATAAATGGGGGGGGGGGGGGAGAAAAAGACAAACAGATTTATATAAAAGCATACATTTATTTTGGTGCAACAGTCGAGGAGAACTGTAGCAAGGTGTAAGAGCCTGATGACTGTAATAGAACAGATGATAGAGCCAGAAGAACACCCCTGAGTGGGGGTGTGTGATTAATACACATAATGCTTTACATAATGGTTCAGGTACAAAAGGGTGCAGAAAGGTTTTGTATACCAGTATTGTCTAAGACAATGTGCATCAAACCGTTTTTGATTGCTGACGAAGCAGACGGAAAGAGTCCCCCCAGAAGGGGGGGTGAGTGTAGAATGTGTGTTCAAGGGGTTTAGTCGTAGCAAAGTAGGTGTCAAGCCTGTTCCATAATTTTCTATGTTGTGGTTTTCAGGGAGAATGGTGTATGGCAATGTTGCCGTATCCTCTAATGTGAGTGATCCAGTTCATTCATGATTTAAAGGAAGAAGACGCAGTGTTTTTCCAATTGGAAACAATGGATTTGCAAGCTGCTGTGAATATGATATCTAACCGGAGTGCATGAGATTGGGATTGTATGCGAGGATCTATGAAAACCATTACAATCAAATGGAACTCACATTTGATCTGAAACCCAAATAGCGAACAGAGGTATTCAAACACCCTGTCCCAAAATAGAGTGAGCATAGTGCAAGTAAAGAGCGTGTTAAATCTCTGGAGCCATCATTACAGTTCCAGCTGGATGGTTCCTCTCTAATTTAAAGAGTTTGTCATGGGTCCAATAAAGGAAGTGTGATGCAAAGAGTTTTGTTTGTGCTAAGGAGGGTATATGTTTCTTTTGTAGGAAGTGAGCACATATTTTATTCCATTATTGTGAGTTGGGGATTCTTTATCTCAGATTTGGAAGTACGTAATCCATTTAGACTGAATCGGAAGGTGAGAGATGTTTATGGACAAGCATAGTCATTTGTAAATCTTCTAATTAAGATGACCCAAAGAAACATTATCAGCACCAGAAGATGGTGAGAGTAGGTGGATGAGGAGGGCCCAATTTGGATATTTTTGTTTTCATGTTCAGGAACTTGCAAAAGTCCATATCGGAAAGGGAGAACACTTGTTGAAGAGATGTAAAATGCAATAGGTCCTTAGAGTAGAGATCGCTAACCAAATTTATACCTTTAGACCCGTAAATAGTATCAATCATAGAGGAGTTTGGTGTTTTTGTTTTTATTTTTTTATTATGCTACATAGACAATCACAAGATTTAGAGAAGTTACTATTGAGACTTCTATCCACAATTTGTAAGACTTTCAGCATATCTAGAATGCTCCGACGTGAGTGGGTTAGAGATGATATGTTCATTAAAAAAGAGAAGCCTATGCAATATAAGGACCCCTTGCTTCAAATATCTGTTCCCAGGGCAGGGAAAATACAATTGTTCAAGAACAAATACCTAGTCAACTGTTAATCAATTTAATATACGAGACCATTATTACCACATAATAGGAGAGGACTCAATGTACAACATACATCTATAACAAACAAATTTTTTATACAAACTCACTTAAACAAAGTGAATTCTGTTTTTCTTTTTGGATAGATATACTTAATACAATAGCATAACATTAAAAATGACAGTTCTAACAAATTGATTTATTTTATCAATACATCATGCAACAGACAAAGGTGTATATACTATAGATATGGTCTATATAAGAAGACCTGTTCAATAGATCAATAGGTTAGCTGACGACAGAAGTATAAAAATAGTAAACAACTAAACAATGCAACTAGACAAAACAGAAATACTGAATTTTCACGGGGGTAATGCAATTTAATTCAATGAGGGCTCTTTATAAAAAGAGAAGCTACCATAGTGTGAGAATAACATACATGTTGTTCACTAATCAACCATGATGGACAGGTCAGGGAATTCGAGGGCTAACGGCATCTTGAGCTGCCAAAATGTCTGTTTGGTGATTAGACCAGTTAGGACATTTTCAACCACCTTCACAAAAGTCCTGTCTAAGTTTCTTATAAGCCATTCAAGGTTTCTTGTTGTACCAAAGAAATCCTTAAGTGATTTTATCTAAAGTGGAGAAGAGGGAATGGGAAAGTCGAAGAGGAAGCATACTTGACAGGAAGTTTACTAATGAAGTGACCATCATTTTCAAGGATTCTATTCTACTCCACTATGAGATGCATTTAGGATACAATGTGATTAATAATTCTGTAATTGTATCCATTATTTGTTTGTTCATTATACGATAACCCAATGGTGAGGCTACGGTTGAACCAGATTTCTAAGCACTTTATGTACTTTGACTGCCAGGATAAACTAGAGTTTCCCACACAAGAGGGGAGGCAGTGTCAGTCAGTCAGTCAAAGATATGTTTATTAAGATCATAATCTTTAAACAAGTGCAAGAGGCAGTATCACAATTTTAAAATATTCACATAAAAAGCAATAAAACATTGTACAAAATATTCCAATATCGATTAAGACTCTTGCACGCCCTTATACGTTTACCAACACCAAAAAAATTACGTTTAAAATAAAGCTTATTATCACATTAAACACATTCATTTCCTTTAGTTCAAGTATTTTTTATTGATTTAAGATTCATACAGTCCTACAGATTATTCCTGGTTTCTTAATACACTCAGTGCCACCTTTATATATTTTCCAAGGGCAATTGCAATGTCAATAGTGGGGATTTCAGTTAATAGGTTGGCCGCCTGCGCCCTTGTTCTTATATCGTGTTTTAAGAACACAGGACGCAGCCACAGTTTCCGCTGTTCCAGTAATGTCAAACAATCAAGTAGGATATGTACCAGGTCTCCTTTACATCCCAAATTACACCTACAGCACCCTTTCTGGTCTAACATTTTTGCTTTCAGGTCTTTATTTGTTAGCCATGGGTTGATCCCAATCCGCAACCTTAATATCTCCTGCCTATAGCCGCGGTTAGGTAGGATGTCTAGATAGGTGAACCAATTATCGTTTGACCAAGCGTTCATCTTGTGAGCTACTGATTTTTTCTTCACTAGGTATCCCATATCAATCTTTCTGGATACTTCCTTGCCATTAGATTTCAGCCTACTCTTAGTACAAGCTAATTGATGCGTTTCCTGATTCACCTCTACCTTTAGCCTTTTACAAACCTGCATCAATCTTTCCCTACATGCTTTTGCCCATTTTAGATCACTATTTTGAATTTCTTTCCTGCACCATTGTGCCACTTTTTGCCCATCTGTATCTTCAAATCGTTTCCAAAGTCTAATTATTGCCATTTGTGTTTGTATCTCCCAAGACTTTGTGCCTATTTCTGTTCTTATAGCTTGGACCATCCATGATTGAGGGAGAGATAGAAGGCTTTTTAGGCTTTTCCCTTCCACCAAGTCCCAGGCTCCCTTACCGCTCAAATAAAGGATTTCAGCTCCGTACAGGACTTGGGGGGGATCATTGCCTCAAAAGCTCTTAGCATTGGTCGGTGTGACATATCTCCATAGTCCCTATTAAACATTTTTAGGCCACATATTGAAGTGTGCGCTTTTGCTTTTTGTGATTCCAGATGAGTACACCAGTTTAGTGTCTTATCAAACCATATGCCTAGGTAGCGATATTCTTTGACCGTCTCTAGCTTAAGCTCACCGAGATACCAATTAAACCTGCTTGCCTTTTTACCAAAGCATAGGATTTTTGTTTTCTCTAAGTTAACTGTTAAAAATTTGCTAGCACAATATGCATTGAAAGCGTTCAGCTTTCTTTGGAGGCCTCTCTCGGTCTGGTCTACTATTACCAGATCGTCTGCGTAGAGTAAGCAGGGCACCTTGTTTCCATCCATTCTGGGGCTTGCACTACCCTCAACCTCTAAATAGGCCGGGAGATCTGACAGGAATATGGAGAATAGCTGTGGGGCAAGAACGCAACCCTGTCTTAAGCCGTTGGCAATGGGTATTTTTTGCGTCAGTGATCCCACGGTTTTCCTGATGACTTGCGCCCAATTTCCTCGGTGTAATTCCTTTATTATAGTCAGAAGATCTTTGGGAATGTTTACCTTCATTAAAGTTTCCCATAGGCAGACCCGGTCTACTGAATCGAAGGCAGCTCGGAAGTCAACGAAACAACAGCATAACTTGCCATTTTGTTCCGTTGACTTCTTTGCCATTGCCCACAATGCAAATCCATGATCTATCGTGGAGTGCCCCTCCCTAAATCCTCCCTTTTCTATGGGTACAATTTGAAACTCCTTTACCCATGCGTTAAGTTGGTTCAATACAATTTTTGAAAAAACTTTCTCTCCTATGTCTAGGAGGTTAATCAGTCTGTAGTTTTGAGGTACCTCCATACTCCCTTTCTTATGGATTGGCCTGATTATTGCGCCCTTCCAATTAGGTGGCATTATGCCTTCTGTTAGTATTATATGGAACATCTGTGCAAAGAATCTTGCCCACCACTTTACTTCAGACTTCAGTATTATTGCAGGAAGGTTGTCGGGTCCTGCCGCAAGAGTTAGCTTCAGTTCTCTTATTGTATGCTCTACTTGCTTTTCATTAAACTTAGATTTGAGATCTTCTGATATTTCCTGCCATTTTTGGATCTCTACGTGATCTCAAGGAGCTCGTACCCCATACAATTCCCTTTTATACTCCTCCCATGCTGCCTCACTAACTACACATTTTATTTCTCCGTCTGTTGGGCCAACTGCTGCCTTTACCATTTTCCAAAAATGTCTTAAATTTTTTTCTTCAATTGCTTCTAACAGGTTTGCCCAACAGTTCTCTTTATATGACCTTTTTGCGTCATTTACCATTTTTTAAAATTCTCTTTTTAACTTGTTTATGTGTTCCTGTCTCTCATGGGTGAAGTTCTTTTTTTGCCTTCTTTGTACTGCCCGTATCTCCCTTTTTAGGTTTCGGCTACCGTCCCACTGCGTAAGCAGTGGGTGGGCGGAGCCGAAATCTTTTGTTAGTATTATGGGGGCCTGAACACGCCCCTCTTCTCTATTGGCTGGCCTCGTAAATGCTGGCCAGCCATTGGAGGAGAGGAGCGTCACTCAGTTCAGGGCCCGCCTAGACGCGATTCGGGGGCGTTTCTGTATCTTTTTTAAGTCCCGCCCCTTTTTTCCGTCTTTCGGAGGTGGGTCATTGTGGGCGTTTACTTTTTTTTTTACACACAGGGATGTTTTTCGTGATTGCTAACATCTCTGTTGTCGGGATGGACGTAGTGTTGCCGCTCCCGGTCCCCTCTGAAGACCCCAGCGTCCCGCGCTGTCCTGTCTTTGAGGAGCTGCTTGGCTCCAAATTGTGTTTTCCAAGAGAAATCCGTTTACTTTTCCAATACTACTATCATTGTTATTTTTGTTATGCCTGTAATGCGTTTATTTTAGTCTTGAAGCGAATTAAAATCGAGAAAGAGAGTGACAGACAGCTACCACCAAATACCAACTCACCAATTGAAGCTTAATATTTTCTTCTGTTGCCAATTAGCGCAAAGCTGGGCGGGTCCTAGACTGACGAGCCGAGGAACATGGTAGGCAGAGCACCGTTTCAGCTGCGTCTGTTACTGGCGATCTGCAAGTGGCGAGGTAAGATGGCGGCTGTGGGATAAGGCCCAAGGGCGGAGAAGGCCACGAGAGAACTTGCACCCATAGGGGAAAAGGATAGGGCGGAAAAAAACACCGCAAGTAACGTTAGACAGTCTACGGCGTTATTAAGGGCCTTTTGTTGTAAACTGTGATGGTACCTGACCACGAGGTGCAGTGGAGGCTGGTGTTAAGGAGCGGAGGAAATTAACACCATTGAGCAGCTTTGAAAGAAGTGCTCGCTGTTTGGTGCTCCCCCGAGAAACGATGTATGTAAAATATGTTTTGGTGCGCAAAGTCTTCCTGCAGGCTGCACATGTGCTAGCTAGGCGGCCCTGGGCCGGGCGAGGAGGCGGGAACATCACCTTTGTGGGAGTGTCTGCATACAGCTGCAGTGCATGGATTTACAATGGGGCGATTATGAAATGGCCCAGGGCGCGGTCAGTAAATGTTCATTCACAATAATGGGAATGGGCAGTGTTGGCGTACAGTGCGGGGGTGGCAATTGCTGGCCCTCCTCTCGAAGTTTTGCCTCCGTAAATTAATAAGCTTACTAATTGGTTAAGGCAAGCTTGGGAGCGTGACGTATGCATGAGCTTGGCAGCACGTATTTCCGGGACACTACACGAATCAAGTTGTTGTAAAAAGAAAGGCGCCTGCAGCCGTGAAATCAAAAGGGCGTACGCCAGGTTTGTGGGGCTGGGGCTGGGGCTGGTAGGGGGAGGCTGCCATTAATTGTGTCATTAATTGTTCCAAATGTGCGGAATCTTTCCTGCGGGCCGTAGTGATATAAACCTTCCGTTCGTCTTTAGATAAAATAGTGTAAAAGCGTGTCTTTTAAAAATAAGATTGTTGTGTTATGCAAATTATGCAGGTTACCCCCTTTGGCTGTCTTAGTTGCAAATCCCACGTACAGATGCCAGCTCGTCCTTTCGCCAGCTGAAGCCGAGCCGTTGTCCCGGTTGATTCTGTCCTTTCCAGTCTCCCCCAGGAAGCGTAGGAGGACAGTTAATACAAGCCCTTGCGCGATCTTAGCGCCATGAGAAGAGCATTTGTAGATGCAGGTCAACAAACAGAACAGTTATCACCCCCTCGCCCAACACACGCCCACACAAACACAAGGGAAACAGTGCGTTTCCAAAAGCCACCAAATGATAACTCAAACTCAGCATTGTTTATTGATACTCACGTATTCGAAAACAGTGCTTTGTCCTGCTCTGTCTCTGCAAGTTATGACACAAGCAACTCGCACTCTTAATAACCAAAGTGTTTCTTATTCAGTCTAGTCCTAAACGACACTCTTTCCACATGAAAGTGCCGCCAGTACTGGGAATGCCACCAGCCATATATCAAAGCGCAAGCACCGGCAGGACTGGCTTCACTCACAGCCCTAACTATTCATAATTAAAACATGTGCCTTTTTAATGACGGTGCGTGCATACGGTGAAATCCAGCCTAGTTGCTTAACATGCAGCGCAATATTAACGGCCCTCACTTCATTTAGCTATAATTGAATCTCTAGGGCAAGATTACACACGAGTCCGGCAAGGGCTGTGACGAATAGTCTTCCGAGAAGGCATGCCGGTTTCTCAACAATGCGCCGGAGCAGTCACTAACTGGCCAAGAGAGGACTGCAGCCTAAAATCGCGGAGCAGGCCTCTGGGATTATAAATGTGTGTTTTCGTGCTTCTAAACGTGGGTCGTTTTTTCTTACCACCATTGTTTTCAGTGTATTTGTGTCTAGATTTTTGTAGATGCCAGTAAATGCATGCAGATAAATATTATAGTTGTGTGTGCGTGTAGATATATATATATGATTATTTATATATCATTTATAGCATGGATGTAAGAATGTTAAATATATATGCAGCTTATGTGTAACTTATATTCAGTATACATCTTGTTTATATATAGAGACATGAGGGGGCCTGCATCTTACTTTTAAGACGGGTCTCAAGGGGGTTAGTGCAGTGTTGATTCCACTAGTTTCTCTCTTTCCGCTTGGACAGGCTTTACTTCAGCCTTGGCTAAGGGAATTTGAGAGGATTGATCTAAAAAACTTGATACAGGAAGGACAGAAATGTTTAAAAAAAATAAGTAAGGGCTTTTGAGCAATAGTAACATCTGTAAAAAAACGTTTTAAGTCTTCTGTGTGTCATGCAACTTAATCTCCCCATGTCTAATATAATGAATGTGTCCGTCTGTAACGCAACTGGTGCTCATGTAAAGCGCTCTGATACCTCCGGGTCGAGTTGGCGCTATATAAAACTGCAACAAAACTAATACAAATACGTAAGAGATAGATGTATCGTCCATACTTATGAACAACTCATGCAGTCCCCCACGCCAGTTACAAGTGCCTCCTTGCTGCTCTGAATTCCAATTTTCTGCAGACTCCTGAAGCTACCGCCCTCTGCTGGAGCTCATCAGACAAGAACACGACATTGCTTGTTTTCATGAACTAGCAGGGTTCTCCGAGTCAGCCTAAACACAGGCTTTAACAATGGCACTGATTATTGTCTTCCTACAGCGAAAACATGTTGCACTATTCAGCAGAGTACAAAACAGGTGCCACGTATGGATGAGCAGTGCACGCGCCTCCCCGCCACGGGACAGGTGCAGCATAGCGCCACGGGACAGGTGCAGCAAAGCGCCACGGGACAGGTGCAGCATAGCACCACGGGACAGGTGCTGCATAACGCCACTGGATAGGTGCAAGATAGCGGCATGGGACAGGTCCAGCATAGCGCCACTGGACAGGGGCAGCATAGCGACTGGTGCAGCATAGCGCCACGCGACTGGTGCAGCATAACGCCATTAGCAGTGAAGATGTGCAGCTCTGGACCAGCAGCGCGAGCATCCCTCCCTCCCGAATACCTATAGCACGGCCTCGGGGGTGGAAAGTTCCAGCACAAGTCCATGGCAGGTGGTGGCAGCCAGAGTGCACGGTATCCTCACACGCTCCTAGTGCAGCACAGGATGTAGCAGTGCGACTTCCACACCCACTCTCTGCCCTGGGGAGAGTAGACAGCCATCTCAGCTTTTTTCTCTCGCTCTCTGCCTGTCTGTCTATATATTCTACGTTCTCTCACCTTCCCTCCCGTAGTGTGAGAGACCTTTTTATTAAGTTTTAGTTTTGGCATTATTTGCAATGTCAATAGCTCAAACTCGCGTAAATACGCGACCTATTGCATTGCAAATGCAATAGGTCTCGCATTTGCGAGAGATTGAGCTATTGGCATTGTAAATAACAATGCCATTTATTTATTTGTTTTAAAAACCAACATATATTAAAAAGTTTGTCATTTACAATGCCAATAGCTCTAACTTTTGCAAAACCGAGACCGTTGCATTGTAAATGCTTGTTTAGATTGGCACTCGACAGAAAACCATTTTACTCGGCTGGGCGGTTTTAAGCTATTATATTTATCCTTTTTTAATTATATTCTTAAACACTGGACCACTTCGTCTAACTTTTCTATGAACCATTCCAAATTTTTATTCTCTAAATTTTCTGCTTCAACTGTAATTTGCATAGCCTTCAGTTTTTCCTGATATTCCTCCGTAAGTCGTGTCGTTACACGTTTAGGGTACTCGACCTCCTGGGGATCACTTTGTTTCTAGGCATCTTTCTTCCCCCAAATATTGTTAGGTACAGTAGATTATGATCACTAACTTCTTTTTGTTCTATCTTAAAATCCCGTACTTGGGGGAAATTCCAGGCTTGTATAAACTTGTAGTCAATTGGGCAATTCTGTAAGCCTATTTTAAAGGTCTTCCCTGCTGGGCAGTCTGTCTTCATTCTACCATTCAGACATTGGAGACCCCTACCTCCTAGGAAATTTACTAAATCCGATTCCTGTTTCGAGATCTCCCCTACTGGAAAACTAGCGTGATTTATTCCATACACCTCTAACAGTTCTTTATTCCAGAGATCAGCCTTCTTTGGGTTTAGTTTGTGGTTAAAATCCCCCATAATTATCAGTATATCCGCTGCATATTTTTCTAGTAAAATGTCGATGTCCTCTTTAAACAACCTCATCTCACTCTCATACTCTGCTCCATTATCCCACTGCATGTATACATTCATCAAAGTCAACATTTTGTATTTCGTTTCCACAGTCAACAGTTCTAGTCTACAGGCCTGAACCCATTTACATTTCATTTTCAACGGTGTTACTTCTCTCAGTACTTTTGTTGAAACCAGTGTCATTAATCCCCCCGAAGGGCGGGCAAACTTTTTTTTCGTGGCCGGGCAACTTAATTGTAGATATCCCTCGATGATTGGGGTTTCGTCGCATGTCCAGGTCTCTTGTAGGCAGGCAATTTCCACTTTATTTACTATTTCCTTTATATATTTTCGCTTTAGCTCATTGCCTAAACCATTTATATTCCATGTTAGGAGACCAAGACATTGCGGCACCCCCCATCCTATTCTACCTCGCTCAAGCCATCCTCTTCTGCCCCTTCCTCTGTATAGCTCTCGTTGGGGTCTCCCACATGACTACTATATAGAGACCAGTTGTCCCATGAGGCTTCATTTCCTGTGTTATCTATTACTATGTTCATGCAGCTACGGTTTCCTTCATTATCTCTATATAGTTTCACTTGTCTCCTCCCTAGACATGCATGATTTTTTAGAAAGGTACCATCTATGGGTGCTTTTACTTCCCTCTCTGGAATTACCCTTATTCCCAGTTGGTTTATCTCACTAGTAGCTTTCAGGATTGCCATTTTTACCAGGTCTGAGTGGAGTGACACTTTTGTTATTACCTTACCGTTTCTATTCTCTGCAAAACCAATTTTCCTAAGGTCATTTGAGCTGATCCCACTCAGGCTTCTGCATTTGGCGAAGGCGGTCAAAATCTGTGCCCTATTTAGGGGGTTCATTTTTCTAGCCATCTTTCCCCTTTTCCCTGCCTGTATCTGCTCCAAGTATACCAATTTATTATTATCCATCTCTAATACTTTCTTGAGAGTTACGTATTTTTGCTGTCTTCCCTTTGTTCTCCCGGGCGGCAAACCTTTGCTTTCCACCCCTGATAGGGCCTGGGGTTGTGGGCTGTCAGCTCTATGGACACTTTTGGGTTGTCCTAGGTCTATCCTTACTTTCTGCTTTACAGTATGAGATGTTATGGGTTTCTCCTTTATCTCCTTACTTCTCCAATTTTTCCTTAGTTCTATCGGGGTCTTTGTTGTTTTAAACTCCGATTGCAAAGGTCTAATTGGTACGTAGATCGGAGCTGATGCATTTAGGCCTGACTGTGCCTCCCCCTCTGGTTTCTTCCCTTTTCTCTTTGTTGTTAAATTTGGGGCCCGCTTCTTTCCAACCCTATTCCTGGTGGCGGCCGCTGCATATACACCACACCTTTTTATCAGCATAGGGAGCGCAGCGGACGGGCGCAGCGGGCGCGCCGGCGGCGCGCCGAAGGCGCGCCAAAGGAAAGCCCGTCTGTGCCCGTCCGTGACCGCACGGGACCCGGGCCCTGCCACTGTGCCCGCCCATCCATTGGATATTCATCTAGGTACCTCTCATCCTTGTGTAAAATCTACCCCATTGACACTGATACCGCCTCTCACATTTCGGCCCTTGGTATTGCTCGCACCTCCCCGACATCAGAGGTATCCAACCCCTCACCCCCATTCCCTAGCAGTCCTACGCACCCAGGCACCTCCGTCACCCTGCTAAATACTAGGTCAGCAGTCGCACACCAGCAGGAGATTTTCAACCTCCTTGATACGGACACCCCCGACATATTATGCCTAACTGAGACATGGTATCGTCTTGACTCCCAACCGAGTGTCCTGGCGGCACTTCCCCCCTCGTATTCCATCTTACGAGCTGACCGACCAGAGGGTAAAACCGGCGGTGGGGTTGCCTTAATTTTTCGCAATGACCTTAGGTTTCAAACACTAGCATCTCCCTCCCTATCTGTAACGGACTGCCTGATCGCACGCTCCACTGTACCTAAGTCCCCTGTGACCTGCGTGCTGGTATATCGACCCCCACATACCCCCTCCCAGTTCATTCCTGCTTTTTTGGAATTATTAGCCCCGCTTGTAGTCAACAATGCTTCTGTTATCGTGCTCGGAGATTTTAATTTCTGGCCCAATGACCCCTCAGAAGACCTTACATCCAAGGACTTCACCTCCTCATTACTCAGCCTGAACTTTGTCCAGCACGTCCGCTCCCCAACGCATGTTCGGGGCCATATATTAGACCAAATATGGACTCTCAATCTTCCCACTACCAACTTGTCTATCGCCCCTTGCGCGTGGTCTGATCATCACCAATTATCCTTTTCCTTGGATCTCCACGCACAAAATGTCCCAAGTGGCTCTAAGACCCTGTGGGTTCGTAGCTGGAATCGTGTGGATACCCCTGCTTTTTGTGAGTCCTTAGCTGCCACCTGTCCAGACTTTAACGACATTCCCCCTGAACAACAGCTGGCCACTCTGGACAACTGGATAATCCCCCTCCGAGATAATAAGGCCCCTTTAAAAAAGATTACTATAAATCACCACCACCATGCTAACAAGTGGTTCACTCCTGCCCTTAAAACACTCAAGCTAACTGTTCGTCAGGCTGAACGGGCGTGGAGGTTGAAATACTGTCCTACTAGCAAAAGTTATTATACCACCCTGCTAGCAGAATATAAAAAAGCCATTCTAGCAGCTAAGAAGGACTACTTTTCCCAACGCATTCTGACTGCTGAATGCCAGTCACGTGAAATTTTTGCTACAGTACACGAGTTAGCCCTATCAGACAGGCCTTCACCTACGATTACACCCTCCCAGGCACTGTGCAACTCTCTAAATGATTTTTTTATTGACAAAGTTGCGCAAATAAAAGCTCGTATTCCCCCTCCATCTAACTCTTTATTAGACTGCTCCCCGCCACAGAACACCCAGTGCCTGACTTCCATCCCGGCACTAACCAGCGAGTCCCTTTCTCCGCTCCTTAAGCGTGTAAAATCTGGATCTCCCTCTGACACGTGTCCAGCCCGTATTCTGGCCCAGGTGTTCTTGGCTTGTCCTGTCCCCGCTCTCACTGTTCTAAATAATACTTTCTCTTCAGGTTTAGTTCCCACCGCATTTAAATCGGCCACCATCATCCCTATTTTAAAAAAGCCGGGGGCTGACCCTGCCTCCCTAGCCAATTACCGCCCCATATCCTTGCTCCCCTACTTAGGCAAGATAGCGGAGACGCATGTATCTCAAATTCTGAGCACTTTCATTGAGGACAGTAACTATCTGGCCCCCTGTCAAGCTGGCTTCCGACCCCGACATTCTACCGAGAAGGTGGTGATTTCGGTCATGGACCAACTTAGGGAGGGACTCGATGCTAACGCCCCCAAGATCCTGGTCCTTTTGGATCTATCTGCCGCCTTCGACACCGTGGACCATAACATCTTGTTGTCACGGGTCAGGGCGGCGGGGATTGGGGGATTTGCACTCGCCTGGGTCGAGTCCTTCCTGCAAGACCGGAATCAGACAGTCCATCTCGGCACCTTCTCGGCCTCCCCACTCACTGTCAACTGTGGTGTACCTCAGGGTTCTGCCCTTTCCCCTCTACTTTTCAACCTCTACATCTTCCCGCTGGTTTATGCTTTACAGAATATGGAGGTCACTGTATATAATTATGCAGATGATCTCCAACTTATCTTTGACCTTTCCTCCCCCTCAGGGGTTGGCAGTTTCCAGTCCATCATGCTATTTATCCGAGACTGGATGAATATCAACCAGTTAAAACTTAATCCGGATAAAACTGAACTTGTGGCGACGGGCGGTGCTGCCAATCCCTGGTCCTCTTCTTTTTGGCCCTCCTCACTTGGTCCCCCCCCCCTTCCTTCCCGTTCAGTTAAAACTCTTGGGATCACGCTTAACAACCAATTAACCCTCCATGCACATATTAATTCGGTGGTCTCTTCTTGCTTTTTCACACTTCGAGTTATTCGGAAAATCGCCAGATTTTTCTCTACCTCTGCCTTAAAGCTAATTCTGATGGCCATGGTCCTGTCAAAGATGGACTACGGTAATATCATTTATAATGGAGCTCCTGCATATGCCTTGCAGCGCCTACAACTAGTACAAAACCAGGCTGCCCGCCTGGTCTTTGGCCTGTCTAAGTCCCATCACTCGACCCCTCTACTCAAGAGCTTACATTGGCTCCCGATAAAAGAGCGAGCTAAGTTCAAGCTAGGGTGCTTGACTTTTCAAGCTAGGGCGGGCACAGCCCCGGCCTTCATTAATTCGGCAATTTCTGCCTATGTTCCCTCTAGGCACCTTCGTTCCTCCAGCCTAGCTCTACTAACTACGCCCCGGTTTAAAAAGAAGCGGGCAGGGGGACAGAAGTTTGCCGTACTTGCTCCCACCTTCTGGAATGACCTCCCCCTATCTTTAAGACTCTCTCCCTCTTATTTGGAGTTTCGGAGGTCACTAAAAACATTACTATTCCAGCAGGCTTTTGGCACCTAGCTCTCTAATCCTCATTAGCTCTTTTATCTCACTCTGTTAGGGACCTCATCAGCGCCATGAAACTGACTCAGTGTACGTGCGCTTTATAAGTTCTTTTAAATTCAAATTCATAGGGCGTCTGGAGATATATACATTGTCTAAAGCCTCAACAGATTCATTTGTTATACTTTGTTCTATGGGTTGAGGTGTCCCTACTAGATTTACCACGGCTGCCTCTGCCGGTTCATTCTCTACACTTTCAGCAATGGGCAATGGTGTACCTATTGGGCTTAGCATACTTGGCATTTGGCTCTTTATCCCCACTAGTTCCTCTTCAATCTTTTTTAAGTACAATTTCTGAGCTTTCATCACTCCATTATTTGAAAGTGTCACTTCTAGGATTCCTTGTAATATCTTCTGTAACATCAGTATTAGGTCCATCAAAGATGATGTGGGTGTTACAGAGAGATCCCAATCCTGTGTGTTGTTTCTTTCTGGGTTTACATGGTGACCAGTTCTTATAACGTCTTGCTGTAATAGATTTTTTGGGGCATTTTGATGTTGCAGGGGTTGATCTGGCGCACCTCCTCAGACGTGGCTCGGGCTCTGACTTTCATTTCCCCTTTGCCCTTCATTTCCCGATGATCGCAGCAAGAACATTTTTGGAGATGATGAGAGACGGGGCGCTGATATGTGAAGATTTTGGCTCAAGAGCATCAGGTTTATTGATATGGGGTCCTCCCTTCCTTCCTCTATATCGGAAGGTTCTTCTTCGGGGTGTTCTCCGATATCTTTCCTTATCTGGTTCACATCTGCTGCCTCTGTCTTTTCTCCGCCCTCCGCACCATTTTACTCCACATTTTCCTCGTGTTCCAGGTTTATTACGGGCTCTATAGATTTGTAGTGTTTCCCTACAAAGTCCTTTATAGATTTAGAAACTGCTGTGTTATCTTTCTGTTTAGAAGTTGTTCGAGTACAATCCTTTTTAGCCTGCTGGATGTTTTTAGTTGCCCTTTTGACTTTTCTTTTCTTGCGTCGCCCCTTGCTTTTGTCCATAACGGAGGCCTGGCTTTCCTGGCTCTTTTCCAGTGATATTGAGCCCTCCAACAATTTACTCTTCCCTGGGCTATCGTCTTTGCGCAATTTTTGCCCTCTCTTCGGTGCCATTTCTTAAGTTTTTGATACCTTAATCTGTAGTTTATTCAAAATTAACTTTTTAATTTTTAAAAGTAAGTAAGTTCTTTCACCTACCTCTGTTGTGCCTGTATATCCACCAGCCTGCCTTGCCGCACTTGTTGTCCTCTCTTACGGTGTCTCCCCTGCTTTTCCCTGAACTTGCTCTCCTTTTGCTGCACAAGTTTTATGGCCGGGATACTAAGATTGCACCTTCGTTTCTTGGCTCCTTACTCCTTCAGGTGCCTCAGGAGTTAACTTATTTACAGTCCAATGGCCATTTGTTTTACTTCTAAGAAGTTGTATCAATTCTGCCGGGCCCCCCCCCCCCCTTGCTGCTGCCCCGCTGTCGGCGTGCCTCTGCTCTTTCCTGGCATCGTCGATTTCCGTGCAGGCGCCCTGTTCTGTTCTGCTTCCACCGGGGTGGGGGGTTGAGGGGCGACTGAGTGGTGTCTCTTCTGGCTGGTTACCGGTGTCCTGAGGCTGAGGTCCGGCTACCACACGCAAACACGCGCTCCAAGATCTGCGCGTTCTGCGCGGCTGGTAGGTGTCTCGGGGGGTTTTACAGGCGTTGAGTGCAGAATGCCGGCGTCTTCAGTTTTCCGGCTTGTGTCCGGCGTTCTGCGGTCCAGCCCCACGCTCCGTGCTCCGAGATCTGCGCGTTCCGCGTGTCTGGGGGGTATTTCGGGGGGTCTCACGGGCACAAAAAAGCACAGTGTCAGCGTCTTCAGTGGACTTCCGCGGTCCAGCGACCGCACGCTACGTATTCTGCGCTCTGTGCTCTGCGCTCGATTTTTCGGTCTGGCTGGCTGTGGCAAGGCTGTAGCAAGGCAAGGCAAGGCGTGGCTAGGCAACAACAGAATGCAAAAGGCAGTGGATATTGAGTGTAAGTACTTAGGTCATATTTCTTTTTCAGGAGCAACTGGAAACCTTGAAGAATCCAATAATATCTGAAGTAGCCAATATAGTGTATTCAGGATCCTCTGAAAAGATAAATATATCATTCATGTGTGCTGCTGTTTTAAAGTAAGAATTAATAAATCAAAACCCATGATCTAAAAAGAGCTGTTCAGCATATGAAGTAAGGGATCAATGTCTAAAAGCCAAGAAGAGGGGATAAAGGCCCACCTTGACATGTACCTTTTCATATTGAAGAAGGTGCAGATATAGAACTGTTGATTTTACTTCTGGTCATAGGGTGATCATATAAAGCATAACCATTTTTGGAAATCTATCCTCTAACTTGTGTCTGTGTAATACTGCTTTGAGATATGGTCAGATAACCTTGCCGAAGGCCTTTGTAGGAAATATTTATGGAGAGATCTTTCCCTTCTTTGGGAATAACAGCAATTGTAGCTTCAGCGGCTGTACCATAGACCTTACCATTTTTTTTTTTTTTTAAATATGTCTTTTATTCAGTGCAAAGGAGAAAAAAAAGAATACAAGCATATTCCATACAGAGTCTCAATGTATGGAGATTCAATAGTCAAGGTAGTGCATACATAGATCATGGAGTAGTCCGCAGAGTATATCACAACATTTCGCCGAGAATGTCAGCGTTCTAACAGTGTGCGATCATGCTGTCTTAGTCATTGTATCCTGCCATTCAAGCAACTTCAATAAAAGCGTAACAGGATAGGGGTGTCAAACTTGGGGTCGTGGGGCGTGCGGTGTAACAGCTGGTGGGGCCTACGGTTGGGGGGGGCGAGGAGAGAGGGGGGGGAGGGTCCGGTAGCAGTGTTTCAGCAGGCTCGTGTCTGATCTCGCATGTGTGGGAAGTATGTTGGCGATGCAGGAGGGCGTCGGCCATCCTGGCGTGTCAGCTGAGCCGGGGGGGGGGGGAGAGAAGAGGGGGGAGGTACCTAGGGGTCCGGTGTATGGGCGTTGTGTCTGTCGTCTGCGGCACCTGGAGTGTGTTGGTCATCGCTATGTTCCTCATCCGGGGGTGTCTGTCTCTCAGGGGTGTCTGGTGCCTGGGGTCCATTGTGGAAGGAGCGGATCATATCGTCCCAGAGCGCCGCTATGGGGTACTTACGCAATCCCGCCGTCTCCTCATTATGTAATGATATACTTTCCGCTTTCGCCCAGTTATCTAGTGAAGCGCGCCAGTGTTCCGCCGCTGGTGGTGCCGCCCGTTTCCAGTGCTTCGTAATGAGTCTTTTGGCTGTGATGAGGCCAAGGTCCCAGAATCGGGAAGGCACCCTATTCAGTTTGGTCCTATGGAAGAGGCCCAGGAGGCATGCCTCCCACGAGAACGGGATCGGCATCGCCGTGCATCGTTTCAGTAGCGTGTGTATCGAGTGCCAGTATGCCCGAAGCTGGGGACAGTGCCACAGCATGTGGAGGAGATCCGCTCCCTCCATGCCACACCTCGGGCATTTGGCTCCCGTGCCCGGGAAGTACAAGTTTATCTTGTCCGGGGATAGATATGCGCGGTGTAGAACATAGAATTGGATCTGTTTGAAACGTGCATTACGGGGAACGTTGCGGGGGCCTGAGAGTATCGCCGCCCACTCCTTGTCCGTCCATGCCTTCCCTCTGTCCACCGCCCATTTGTCCCGGAGAGGTTGCAATGTGTGTTGGGTGTGCGAGAGTAGCGCCTGTGTCAGCCAGTGCACCACATGCGTCCCGTTGCCCATCACGTGCATGCACTGTACTAGCTGGTGTGTGGGCGGTTCGTCAGCGATGTTCCCCCATTTCCGCGTGAGTGTCCGCAGTATTGTGGCATGTTGCAGGAATTGTCCCACGGGCAGTCCCGTGTCAGCAGTCAGTGCCTCGAAGGAAAGTAAAGCGCCATCTGCGTACAAATCTGCCATGGTTTCTATGCCTGCGTGGGTCCACTGTGCCAGTGCCGCCTCTGTCACGACCGACGTGGCCTTGGGAGTGCCCAGGAGCGGTAACGCTGGCGCGTACGGTATGGGGGTTCTAGTGAGGCGTAAGCATCTGTCGTAACATTTCGTGGCCACAGCCACATGTAGTTGCGGGTGCTTCCTAGGGCTCGTCAGCGGGTGAAATAGGGTGAGTACCTGCAGTTGGGAAAGGACGTCTGTGGCCGTAGCCGTGTCCTCGAGATTCCTGCCCGAAATCCAGGCTACCACCCATTGCACTTGTGCTGCAAGGTAATAGAGCTCCAGGTTCGGGACCGCTGCGCCGCCCTCAGTGACCGGGTTGTAGAGTTTTGTCAGTGCAACTCTTGGCCTGCCTGTGTTCCAGATCAGATCTCTGAGCATGGATTCCAGCTCCCTGAATATGCGGACCGGGATATAGAGTGGGAGGTTGGCAAAGTAGTACAGGAGCCTGGGGAGTATTATCATTTTCGTTAAGGTTACCCTGCTTGGTACATTGATGGGGAGAGTTTTCCAGAAGGCGACCTGTGTTCGTACAGACGTTATGGCCCGTGTCAGGTTGCCGTCTAAAATGTCTGGGGGCGTCCTGTATATATGAATGCCCAGGTACTTAAACGTGGTTTGGTACCACGGCAGTCGTTCATTATTAATGTGGAGTGCCGGGTCCGGAACGTCGGGGGTGAACGAATATGCCCCCGACTTGGCCCAGTTAACTTTGAGGCCGGACATCAATTCGAACGTGCGGAATATGTCCGACAGTTCCGACGGCACGTTCTCAAGGTCTTTGATATATAAGAGTAAGTCGTCTGCGTATAGTGACACTGTATGCGTGCCATCTGCTAGCGGGATACCCCATCGTACTCCGCAGGTGCGCAGCCGTTCAGCCAGTGGTTCAATCGCCAGGGCGAATAGTAATGGGGAAAGTGGGCAACCTTGTCTGGTGCCTCTTCTAACCTTTATGGACTCTGAGACCAGCTTGCCAGTGCGTACCCTCACCTCAGGTTTCCCATATAGCAGGCCGACCAGTTCCAGAAAGTCATCACCCAGGTCAAACTTACGTAGCACTGCCGATAAATAGGGCCACTCGACAGAGTCGAACGCTTTCTCCAGGTCCAACACCAGGCAACCCGATCTTGGCCACGTCCGGGCTGCGTATTCCTGCACCCGGAACAGTCTCCGGATGTTCTGGGAGGTGCATCTCGTTGGGACAAACCCGTTCTGGTCCTTGTGTACCAGGGCCGGTACCAAGGCCGCTAGTCTACGAGCCAGTGCTGATGCCAGGATTTTGTAGTCCGTATTGAGCAGGGCTAACGGCCTATATGACCCGAGGAGCATCCCGTCCCTGTTTGGTTTGAGAAGCGATACCAGTATGGCTTCATTCATGGATGTTGGTAAGGATGAGTCGTCTAGAGCTGCCGAGTATGTTCTGAGCAGCTCGGGAATCAGGATGTCATAATATGCTTTGTAGTACTCTGCAGGCAGTCCGTCCGGACCAGGGGTCTTCCCGTTAGAGAGGGCGAATATGGCCTCACGTAATTCCTCCGCTACCAACGGGGCTCCGAGCTCATCTCGTTGGTCATCAGTCGGGGCGGGAAGTGTGAGTTCCTCCAGGTATGCCTGGATGTCCGGCTGCGGATTAGCCATTTGCGACTGGTATAGTATCTTGTAATGCGCCACGAAGGCTGCATGTATGCCCGCCTGGGTGTATACCACGGTGTCCACAGTAGGGCTTATGGCCGTTACTGGGGCGGAGCGGTCTTCTCGCCTTATCAGCCAGGCCAGTAATTTGCCCGGTTTGTCGCCGTAGCGGTGTGTGCGTGCTGAGTGTGCAGTGAAATTGACTTGTTTTAGCCTGCCTATCAGTCTGTCGTGTTCCGTCCTAGCCTCAAGCAGTTCTGTGTCATCCCCTCCCGTCGCCTCTTGTTCTTTGTGCAGCAGTTCCCTTTCTAGCCGTTTCAGGTCTGCTTCCAGCTGTCGGCGGGTGTGTGCCTGGGTTCCGAGGCATAGCCCCCTCAGGACCACTTTGAACGCGTCCCACTCTATCTGGGGTGTGGAGGCAGTGTTATTGTTATCTTCGAAGTGTTGTGCCGTTTGTGCCCCTATCGAGGTTCTGAATGTGCCGTCAAGCAAAAGGTCTGGCTGTAGTCGCCAGGTGGGGATTGGTGGTTGCGGCTGTTCCCAGGCGAGCGTCATGAAGTGTGGATTATGGTCCGAGTGCGTGCGGCCCATGTATTGCGTGTCTCGTATCGTCGGTAGCAGGTCTCTAGATACCATGTACCTATCTAGGCGTACATGCAGATTGTGTGCCCCTGAGTGGAAAGAGTAGGCCCTAGTGTCTGGGTTGTGGCTGCGCCATGCGTCTAGCAGGTCCCATTGCACGGACCAATCTATGAGGGCTCGCGCTGCGTGAAGAGCTGGGGAATTAGGGAGTGGGGGACGGGAGCGGTCTAGGGAAGGGTCCAGTGTGCAGTTATAGTCCCCGCCCAGTATCCACTGTATGCCATGCCATGGCGCCAGGGTGTTGGACAGTTGTGTTAAGAAATCCTGTGTCCCTGTGTTGGGTGCATATATCGAGGCTAGTACCATCGGGTTCCCGTCTATCCTGCCCCTGACCGCTACATGCCTCCCCCCGGGGTCCACCAAGGCGTCCTGCATTATCCATGGGGTGCCCGGACGTATCCATACCAGCGCCCCCTTAGCGTAGGAAGAGTGGTGCGTGGCATATAGATGGCCGCGCCATCTACGGCGTAAGGTGGTGACTTCCCTTGCACAGAGGTGCGTCTCTTGTAAGAGAGCAATATGTACGTTATGGCGTTTGAGGTATGAGAATATTTGATACCGTCTGGACGGTGTGTGCATCCCTCTCACATTCCATGTGCATACATTGATCACAGACATTGCTTTGTATTGACGGTCTCCCCAGAGCGGCCTCCCCGTCCCACCCCCCGCCCGCCCGCAGTTCGTAAGGTATATTGTTCGGCCCGCACGCCATTGCAGTATTGTGAAGGGGGAAAACAGGCAGTTAACGTGGCCAATAGAACAGATAGCCAATGAACATCGCAAACATGCGAAATACCAAAAGGTCGGTGGGCAAACGTGCTCCCGTCCATGCTCTCAAGGAGAGTAACAAAGTTTAGTTCAGTTCTGGGGGGGGGCCGTGCAATGCTAGCAGTAGCAGCTGGCCAAGTGTTTGTAGAGTCATCATATAGAGGTTGTTCCCCTTCCCGGGGGGTATGTGAGGGCCCGAGTCAGCCTCAACTGTAAAAGTCATAGGTGCAAAACCAACATTTAATGCCATACATTACGTGTCTTGATTAGTGTGCAGCAGGATGGCTGGCCACAGGAGTGGGGGGGCCGGCCGCTCAGCGTCCGCTGGGTCATCACCAGGGCAAAAACGAGGTTCTCAGCTTTCCGGAGGTCTCGCCGGGCCAGGCATACTCTGTCCATGTCCGCGATCTCCACGTGGATGGCCCTTCGAGTGTTCTTGTGGGGGACTTGGTGGATATGCTCTGAGAGACAGTTAGCCGATATATTCCGAGGTTTGGGGGGTGACATCTGGTCCAGGATCTGTCACAGGGGAGTCCGACATTCCGTAGATTGCTTCGTCGTCGCTTGGGGGGTCCTGTGTGCCGCTGCCAGTTGGGCCGCTAGGCGTTGGGGAGTTGCTGAGTTCCCGCACAAGGCGGAGGGCTTCTTGTTTTTCCTGCTGCGTAGCGTCGGCAGGGGGAGATATCTTCCTTGGCCCGTTCGTGCGCCCCTGCGCCCGCTGCCTCGGGCGCCGTCGCCTCCTGTTCCCGCCGGGTTGGTGTCCATTCGCGTGGGCTGCCGGGGTCCTGGGGGCTGTGTCCGTGCCGCTGTCCAGCCATGCTTCCACTTCATCTGGGTCTGTGAAGAAATGGGTTTTCTCCCCGGCTATCACTCTGAGTTTCGCGGGGAATAGTAAGGAGTACTGTAGGCCCTGCTGGCGCAGACGTTTCTTCGCCGCTAGGAAGGATTGTCTCTGCCTCTGCACATGTATGGTGTAGTCCGGGAAGAACATTACTTTGGTGTTTTCGATTCTCACCTCCTCAAGTTTGCGCGTTTCTCTCAGTATGGAGTCCCGGTCCCTATAATTCAGGATGCGGAGGAGCATGGGTCTTGGGTTGGAGCCCGTAGCCAGGGGCGCAGTCGGGACTCTATGAGCGCGCTCCACCACAAATTGAGGCGAGAGTGAGCCCTCAGGCAGGATGGATGTCAGCCATTTTTCCATGTGTTCCTCCGGTTTTCTCCCTTCCCATTTCTCCGGAACGCCGACCAAGCGTACGTTGTTCCTCCGCGCCCTGCCTTCTGCATCCTCGGCCCGGTCTTCAAGGAACTCCACTCGGTTCAGCAAGTCCTGCATTTGGGTATGCGTCTGGCTGGCTTGGGGTTGGAGTTCTTTCACGGTTCCCTCCAGCATCGAGGTGCGGTCGGCAAGCTTTTTGTGGTCTTCACGGAGATGCGTGAGGTCTATGGCCACACTGTCGATCTTAGTGGCCAGGGAGGTGCGTGTGAGCTGGATTGATTCTTCTAGCCGCTCCATGGCTGCTAGCATGACGTCGAGCTTCGCTGCCGTCTGGTCCTGGTCCGTGGTTTTGCCAGTTTTGTTCATTTCGCCTTTAGGCCTCGCGCCCCCAGTGCCGGTCCGCGCCCTGGTCCCGCCAGACATCGGCGTCCGATGGGGGGTCCGCTTTCCTTGTCCCGGTTCGGTTCAGTCTGGCCTGGCTAATGGCGGGTAGGCGGATGAAGGTTGTCGGCTGCCGGTTGGGGCTCGACTGCTGGTATCGGCAGGCTCTGCCTGCGCGGTGTTTGCGTGGCACCTGTTCGCTCCTAGGAGGGTGGGCAGCTGCCGGGCGCCTCGTACCTCGGCGCCGCGTGGGGTATCTGGGTGTCGCCGGGTGTATGGCGCGGTTCCGCGATGTATCCCCTGTGAGTCGCGAGCCTGCTTGTGGAAAGGGGCTCAGGGTCTGTGTGGATCCATGCGGGCTGTGTGCTGTGCAGGCGTGGTGACTGGTTCCACCCGCGTGGCAGCCGCTCGGGTCGTAGGTGGTGTAAGTCTTCGTCCCCACAGGCCGTCACTGTTCCCACGGTGTGTGTCTGGGGTAGCGCCAGTGGGTCGCAGGCCGCGCTGCGTTGTGGAGCCAGTGGGTGCTGCCTGTGACCGGGGTCCCGTGTGTCGTGGTGCGCGTGGCTGCCGGCGGGTGCCGAGTTGCGTGCTCCAGCCTCCACTGCCCTCCAGCTCCCCAGGCGTCCGAGGCTCAGCCGCTCACCTCTCCGCACCGCTATGCTTTTGGGCCCGTGTAGCTCCCGATGCGGGGGAGACGCGTCCAGGCCTGGTGGCCTAGTGCGTGCGCGGGATGCCCAGCTGGGTTTATGTGGTCATCTCACCCCAGTTCCTCACCGTCGTGGGGGGTGGGCGGCCTCCGGTGCTTTAGTGCGTGGTCCGCTGGCGTTTGGTGTCGGCCTCGTTTTCGGGCCTACCGTGACTGCTGGATCCCCGGGGTTTCCTGGGTCCGTGCCCGGGCTGGTGGCAGCTTTCGCGGCCGCGGGCGGCCGGCACCTCCCGGTGCGGGTCCGTAAATCCGATCCGCGCCAAAGTTGGACAGGCGCCGCGTCGGGTCTAGTGGGGCACTCGCCGGTGGTTTTCGGCAGTCTCAGGGCAGAACTGTCCCGGAGAACAGCGCCGGGAAGGGGAACTCGGCACGGAGCTCTACCCGCAGGCGACCATTTGCTTCGCGTGCTAAGCCACGCCCCCCACCATAGACCTTACCATAAGAGGCAAAGTGATTTAGAACTGCCTTTGACTGTGCAATGTGTTATGGAAAAGGTTCTATAGAAGATGATGGGAAAGCCATCTGGGCCAACGGCCTTACTGATTGGGATAAGCCTAATTTCACTAGGCTTATCATCTTTTTCAATTGGTTTCTCAAAATTGAGTTCATCAGTCTCCAAGAGAGATTTTATTGGTAATTAGTTTGAGAAGTCAAGACAGGAGTATTTGGAGACGAGAGTATGTGGTGTACATGGGGCGGTGTATAATTTGTTAAAACAGTCTGGAATATGAGCAGTAGGAGTGTTTAGTGATCCAGAATGGTCCCTAATAGTGGAAATTAGGTTAACAATTCTTTAACATTCAAATAGGCTGCCAACAACTTCCCTGCTTTATTGAGGTATAAGAGGTTTCTCCCTTTCTGAGCAGGTACCTATAGATTTGCACATTTACTGACAATCTTATTATATTCTTAGTTGAGATTCTTAAAGGAAAAAGCTACAGAAGGGTCCTTGGAGCGCCTTATTAATAGCTCTTTGTCTTTGATTTCTCTAGTCAATGTTCTAAAGATTTCTTACTCTCAATCTATTTCTTTTTTTACCAGTGGACTGTTAATTTCACCCCTATTAGTGCATTTTAAAGCACCCTAGGTGGATAATGTGGAAGATACTGAATTCAATCTTGAATTTGAATTAATCTGTATGAATTCTTTTAATTACCGGTCTAGACCCTGTACATCAGCCATCTGCTCTAGCATCTATGGGTTTATATGCCAAGATCGATTTTTTAGTTGAGTCGGGGCAATTTGTAAGGCAACAGTAAGTTAAAAAGTGTGTAGATTCATGTAGTGCAGCTTATCACCCGTGAGGGTATCCAGGCGCCGTCCATGGGCATGGGGAGATTTAGCGATATGCCCAGAATCATAGGATGTTTACACCATAATGTATACCTCAATACCCATCTCATGAGTTGCCAGCCCTGGCCACTGTGCCACATCCTCCCCCAGTAACTGCAGTGTGGTTTGAAATAACAATCATTTCAATAGTGAAGTCTATTGAGGTTTGAAGTAAAGAAGAGTCAACTAAAAGGTAGTCAGTCCTTCAAAAGGTGTTACCCACATCCATCTGCGTTTGAGATTTGATCTTTAAAAAGTTATCCAATCAGCAGCTTGTGTTTAAAAACAAGAGACTTACTGAATGGATTTGTCCATAAGAGTCTTCCTGAGTGCCAAGAAACCTTTTCTGCATTGGACTGTATCTCTCACATAATCCTGAGGGATTACAATTTTTGCTCCACGCCAAGAGATAGGTTTGATCTTTCCCATTTGTGACGGAATACGCTCTGAGTGTTGGTAGAGCAGGGGTTTGAGGATCAGTGGCCTTGAGATGCAGCATTCTCAGGTGTGAACGTAGGAACCCTATGTGCCCGTTCCAGTTCAAAGTCTTTCGTGAAGGAAATATTGAGTGTTGATGGGACCCACAATTCCAAGAAAACAATTGTTGAAGGGGCTTCCTTCTCCACTCCCTCAGAAAGACCCAAGAATCTAAGGTTGCTCCTTCTGTTGCGGTCTTCCTGATCAGGGATGTCACGTTTAAGGGAAGCGATTAAGGATTCAGATTTCTGAAGTTGTTTATCATGTAACTTTTGTTGATCATCTACTACACTAATTCTACCCTCTCCATGTGTGAGTTTATTTTTCAGGTCCTAAAGATCATTACAAATTACAGCTCCTTCCACCTGTAGTATGTCAGTATTTGTTTTGGTACTTTGGGAAATATAATGCACAGAACTGAATATTTTCAATATAGTTTCTAGTGTGGACAAATCGCCAGCCTTGTCCTTCACTGTGGAGGCTGGGACCAGTGTTTCTTGTTTGCTCCTTTTTAAAGTACCATCTGACTCTTTCTCCTTGATGGGTGTATACTCAGACATTTGACCCTGCTCCAGAGATACACCTGGCACATGGCGTGGTGAACAGTGTTGTCTCCCAAAGAGAGTAGCCTAGGGATTGGAGTCCTCGCTCGTCTGTGCCCCGCCATCTTGAACAAGTCCAATGCTGAGGGGGGAAATTAGATCTTCAAAACATTACACATATTTACTCTTCACCCACACTGTAGCTCATGCTAATGAGGAGCATTTCAAATCCTGGGTTTGCAGCATGGTCAGATCACCGGGATTGCTGAAAACCTCTGCTGAAAGCAGAGGTAATGCTGGGGTCAGGAAGGAGCCGCTGTGTTGGTGGGACTCCAAGTTGCGCTTCTCCAAATGTTACATGTTTAATCAACCTTGGCATTACAATCTAAATTGTGAGGTCATTTTTTATTGAATATATATTTTTAGCAGAGTTGTGAATGGGAAGTAGGTTCTTTTCCTTCAATGCATGTTATAAATGGAGGAAGAAGGAATTCTGATCATACTTTTTCTTCATGCACAAATGGTCCTGAAATATCGATCTATGACATACATTTGTTCTTTCAAATGATGCAAAATAAACCTGAACCTAGCTAAGAAGGGCACTACAAGACATTTTCTGTGTGAAAGACATACATTCCATACAACGTAATTCAAGAGTTAGTTAGCAGGTGGCACTAATTTAGAACAAGTGGATTTTCCAAGAGCAGAAGAGGAAACAATAATTTGAAGTGTTAATTTCCTGTTGAGAGGTTAAATCTAGGTGATATAATGTTTCTTAAAATGCAGCTTGGAGTAATTTAAAACATTATTTACTATTAGGAGCAATGGAAATACGTACGCCATGTCACTCTGCATTTAGGATTGCCATGCAGAGTGAAGGATCATTTATCTTAATTGCAATTATGCAAATAGTAAGATACAAAGGGACTCTTTCCCTTAAATCATGAAGTACGATGAATGGACCCACCCAGAGATATGTACTTGCATGTCATTTTGTAGTCTATTCCCACTTAAATATGATCGACATTTGAGAACTGCAAGATGAATGAGATATGTTTTACATTATATTTTTCTCCTGATGCATGCTTATTACCAGAAGCATTCCAATACACTGAGAATTTCTTCTCAGGCAGTGCTAGCGACCAGGCATCATTAATCAGTTTTTCTACCCTTAAATATTTTTTTAACATACATTAGTGACACATCAGATATTTATTGTGCGAAACTTAGGTCAGTGCAATGCTCTCAAATGATCTTTTTACATTTCGTTTGTTAGGTAGTAACAAAATATTCCCAGCAACACAACAGATTTCTAAATAACGACATACTTAGCTTAAAGAATTATGAAAAAAGTTTCTTGTATTTCAAATACTTTTTGACCAAAATATATTTTTTTAAATCGTTTTTATATTTAATATGATAAAATGATAACTTTTACACAAAATTTCTCAAAAAATGAATCAGAATAGCTTTTACAGAAGCCATTGTAGATGCAGCTCACCAATCGTAGTGATTTGAGGGCTTCAGTACATGATCGCAAGCTACATATTGATTTTCCTGTGGATTTTAGTATACTGGCAGTGTTAAATTTGTCTTGAAGTATCAACACTCCTCATTCCCATAATAGACAGCTGAATGGCAAGATACCTTGCATAAACTAGATTTGATAAGATTTCCATTCTTATTCACCCACAATGACATGTTTCTTTTTACATCTCTCAGAACTGACCACATTTAGCTCTCTTCTCAAATACACATTGTGGATAACATCAATATTTGCTGTGCACTTTTGTTCAACCCATTGCTTACCATTTGTTGGCTTTCTTGTCAAACTCATTTGCTTGCTTCTTGTTCGATACCTCTTCTTCCTGTTCTTCTTTTCTTGAGAACCAAGCATGTAGTACCCATCATCTTACATATTAGTTTAGTTCAAATCGGGCCTACAGCCAGTCCAATATTTTCTTGTGGGAATATCCTCTCGCAATATAAATAGGTTCTTCCATTGTTGAGCACCAGACCATCAACTTGCGCTATGCCAGCAACGCATTGGGTTGGAGAAGTTCCAGGTGTGAGCAATATCCCTCTGAGCCACCATAGTGCCAAGCCCCACCAAAAATCGCTCTCCCCTACTCCCACCAACATCATTGAGCAATCCCAGGAGCGCTACACATGGGTAGGGGTCTATGGGTTATTCTATGACCTGTGTCAGTGTCTGGTATACCGCTACCCAATACCTCTCAATTACTGGGCAATTCATTTGGAAGTAGCCTGCCGATGGCTCGGAATTTCAGGAACATACGGCAATCAGCCATTGCTGTGCTTTCCATAGAAGTGCTGGTGTCACATAGGTTATATTCAAATAGTTCCGCTGGATCAGTCGAAGTTTGACTGATATTGTTAGCTAACTTTGAGCCATCAGCGGCTCCATCCACTAACTCTCTTCCAGGCATCACATCCATGCCTCCCACTAGGTCTTCAGTGGGGTAAGAAGGTCTGTTAAATTGAGTACTGAAGATTTATAAACATGCAATATTTCCCCTTTCCCCAGTAGTCCCATAAGTATGTGGGTATCCAGTGGATTCAATTCTGGGACCTTTGTGCATCTGTAAATTGCAGATAACAATGACATTGTGATTCATGAAGCTTAAACTCCTTCTGCATTTCTTGAAAAACTACATGCCGACCCTTTCTCAGCCATCACTCAATTTTGAAATCCCTATTAGATCCCATATGCCAAAGCCCTCCAATGCCACCTCCTGTCACAGCATACTACCCCACCAGAGAGGGGGTGTCTTTCCTTCTCATCCCATCCAAAGCTACACTGATCTCCAGAATAGAATTACCACTCTGGACATGTTGGAATGGCAACTGGGATCATCGTTCTATAAGCCATATCAAGAATAGCTTTCCATCCCAAAATGGTCATTCCGGTCCGAAAGTCTACACTCCCCCATGTAGCTAATAACTTAGGACCAGTAGTTGCAAAGCCCGGTAATAGAGTTGTTTGTCCACCGCCACCATTCCCCCTTCATAAGTGGATTGGGACCCCTTACCGAAGGCAATTCGTGGATCCTTGTTTGCCCAGATAAATGTTCACGCTTCGATGTGAAATTCTGTGAACGACTTCTGCGTTATTGCATATAGTACATTTTGAAGCATGTAGAGGACCCGGTTCAGCCCTCAGCAACAAAACCAGCCCCTACCAGCAGTAAGACCAGCCTCCGTCTGCCAGCGCACTGGGAAAATGCATGGTGATCAGTTCATCAATTTTGGGCTTGTGCACATACGTCTGTCCTCTGTACCACCTGTCCAGGGAGTCTCATTTCAGTCTACACAGATGACACTCAGTTGCTGATTGATATGAATGGTGAAATCACTCACTAATTGAATTGCCTTTCCCAAATAAGCTTATGGATGAACTCCAACTGATTCTAGATATATGATCTATGAGGGAGATTATTTTTTTCAGAGGGAAAAATGAACTCTCCAATCAGAGAGTTGTTAATAGACTTCCTTCCTGAGCTACTTATCCAGACGCTTACCCGAGAGACACATTTACAAACCTAAGGCTTAAGTTGGACAGAGAGCTATCTATGAAATGGAAAGAAGGAGAAGTGGTATGCAGTCCTAACTGCTAAACATAAGTCACTTGATCCCTCCCCATATTCATTTTATTGTGGTAGGAGCTGTGGCTCATGGCTATACTATGTTAACATACTCTTTGTTGTACTACCCTCTCATCCTGTTAAAAAAACACAACTAGCCTAAAGTGATGTCAGGTTACTGCTGAGCCTCTGCAAAACTCGCCATATTTCTCAGATACATAGAGCTTAGCACCAAATTAAAGTGGAAAAGTACATACGTTTTGTGTTTGGCGCACAAAAATATAAATGTTTATGGGCCAGGATTATAAGGCTTCTAAAATGTATACTGTGGAACACTCTACACCCATTCAACCACAGAAAAAGTTGCTGGCCACTTTAGATGTCACAGGCAAAAGATGGGAAGAAAAAGCTTGTCCTTTTTATGTCTTAGATATACAAATTCACCACCCAAGACATTAAGGCTAGAGTACCAGTTCCTTAACTATCACTCATGTGTGAAAACACTCCTCTTTAAATAGTTGATGGTTTTAGGTTTTCTATTTTTCATCCTTCTAGGTTATGTGCCTCCTGAGAATCACAATACATTGAACAAAGCTGTTGTATAGAAATGTTATCAATCTCTCCATCATTCAAGAACTAACCCATCTGTTGGACTCAATAGTAACAATTGACCAGTGTTGTTTTACTCAGTTTTTGCAAACAAATGTATTTCTGCAGTAATGCATAATCCAAAAGTTTGGCAGTATTTTCGCATGCTATATTAAAATACATTATCCAGAACAAAGAAGGTAAACATTTCGGGGCCTTATTTAAAATTTGATGATCAGGGCACGCCGTCAAAATTCTGGCGGAGTACCCTGTCCAACAAACTCACAGATCAGATACATTTTTTCGGTATACGAAAGTATAAATAACCATGAAAAATAAAAATAAATATATAGTAAATTCAGATAAAAACAGCGTCAATTAAAACAGCACATTATGAGTTTGTATGTCACAGCAGATCATTTCATGTGCCAATATCATAAAACCCGTAAAAATCTACCAATGTCAGATGGTTAAAAATTCCTGCACATCAGACAGTCATGTCTTAGAATAAAAGGTTTCAACTGTTTCCACTAGTTGCACAATCTAAGTTAAAACGTAAAATGTGTCAAGAGTGCAAGAGAACAAATGCACACAAAACAGTTAAACATGGGGGTAGGTAAAAAACAGTACATGAA
Organism: Lissotriton vulgaris; assembly: GCF_964263255.1. Classification (NCBI taxonomy): domain Eukaryota; kingdom Metazoa; phylum Chordata; class Amphibia; order Caudata; family Salamandridae; genus Lissotriton; species Lissotriton vulgaris. The sequence continues at coordinate 190,719 of NW_028255036.1, read as the reverse complement.
CGGTTTGCGAACCGGCCTTCTCTATGTCAGCATAAATTTAGAATATAACAGGGTTAACCAAGTAGCGAGATCTCTCCCTTTAAGATATCAAACACAAATGGCATTTTCAAGAGCCCCTGTATCCCCCAAAAAGTGCTTCGTGCAGATGTAAACACAGATAGAATAAAGTGCCTTGCACATAATACTTGATAATCCCTGCCCAGATTTTCAGTGCATGCTATAACGAACAGGGAAGAAGATGTTTATTTCCCTAATAACTTTCTTAATCGAACAGTAGTGGATATAAACTCACAGTCCCCCGCCCTGCTAAGTTGGGTGCACAGCCATACTTCCAATGGTGAAGCCATGTCTGCAATGTCAAATGCTGGCTTCGCTAGGGGAGAGGGTTGGCAGAAAGCTTGACTGACAGTGGGACAATTATCAATGAACGCCAGATCCGTCTGCCCTATTAAGGGAACTTGTTCTGAAATAATTTTTCCTGTTTGTGGCCGCCAGTTAATATACTGGTGGTTGACCCTGCACCCGAGAAGCACAAATAATATGTTATATAGTAACACAGTGGTATAGTATTTCTAACACCAGAGCTTAAATAAAACAGATAGCTTCCCAATGAAAAAAGCAAAACAATGGTATTTTTATTGTAGACACACAGTCCTTTTTATTCCAAATTGTCTATGCAGAAACAACAAGATTGCTTTGCCAATGCGGTTCATCCCTTTCCTGGGACTTCTTCAGGGCTCAAATATGTTCCTTTAATCTCTGTTATTCCAAGTTATAAATAGATTGTAAGATCATCAAAGGGTGCACATGGCATATCTGTAGTAAACAAGGTTTCCGTGTCATCTGGTAGTATCAGTAGGGCCTCATTTATCCCATCATTATGTGGCAAGAGTATGGAAATAAGTATTTACCTTCACTTATATGCGGCCGTCCAATTCCAAAAGAAGTTTCTGAAACTTTGTTATCTGCAAAGCAATCTTGTTGTGTCTGCATAGAAAATTTGGAATTAAAAGGACTGTGTGTCTACAATCAAAATACTATTGTATTGCTTTTTTCATTGGGAAGCTATCTGTTTTATTTCAGCTCTGGTGTTAGAATACTATACCACTGTGTTACTATATAACATAATATTTGTGCTTCTAGGGTGCAGGGTCATTTTTGTGCTTGTGTTAGGGGAGGTATTTTATACCTCCTAAATTGGGGTGCATGCGGGTCACACCCCAGATCTGACTGCACCGAGGTATTCGAGGGATATCACAGGCTGAAGTACATAAGAATTGTCTGATGCTGGAATCTATGCTCTGACCCTCCTTATGTCTATATAATGTACTGGAGGTTTCCGAACTGGAAATTGAATTAATGATCCTCAAGCATGGGGAAAAAAAAATGCCTAACGGCTATTCATTTTTTTGCATTTCATTCACAAACTCAAGCTTTAAGAAATAGCTCCTTATAGTAAGTTAGTAAGTAAGTAAATTGTTTATTGTGATGATTATTTAAAATGTTACAATATTACACATCTCAGACAAAGACTAAAAACTGTGATATCTCGAGTAAAAACACTAAAAAATGTCATTTTGTAAGTAATTAAATATCTACAATAGGCATAACATCTAACTTGCTTTTGACTATCATTAAAAACTTTACAAAGATAGCGTTTAAAATAATGTCGTTCGAGTTCATGCAATTGATCAAGGCCTGTGTACATGTCCTTATACCACGTACTTTGAAGGGAAACTTTAGTAACGATTTCCTCTCCTGTAAAAGCATAGGGCAGATACAGAGAAGATGAAGCATATCTTTCTCACCATCGTTACACAGTCTGCATTTCTTTTGGGTTTTCGGTCTCTCCCATGGGGGAAGGTGACATAGGCCTGGCATAGTTCCAAATCTGGCTTTGAGGAGGACCTGTTTGTTTTTTTCTGTCCATGGTGTTACCAGGTAATGTTGGATTTCCTTCTTTTTATATCGATTAATTATCGTCCATGCGTGTTTTTTTTTGGTGAGGATAGCTTTATCGTTTAAGATGGATAGATGGTTTGCAGTTTTATTAATTATTTTCTTGAACGATGACTTGATTTTATTGTTTTCCCATATTGGCGTGATCGCAAATTCCTTTATCGCCTCCCTTAGGTAGATCCACGCAGTAGAATTTGTGTCCTTATTTATTTCTCTCCATAAGAGTTGCGATATTTCGTTTTGGTGGTCATTTTTTATTTGGTTCCATACTTTTATAAAGTGGCCTTGCCTTGCATGTTGCTGGTTGGTCAGTCCAAACTCCAGCCTTACTTGGGCGGGGGACGCATTTGCTGGTAAATGGAATACGTCTCGATAGGCTCTGGTTATAATCTTGTTCAGGGTTTTGCTATCCTTGCCCATTATCACCTCACTGCCATATGTTATGGTCGGTAGGAGTTTTGCGGCAATTACATTCAGCAGAGGACCATATGTTAGGCTGGGAAGTGACTTTTGCACTATTCTAAATGCTGCAGTTAGTGAGTTCGCTTTTCTTTGAGTCTCACTTTTTTGCAGTTGATAGCTACCCTTATAGAAAAAGCACCTTTCTGAGGGTGGACTCCTATAACTGCATGGCACTAATACTGTACAGTGGAACAACACCAAGTGCCATCAATGACAGTTACAATTGATCCTGCGCACCTTTCAATACCTGTAGGCACTGGTGTGATTATTAAACAGGTTACGCTACTGGTCGTATGGACCTTTTATTATCGACTGGTAGTGTATAATAGGAGCTAGCATCAGCATCAAATTTCAAATACAGTGAAATTGAGCTCTGCAAGAATAGCAGAAGGAATGGTGTCCAAACCATAAAGGTTTTTTTAGCAATTTAGTCAAACTTACAAATTAATGAAACCAGTAAACCAATATATCAAATAAGAATGTATATCAATTCGATCAAGCAATCTGAATTTGTATATCCTATAAAAAAAGATGCAAAATATAATCAGGTGCAGAATACATAACAGAAATAGATTAATTCCAATAAGGAACTTCTCTAACAAAACCAATTAATTGAAAGTGGCAAAGGGAAACATTCAAGCACAAGGTGTCAGCATCTGTTAAACCTAAATTAAGGTTCATGGGAAATAGGCACCGACGTTCAAGGGAGAAGCTCAAGAACAAAGGTTCAGGAAATCAGCAGAGTTGGGGATTCCATCGTCCCCCAGCGAAGTCCACACAGGATCTGCTCAACTATACTAAGGAAAGACATAATTATAATGAAACAGAAGTCTCTAAAAGCTTCCTCTCACTACTTCCCTCTGAATGGGCCTATCAGAAGGCACTGTTTTCTGTGTGCAGGTAGACTACCCGAGTTCCCATCGCCAAATAAAGGAACACATAGCTGCATGACCTTAAAGGTATTTGTAGTCCGGTCTGCCTGCTCTCTTCTCCATGCACAGTGCAACCATCAGCAAGGCTCTAATTAACGTTCCCTAATTCAATAGGTAATGAACCTAAAGAAAGAGCTATTCTAACTAACAAAGGTGATTATACACCTGCAAAGAAAGTTATAAAACAGACTTTCAAAAGACTTTGGTCAACTTAAGTCCTACTAGTAGTAAAGACTGTGTTCACAATACATATGTTTAAAATGAATACATCATGAACCAAGGGTTAGGCTAAGAATATATGAATGTGACTTTTTCAGATACATATATATATATATTGCCACACATTAATGCACAGATGAATGTATCACCCCCTTTTGTACCGCAGATGAATGTATCAGCTTCTTGATTAACATATCATTAGTAAAATTGTGAATCATTACAATTATGCTGCTCCAATCCCCCTTCAGCTGTCTAGAATAGCCATCATACATAAAAATTACAACATCCCAAGATCATCTCAAAAGTGTGTCATTGCTGCTTACATTTGGAGTTCTCTAGTTCCCTCAACTCATCATAAGCCGTACATTGCTTGTCTTTAATGTTAATGTTATGGAGATTTATATAGCGCACGGCTGCCCCAGCCAAGGGGCGTCCCGGCGCTGCGAGCAGACAAAATGCAGAGAGAAGGTAGCACAGATAAGTGACAGATTATTGAAAAAGATGAGTTTTGACGGCCTTTCTGAAGGCTAAGAGGTCCTGAATACCCCGGATGGCTTCGGGCAGACTATTCCATAACTTGGCAGCCAAGAAACTGAAGGATCGGCCGCCTACTCTGGCCAGTCTAGTGCGAGGGATGGTCGCAAGATGTTGCCCCTCTGAGCGGAGCGATCTTCTAGGTGTGTACTCAGACAGGAGGGGGCGCAGCATGGGGGGAGAGGCAGTTTTAAGGATTTTGAAGGCTAAACATAAAGCCTTGAACTGGATCCTTTTGCCCACCGGGAGCCAATGCAATTTTTTCAAGGCTCCAGATACGGAAGAATGGCGAGGGAGACCAACCAGAGCCCTGGCTGCCGCATTCTGGACTCTCTGCAATCTGGTGGTTTCAGCCAGATTCGCTCCCAATAGGAGAGAGCTGGCATAGTCCAGTCTAGAAAGGATCGTCGCCTGAACAATGAGCTGGCGGGTGCGGCAGTCAAAGAACTTCAGAATGGGCCTGATGTTACGTAGAATGCCAAAGCACGTGGCAGCCACTTTTTTAGTGTGGATGGTGAACTTTAAAGCCGAGTCCACCCATACTCCCAGATTTTTGACGCAATCCTTTGGCTTGGGGGGTGGGCCTAAGATGTCAGGCCACCAGTTGTCTCCCCAGGACGAGGTGTTTTTCCCCAGGAGCAGAATCTCAGTTTTCCCGGCGTTTAATTGGAGGAAATTCGCCGTCATCCAGTTGGTGATGTCAGTGAGTGTCTGTTTAAAGTGATGGGCTTCCAGACCACTGTTGTTATTCAAAGCCACCACCAACTGGGTATCGTCTGCATAGGATACCAGTGCAAGTGCATTCCTTCTAGCCACCTCCGCCAAAGGGCGGACATAGACATTGAACAGGGTGGGGCTAAGGGAAGAGCCCTGCGGCACTCCCTGTCCAATGCTATGCTCCTTCGAGATGTAAGGAGGGGTAGAGACTCTAAAGGACCTGTTAGACAGGAAGTCTCTGAACCATCCCAAGGCTACCCCTGTAACTCCAATTTCCTCCAATCTCGTCAAGAGGACCTCGTGTGACACCGTATCGAAGGCAGCACTGAGGTCCAACAGGACCAGTGCTGCTGTACCGCCGGTGTCAAGAAGGGAACGGAGGTCCTCTGAGACACTGAGCAAGGCTGTCTCGGTGCTGTGACCAGCTCTAAACCCGTGTTGGGAGTCATCCAGAATGTTGTTGGTAAGGAGGAAGTTGGACAGGATGTTGTTGACGTGTGCCTCGATGGTTTTGGCAGGCCAAGGGAGCAAGGAGATGGGCCTGAAGTTCTCCGGGAGCAAAGGGTCTAAGGTGGGTTTTTTTAAGATGGGGGAAACCCAGGCCTGCTTCCATTTGGAAGGAACACTGGCGGTGGAGAGTGACAGATTGATGATGTCTCGGATGTGTTCTGTGATAAGTTCGTGGGCTTCACAGAAAGTGTCCGGTTTTAAGGGGTCTGCCGGAGATCCAGATTTAATCTTTCTGCAGATTTTTAAAAAACTCTCTCGCTCAAGTGTAGGAAGGGAGGTGAGAGAGGGCCTGGTAGGATCAATGATGACCGACGACTGTGGGCATTTTGGGAAAGTGTCATATATTTTCTTGATCTTATCAGTGAAAAAATTAGCCATGTTATTGCAAAGGTCGGGCGAAGTGATAGTAGTATTGACGGTTTTTTTTGCAGTGAGGTCTTTCAGAATTTTAAATACAGATTTCGAAGTATTGGAGCTATTGCTGATTTCACTAGCATAATATGCCGCTCTTGTTCTGCAGACCTTACGGTGATAAGTTTTTTGGAGCAGGACATAATCCTGTTTAAGGTTGGCGTCATAGTTTTTCCTCCAACACCTCTCTGCCTTTTTACATTCCTTTTTCAGAGTAGCTAGTTCAGAGTTGTACCAAGGACTAGCTGTGTGGGTGCGGGCCTTGGTCCATCTGGCAGGAATTAGGATGTCAAGTGCCTGGGTGATCCAGAGGCAGAACTGATCATAACCTACATCCAGGTCTTCACTCGGGAGTAGGGGATTTAGTACCAGGAGATCATGTAAGTCTTCAAGGTGAAGTTTTCTCCATGGCCGTTTCTGAACTAATGGAGTAGGCGCTGCTGCAGGGCTCGAGTTACAGGAGATAGACAGAATTACTAAATGGTGATCTGTCCAGGTCATGGGGATAGGCAGGTCTGTGGATCCACTGGTGATGTTGGAGAAAATGGGATCAAGAAGGTGTCCTGCTCTATGGGTAGGGCCACTAACAAGTTGATTGAGTTGGAAAGCCGCAAGATCCGCTAAAAAAGTGGCCACTTTAGGCTCGGTGTCCCTATCGAGATGTAAATTAAGATCGCCTATGATCGTGAAGTTAGCCGTTTTGATAACATTAGTGTCCAGATATTGTAGAAGTGAATTAGTGAAGGGGACGTCTGCACCAGGAGGTCTATAAATCAGAAGGCCAGTTGCGCAGAACTGTGGATTAACTTTGATCGAAAAACGAGCGCTTTCGCTGCCTCTAATATCCACTTTGATGAGTTGACAATCAAAGTGAGATTTAATTATGAGCGCTAACCCCCCCCCTCTCGTGCTCCTGTTCACGGTGTGTATAGTGTAACCTGTGGGAGTAGCCAGGTTGCAGACCGAGTCCATATCGTCAAGGAGCCACGTCTCAGTCATGAACAGGGCATCAAGAGAGTGGTCAGTTAAGAGATCGTAGATTTCAGAGTGATGTTTGTACATAGATCTGACGTTAAGATGACCTAGCCTGAATGTATGGGCTTGGGGGGCTTTGGATTTAGTTTTAGTAGTGGAGCAAAGTTGGGAAGGGTTTGCGAGGGGATGGCCTATATGGGCAGGGTTGCGTCTAGCACAAGAGCATGAAGGATGCTGAAGGCCCAACAGCTCAGCTTTAGAGTAGCACATCTTACCGCCTTAGTAGCAGAGTGAGGTGCAGAATGCCTGGCGCCTGGCGCTTCCTTAGCGCGGACGGGCGCAGACGGGCAGCTCTTTGGCGGGTCTTCGGTGGGGCTGCGCGCGATCGCTGCGCGCTCGTAATACTGCGAGGGCTAAGTAGCCACAGGAAGTTGGACACTAGAGCGCTAACCGCTCTGCGTGCAGGCCGACCGGAAGTGTCCCTACGAAGAAATGCAGGGAGACGGCTCCAGCAATCAATTATGGCGTGTGGTGCAGGGGGAAGTGAGTTTTTTTTAGTAAGCACACATAAGGATTCAAACAATTCCAACAGGATTAAAATGAAGTTTTTAAAATTAAAGCGCTATCTTGCTTACACTGCCCAGGTCAGTTCGCAAAGCGGGTCGGGGACACTGCCACTGTCTCCTTCCCGCAACGCGCTGCAGCCCCTGCTCCGCCTAAGTAGCCACAGGAAGTTGGACACTAGAGCGCTAACCGCTCTGCGTGCAGGCCGACCGGAAGTGTCCCTACAAAGAAATGCAGGGAGACGGCTCCAGCAATCAGTTATGGCGTGTGGTGCAGGGGGTAGTGAGTTTTTTTAAAAGCACAATTTAGTCTTCCAACTCTTTCAACTCTCTCTTCCTCTAAGTTCCCTTTCCTGCTACAGACTCTTATTGGCTCTCATATACTTGAATCCCTACACCGTAGCAAATAGACAAATCACACAAACACCAATAATTAAATTAGGCCTCAATATAGCACCTAGAAGTCTACTGCCAATATTGCTAAGCCTCCCCCGGTAAGTACATTGGTGGCACGACGGCCCACATCTCCTGCAACATACTCATATTTTTTCAGCACCCACTTGAAAAATGCACAGGTCTCTCTCATTGATGTCCAGCACCGACATACAGTTTTAGACACACCTCCTGCCACAAGTTCTAGAATTGGGAACTTTAGAGCTGGGGATATACGTTCAAATCTCGGCATCAGCTCAACATCCTGTGATTCCAGGCAAATCGCTTTGTCTCCCCGTGCCAACCATAAATGAATGTGTTCTTCTATAATGTAAATTGTGCTTATGCCATGTTGTCGAGTTTGCGCTATATACTATTGCAAGGAAAAATAAAGTAAGGAAACTCGAGTTCACACACTACTGAACGCGCACTATTAAGTGCATCAGCAGTGCACTATGAATCGGAGCGTTTCACAGGCCTGTCACAGATAAGAAATGCTATCAAAACGAAATCCTAAAAAACAATATACTGCTGGCCGGCAGCAATTCATACCCGGACAACGTCGGGACGGGCTGCTAGTCAAGGATAAAAGTACAGCATTGCTGAACCTTCAGCATTCTGCAGACTCCGTCCTCCTTTGCTTAGAAAATGTCTGGAGTAATCCAGTTTTGTAGAACTATAGCCCTACTGGTTATATCACTGTATCAATAGCTACCAGAGCTCCAGCAGTGCTTTTTCAAGTTTTTTGACTAGTGTTGAAAATGTTCTAATCTTTGAAATATGTAAAACAACGTCAACAAAAGGAATCATAGTGCCAAAAATGTCTCCCACTATTTGCGTAGCATTCCTACCATGCTTAGTTCTACGGGAAAATCCAATTTACAAATAGACTTTGGGAAGAACTAAAGCTAAATAGCAGATACCTGCCCACTTAGCAGGTAAGTTAAGATAAGCATCCTGGCCACACACATAGTACATAGTAGAAATGACTGGATATTTTCCTGAAAGAACCTGATTTGTAATACGCAGAGCCTCAAACTTGTGAGAATACTGACTCACTCCAACAAACTGAGCATTCCGAACCCTATCTTTTCTTCAATAGATAAATAACATTCCTTAATGTTAGCAATCTAGATTCAGTTTAGGGTACACTCATATTTCTTTATTATTCTCTGCCTCCTCTTTTCACACATCCTGTATTACATTCATCCTTTTCATGGTTCTATGGTAAATTACAGAGCTCCAATCTTCCAAACCATCAAGAAATCTTTTCTCAACAGGACTCATTAGGAATGTCAATTTGTTTCTCTGAGCTTTGGCAAAGTCAAGCTTAATGGGGGGACTTAAAGAGGCGCCAAAATGTCTCCATCTCCTTCGCATTGGCATGGGGATTCAAAGGTTTGTACATGGGAAATTCTGAAAGGGCTAGATCTTAATGCGACAAATAATTCTCAAAATGACTCAGATGATACAAAGGGCTAATGATGATACTACAGTAAAACTCATAAATAAGGAGAATGTGATTGTATGTTATGCAGGGAAATGAGCCCCTACATAGAAGTTTTTGGAGTTCATAATGTTGGTATAACAGCTTAAAGAACACATTGGAAAAAGCAAATTTCCTTCTGAAGCACCCTTGTGAAAAATGTTCTGCTCAAACTATGTCTATCTTTTAAAGGAGGGGCAAGAGTACTGAGTTTAATGGTTGACCGGTACGAAAAGGGGCTGGTGATGGACGGAGCATCTGAATCAATCAAACACTCACACCCAGTCAAAAGATCTGGGTTTAAACCATCACTGTTCTTTAGCCCACTCTGCCACCCCAGTTCAGACGTGGCTATATGCAAATCAATACTTTGAAACAACTACCAGCTGACCCAGCCGCGGTAATGAATGAGGAAAGTGGAGGAACTAGGTCATATAAATAGAATAAGGAAGGGAAAGACAAAGGCACAACATTACATAAAGTTAACCCAGCAATCTCTTAGTTACTCCACTCAAGAAGAAAGAGAGAAGAATAGAGTGTAAAACAGGGAACCCGGAACATTTGCTCCCTTGTTTCCACTTTGCCACTTCAGCTTCAACCTTTGTGGCACCAAAACATGAATAAACACGCCCCAAAAATCCAATGCGCAAAATTGCAGGCTCCAGTTATGAGACTGAGGCTCTAAGCTTTTGTAGTGCGGGTATACACTCTATTAGTCTTGTGACAGAAATCCAAGCGAACCTTGGGTGAGCAGCCCTGAATATCTTCTGTAGAAGCAAGAATTTTCCCAAATATATTAATATGGCCCATGGATAGTGAGGATGAGGACCCTCACATGGAGGGTAGAATCAATAGCGATGGGCTCTCTGAATCAAGGTATAAAAATCCCAGATCCCCAAAATAGGGAAAGCCTTCGTGCACAAGCGCAATACATAACCTCTGGGTACATCCCCCTGCTGTCCCTCCAGGATCCCCAAAACCTTGAGGTTGTTCTGTCGGGATCGATTCTTGAGATCTACGACCCTTGATGATAGAGTAGTCGTCTGGTATTCCTGTCGTGAGATCTGAGATTTGGCCACTCCGACAGCAGTTTGGAGACTTTCTTGCAATTTCTCAACATTCCCACGTCATAAGTTGAGAGTGTCGATGTTCTTTGAAAGTTTTCTAAGGACCACTTGTGTCTTTAAGTGAGTGGTGTTACGTGCCAGCGAATCCTTATGGTACTCTTCTCTAAGTTGCTGTATAAGAATATAACTAGCTGCTTGGGTGAGGAAATCTGAATTAGCCCCACAAGTGTGAGAGATTGTAGGGGGAACAGGTGAAGAGAGAGTGGTGCCCCGCCATCCCCCAATACTAGGGCAATGCTACCTTCTAAAACTGATGGTAATGGGTTAGTTGGAGTAAGTTCAGTGCCATCAGGTCCCAGAGCAACTCATCCTCTGGCTCCATCACTGGATCCAGTGCGCCCTGCACAAAGACTTCTAAGGTCCTCAATGTGCGAACCAGTGGTGAAGGAATCCACTGCCTTCTGCCTGCTTCTATTCAGAATCAATCCATCTTTCATTAAGCTTTGACTGTCCTGGAGGCTTGCAGATTAGTCTTAAATGTAGTCACCATGTCTGTATGATTTTCCTCGTCAGAGCCAGGCTCTGACAGACTTCTGTAGTCAGACAGAGAAAAGAAAGGCTCTAGTGGCTCTAGCGAAGTAGTTGCTGTTATCAGTGTCTCGGGTTGGTACTGATCACAAATCAAACTACAGGGATCAGGCTTAGATGGCGCCTGTCCTGAAGGTGTAGTTGTGTGCCTGGGCCAGCAGTAAAGGTACAAGGCATAACCACCACTGGGATTTCAACGGGGTCTCCATGAACACTAACATCCCGCCTCTCATTGATGGAAGGGACGCTTGGTTGCAGAAGGGCAATATCCTTATCCAGGGTACCCTGTGAGGAAGAGGCAGAAAGGATAGCCGAGAAGAAACAAGAAGGGGGATCCATAGACCGATCCTCCCCTGAATTTGACGACCACTCAGGAGAGTTCTCAGATCTTTGTGCCTTATTGCTTCCCTAATAAATCCAGGAGGAAGTGCCAATTTATCTTTGCTCGGAAGGGTCCCAGCAGGGCATTTGAAAGAGTTCCTCCCATTAGTAATACTGATGTCCCCCTTTCCATGCTGGTTTCTCTTTGTTACCCCACTCTGTGATGAACCAGTGTTCAGTGATATGTCAGTATTTAATGAGGCTCCCCTCCACTGATGCTTTTGGAGGCATCCATGATAGAGGAGCAAAATGGCCAATGGAGGAGTATACTGGTGAGGGATTCCCAATGCTCAGAAACCAGTCTGTTGCCCTGGTCATACTGCAGATGAACCTGCTCATCAGAGGCCAGAAAAAGAAAAAGCAGCTGTGGCATGTCTGGTAGAGATTGCAAACGTTTTTGAGGCTTTAGCAGATGATTTCCCCAGTAGCAACACAGTGAAACAAAGAAAGTACAGCAGTTGCAACAATTGCTTTTGTTTGACAGCCCCTGCTGTTTAACATTCCTGTTAACCTGTTGGGTGCGATGACTGAATGTTGAGGAAGTCAGCAGCCAGAACCAGTGTCTCCTGGCGCTGCCTCCCAGATGCAATGGAGCCAGAGAATGCCACGTATCGCTCCAACTACTCTCGTTGCCCACCAGTGAGAAAAAATCTCCGGGGCTGCTCAGCGTTCTGCCGCCTAACGAATGAAGCAAGTAAGACAGTTGCCCCAGGAAACGCCCCCACTGAGTTATCGGCAGAGAAGCTAATGGCAACTCTGACACTGCAGACCTCGGTCCAGCCCAGCTCCACTCCGGGGCAGTCCATCAGCAACCAAGTGGGATCCACAGCTGGGCTGAAAGGTAAGTGGCTGTATTCAGTCAGCCTGACATTAACTGGGGCTCCAGGGGAGAGGTCCGGCACACAGCTAGCGCTGCTGTGCCATTTTGCCTGGTCTCCTCAGTCCACTTAAAAAATGTGCTGTAGCATTGCTATGGTTGCATGTGTTCCTGTGTGTGCAGAGGACAACCCCTCATGTACTTCTCTTAATCGTAATCTAGACTGATTATTAGGTGTTACTCTGTCTCTCACTCCTGGTAAAGCAGCTACCAGAATGTTATCTGATTTAAGGGTGTAGGAATATTTGGGAGGAAAACCTGCCAGAGGTTTCCCATCATGCTTGGTTGCATTTGTGGTTGTTAGTATATTTGTGTCAATCTTTGTTTGAAATCTGGTTAGGACTGCTACTTGGACAGTCTGAATTGCAGGTTTTGCAAATTGGTCTGTTACACAGTTCCGTTTCGCATGAATACCACTTTGCTGATGGCCCAAAATGTGCCTCACATGGACCAATAGAAGCTTGCCTTGTAAGACAGCTACCTTTCAACAAAGCTGTTTATTCTTTATAGGCTTTCTCTTTCAATCCTTGAATCCATTCAATCGCTAAGGTTGCAAATCGACATTGTCACCTTCCACACAGAAATCTGAGTCGTAATGTAATTCTGCATGTTGTGCAGTACTGTCACCTAAGAGTTTAGTGGGGGTGCGTTGTGAAATGTACTCCCGATCCTTCACTAAACATTGCACTGCTGCGCAGGCTCTGGAGTACTTGCATCTGTTTCCTAACATAGGGTGAGCCAACAGCGTGAAAGTTGCTCTGGTAAGGATAGACAGGTGTCTGGGGTCAGAACAGTGTCTTGTTCATATTGGAGAAAAGCTTGTGCATGAAGAAGGGGATCATGCTGAATTATATATACAGTGGGAATGCTTGCCTTTGTGGCCTTCTCTAGTGCTGGTGAAACACTAATGATATTTTTTCCCTGCGCCAACAGGTGCTCCTTTAGAATAGATGTTTGCACAGCCATCAGGATTTTTTCAATAGAAGCAAATCGTGCTTCAGCCAGGAAATACAAGTGAGACTTGTAGGCAATGGGGAAAGTCTGTCCTTCATTGTATGTCACGTAGGTGTCACAATAATGATTGGGTATGACTCTGATAAGTAGGTTGGTTTTGTTGTCCCTAGTTTGTAAATATTTTGTCTCAAGCTTGTCTGCTACTAGATAATGCATGATATCAGTATGTGTGTTAAGCCACTGGTTAGAGGAAATATCATTCTAAAAAATGAGGGGTTAAGTTCCCGGGTTTCTTGACAACAAACAATATCATAAATAAATTTAATCCAATGAGGGTAGTGTAATTTAGTAAGAATATCTGCAACATTCCAAGAAGGTAATTTAATATGATTGTTTATGGAGTGCTTTTTAAAAACAAAATAAACTACTTTCTGTATCTAGACCAACTTGAGTACACAAAGAAAGAGGGTCAGATTCTAATGAAGTGTGGCCCATTTTTCTAGAGGTTCGAATTAGAGATGCTGAGCAAAGGCAGCCAATAAAGGGTTTGCAGTCAAACTTTTAACTTCTACCCTAGGGCCTTGTATATTTGCACTAGACAATTGTGGATCTGATAGAAGTAATATAGGGGAAGTGCCCTTATGTTATCGGCTTGTGTGGGGGCCAGGCTGCAACAATACAGATGTTGTCTAACAACAATGGGGTTCTTAAAATTCACCACAATGCAATCCCCCTTGCTATTTGTTGGTCTTAGACACATCCTTTCCATACTTCAGACCATGTTGATTTTCTTGAAAAGGTCACATCCATTGCCTGAGTGATGCTTAAACCAATGCATGACTTTATTAGGTAATTCTATCGAACTGTCTTTTTCTTTGTTTGACATAAAGGAAGGACATTGTCAAAGAACAATCACATAAGCTGGGGGTAATTCTAGGTATCAAGATATCAAATAATTGAAGGACTTACAGGATGGGATCGAGGTGGATATTGTAGGAACACTAGCCTGCCCTGGTCTTAATTGAGAGGCAACCTCCTTTATCTTCAATGCCTCCTTAGGAACCAAGTTATTGTTCATCTTCCCCAGAGGATGGTTCTGTTTCTCATCATTTGCCTGTGGAAGCTACTGCCCCGATATTCCTGCATTTTGGCTACATGACTAATCTTTCACTGTGAGTGAAGTTTTATCGTGCAATCTGTGGTGTTTTCTTAAATAAGTACAGTTGAAACGAAGTGTAGTTCTCCAGTCTCATTTAATCGCCACATCCACGTAGCATAGATATTCTTAGAACAGTACAACATTCCTGTTCCATGAAATGTCTCCGAGCAGGGAAGCAAGAACCTTAAAGGAAAAGGTGCATATTAAAGAAAGACAACATTACACATCTCCCTTCTTTACAACAAGATATGACACACAGCAATTTGAGTCATAAGAAAAATAAAAGAATAAACGAATGAAGAAAAACAGAATATTGTCTATACATAATCTTTCATATACATAGGAGCACTCCGTAATCTCTGACTCCTCCCACGATTATTAGGAGAAGGGTTGGAACAGGACGGAGGAGGATTATTTGTACCATGGAGATTGGAGTCAGAATCACAGACAGAATGAGCAATGTCTTTTGACTTAACAACCACTACTCGACTTTTGTTCCAAATCCTCCCATCCTGTGTTTTGATTGCATTACCAAAAACTTTAATAACAGGTCTGACATTTGTGTATTTAGACCAAGACCTTCTCCCTACAGGTGCCTTTATTTTTACCAGGTCACCTACTTTTACATCATGAAACTTAACACATTTGATCTTATCAAAGTATGTTTTCCTACAAGTTTGCTTTACTATCTCTCTCTCTCTCCAAGCACCAACACGATTGTCAACAAACCCCTTTTTTAAATTCATCCACCCTGGACACCACATAGTATTAGGAACTCTACCCCTGAATAATTCGAATGGGGATTTTCCAGTGGTCAAATGAGGGGAACAACGATAAGCATCAATTCTTTCCTTTAATGCCACCTTCCAGTTTAAACCGCTAGCTCTTGCTAACTGAATACATTCCTTCAACGTGCGGTTGACCCTCTCAACAGCACCATTTGTTTCCGGATGATATAAAGATGAACGTTTATGTATTATGCCACATTTGCTACGGTAAGAATCAAACATGGTTGAACAAAACTGTGGACCGTTGTCTGATAAAATGCTATTTGGAAAACTTTCCCTCATAAATATATCAGATAAAAATTTGATAATAGAATTTGAGCTTATGTCATTAACAGCACAAACCTCTATCCAACGTGAATATAAATCAATTAACACGATCACATAAGGTGTATCAGATACTCCCGTGAGGGGACCCAAAATGTCTATCGCAATTTCATCCCAAGGATGATTGGGTAGATCTCTACAGACCATCGGCATTTGTCTGACTTTTAGGATTTTGTCACTTGCACAACACTCAACGCAATCCCTCACCATACGTTCTATTTCTAAATCCATACCTGGCCACCAAAATTGAGTACGTATCATCTCCTTGGTTTTTACTATGCCCAAATGACCAGAGTGTGCATGTAATAACAACCTTTTCCTCAGTGAAGAAGGAGGGACCAGCCTTAGACCACGAGTTAACATGCCATCAGAAATGGACAACTCCTGGGAGACTAGAGACCATGGTTTGTCTAGACGATTGTTATCCTTCAACAAGGCTAATACACTAGTCAACTCTTCATCTTTTTCCAATTCATTTTTCCACTCATCTTTTCCTACTACACCCTCTGTAACCTCACAAACATTTGGAAAGTCATCTTCTTCAATATACTCTTCATCAGAACATAAATTGTCACCCTTCACCAACCTTGAGAAACAATCTGCAGCCTTGTTCGACACACCAGGTAAATATTGTACTTCAAAGTCAAACTCCTGTAAAGATATTATCCACCTCCTAATCCTAGAAGAGATGGAATCTAAATCCTTTTTACAGAAAACTTCTTTTAATGGTTTGTGATCTGATTTGACTATGAATTTCGTGCCCCAAACCAAGTTCTTGAATTTCTTAAGTGCCCAAAATATAGCTAAAGATTCCTTTTCAATAACTGAATAATTTAATTCCGGACCACGAAGACATCTGGATGCACAGGCAATCAGTGAATCATGACCTAGTTTATTCTGAACTAGAACCGCTCCTAATCCCTTATCACTTGCATCAGTGAATACATATGTAGGTAACCAGGGACAAATGCTTGTAAACAAGGAGCCTTCTTTAATTCATCCTTTATTCCCTCAAATTCTTTTCTACACTCGTCCGACCAGTCAAACATAACGCTCTTAGCAGTGAGTCTTCTCATATTTTTTGTCTTATCAGCAAAATGAAGAATGAACTTTCCATAAAATTCTACCATTCCGAGAAAAGACAACAATTCATCTCTGCTAACTGGTTCAGCCATATTGTCAATTGAAGCAACTAAGTCAGATTTTGGAAAAACCCCTTCACTCTTGATACAGTGACCAAGATAATTAACCTCCTCTAAACCAAATTTGCATTTCCCCTTTTTCAGAGACAAGCCAGAGTCAGACAACCTTTTTAGTACATCACACACACGCTCATTGTGTTCCTTCATGTCGGACCCAAATATCAAAAGATCATCTTGATAACATTTTACTCCTTTGAGCCCTTTAAGTATATGCGTCATGATTCTCTGAAAAACAGAGGCAGCTGATATTAATCCAAAAGGCATTCTTTTGAATTTAAAAGTACCCATGGGTGTTATAAAAGCAGTTAAATCTTGACAAGAGATATCTAATTCTACCTGGTGATAGGCAGATGCCAGGTCTAGGGTTGTAAAGTACCTTGCACTCTCCAACGTACCTACAATCTCGTCTATATTTGGTAAAGGAAATCTGTCTACCACAACCTCCTTATTTAAAGCTCTTAAGTCTATGCACAAACGAATTTCTCCAGTTGGCTTCTTTGGTACCACAATCGGCGCCAACCATTCCGTTGCTTCCACTGGTTCAATTATATCGTTTGCAATTAACTTTTCAATTTCCTTTTGAACTTTCTCTTGTTCAGCAAGAGGAATTCTTCTTACCTTTGCAACTATTGGAATCACTTCTTTTTTTAGTTTTATACAATGCTTGTAGCCTTTTAGACAACCTAACTCATCCTTAAATACAGATGGAAATTTTTCTGCAAACACATCAGACAGATTTTCTACCTCTAGTATTTGTACTTGGGGTGATGCATTTGGATCAAGTGTAACCCCTAGATCACGTTGATCTCTCCAGCTAATTAATGCATCTCCAAAATTGGTAACATAAATCTTCCCTGGAATGATTCTACATCCCAATTCCATAGTGGCCATGAAATATCCCAAAATCTTTATCGGTTTACTGCCATAACCTAATGGTAAAATATCACTTTTGAATAACTTTACATCTTTACCAAAAGTTTTGTGCAGTAGATTTTCATCAATCATTGTGATTTGAGAACAGGAATCAAATTTGAACTCAATCATAGCATCATCCACCTTAACTAAATGAGTGGGATGCTCTAATGGACCACTACTAATCTGGAAGGTCACTGTTTTCACGTGTGGTTGAGACCATCTCTTAACAGTATTATCTCTTTTGTTACCCTTTGTTCTACAACACTTTGAAAAATGACCCCTTTTCCCACAGTCATTACAAATAGATTTCAAAGCAGGACAATTTGGAGCATTAGCTAAATGACCAGCATTTCCACATCAATGAAACAAGAAAATTTGTTAGACATATTAAAATTTGAATTGAATCTATTCGACCCATTGTCATTTTTTGCACTGTCCACCTTATCTTCTTTTTTGACCTGACAAACAACTTCCTCAACCTTGGATTCAGTCTTCTTCTCCGGTTCAACCAACTTCTCTTTTTCTCCTTTTAATTCATCTACACATTTCGTCATGTGCTCTACTTGCTTGGCTATTACTAGTACTTCTTCTAAAGGTGGTTCATCTTTCAGCCATAGTTCCTTACGAATACTGTCATGAGCACATTTCAATACAAACTGATCTCTTATTCTTTCCTCCAACGTTTGACCAAACTTACATGACAAAGCTAATTTTCTTAGAGCAGATACATAGTCTTCCACTGACTCATCTCTTTTTTGACCTCTCAGTCCAAAATGGTATCTTTCCATTATTGTGCTCAACCTTGGGAGGTAATGACGATCTAACTGTTCTATTGCTATTTCATATTCTTTTAAGTTTCTCTGTTCCGCTGCCGTGAGCTCTGGTAGATGCTCTAGTACATCTTGCCCTTCTCCTCCTAAGCAGTGCAATAATAATGAGTGTTTTCTTTCTGCACTTAAATTTGTGCCACATACCCTTGCATAATTTGCAAAAATTTTCTTCCATTTCTGCCATTTTACGTTTGGTTCACCAGGACTTATTAAGAAAACGCAGGTTGAGTTACATTTTGCATTCTTCTCTCTCTTTTTTTTTTTAGGTAAAGAAAAAAAATAAACTTGTATTTTGAATCGTAATGCAGACTGTTTTCTTCTTTTTGTTTTAAGTTTTCAAATCTCTAATACAGTTTTCCTTCAAAGATTCTTCCTTAACAAGTAATTTTACTTAAATCAAATATTAGTCTTATTTTTTTTTATGTATGTTCCTATGAACAATGTTCTTTTCCTTTGAATTGTAAAAGAGAACGTTAAAAATAATGCTTGTTCTTTTCCTTGGCTTAGTATAGAACGTTTAAATAATGCTTGTTCTTTTCCTTGACTTAGTATAGAACGTTTAAATAATGCCTTACTCTGTCTCCACAAACAAGGTTTTATTCCTCTGAATGGATTGTTTAAAAGAACGTTCAGGACAATGCACGTTCCTTTCCCCAACTTAGCGGTGAAACGCAGGGGACGCGGATGATTCCTCGCGTCTCTCGTCACTGAAGCGCACGCGTTCGCAATGCGTCATTGAAACTCAAGATGGCTTTTGCTGGAACGCATTCCATACGCGATCGCGCACCTTCACGCGGGCAGCGGCAGCGCGAGCAAGCTTAAGTTTAAAAGTTAACGCGGACAGCGTTATTTTCCCTTCTTTTTTAAAATTCCCTTTTTTGACTACAAATCCTCCCTCCGTACTCCTCACCGGACCATATGGTGGATAAGCGTCTTCTTGGGTCACGTAGTCTGCCGCTGGGAAGGCAACGCTTCCTTCTCAAATAAAACTGCCGCTGGGGAGGAAAGTCAAATCGTCGAAGGCTGGGTGTTGAGGCATCGAGGTAGGATCGTCGCCAATATTAATGTGGTGTTTTCTTAAATAAGTACAGTTGAAACGAAGTGTAGTTCTCCAGTCTCATTTAATCGCCTCATCCACCAACAGCATAAGAACATAACTGACACAGAATACAGTAGCATAGATATTCTTAGAACAGTACAACATTCCTGTTCCATGAAATGTCCCCGAGCAGGGAAGCAAAAGACAACATTACACAATCCACTACTTGTCAAGCTTTTGAGAAACCCATGCTCCAAATCATCCACTCTTTCCAGGATCTTATCACAAAAACCTTTGATTCTATGTTTAAATGTTGATAAGCTCCTATTAAGATGATGATACACACCATTTAGGTCCTGAATATAATTGGAATATCAGTAGCCATCAAATCTCCTCCCTCCTCAAGTAGCTCCAGTAACTTAACTGCCTTCCTAACAACAGTGCTTTTGGTGACATTTCTTGTGACACAAATATCCTCCTTTTTCTTTTTCTTCGGTTGGGGTGAATTATAAATTTGCAAAGCACTATCTGAGGTGATTAATAGAGAGGTATTAAATGTACAAGGATTGATTGTGCGTATTTATTTAGGCATTATCAGTTTTTCCAAAGATGTTGATTTGCCCTAAGAGGTAAAACCTCCACTGAATGGAGCATAGATTGGCATGAAGCTTCTAATCTCTCCTGAACCAAGTCAATCTCTGTGTTATCACCAACATCATGCTGGTGAGGAAATTGGTAATTGAAGAAACTGTTTTCATTCTCTGATCTTTCTTCTTGTTGAATTTGTTGATTTTCTCTTACCCATATTTTCAGCTGTTCGCGTTCACTTTCCCTCCATTACGGGTGCAGGAAAACAGCAAGCATAGGAATTCTATAGTGCCACAAAGAGAGGTGGCCTAGCCCATCCTCTTCAATTCTCTGATGGATGCATATGGGCCCGCTCTTGGCCCACTCTTGATTTGATTTGATTTGTGGTTTTGTAAAGCGCGCGTATGCCCATGGGCGTCTTGGCGCTGCAGAAAAAGACAGTGTCCTGGTGTCACAAGAGCTGGATTTAGCGGGGGATGAAGAGCCATGTCTTTACTGATTTCCTAAATGACATCAGGGAGGTACAGTTCTTGATAGCAAGGGGAAGACGATTCCAATCTTTGGCAGCATGCAGTATAAAGCTTCTGCCCCCCCATCTGGCCTGTTTGAACCTAGGAATTTGTACAAGTTTTGCCTGGCTAGATCGTAATTCTCTTGTGGGGGTGTATGACTTAAGGTGGGTTCTGAGGAACAGGGGTCCCGTGCCCTGGAGTGCCTTATATGTTAAACATAGTGATTTAAATCGTATTCGTTTTGCCAGTGGGAGCCAATGTAGGGTATCCAGGTGGTGTGATATGTGTTCTGTTCTAGGGATGTCTAGGACTAGGCGTGCTGCCGAGTTCTGCAGGCCTTGTAGTTTGTTTAAATGTTGTGCTTGCATCCCAGCGTATAATGTGTTCCCGTAATCGAGTCTTGACAAGGCTAAGGTGGTCACTACAGTTTTATGGGAATCCAGAGGAATATATGGCACTAGTTTCCTGATCATTTTTAGGATGAACCACATAGTGGATGCTAATTTGCTGGTTTGGGCATCGAAGGTGAGCCTGTTATCTAGCATGATGTCTAAGTTTTTGACTTTAGTTACGGGTGACGGGCAGTTGCCCAGATCCGCCGGCCACCAGTCTGGTGACCAAATTCCTGCATTTGTTCCTAATAACATGACTTTGCTTTTGTCCCCATTCAGTTTTAAGCAGTTCTGCTCCATCCACTGGCTGACCTGTATCATGCAGTTTTGAAATTTGTCTGCGGTATTTGAGCTGTCATTTTTGATTGACACAACAATTTGCATGTCATCCGCGTATGACACGGGCAGGAATCCCGAAGCCCTGATGATTCCAGCTAGTGGTGCTACATATAAGTTAAAAAGCGTAGGGCGGGGCGTGGCCAAGATGGCGGGGTGAGCGGACGCTTCCTCCCGTAGCTCCTCCGGCCCGGCTCAGCTCGAGCCCCTTTTTCTACGCTTCTCTCCCCCCGCTGCTGCTCAGCGAGCGAGAGGAGTGTGCCGGAGTGCCTGGCGCGCACATTGATACCACTTTGGCTCTCATCGCCTCAGAGGAAGCACTTCGAAAGTTTGGTCAAAGATCGACGCACGGAGGAGAGCCTGGGAGGCGGAGCGAACTGCAGTGCTGTCCAGGCGCCTCGGCTGGGCCTGGTGCTGAAAGCTGACGCTCCGGAGGGGATCGGACCCGCCGCGCACCGGAGGATAACGGAGCCCTACGGACGGTGTCTTGGTGACACGGGGGACTTTGGATTTGAGTTTGCGCCTTGGCCCTCCGTCTAGCGACGGCGACACACTGCGCTGAGCGGGTCCCGGCCCCGTGAACGACGACCGGAGGCCTCAACACAGGGATCACCCCATATGGGCCCTTCGGTGGAACTGTGTGACATTGGCTGCGGACTTTCTTTGATCGCTGAATCCCGGGGGTCGCCAGAGGTGTTGCCAGCCCGGGCCGATCTACCTGCCCTGCGGCCATCTTGTCCCTGAAGAGCTGGTGTTGGTGGCCTCCGTCTGTGCCTTCGGCCGGCGGGCGCTTGCTGTCGCCTCCGCTACTGGACTAACTTCCCGGGGGCCGTGCTGACGAGAGACCCTTGCTTGGCTCCCGGTGGCCGCCCTGGCCGGGCGCCGCGACTGGTAGTGCCCAGGCCGGACCGCCATTTTGTCGCTTGTGACGCAGCACCCTGGCTTGCAGAGAGGTCTCCACATCTGGTGCCCGCGGGCAACTGGGCGACTCTGAAGCGGCCGGACTTGGGCCTCGTCCACTGCAGCGACCACGATGACTGGGAGAGGCGGCTCGAGGAAGGGGGACCGCACCCTGCCGGATATGCTTGGCAGGGCCCAGCAGCTGCGGGACAGAACACAGCCGTCGCCGTGATCCTCACGGGCCTCGGCGGATGCGGCTGGGGGCGAGCCACCGGTCACGAGGTCCTTTATGGAGGAATTATTTAGTTCACTTAAGGACGACTTTCAAACGTTGAAGAGAGAGGTGGCCAGTGAAGTCCGTGAAGTACGCAGGGAGGTGGAGGGCCTTGGCGAGCAAGTTGAAACAGTAGAGACGGCGGGCCAGCGCCGAGACGAAGAGATAGTCCATCTTCAACAGGACGTTCTCCGCCTCCGGGAGCAATGTGTCGAGCTCCAGGCCCACTCTGAAGACCTTGAGAACAGGTCCAGGCGGAACAACATCCGGGTGCGGGCTGTCCCATCCGCGGACGAGGGGGCCGATTTGGTGGCTTATCTACAGGACCTGTTTCGTGAGATCTTGGGGGAAGATGCAGACTTCCCTGTCCGCATTGACAGAGCGCATAGAGTGGGTCGACAGCGCCAGTCATCGGCGCCCCCTCCGGACATTTTGGCATTCTTGCCCGACTTTCCGCTGAAAGAACGCATCATGGCGGAGGCCCGAAAGAAGCAGCCTTTAACTTTCAGGGAGCGGCCTGTAGCGCTCTACCAGGACCTATCCGCCATCACGCTGCAGAAGCGCAGGTCCTTCAGGATTGCCACTGACTTTCTGCGCGAACACGAGATGCCTACTCCTGGGGACACCCTTTCCGTCTGATCTTTAGGTGGAACGGGGTGCTACACCAACTGCGCTCCCTACAAGACATCTGCGGAGTACTGGGACTCACGGCCACGGAGGAGGACGGAGCTACACCGTCGTGGAGGCGCCCAGAGAGACGGAGCCGACGGAGGTCGACGAGGAGACAGTCGCCGGCGACTGCAAGTCGCCCTGATTCCCCTACTATCAGGGCGGACATGGCAGATGCTCTGAGGGCGGCGGCCAGGGACTTGGCCGACTCCAATGGCGTGGCCATGACGGCCTAAATTCACTCCGGGGGGAGAGATTCTTAGCCTCTACGATGCTGGGTTTGGGGCCGGGGGTCGGGGAGGGGTGGTTGGAGGTGAGTGGCTGAACGTCCACTTTGCTGTTTTCTACGGACTTGCCCGTTTTTGGGCTTGACTGAGACAATGGGGTGTTTACATTTGATTTTGTTTTTGGCTAGTTGCCTTGAGTGTGTTTTGGGAGGGTGTGAGGGTTGTTTTGTTGTTGAGGGGGTCCCGTCCGATGTTGTCCATGCCTACGCTTGGCCTGTCCAGGCCTTTTCCGCGCGCCTGCCCCATGCGCCCCGCCCGCTGTTCCCTTGCCTGCTGCATAGCGCTTCTTTTCCCCGGGAGGAATGCCGTCCTTGAAGGTAGTGACCCTTAATGTTAAGGGTCTGAATAACCCTGTGAAGCGTAGGGCGATCCTATCATTGCTGGAGGGGACGCAAGCGGATATATGCCTCCTGCAGGAGACCCATTTGTTGCCCAGGGATTGCCATAGGCTGCGCTCTGCCAAGTTCCCCACTCAGTTCTTCTCTTCAGCAGCGACCAAGACTGCGGGTGTAGCCATTCTTTTAGCTAGCTCCTTTAGAGGCGAGGTTCTGTATAAATATGCTGAACAAAAAGGGAGTCTCCTTGCATACCGCATGCGACTAGGGGGAATAGCTTTTACGGTTGGCTCCGTTTATAGCCCGAATGATCACCAGGATCGTTTCTTAGATTCAGTGTTGGTGGACGTCACTGCCTCGCCCGATCGCCATGTTATCCTGGGGGGAGACCTTAACATCGTTTTCGACTCCGCTATGGACAGGTCGGCGCAACGCTCCCCACAGACGGGGGAACTTTCCCGCGCGGTTAAGGATCGGATTATGGAGATGGATTTGCACGACCTCTGGCGCTCTATGCACCCCACTGATAGGGACTACTCCTACTTCTCCCATGCGCATCGCACTTACTCGCGGCTGGATTACCTCCTGGTGAGTGGACCGCTGCGCACTGCCGCCACGGCGGCGGACATCGGGGTCCTGTCCCTATCCGACCACGTGCCAGTTTCCGGCGTTTTCAAGTGGCCGGGGGCCTCTCCCTCTCGAGGGACGTGGCGTCTTCGCGATACTCTTTTACATAAGAAGTCTGTTGTGAAACGTATGGGGGAGGTCATTCAGGATTATTTGATTCACAACGGCAACTCCGACACGTCTCAAGCAACGCAGTGGGCAGCTTTGAAAGCAGTTCTCCGAGGGGAATTTATTTCCATCTCCTCAGCCGAAAATAAGGAACGGCAGCGTAAGAGGGACAAACTGACTGCGCAGGTCAGGGAGCTTGAGCAGGTTCACCGTTGCACAGGGGCCCCGAGAGTTTGGAGGCAATTGAAAGCGGCGAGGAAGCTCCTATCAGCATTGGATCTTGATAGGGCGGAGTATGCCGCTTTGTGCCTGAAGCACGCCTTTTACTCAGGGGGGGACAAGTGTGGTAAGCTCCTAGCCCACCGGCTCCGGGTTGCACAGCAGCATAATGTCGTGAAGGAACTGGTAGGCACAGACGGGGTCATTGTTTCCGGTGACGCGGAAGTGGCGGAATCCTTTCGCAGCTTCTACGAAGCACTGTATGCTGGGGAGCCCTCCTCGCGCGAGAAGCCGTGGACTATTTGGAGTCAGTGGCCCTCCCGGTGCTGGATCCCGCCCAAGCGGACCATCTAGAGAGGGACATCCATGTTGAGGAAGTCATCTCCGCTATAGCGCGACTGAAGCACGGTAAGGCCCCGGGCCCGGATGGCTACACAGCCTTGTTTTATAAGACCTTCTGCACCGCTGTGGCCCCAATCCTGACTCGATTGTTTAACTCCTTCTCCGAGCCTGGCGCTATCCCACCGGACCTCCTTAACGCCACGGTGTCAGTCATCCCGAAACCCGGGAAGGACCGGACCTTGTGTGGCTCGTACAGGCCCATCTCACTCTTAAATGTTGACCTCAAGCTATATACAGGGATTCTAGCATCCAGGCTTGGTCTATACCTACCGGGACTGGTGGAGGCGGACCAGGCTGGCTTTGTACCCGGTAGGCAAACGGTGGACAACACCAAGAGAGTAACGCATGTACTAGAAAAGGCCTCGCGTATCCCGGGGGAGCGGATGTTGCTATCAGTTGATGCGGAGAAGGCCTTTGATAGAGTTCATTGGCCGTACCTCGAACTGGTTCTCGGGAATTTGGGTATCGGCGAGAAGTTCCGCACCATGGTCTTCAACTGTTATAAAAGTCCATCGGTGTCGGTGCGGGTCAATGGGTGTAGCTCCGGTAGTTTTGCCATCGAACGCGGTACGAGACAAGGTTGTCCCCTCTCGCCGCTTTTGTTCGCCCTCTACATGGAACCGTTTTCTCAGAGGATTCGCAATAACCCAGACGCCGTTGGGGTTAAGATGGGCCAATATGTCCACACAGTCAGCCTTTATGCGGACGATGTCCTGCTGACCCTAGACGACCCAAAGAGGTCGCTCCCTGCTTGCGTCCAGGAATTGGACGCCTTTGCGCGTGTGGCCGGCTTTAAAATGAATATGAGCAAGTCGGTGGCGTTGGACGTGTCACTGGCCGCGGACACCAGGAGGGACCTTTAGCGTCTTTTTCCCATGCAGTGGTCCTCGTCTACGGTGCCATACCTGGGGATCCTGCTAGCGCCCACACTGCCTGAGATGGTGACAACCAATTACACTTCCCTCAGCAGGAAGATCAAGGAGGAACTTGGCCGGTGGAGCAAGGGCCTGCTGTCGTGGCTGGGTCGTTTCGCGGCGGTTAAGATGACGGTGCTGCCCCAGATTCTGTACCTCTTCCGCGCTCTACCTCTCCAACCCCCTGTTGGTTGGATACAGCAAACGCAAGCTGACATCTCCCGCTTCGTTTGGCAAGGCCGCAAGCCGCGGATGAAGAGGGTCCTCTCCACGCTTGCTCCGGAGGCGGGGGGTCTTGGTATCCCGGACCTCCGGAAATACTTTCAGGCGGCGCAATTGCGATACTTGGTGGAGTGGAGCAGGTGGGAATCCGATAAACATTGGCTTTTTCAAGACCAGGCAGTGGCGGGCCGCACCCTCCAGGAGGTTCAGTTTTTGCACCGCGCGCATCGCCCTGCTAATCTCTACGCCTCTTTTGTTACTGCGGGTCCCCCTGCGGGTGTGGGATGCGGTTTGCGAGGCTCGTGAACTGACCACCTTCCCCTCGCCGTTCACGCCCATAGTGGGTAACCGGGACTTTGAGCCAATGGGAGCCGGGAGCCTTTTCCCATTGGGTGAGCGCGGGCTGTAGGGCGCTTTTCCAGATCTACGGGCCGGAAGGCGTGATTCCTTTCCAACAACTTCGACAGGAGTTCGGCCTGACCGAGATGGACAGACTGCGCTATATGCAGGTCCGACACTGGGCTCTCCAACCCCAGGTACGCGACACCGCAGCTCGCCAAATCACACCATATGAGCGGTGGTTGGTGACCCGGACCTCGGACGCCAAGCTAATTACCGATTTGAAAAAATTCCTTCAACCCCCGACGCTCCACTATCATAACCCCGGGAGGGAGCGCTGGCACAGAGAATTGGGTAGGACACTTAGCCATAGGGAGTGGGACAAAATTGCATATCGGGCGAGGCACTCTGCTTATCACACTGGGCTTACGGAGACCTTCACTAAGGTGTCTACTTATTGGTATTACACCCCGGAGAGGCTATATGAAATGCATAAACACACTGACAAGGGGTGCTGGCGGGGGTTGCGGACAAGAGGGTACCCTCTCACACATTCTTTGGGCTTGCCCGGTGCTGACTGCTTACTGGAAGGAGGTTTTGGATGAGGTAGATAGGCACTTTGAGATTGAGCTGCCGCGCTTCCCAGCGTATGTTTTGTTAGGCCTTCCCAATGATCTAATGTACCCGTTGAAGTCCCGCAGGGGTAGACAGATTGCTATTGCGCTAGGCTCAGCGGTCCAGAATATTCTCGTCCACTGGCGTACCGCCACTGTCCCCTCTATTACTGGTTGGTTGCATAGACTCTGGCAGGTGTTGGGCATGGAGAAGATGTCGCTTACAGTGGCTGGGGATGTAGATCAATTTGAGGAGCTATGGCAACCCTTCCTAGCACTACTGTCCACGGAATTCCGGGAACTCACCTGCCCGAGGTACCTTCGACTTCTTAGGCTGACGCCACCGGCGGCCCCGGTGGATTAGAATGCACAGGGGATACGATCTTAGGGGATGGGGTGTGGGCTGTTTGGGGCGGGTTATCCTATTGCGGGGCCATTGGACGGGGGAGTTGGGGTGTTGTTTTCTTTATTTTTCCTTTATTGGGGGTGGGGGGCTGGGTTGTGCCTTGATGGATGGATGATGGTTACTCGCGCTCGGCTTTGGGTGGGGTGTTGGGGTACACGAGAGGGTTACACAAACTGCCTAATTGCCTTACATTTGTTGTATTTTCCTTCTGGACCACCGAACTACTTTTGACCAACGCTCCTGAGACACACTCCTTCTCGCTGTACTGTATGTAACCTTAACCTCCTATTCCCCTACCCCATGTTTCTTTTGTCTTAATAAAAATGCTTTAAACCTAAAAAGCGTAGGGCTTAATGATGATCCCTGCGGAACCCACAGGGGGAGTTGAAGGGTTTGGATTTTGTCCCTCCTAGTTCCACTGTGAAAGTTCTATTGTCTAGGAATGAAGCCAATAGTTTTCGTGCATCCTTATGTACTACTGCTGATGCTAGTCGATTCAGGAGCGTGTTGTGATTTACCGTGTCGAAGGCCGCCGAGAGGTCTAATAAAATCAAGGCGGCCTTCCCCCTGGTGTCCAACACGCTCCTGAGTTCTTCCACCGCCATCAGCAAGGCTGTCTCAATACCGTGTCCCTCACGGAAACCGTACTGGGACGGCTCAAGGATGTCTGCCTCGGCAATAAACTGGGCAAGTTGTTTATTCAAAAGCTTCTCAACTACCTTGGCACCAAAGGGAATCCTAGCTATTGGCCTGTAGTTTCCCGGTTCTTCTGGGTCTAGGTTGGATTTTTTTAACAAGGGTAGGACTGATGTTAGTTTCCAGAGGTCTGGATAGGAACCTGAGTTCACTATGTGGCCCAAGAGCTCTACCATTTTCTCACTGAGTAGTTCTGGGAAGAGGTGGAAAATTTTTGTTGGGCAAGGGTCTGAATACGCCCCGGAATTCGTAGTTATAATTACTTGGTGTACCTGTTCTCTCTCAGGGATACGGAATTTAAATGATGGTTTAGGTGTTTTTCTGGGGACCGAGTTTTCATTTTGGTCTATTTTGTCTGGGGCGGGGTCTGTGGGTTGGTTGCATTAAAGGATTCATAGACCCGGGTCACTTTGTCGACAAAAAACTGACCCAGAGTGTTACAGAACTCCGTACTGACTGGCATATTCTTATTTGCATTTATTTTGGATAATTTTTTTACCGTGGAGAATAGTTCTCGACTAGAGTTTTTTTCCTCTTCTATTTTTATGGTGAAGTACTGACTTTTTGCTGTAATTTTTTATAGATGTTCAGGGAGGTTTTATATTCGATTTTACTATCCAGGTCGTAGCTTATTCTCCATAACCTTTCTAGTTTTCTGCAAATTCGTTTCTGGGTCCTTAGATTTTCGGAAAACCAGGGTTGGGAAGGTTGTTTTTTCCTGAATATCGCTTTTTTCAGTGGTGCAGCTACATTTACTGCTGCTGTTATCCATTTTGATATTTGGTCAGTTGCTTTGTTACTTTCTAGGTCCAAAGTAGGTGCATGTGACGCAAGGTGTTCTCGTAGTTTAGAAGTATCTAATTTGGTAAGAGGTAGGTTTGTTATGATTCTGGGGAGGCATTGTTTCCTCTATATGATCCAGGGTTATAAAGAAGATTATGACTTTGTGGTCTGACCATGGGACCGGGAGACAGTCTATTACTTTAATATCTTTGTTAGATGTAAAGATGCCATCTAAGGTGTGTCCTGCTTTGTGCGTGTCCTTGTGCACTAATTGTATGAGGGCCATATTGTTCATTACGTCGGTCAGCGCTGCTGTCCCTGTATCGTCATTCTTTCCAGGTGGAAATTAAAATCCCCCAGAATGATGAAGTCAGGATGTTGTAAGCTGGATTCTATAAAGGGGTTCAGTGTGGCCGCCAGGTTGGTTTTGGCTTTTGGTGGACTATAAATTAGTAGGCCATTGAAAGTGTAATTTTGTGTTAGTTTGATATTAAAGGATAATGTTTCGCAATCAGGTGTGCTACCTAATTCGCAGCCCTTCATCTGAAGTTCATTTCTGGCAATGATTGCTAAGCCCCCCCCTCGTTTCTTTTTTCTGTCTGCTCTGGTTATTGAATATCCTTCCGGGATCGCTAATAACAGGTCTATATCCGAGGCTTCATCGGCCCAGGTCTCAGTAATGAAAATTACATCTAGCTTTTTATCCTCAATGAGGTCTGCTGTTGTGTTTCACTAGTGATTGGGCATTAATGAGTCCGGCCCTGAAGAATTTTATTTCAGGTATGGTAGGATGAATACGTGTCGTCATGCTTCTACAGCGTGTGAACTCAAACTTGAGTTGGCAGTTTGCACAGTCTTTGGTTTCTGCTAGCGGGCAGATAGGGCTACAGCAGAGTTTGGGTCTTAGTAGGAGTAGCTCTTCTGCAGAGTAGATTGTCCTCCCTTTATGGGGGTTGATTTTACCAGGGGTTGTGGCCCTTGGCCTGGACCCGGCGCGGACGGGCGCAGACGGGCGCAGACGGGCGCGATGCCGGCGTGCCCGCTGCGCGCCAGCATCCGCTGCGCGACCTTGCCGTGTTCATAATATATACTGAGAGGCGGTGTCAGGGGGTGTGTCTCGCTCGGAGGCGAGGCGTGCGGCGCAGGTAAGGGCAGTGAAGCTATTAAATCAGCTTACAAGTAAAGTGCAGATAGTACATAAGAGTCTAAAAATAATTTTAAAAACACGAACAACACAAGGGTACAACTCGCACCAGCGCAGACTTACGTCTATTTTTCTCGCGCCTGGGGAAGTTAATGGCCTTATGTAGTGGTTTCGAGGCGTGTCAGGGGGTGTGTCTCGCTCAGCCCGGTCCGCCCTCCACTCAAACAGCCTCAGCTGCGGTGGACCGGGGTCGGAGGGGAGGCGTGCGGCGTGCGGCGCAGGTAAGGGCAGTGAAGCTATTAAATCAGCTTACAAGTAAAGTGCAGATAGTACATAAGAGTCTAAAAATAATTTTAAAAACACGAACAACACAAGGGTACAACTCGCACCAGCGCGGACTTACGTCTATTTCTCTCGCGCCTGTGGAAGTTAATGGCCTTATGTAGTGGTTTTGAGGCATGTCAGGGGGTGTGTCTCACTCAGCCCGGTCCGCCCTCCACTCAAACAGCCTCAGCTGCGGTGGACCGGGGTCGGAGGGGAGGCGTGCGGCGTGCGGCGCAGGTAAGGGCAGTGAAGCTATTAAATCAGCTTACAAGTAAAGTGCAGATAGTACATAAGAGTCTAAAAATAATTTTAAAAACACGAACAACACAAGGGTACAACTCGCACCAGCGCGGACTTACGTCTATTTCTCTCGCGCCTGGGGAAGTTAATGGCCTTATGTAGTGGTTTCGAGGCGTGTCAGGGGGTGTGTCTCGCTCAGCCCGGTCCGCCCTCCACTCAAACAGCCTCAGCTGCGGTGGACCGGGGTCGGAGGGGAGGCGTGCGGCGTGCGGCGCAGGTAAGGGCAGTGAAGCTATTAAATCAGCTTACAAGTAAAGTGCAGATAGTACATAAGAGTCTAAAAATAATTTTAAAAACACGAACAACACAAGGGTACAACTCGCACCAGCGCGGCCTTCTCTTGGCCCAGGCATGCATCTGTGAGGGTCCCAGGCTGCATCCACCCACCTGCGCTTAAGGGCTCTTTGTGGGCTCAGGTGTGTTGTTTTCTGTTGCCTTGTGGGGGATAAAGTCCTCCAACAGTTCATTCATCATCCCGTGTTGCGGGTACCCTTCTACTCTTAAGAACTATTTGCTAAGGAGCCCCGTCTCCTGGGCTCCGTGGTGTTGCCTTCTCTTTTGTTCACCTGCAAACATTTTGCCTTCAACCCTCCTGTTTTGTGAACACGTTTTTTTGGGCTTTTAGGACTGTGCATTTTACCACTGCTAGCAAGTGCTTGTGGTCTCTCTTTCAAAGATGGGAAAAATGACTTACACCCAATTGGAACATTTAATTCACTTTTATGTCACTTTTATGTCCCTAGTAAAGTGGTACTACATCTACCCGGGGCCTATAAAATAAATGCTACCAATATATCTGCAACAAAGAAACAATGTCCTGAGAGGTAAGGATATGTAGACAATTAAACATGCATGCACATAGCATTACTTGTAAGGAAAGAAGGAGAACACTCATTGGTATGTGAAAAGATAATTCATCATCTTTATGATATGACATTAATTTCATGGTCGGACTTATATACAGTTAGAGGCAGCACTGCATAGATTGAATGATTTCCTGAGAAGTTTAAGATGATTGGGGGAGGGATGTTGCCTCCATTTCCGTTCCGCTGATCTCAGTTTGTGTCTCTCTTCATTTAAGGCTTCGCTGAACCATGGATTTTTGTCTTTATCCCGAATTCTTTTAAGTTTTGGTGGAGCGGCTTACTCGAAGACTTTGGTCATTGCGGAGTTGTAGTGAGCTGTGAGGTTGTTGACGTCTGACACGCTATTGGGGGAGTGAGAGCCTTCTCACAGTCAGAGGCCAGGCTGTTCCAATCAATGTTTTTTGTGTCTCTTATCCAATGTTTTTGCTTGCTTTGTTGCGAGGTTTTCTTGTAGGCGGATGGAATTTGGAAGGTGATAATGTGATGGTCTGACCAGTCACAAGGCATAACCAAGAGTGAGTCAATTGAATTTTGTTTAGATATGATCCAATCAAGATTGGCACCCTTTAAGTGAGTCGGCATAGAGATACCTTGGGTCAGGGAATGGTCTGCTAGGAAGGTTTTGAGGGCATTAACCTGCTTGTCCAGGAGGTTATCCCAGTGAAGATTGAAATCACTCAGGTATATGTCTTTGGAGTGAGGGGAAATGTTTGAGGAAATAATTTCCATAAGCTGTTAAGTGAATTCAGCATTTGAACCTGGAGGATGGTAAAGAATGTGTAGTTTGTGAGAGTGGGTCCTTGACGAATTAACAGAAATCCCGTATTCACAAGAGACATGGGGTTCCGAATGAAATTTTGAGATGGTGATGTCTGACTGATGTATGCAGGCTAAGCCTCCGCCTGTCTTGTGCGTTCAGTCTAATCTAATGATGTTGTAGTCAGGGAGGACAAGAAGATCTAGGCAAGGGGAGGATGATTTATTGAGCCAAGTTTCTGTGAGGATGATTATATCAATTTTCCTGTTGAGGGCAAGGTCGGCGATGTCAGAGGCGTGTTTTGGGGCTGACCGGCAGTTCAGTAGAAGACAGGAGAGCGCGTTTGAGGAACTCTTTCCA
This sequence comes from Lissotriton vulgaris, assembly GCF_964263255.1. Taxonomy (NCBI): domain Eukaryota; kingdom Metazoa; phylum Chordata; class Amphibia; order Caudata; family Salamandridae; genus Lissotriton; species Lissotriton vulgaris. The sequence continues at coordinate 158,021 of NW_028255036.1, read as the reverse complement.
ATTGGCTCAGGGTTCTCAATGTATGCGGTTAATGATTGAAGGTTAGTCAGGTTTATTCCTCTAGGTCTTGGATGAGAAGTTCTGCTTGGGTCGCTAGGGACATGCGGCCACATGCATCATTGTTGGTATTTGTGATTCCTAAATTGCGAAAATTAAGGAATCGCAATTTAGAAATCGCAAATACCTATGCATTAAAAATTTGCATTTTTATTTGCAATTCCTTATTTTTCCTTATTTGCGATTCCCAATTTTGCGAATCGCAAATAAGGAATCCCTTTACATTGATTCCTATGGGCCTAGAGGCCCATAGGAATCAATTGGAAGGCATTCTCATTTTGTGATTCGCAATTAAGGAATCGCAAAATGAGAATGCAATTTCAAGTGTGCAGGGGGGGATCCAAAGGACCCCCCTGCACCTCTGAAATGTACCTGAAAGTGCTTTTTTCACACACACATGTCCAAAGGGCATGTGTGTGTTTAAAATGAAACTTTCAAAAATGCACTTTAGTGCATTTTTGAAAGTTTTCTAAAATTACCATGAAGGTGAAATTCATGGTAATTTACCACTTCTAATTTGCGAATTCGCAATTTTTTAAAAATCATGCATTGCATTTAAGAAATTGCAAAAATGCGATTTCTTAAATCCAATTGCAATTTGAGAAATCGCAAAGAAATTGCGATTTCTTAAATTGCGAAAATAGCAAAAAGCTTCATGCATCCCAAAAACGGGATTTGCATTCGCGAACGGCCGAATTTTGCGATTCGCACCGTTTGCAAATGCAAAAACCCTTGATGCATGTGGGCATTGTAGTTTAGCATATTCATCTTTATTTGTGGTGGGACCAGCCGTAGTTTCACATTGCTGTAGAAGTGATTAAATTTCACGGCCCATCATGTTGTTGGGGAGTCTGCATGTGCGCAAGACTCGATCCGATAGGGGTAGGGGGATCGTTTTTATCCCCTTCTCGCCTGTTGCTAGGGATTTTTCAAGATGTTTAAATGTAGGAAGGGAGTTTTCAGTGAGATGTAGGATGTTTCTGATTTCTAGTTTAACGTTTTGTAAATTTCGGACGGTGACGAAAGGCTGTGTATTCGGAGAATCTTGATAGGTCGGGGGGGAGCTGAAGTTGAGTGTTGATAGGGGGGCGTTGTTGTGGTTGTTCTTACTAGTTCTAGAAGAGGGAGTTGGTATGGAGTGTGAATTGGGCGGGGAGTTGTTGCCGCTTCTTTCATCAGATGTAGGTAGAGGCACGGGTCGTAGCTCTTCCGAAGGTGCTGATAGGGTGGAGGGGGAAGTTAGGTTCTGAGGTACCCTGGGTGGGTTGACGGACTGGCTTTTTAAAGCACAGAGCTGATGGGAATTGTTAATGCTACTTCCAACAGTTTTAGGTGGGCTAGTCGGTCGTTGATCCTCAGGATGAGCTGGAGGGGTGGAGGGAGAGGTTAGGCCCTAAGGAGCAAAAGGTGGGTGGATGGACTGGCTTTTTAAAACAACCAGCTGATGATGATTGCTAATGCTACTTTCAGCAGTTCTGGGTGGGGTAGGGGGCTTTTGAACATCAGGAGATGAAGGGGTGGTAAGGGTGGTTAGGTCCTGCGAGACACTGAATGTGGTGATGGTGTGTGTTTTAAGGATGAGGAAGTAATTATCGAATAGTTCTAGGTCCTTGTTAGCTGCTTGAATGAGCACAGTGCCATTTTTGTAGGGCGTTATGTTCAGTGTAGCTCTGAGGTTTTGCGAGGGTGTCGTAGTGGTCCTAGTTCCGTAGGGTATATTTTTATGTTCGTGGATGTTTAATAGCTTGGAAAAGGTCAGTCGCCATTTTGCTATTTTCCTTGTGAAAAATATGAGGTTATTGAGTATAGTGCCTTTTTTGAGATTAAAGGAAGGATCTAGGTACAAGGTATTGGGGTTTTTTCTGAGCAAATTGTGCTTGAAGGTCTTAGAGACATTTTTCGATAGCTTAGGGGGGTACTGAATAGAGTATGCGCTGTTGCCATCCTGTATCATGTCAGGTCCCGCCATGGTGTTAAATTTCCTTTGTATCATGGGGAAGAGATCGTAAGACAAACAGAACGTTTAAGCACCAGTTTCCAGAGGGTTGTTAGTGGGTGATAATTCTCTCTCTGAGGGAAGTTGTTGCGGGACGTCTGAAGTTTTGGTGGACGCTATGGTGAGTGGAGATCTAACTTAGTGGGTGCCAAGCATCTGTCATAAGGCTTGGGGTTATAATACTGATATGATAGAAGTAGAAGGAGTACAGAGATAGATTGTACAGAGAGGGCTGCAGTTTTGTTAGGGCTCTACTGGTAAAGAACACTCACACATCATCACACTGCATTGAGACTACAGCACTAGAGAATGGTATACAAACAATGCAAAGAATATTACAGGCCTATAATCGAAACCGTGAGATCATCTAATGAGCAGTTTAAGTCAGAAACTTAGATGTCTATTTTAAATGAAGGGATGGATGAATTAATTGAGTGTTAGATGGATTTTTTATCTTTTAAAAAATTGATAAAAAGGGTGTTGGTGCTTGGCTCCAAGGGATCCAGAAGGGAATAAATGGCCAGATGTACTAAGCATTTAAACTATTGCAAATGCTCCGATGTGGCTTTTGCAACCATTAAAATGCTTTTTCTTCTTTACGAATCCCATTTTAGAAGACGGAAATGTTTTGCCAACTCCTAAAATTGGATTGTGGATGAATAACTCTTTAGTATCTGGAAGGGACATGTTGGATACCAAATCAATAGTTAGTTTCCCAATGTTTTCTGACCAAAATCCAGTCGCAAAACATTGATATTTTAGAGACACCTTAAAGGAGGTGGTAATGTTTGTGAATGTGCAAACATTTTTTAACTAGTACCCAAAGGTCTCATAAACAATCAAAAAAGTAGAATATTGTATGCCAGTCATGTTTCCTTTAACGAAAATGGGTTGTCTTAAAAAAAAGTTATCACAGATGTAGTGATCTGTTGACCCCAGCAGTCCACCATCCCTCTGGTGGTGAAAGTGAGTTTTCTTATATGTATAATTATACTAACACAATGTTTCGAGATGTAATGTCACTTTTCGAAGTATAGAATAATGTTCCTTTTCTTAAGGACCCTGCAGCACACTGTCCACTAAGAATGATTGTTCCCAAGGCCTCTCCTATTGGCAAAATGGTGTTATTCTTATGAGAACTTGTCATTGTATACTAAGTTATGATATTTGTATTAACTATTGGGGTTCTTGATGAGTACCAGGAATGGGAACAGCATGATGTGAAAAATTGGAATAATGATGAATAATGTGCTTTCAGAAACGGTATCATTCTTAATTTAACCTAATTGGTCCAATGTATGTGATATTAAGGTTATTGTATTCGTGTATGGATTTCATTGTGTTGTGCATTATGAAAAAAGTCTCCTCTTGAGGGTTTTGGGTTCAGTCTCCCCCGATATTTAGGAGGTGACACTATGTCAGTCTGATCTCTGATTTTTAACTTTGACTTACTTCTTAGAGGTGAACTGTATTTGGTTCTGCTTGTACATTTCCTGCATCATATTCTGAGTTTCACGATATTACTTTATTGAAATTACTAATTGACAGTCTTCTAACCATTTAATTTTCAGTTTCTATAAGTATTTCAAACTTTAATAAAAGTGTGTGGTTTCATTTAAAATGTCTGTCTCCTTTCCAGTGTGAAGCCTATTGTGCTTTACTATATACATTGTAATTTGCAATAAAAAATGATTAAAAGGTCCAGTTGAGGAGAAAGAAAATCCTAAGGGATTTAACAATGCTCCCGGTCTGTTAGAAGCACTTTACATTGACATGTTATTAGTACAAGCACTATTAATGGCCTCCAATCGTAGTGACACAATTTGCAACCAACCTCATAAATGTTTATGAGGAACGGTGGATTCTGACCTATTATTACACAGAATTGTAAGAATCAACCTATTAGCCCAAAGATCGGTTCTTAAAAATCTGTACAGGTGGCAAAACTATTGTTCGCAAATTGCAAACCGTATTTTACCACCAGTACATAATACATCTGGCTCAAAATGAGCAAGAAAGTAAAATGAAAATGAAAAGGAGGTACTTTCCTACCACAATGTTAATGCCAGCAAACAAAATTATTCAAGATGTGTTGTTTTTGAAAGACAAAGGTATGAAGGAAAATACAGCTACTTTTCTAGGGTAGCTGGTTTCAGGAGAGCTATTGAAAAAACAGCAAAGTGTCCATTTTCAGGAAAGGTTCTGCAACAAAGGGCAGTTGTGAACCAGCTATTTATTTAGTGCATAGTCCTTAGTTTATACTCATGTACCTAAGCATTTTCAAGTTTATTCTGTGTTGCGTCAGAGGCTGGAGTGAGCTCATAGTTTGTGATGTATATGGTTTTACTATCTGGGTAGTGTCCTATGGACTGGTCAACTGATTCAATCAATCAGGAGTTTGTTAAAGCACAACTACTCCCCCGTAAGGGTCTCAAGGCGCTAGGGGTGGGGGGGTGCAGGTTCCATTCCATGGAACCTGGCCTGGCCAACTGATTGACCTTTCTGACTCTCCATGAGACCCCTAACCTAGTGGCAGAATGTAAAATCATGGAATCCATGTGGAGTGGTATCTGAGAATTCCGACCACCTAAACATAATTACTTAATTAAAGTGTGCAATCCTCCAAATCCCTTCTTTATATTACAGTATAGTTCTGATTTGCTGCCAGTGCCTAGGGCTCTCAGTTTTAATGACTGTGGTTCAGACCTGCTGCCTGGGCCTGGTGCCCAGGGGTAGAGATGCCTAATAGGGACTGTTGAAAAGTCGTTAAGTAGTAGGGACTAACCACTAGTAATAAGGCCACATACATGATAAAAGGTTCAGTAAAGGTCTCAATAAATGATTCCATTCCTCAATCCTTGTTAGCTGGCAATAAGTAGGCAAGAGTAACTTAGAAGACAGGTGTGTAAGGCATTTAACATCAAAAATACATTAAATAAGTAAGACACAGCACACAATAAAAACCACACTCCAATTTATAAATATAGCTTATATTTCTATGAACAAATAGATACCAAAACAACAAAAATATAATATAGGGAAACAGAGAAGTGAAGTTTCAAAGATTAAAAGAAACCTAACACTTTGAAGCAAATAGCACTCAAAGGGTTACCCTTCGGTGCTCATGACTGAATGGTTCTGTCATGAGCACCGGTGCTCCTGTACTCATGACGGAACCATTCCATCATGAGGACAGGGGCACAAAATCTCTCTGCTGTAACAGCAGAGGGGTTTCCATTTTTGGGGGGCTGGCCTCGGGAGGTGGAGAAGAGCTTTCCCAACCTCCAGAGGGCCTTCCCTGCTTTTCAATGTAATGACGATAGTGCGCATGGCGCGCTGTCATTATTACATTGAAAACGAAACTGAAACTTATTTTCAGTTTCAGTGTCAGTCAGTCATATATCTTTTATTCGGTTTCCGTAATTTTTTAGGAACCATAAAAAGTACAATAAAACAAACAATATATAAAAATTGGACGGCGGAAAGGGTTGTACCAAAATACAGAGTTTTCCTAAATAAGAGATACATTATAAGGTTAAAATCATACGGGGTTATTATGCAGACTGTTGGTAAAGTACGAGTGCATTAAAAGACAATTTAGTCATATTTACACCAATATTTTATACATGCTTTAAGAAAACCAGCTACGCATTTGGCAATAAATTCAGAGTCTAGGTATTGTAGAGCAAGAAAAGCGGGACAACAGGACCTCAAACCCATAGATGACAATAGAGGGATAATCCAACGCTTTCGGGGTAGTTCATAAAATCTGCAAAATAGCGTAACATAGATTGTATATTGATCCGAAATATCATCACATGGGCACTTAGTAATAGATTTTGACCAATCTTGCTTTTTCGGAAAGGAAACAATACGAAAGAAAATATTAAAACGAAACCGGGTCAACAGATATTTTTCATATGCATTTAGGTGATATTTCAAGTAGGGTTGAATGCCTAAGGCAGATTGAACACTTAGGATCTGGATATTGGAAATCTTGGTAATTTCTTTGGATATGCGGAGCTCCCTCATATGTGATAAGCATAACATTTTTAGGTTTTTCCTTGAAATGCTTGACAGGGTTGAGGGCTCAAAGAAATACATGGTCATGTTTATATCCTTAAAAAAGTTACTCACATAGGCCAGCCAGGGGATTTTTGTCCAGTTGGCCAGGCCCAGGCAGTCCATAATGAGTGAGCGGGTCAAATTACACTGCTCCGTGGTCCAAACTCGGTGCCATAAGAGAATGGGCTGGATTTTGATATTATCCGTGATGTAATCCATAACCAGCTCGATATGGCTACCGTAGATTGGAGCGCCTTTTGGGGTTGCCAGCATGTACCTAATAAAACCATTCTCTACCACCTGAAGAGCTTCTGCAGCAGTTTCAGTGTTTCAGTGCTCATGGGGCTATCTCAGCCCCCCGGGCACCAACACACTTGGGAGAGGAATTGTTGGAAAGGGGAGAATCTCTCCTTTCCAATGGTATCCTTCCCTAGTGGAACCCTGCTTGGGGATCACCCCAGGAGGGCGATCTCCAAGCATGAATCCACCCACTAGCACCAGGGAGGGGGGAGTGGTCCCTTGGGCAAGGTCCTTTGCTCCCCCCATTGTGTGTCTTTCTGCCCCGGAGGGGGGGGGGGGGTGGGGGGGGGTGGGGAGAAAGCCCACTAGCAACAGGGATTTTTTTCCCCAAAACGTACCTAGAGCGGGGGCTACCCAAAACGGGCATGCCAATGTCCCCACCCCCTCACCAAAATTGCAGCCTTTCTGCCCCACTGATGGGGCAGATGGGGGCAGTAGCCCACTAGACACCAGGGATTTATTTTGGGCAAATGAAATTACGGTGGGGCAAAAAAGATTACAGTCTTTCTGCCCCCCCTGGGGCAAGGGCCTGTGACTGGGAAGAATATGTGACGTTACAATGCGATCAAAATGATCGAGGTACGTTAGATCGTAGTTTTTACAATGCAAGTCGGCACAACGGCTTGTGCCCGGAGGGCGCTGGACTTTGGAATAGTATGATTTACTAGTCCAACACCAGTCTACGTACAGTAGGGAAGGTGTTGGAATAGTAAATCATACTATTCCTTAGGTTAGAGCACCATCCAGCTCAAGTCGTTGTAAGGACTTGAGTTATAATACCCGCGATGTAAAGGCATTGTGATGCAATGCCCATGTGGTAAGGGATGTTTCCCGACTGGGAAGAGCCCAAAACATAGGGAATAAGGGTATAGAACCGAGAAATCCAAATGCTACATTTTAAAAAAAGTAAGTTTTTAGCCAATTCTGCATTGAACACCACACCAGTGAGATATCATTTTACTCGGAAAACAAAGGAGAACGCTGTGGGGTAGGACATGTGTGCCGCCACGGTGAATCAACACAAAAATATGTGGAAAATGTGTTTGTTCAGCTAAATTTAAGATTTGCAGGGGATTCTGGGCAGGGAAACATTGGGGGATCCACGCAAGCCATACCTCATTGAACTCCCCAGGGTGTCCAGTTTCCCCCCAAAACCAGTTAGTTTTGTTATAGGTCATTTTGAAGTCTCCACAGTACGATATGGGCCATTTCCTGTTGCAGCCACTATGCCTACCCACACAAGTGAGGTACCATTTTTATCGGGAGACCTGGGGGGAGGCTGGGAGGTAGGGAAGTTGTGTCAGTCCAGTGATCCTACAACTTTCCCACACAGAAATGTGAGAAAAAATAGATTTTTTTTCAACAAGATTTGAGGTTTGCAGGGGATTCTGGGTAGGGAAATGTTGGGGAACCGACGCAAGCCATACCTTAATAAACTCCTCCGGATGTCTAGTTTTCAGAAATGTGTGGGTTTGATAGGTTTCCCTAGGTGGCCGACAAGCCCGGGGCCAAAAACTCATGAAACACCCCTTACAAAACCAGGTTTTTTTGAGCTAGGTAATTTTGATATCGCCTCAATAGGTTTGGAGTCCTGCCCTGTTGCGGGTACCTGACCCAACCACGCGAGTGAGGTACCATTTTTCTCAGAAGTCTTTGGAGAATGCGGGCTGGGTGGAATTTTATGGATCCACACAGATTCCAGAACTTTCCACCACAGAAATGTGAGGAAAATGTGTTGTTTTTTTACAAATTTTGAGATTTGCAAGTGATTCTGGATAACAGAACCTGGTGAGAGCCAGACAGGTCACCCCATCCTGTATTCCCCTGGGTATCTAGTTTTCAAAAATGTATAGGTCTTCTAGGTTTCCCTAGGTGCCGCCAGAGCTAGGGTTCAAAATCTACAGCAAGGCACTTTGCAAAAAAGGGTCAGTTTTCATTGTGAACATGTATTGTGTCCATGGTGCGTTTTGGGCCATTTCCTGTCGCGGGCACTATGTCTACCCACACAAGTGAGGTACCATTTTTCTCTGAGGACAATGGGGAACGCAGGGTGTGTGGAATTTTGTGGATCCACGCAGATTCCAGAACTTTCCACCACATAAATATGAGGAAAATTTGTTTTTTGGACACATTTTTAGGTTTGCAAAGGATTCTGGGTAACAGAACCTGGTGACAGCCAGTCAAGTCACCCCATTCTTCATTCCCCTGGTTGTCTAGTTTTCATAAATGTATAGTTTTGCTAGGGTTCCCTAGGTTCCGGCAGAGCTAGCGTTCAAAATCTGCAGCTAGACACTTTGTGAGAAAAAGGGTCCCTTTCCACTTTGAAAATGTGTTGTGTCCACGTTCTGTTTTGGGCCGTTTCCTGTTACGGGCACTATGCCTACCCACACAAGTGAGGTACCATTTTTCTCTGAAGAAATTGGGAAACGCTGAGTGGGTGGAATTTTGTGGATCTACGCAGATTCCAGAACTTCCCACCACAGAAATGTGAGGAAAATGTGTTTTTTTGGACACATTTTTGGGTTTGCAAGGGATTATGGGTAACATAACCTGGTGAGAGCCAATCATGTCACCCCATCCTGGATTTCCCTGGGTGTCTAGTTTTATAAAATGTGTAGGTTTGCCAGGTTTTCCCAGATGCAGAGGTAGGGTTCAAAATCTACAGCTAGGCACTTTAAAAACAAATGTGCCATTTCCTGTCATGGGCACTAGCCCTACCCACACAAGTGAGGTACCATTTTTATTGGGAGACTTAGGGAACACAGAATTGTAGAGCAACTGTTATTACCTATTGACTTTCAATGCATTTATGCCTTCCAAATGAAAGACAATGTGTAAAAAATAGGACATTTTGAAAAATGTCCTATAATTCTCATGCTAGTATTGGTGCTCACAATTTCCTAAATGTGTAAATATCTATTTTGTTCAATTTCAGATATACATAGGTGTCTTCCATACCTATTTTTCCATGTATATATTTTCCCAAATTAATTGCTATATACCCAGTACATAATAAATAACCATTGCAAGGCGCTGCTCAGTTATTGGCTCTGGGTTCGTCGGGTTCTTGGTGAATCTACAAGTCCTATATATCCTCAAAACCAGAAAAGTCCCGCAGATGTAACAGTATATTGCTTTCAAATAGCTTTCATAATTAGAAGAAGTTACAGGTGAAAACATTGACACAAATGCCTGCTTTTTTCAACTAATTTTCATATATTCAACGGTCTATAAAGAAACGTTGAAGGATCTACACAAATGAACCCATGCTTAATTCAGAATTCTGTCTATTTTTCGGAAATGTATAGCTTTTTAGGATCCATTATTGCTTTCATATCAGTTTCTTTTTTTTTAAATTTATTTTATTGAGGGTTATGATGCAATACAAGGATTAAACAGTTAAATAGACACAGACAGAGCATTAAAATTTGATACAAAAATACAATAGCAGGGACATGATTTTCAAGATATACATAGACAGATGTACAATTCATGATGTGGGAATAAAATTCATTTACATTCAAATTAATATACCGATAAAATACTGCTTCCAGATCAAATTCTAGCCTCCCTCCATTTTAAAACGGGAGCCCAAAAGCGTTTTCCCATCTCTCGCTTTTTAACTCCTTTGAGTTCATATAAGCATGACTCAATATTATGAATGCCTAGGAGTCTCGATAGCCACATCTGAAAGGAGGGCGCGATAACATCTTTCCAACCAGCTGAAATCAGGATTCGAAGTACAGCTACTGACATAAAAACCAGGGCTTCCTCATCCTCTTCCAAAGCCTATTTTGAGTCTGTACCCATTAATACCAACGTAGGGGATAGATCGTTCTTGTGACCTAGCAGCCCCTCCCAGAATTTCATGATCTCATCCATAAGCGGGCCCAGCCTATCACAAGTAACAAACATGTGTACTAGGTCTGCTTGACATGAATTACACCTAAGGCAACAATCATCAGACCTGACACCCCATGCAAATAATTTGGCCGGAGTATGGTACAGATTAAAAATTGTTTTATAATGCTGGGCCCGTAGGTTAGAAGCCCGAAAAAACTTTTTATTTAAACCAAGAGCAAGATCTAGATCAACATCGGGGTTTCCCAGTTTAGTAGCCCAAGCACTTTCCATTTTTCCGATATCATCCTGAATCCTCATGACCAGAAGGTCATAAATCACTTTAATCTTTCTGCACCCTCTAACCAGGGCCTCAACAACAGAAATATCTACCTTGGGCTTCAGTTTAGGTCTTAGGGCCCTTAGAGTGCGTGCAATGTGTCCATAAACAAACCACTGGTTAGCAGGAATGCCAAACAGCTTTTGCAGGTCCTCAAACCCTATAATCTTACCCCCCTTCATAACATCTCCAATAGTCTTAACCCCCATTCTATTCCAAGCCTGGAGATTCCTATCTGCCCTCAATTGCGGAAGCAGACATGAGTTTTCCAAATGTATAAGAGTTTACTTTCGGGGCATTAAAGTATTTCAGGATAGCTTTCCAGACGAACCAGGCCTGTATAAAGTCTTAAAGTGTGCCTTCTTATAAAACATACTTTCCACTTCACACAGCAATAGGCCAGTAGCTTTCCCCTAAAACAACATCTCATAAATTGGGGGAGGCCCCTGGATCCCTGAGTTTGAATTTTCCCCAGCGGGTCTGACATCAAATTGAAACAAGATAGACATTTGAATCAGGAGGCAAGACCAGTGATACAATCTAAGATTTGGGAGTGCCATACCACCCCTTTCCTTCAGCAGTGACATAAGGCTGGTAGAGCGTCTAATCTTGCCGTACTGCCATATAAACCTTATAAAAACGGACTCCAGCTGTTTCATTATTTTATCCTCAATAAAAAGGGGTATAGCCCTAAAGAGATACAGTACTCTAGGGAACATTAACATTTTTAGAGCATTGACCCTGCCTACCAAAGAAAGATGCAGTACATCTATTCTTTTCAATTCGGTCTCTATAGACTTGATTAAAGGAAGGTGGTTCTCTTCGACTATTCTACCAACTGATGCATTAATTTTTACCCCTAAATAGACAGCTGAGTCCACAATTCTAGAATCGGATTTCACAATATTTTTTGAGCAGATTATCTGTGTTTTAGATTCATTTAGGAGGTAACCAGATCCCTCACCAAAAACCTTCGCCATCTGTACCAGAACCGGTAGTGCCTGCTGGGGGTTCGTTGTGAGTACAGCCAGATCATCAGCATACGCTAGTAACTTATTAACATGGCCGTTAAAAATCACAGGAGGGATACTAGGACTCTCTAATATTCTCTGGATAAGGGGATCGATATACAGAGAGAAGAGGATAGGGGAACAGGGGCAACCCAGGCGCATCCCTCTCTTTATAGTAAATTTATCCGACTTTTCCCCCATAACCGTAACTCTAGCAGCCGGATCCACATACATGGCTTTGAGCGCTCTGATGACTTTCTCCCGAAACCCCTTCCTGCCAATATACCCCAAAGAAAGCTCCAATCAAAGCGATCGAACGCTTTCTCTGCCTCAAGCAGGATCATGGCTATCTCCCCCCCCCGTGGCATCATGGGCATCAAATAAAGTTATAGCTCTACATGTATGATCTGTTGTGCCCCGTCCGGGAACAAACCCATGCTGCCACGGGGAGACGAGACCGCCAATGATCCTGCCCAATCGCTTAGCCCGGATCGTTGAATAGAGCTTTGTATCGGTGTTAATCAACTATATTGGCCGGTAGGATCCTGGTTTCTCTGCTGGTTTCCCCTTCTTGTGGAAGATTATAATGTTGGTTTCCTTCCACAAATCAGGGACTACCCCTGAGTATACAATCCCATTGAAAAGGTCGACCAACAGTGGGACAATCTCATGTTCTATTGCTTTGTACACCTCCAGGGGGATCCCGTCTGGGCCAGCTGATTTCCGGGCGCTAGCTCCCGCATTGAAGCCAGGACCTCGGCGTATGAAATATCTTTATCAAGGTCCGCTCTGATTACATCATTCAAACAAGGACCATTATCTGGATACTCCTCCCCGGGTTGCTCTCAGTATCCCCCACATCATACAGTTTTTTATAAAAAAATTCAAACACCCTCAGTACATCCTTAATTTCCGTATAAGCATTTCCATCTTCCTCAATGCAAGTGATATGATTTTTAGATTTTTCCTGCCTTAGCCGCAGGGCAAGGGCTCTACCGGCTTGCTCTCCTGTTTCATATCTTTTTGCCCTTGAAGATTGAAAATCCCTTATTGCCCTTTGTGTTACCTCCTTCTGCAATGCCGCTTTAACTGCCACCAATACATTATGGCTTTCCTTACCATCTCCACCAGAGGCAATATCTCTGATATGCTGTTCCTCCGCGGTAGATAGCATGCCCATAAGTTTCTCTACCTCCGCCATATCCTCTCTTCTAAGCCTGGCAGAACAGCTAATCGTCTCTCCCCTTAAAGCGGCTTTAAAAGCCTCCCAGACCCCATTCCGTGATGTACTATTTGCTGCAAAAAATTCTCCCATCCATTTATTCAAGTAATCTACAAACATGTCGTCTGCCAACAATCTCCTTTCAAATGTCCAATGTGACTTTGACCTCTCCACTCTTCCCAGATCATATATTAGCAACAGCGGGTTATGGTCTGAGATTGCTCTTGGGAGTTTAATAATCTCTACCTTCTCTATTTCTGAAGAGGAGATAATACCAGTTTCTACCATTCACTGGAAAGAGATTGAAAGCACAAAAAATAGCAATAATAGGCTATGTCTCAGAAAAATGCCAAAACGGTGTTAGAAATGTTGGTTTTCTGACAAAAGACTGCTTGTTCCTGAAAGCTGGGAAGATGGTTATTTCAGCACCACAACCCCTTTTTTGATACCATTTGCAGGGGAAAATTCCAGACGCTTTCATCTGTATCCCTTTTTTCCCATTTTTGTAAAGAAAAATAACATTTAGCTGTATTTTAGCTAATTTCTGGGTCCCCTCAAGGGTAATCCACAAACCCTGGGTACTTTTAGAATCCCCATGATGTTGGAAAAAAGGACAGAAATTTGGTGTGGATACCTTATGTAGTTAAAAGTTACAGGGGCCTAAGTGTGAACTACCCCAAATAGCCAAAAAAAAAGGCTTAGCACAAGGGGGGGCTATCAGCAAAGGGGTTAAAAAAGAGAGCACTGGACTGTGGCAAAATCAAGAGTTCTTTACACTTACTTCCAGAAGTGTTTCTTGATGCACAAAAATGGTCCACTGCACCAGTCAAAAGTTCAGATGCTCTGGTTTGCCTCTAGGGGCTTGGGACTACAACTCCCACAATATACCTGTTCAGCTTATGGAGCTTTTTATAAAAGTTACTTCAAACTTCTCCAAACTTCTGTAACTTCTTCCAGAAGGTATCCTTTGGGTTCAAAGTGTCCACAACACCAACCCAGGGGCCTAGAATCTCGGAAATGGCCCTTGGGATGTTGGGACTACAATTCCCACAATGCGTCTGGTCAAATCCTCAGACATCCACTGGACGCACTCCAGGATGGGGACTCTTGGTAGAAATGATACAGGTGCGCTCGGTTAACCTGTTACTTGCAGGGAGTCCACTCCTTAAATCTTTCTGAAAAAAGGCAAAGTCCTTAGGCCTGTAATACCAGATTGTGCAGCAGGTGCATTCCTTCAGAGTACAACCCCTTGGGTGCAGATCCAGATTCCAGCCGATCAGTCCTTCTTCTCCATGTGGGTTCAGGCAAAAGATCTGAGGAGCTGTGCAGCTCTCTCATATTTATTCATTGTTTCTGCGTGTCAAGCAGAGGGAAGACCCCTGACCAATGGGATGCAGGGTGCCAACCAAGTGTGGCATACTCTTGTCCCAGAAAGCACTGTCCTCACAAAATTCAACAATGAGAAAGTCTCCCCTTTGTGGTAAGATGTGGCTAAGCCAACCCACTGGTGTGGCTATGTTTCACTAACACACCCCTTCCAACCCCCTGAATAAATTAATTACAGCCGCTCCTGTCTGGCTGGGGGTGTAGGATGATGGGGTCAGTCTGTGCAGTCTGAAACTGTCATTCTCCCTTTGAAGAATAGTTTCACTCCCCCGCCGTCTTCCTACCTTTTGGCTTTGGCTGCTAAAGTTCTCCACCCACAGGAAATCTATGGCTACTCTGACAGGACACGTCACACCTCATCAAGTAGCTCTGGCTCAGCCTGGAAAAGGCAGGCCAATCAGGAGAGGGCAGTTGGAAAGCTGGATTTTGGCTCACAGAAAAGACAGTTTAATAACATTTTCTGTGATAGTTATAGATCTAACAGTGGCAGTTTGTTGGATTTATCATAACTGTTATGTTGAGTCGATGAATGATATTTTGAACTCTTTACTAGCAATATTTATACCTAAATAAAATATTCCAATGTTAGCCTATGACGCTAATTATCTACAATGAGGGGATAAAATTGGCAGTTTTCACTTCACTAGGCCTTTAGAAACATATTTTATGATGTTCCTGGTTATATTTAGAAGGCACCCTACCTCTGGGGCACCTAAGGGTAGACCTTCGGGGTGACATTTATGTAAAAATGAAATAGATTACTACTTTGGAAATACCTTTAATTCAAAAGTCGAATTTGCATATAATTACAATTTAAAGGCATCCTGCAAGGCAGGGCTGGCTTTACAAATGACAGCAGGCAACACAACAGTGCACACTCTAGTGTCTCTAATTCTCCCAGCCCCATTATATACTAGTGACTTATAGGTAGTATGAATCCCCCTTGCCTTATTATATACTAGGGGTTTACCTGGGTCAGTCATTGCCAATTATAATTATACCTAACCATCTACTTTTAATCAAATCACAGACCCTAGGTCTGGTTAGCAGACCCCAGAGCACAATCAGAGTAAGAAAACCGTCACCTAGTAGTCAAAATAGGGGCAAAATGTGCGGGTACATTGCAAACACTTCCTGCCCCCCCCCCCCCCCCCCAGCTAACAGCCAAGGAGACTCATCCCAACCCTGGGAGAGTTTTTCTGACCTGTCTGGCGAAGAAGAAAACGCAGAAATCAGGCTGTACAATTGCAGGGTCTACTCAACCTTACAGCCTACTGTCAAGGTTGCCTCCTCTGGGAAGCTGACCCATCTCCATTGTAACAGGACTCATTTTAAACTGAACCTTCATCTCAGCTCTTTCATTTTCTTCCTCCCTTTCCAGTTTGGGTAGTGAGGTGCCCACCTCCTCTATCCCTAGCTTTTCTAGGAGGACACCTAGATAACCCACATAGGTAATCCAACACTTGAGCAGCCCCACCATGACCAACAGTGTCAAGGAGCCTAACTTATTTTTGCCCATTGGGTTTGCCTCCCATGCCAAGTGCAGTGCTGCCACAGGCCAGCACCCAGTGGAGGCTACTGACAGCTGTCAGAATCCAGAGCCACACCCTCAACTCTCCACTGGCAGATGACTGAGCTGCTTTAGGGGCAACTGGGGGTTCCTGGGACCTCTCTTGCTGTTTAGAGTGGGGGTTACCACATCCTAAAGCAGACACCCTCCTTCTACTCTCCCTTCTGACAGCTGCCTGACAACTCACCAGTGCCAACTTTGGGTTTCCTCCTTACTGGGACTGAAGACCCTTAGCTCACTTGAACCCTCAATAAGGGTAGTCTACCTTTCCTCTTCTATTTCTCTTTCTCTCTGGACTCCAGTTTCCTAACTGACTCCCCAGGAACTTTGGGCTGGGGGCACCTTTGGTGACTGCCTCACTTTGGATCAGACAGACCTCTGGGAGATCGTTGCACAGGAGACAATCTAAGTAGAGGTCTGCACTGACTACCACCTAATACCAGCTATGGTTACTGTCCCATTCTAGATGCACTATAGCTGCAGGTTTGGTTGCGACCGCACCCATGGCTGCCCATACTCTTCTTGTCTCTCCTGGTACATACATGTTTGGGGACACCAACCTGTCACTCACTATAATAGGACTGATACATGTGTCTTAAAGGACAATAGTAAGGATTCCTTTCGCCTGACTGGAGTGGAAGCGCTTACTTCCACCCTCAGGGATCAACAGCTTACCATCTGGACCGGTCACCCATCAAAATGCAAGGAGGAACTCCTTATCTGAGGAGTCCTCCGCTATGGCTACAATGGACCGCCCAGTGCTAAGCACCTTCCTGAAACAGGTGGGGTCATCCCTAAAGTGGCATGACTGCTGGCAGTCAATACACATCCTGTTTTCAAAGTATTTATCCAGACCTAGGGCCCCTACATCTGCTTATCAGAGTTGGGTTGTGATTTCCTCTCCTTCTGTTTAGGCTGCTGGGGTCCTGAGGGAGTCTCTATGGCGGGCTTACCACCTCCCTCCTTAGGTTTCTGTGGGCCTAACTCCCCCTTCTTGGAGTCTCCCCCTGGTGCTGATTGTAAACCTGGGTTATCATCAGTCATCAGCTGTCTCTCCTAGTTCCCTGGGACTAGACTACTTTGAGTCCACTAGGTACTGGCGTAACTTGTACACAATGAATCAAGATGTGTTCCTTAAGAATTAAGTTATAAGAACTCACTTTGTTACCTTCCACCCAACCCTCTAGTGCCTTAACTGAGATGTCCACAAAGTCCAACCCATGACTGTGTGTGTACCTTCTGAGTGTTCCTGAACTTGACCCTGTACTGTTCTGGGGTCAGACCAAATTTCTGAACAAAACATTTCATCATGTGTGGGTAAGATACTGCCTCATCCCCTGTACAGTCCGCAGCCTATCCCTCCCAGCTACTGGAATCAATTCCGACAGGAGTGAACCCCAATACTTAGAGTGGACCTTTCTCATCTCAAGGGCTCTTTCAAATTCAGTCAGCCATTTGTCTATGCCGTCCCCTTCTACATACATTGGAACTATTTCCTTAGGAAGTCTGGGAGCAAACCCACCTCCCCAGGACATCATAACATCTTCTTCTTCGTTGCTGCCACCATTTCTTCTTGCTTTCTTTTCCTCCCACTGCTCCTCAGCTAGGGTCAGTTTCCTCTGCTACAAAGCTATTCAAGCTAGTTGTACCTCAAGCTGCCTCTCTGCAAGGGACAGATGGGGTTCCTGTATTGGAGAATCTCCACTCTTCCCACCAGTTGTAATGACAAATCTAGCACTGGAAGCAATAGAACTATCATCATCATCATCCTCCTCTTGGATGATGTTGGAGGGGTCATCATCCCCTTCCTCTTCATTCTCTGGAGCTGATCTTGCCCAGGCCTTATGGGACATAATCAACTCATTGTTCCTAATCTTGTTTGTAGCAGGTAGTCCCCTAGCCCCACACTGAACCCTAAGCTCAGCCACTGTGAGTTTAGTCAGGTTAGACAGATCTAGCTCTATGGTATCCCCAGTGTTGGTTCACAAAAACCTTAAAAAGCAGAAATAGAATAAATTCACTAAAATCAAAAAAGTGGATAAAAAATCAGTTTAGTCCAAATTTCTAAAATTCAACAATCAAAAGTGTTGTTCTAAGTCAATAAGTGAATATTAAAAGATCTTAACTTAACTTACCTTATGGTGCAATTTAAACACACTTATGTATCCTCATCGCTGAACACCAAATGTTGGAAAGTGATTTATTAGTAGTGAGAAGTAGGGACTTAACACTAGTAATAAGGCCACAAACATAATAGCAGGTTAAATCAAGGTCAATAAATTATTCCCTTGCTCAACCCTTGGTAGTTGGCAACGAGCATAAAAATAGCTTATATTTTTATGAAGAAATAGATGACAACAATCCAATGTAGGGATCCAGATCTATTAATTTTGAAAATGAAAAGTAAAACGTGCGCTTAGGAGCAAATAGCGCTCATTGGGTTAAGAAAATTCATGCTGGACACGGAAAAAGTCAGACGTCCTTCACACTTACTTCCAGTAGTATTTGTTGATGTAGAAATGTGGTCCAAAGCACCGGTAAAGGGTTCAGATGCTCTGGTTTGCCTCTTAGAGTCTGGCACTACAACTCCAACAATGAACCTGGTCAGCTAATGGAGCTTTTTACAAAACTTGCTCCAACCTTCCGTAATATCTCTCAGAAGGTCTCCTTGGGGGTTCTGAGTGTCAAACACAGATAATCGAGGGGTCTAGAATATTTGAGACGGTCGTTGGGATGCTGGGACAATAATTCCCTCAATGCACCTGTCCAAATCCTTAAAGTCCACTGGATGCACTGAAGGATGGGTTATTTTGGTTGAGATGGCGCAGGTGGGCTCTGTTAAACCCTTAAGCTAGCTTGCAGGGGGTCCACTCCTCAATTCTTTTCAAAGGATGGCAAAGTCCTTAGGGCTGTAGTACCAGATTGTGCAGTCGTTCAGAGTGCAACCACTTGGGTGCGATCCGGATACCACAGGGTAGTCCTTGGTCTACTTGTAGTTTAAGGCAGGAAATCTGAGGCACTGTGCAGCTTTCCCATATTTATTCATGGTTCCTCATTGTCAAGCAGAGGTACACCCCTGATCAATGGGATGCAGAGTGCCACCCAGGTGTATGATAATTTCCTCCAAAGTGTGGCATATTCTTGTCACAGAAAGCACTATTCTCTCAAAATCCGCCATGGAGAAAGTCTCTTGTTTGGAGTTGGATCTGGCTAATCCAACCCACTGGTGTGGCTAAACTTCACTACCACACCTCTCCCAACCCCCTGGCTAATCTACTTACTGAGGATCCTGTGTGGCTGCGGGTGCAGGATGTGGGGGTCAACTTGTGCAGGTACCAAACTGTCATTCTCCCTTTGAAGATCATTCTGACTCCCCACCCTCTTTCTGCCTTTTGGATTCTGTAGCTAAAATTCTACACCCACAGGAAATCCAGGGGCAGATTTACAAGCCCCTTGCGACATTTTTACGCCGCCGTTGCGTCACTTTTGTGACGCAGCGGCGGCGTAAACAATGCTCCATGTGCAACACATTTACAACGTGACGCATCTAGGGAGATGCACCACGTTGTAAAGCCCTGCAGCACATTATACCTGCGTCAGGTATAATGTATGCAGGGAGGGCATTCCAACGCAAGAAAGCTTCATAAAAGTGACACCGTGAAATTTAAAAGATTTCACTGAGTCCCTTCTACAACGCCACTGCATCAAAAACTTACATGTAAAGAGTGACGCTGGCATTCCTGAGCATTGCTGGAGGTGCGTTGTACTTGCGACACAACTCCAGCAATGCGTGACCACCAAAGCCAACAGATGCATGATGCATCTGTCATTCCTTGCGCCGCGATGTGCCGCATTATAAATGCGACACATCCATGGTGGCGCAAGGGTTATTTTGCATGACGCATTTGAACTGGCGCTAATATGCAGCGATGCGTCAGTTCTTGTAAATCTGCCCCTCATTGTCTATTCTGAGAGGAGTCTTCAAACCTCATTAAGCAGCTCTGATTAACCTAGGAAAAGCTGACCAATCAAGAGACGGCAGCTGGAAAGCTGGATTTTGGCTCACAGAAAAGAAAGTTTAATAACTTATTTTCTGAGATAGGTATTATAGATCTAGCAGTGGCAAAGCTGTTGGATTTATCATAAATATAATTTTAAGTCCTTAAATGATATTTAGCTCTTTCCTAGCAATATTTACACTTAAATAAAATATCCTTTGCTAGCCTGCGGAGCTAATTATCTATAATTGGGAAAAATGAAATCAGCAATTTTTCATTCACCAGGGCTTTAAAACATATTTTATATTATCCCTGCTTGTAGTTACAAGGCATCCTACCCCTGGGTATCTAGGGGAGATCTTAGGGGTGACTTATATGTAAAATAAGATAGATAACTACTTTGGAAGTACCTTTAATTCAGGGCAGGCTTTTAAAATGACAGCAGGCAACACAGCAGTGCACACTCTAGTGCAGGAAATCTATTGGACCTCTAAACCTCCCTGCCCTAGTACATACTAGGGACTTATAAGTACTTTGAATCTCACTTGTCTTAATATATATTAGGGACTTAAAGGTGTCTGTCATTGCCAATTATAATTATACCTAACCATGCACTTTTAATCAGTGCACAGGCCCTGGGTCTAGTTAGCAGAGCCCAGGGCACAATTAGAGTCAGAAAACAAGCACCTAGTAGTCAAAATGGGGGCAGAAAGGGCTGAATACCCAGAGTCGATTTGATGCTCAAACATGGGTTCACCTCTTCATCGTCTCAATTCTGTTAGTGTAACAACACAGAATGTTGATCTGATCAAGCGAGGTAAGGAAGGGAAGGATACAGTATGGAAGGAGACCTATAGAGAAATCCACACGTTAGTCCACCACATTGACACATAAGATATATGCTAACGACATATAAGCTGTCCCTAATACCTGTTTAGCAAAAGAAGAAGGCTAAGAAACACAGACTTCCTTAGTTGATCCAGGTTAGGAGTTTTTTAGAACTGTTTCCTGTAAAACCTATTGATACAAAAGGGACATCACATATAACTTCGGTGAGATTCCCCTAAACATGCTATAGATATATGTTGGATCTCAAGGTACCTACCAAAAGAATCTACTGCCCAGTGTCACAGAGGAAGAGAAAGAATATTCGTATAACGTACTCCTCCCCTGTTAATGGCAAATACAAAACACATCACAATAGGTCAATACCACCGAAGCCTGGTATTCTCTTTTACTGAGAGAATATTCCCGAATCAAAGAACTAGGGGCCATATGTATGAAGCGTTTTTCTTGTCGCAAACTCTGCGAATCGGAAATTCGCAGCGTTTGCGACAAGAAAAACGTGAAATGCGATGTATGAAATTATCGCATCGCAAATGTTAAGGAATCGCAAATGTTGCGATTCCTTAACATTGCACAAGCATTTAGGAAATCGCAAAATGCGATTTCCTAAATGATATGTATGAAATATTTTAAAATTGCGATTTTGGAATAAGATCTCGCAAATTACCACCAACTTTTAGTTGATGGTAAATTAAGAATTCTTTTAAAAAAGCATTTTTTTTCAAAACAAAAGGTGCCATGTGACGCTCATACATGCCCTTTGGGCATGTATGTGCGCCATATGCGCACACATGTCATTTTCAGGGGTGCAGCAGGGTTTTCTTGAGACACCCCTGCACCCTGGAAAATTCGCAAAATTTGCGATTAGCAAATTGCTAATCGCAATTTTGCCTTTCATTTCTATGGGCCAAGAGGCCCTTAGAAATGAATAGCATGTATTCCTTATTTGCGAATTCGCAACTTGCGAATTCGCAAATAAGGAATTATTGGAAATCGCTAAAAAATAGCGATTATTTACATACATACCGTTTTGCGATTTCCAAATAGCGATTCCTTAAAATTCGCTATTTGGAATTCGCAAAACGATAGTATGATACATATGGATTTGATACTTTCAGGGAGGTGGGAGCGCACCAGACACACCCATGGCCCTAGAATACGTTGTCATGATTCATGGAGACTTTAAAACTGAATCAAAGGAAGTACTTGATCTCAAGATTCACAACACCAAAAGAATATACATCTGCAGGGTTGTTCCCACCCGTACAATAGTTCTTTAGCTTTGCAGGTTAAGCAATGAAGTAAACAGTACCCAGTGATTTCTGTACTGTTTAAGCAAAACAACCAGACTCCGCTGAGTCTTTAAATGATAAGGGCACCCTCTCCACGAGGTCTGAATGTACCAACCTCCAACGATATTCACTGCACAGTGTACTCTGTGACGCCAGAAATTCCTTCCGGACACTAAAGCACTCGGAGTAATCAAATACGGAGCAATTTCAACAGCGTGTTCCCACACGCATGGAGAGCCAATACTGTACCCCTCGTAGAACTCCGGAGACCTCCGATAGGCAAATGAGACCGGAACACAGACATGGCTGCCCCAATACCGTCCAAAGCAAAAATAATCTGCCTCGAGCATTCTGAGTGGCAGTCTTTTGATGATTCCTGCCAGTCACGCTTCCCAGGATTCCTTGCAGTTGTGAACAGTAAGTAACCCCTTGGAATCAATGGAAATGTAGTCTGCGACCTCCAAAACGAACATACCTTCCTCCTTAGAGAAAACATTTTAGGACAGCGTTCACAACGCAGAATACAATTCGTAACAGGGACTTTGCAAACAGGTCCAGATGTCTCACAGGAACGAACCATTGAGCCGTGGGACCCTCGGACCACAAAGGCGTGTGTCATAACCCATTTCTTAGACATGGTAAGCATTTTAGTAGCCAAGAACAACAAAGAGGTTCATTCCATTATACTGATGAAAAGCATTCTCTTGACCAGGGAGAAACATATGTCCTGAGTTAGAGTTTATATGTTCACTAAGTTGATGTTCATTCTACTCCATTAAGAGATGTATTTTTTTCATTCCAGGAAACCCTGAACTGAAAAAAATAACCCCAAACATTCTGGGAGAAATCTCTGAAGGTGTCAGGACCATTTCTGTTCTGTTTTGATTTTCAAACATGAAGTCCAACTTTGGGACTTTGTTTTTGGAAAATAAAAATGTTTAGTGAGGGACTGCCTATAACATGGTGGCCACTCACCAAACTTTCAGTGATATGACATAGGCTCCTCAAAAGATACAGAAATCAATGCAGGGCCAGGGAGATCTCAAAATATGGTGGGTGGAAGTCAGTCAGTGTAGTGAAGAAAATTACCTCCACCACCCTGACAGAAATCCAGCCGTCTGCTGTTCTTTAAATTAGGCCCATAGTTTTCAATTGAATCTAATAAAGTAGCCCATCCATCAACGAATACATTTTTGTAGTGAATTCTGAGGTGGCACATATCTAGGGTGGATGCAGACTCCTTACAAAAGCCATCAGACTAACAAACAGACAGGTATGAAAATATATAGGGGCAGATTTATAATTACTGGCGCATCCCTGCAAATTAGCAGGGATGCGCCAGTAATTGTGCGCCGCAGATCCGCCACCCATGATGCGCCTCATTTACAATGCGGTACAAAAGGGGGTGGTGATGGACGGAGCATCTGAATCAATCAAACACTCGCACCCAGTCAAAAGATCTGGGTTTAATCCATCACCGTTCTTTAGCCCACTCTGCCACCCCAGTTCAGACATGGCTATATGCAAATCAGTCTGACCCTGTGCCTCATGGGAACAGTCCAGCCCGAACTGCTAAGCCATGTCTTCCCTGGACCGGAAACAAGCTTCCGAGGACCGGTTTCTGGCATTCCAACCGTCTTCAGCCCGGCTTGCTTGAATCCAGTGGCAAAGTGAGCAAGGGACTCACGTCTGAGAATACCCTGCCACACTTATGGCGGCCAAAAGCGGTACAAAAGGGGGTGGTGATGGACGGAGCATCTGAATCAATCAAACACTCACACCCAGTCAAAAGATCTGGGTTTAATCCATCACCGTTCTTTAGCCCACTCTGCCACCCCAGTTCAGACATGGCTATATGCAAATCAGTCTGACCCTGTGCCTCATGGGAACAGTCCAGCCCGAAGTGCCAAGCCATGTCTTCCCTGGACCGGAAACAAGCTTCCGAGGACCGGTTTCTGGCATTCTAGCCGTCTTCAGCCCGGCTTGCTTGAATCCAGTGGCAAAGTGAGCAAGGGACTCACGTCTGAGCATACCCTGCCACACTTATGGCGGCCAAAAGCGGTGAAAAACTGTACAAAAGGGGGTGGTGATGGACAGAGCATTTGAATCAATCAAACACTCACACCCAGTCAAAAGATCTGGGTTTAATCCATCACCGTTCTTTAGCCCACTCTGCCACCCCAGTTCAGACATGGCTATATGCAAATCAGTCTGACCCTGTTCCTCATGGGAACAGTCCAGCCCGAACTGCCAAGCCATGTCTTCCCTGGACCAGAAACAAGCTTCCGAGGACCGGTTTCTGGCATTCCAGCCGTCTTCAGCCCGGCTTGCTTGAATCCAGTGGCAAAGTGAGCAAGGGACTCACGTCTGAGCATACCCTGCCACACTTATGGCGGCCAAAAGTGGTACAAAAGGGGGTGGTGATGGACGGAGCATCTGAATCAATCAAACACTCACAACCAGTCAAAAGATCTGGGTTTAATCCATCACCGTTCTTTAGCCCACTCTGCCACCCCAGTTCAGACATGGCTATATGCAAATCAGTCTGACCCTGTGCCTCATGGGAAAAGTCCAGCCCGAACTGCCAAGCCATGTCTTCCCTGGACCGGAAACAAGCTTCCGAGGACCGGTTTCTGGCATTCCAGCCGTCTTCAGCCCGGCTTGCTTGAATCCAGTGGCAAAGTGAGCAAGGGACTTACGTCAGAGCATACCCTGCCACACTTATGGTGGCCAAAAGCGGTGAAAAATAGTACAAAAGGGGGTGGTGATGGACAGAGCATCTGAATCAATCAAACACTCACACCCAGTCAAAAGATCTGGGTTTAATCCATCACCGTTCTTTAGCTCACTCTGCCACCCCAGTTCAGACATGGCTTTATGCAAATCAGTCTGATCCTGTGCCTCATGAGAACAGTCCAGCCCGAACTGCCAAGCCATGTCTTCCCTGGACCAGAAACAAGCTTCCGAGGACCGGTTTCTGGCATTCCAGCCGTCTTCAGCCCGGCTTGCTTGAATCAAGTGGCAAAGTGAGCAAGGGACTCACGTCTGAGCATACCCTGCCACACTTATGGCAGCCAAAAGCGGTACAAAAGGGGGTGGTGATGGACGGAGCATCTGAATCAATCAAACACTCACACCCAGTCAAAAGAAATGGGTTTAATCCATCACCGTTCTTTAGCCCACTCTGCCACCCAGTTCAGACATGGCTATATGAAAATCAGTCTGACCCTGTGCCTCATGGGAACAGTCCAGCACGAACTCCCAAGCCATGTCTTCCCTGGACCGGAAACAAGCTTCCGAGGACCGGTTTCTGGCATTCCAGCCGTCTTCAGCTCGGCTTGCTTGAATCCAGTGCCAAAGTGAGCAAGGGATTCACGTCTGAGCATACCCTGCCACACTTATGGCGGCCAAAAGCGGTACAAAAGGGGGTGGTGATGGACTGATCATCTTGTAAATCTGCCCCGTGTGTACTTTCAAAAGGCTCTATCGTTGCTCGAGTCAGAACTTGACGTCAGATACACTTAGGCTCTTCCTCATTAATACTACCATGCTCATTATGTTGGCTGATGAAAGGTAAAATTGAAACAGACACCACACTTGTTTCCTCCTATGTTTCAAATATCCATATGCTGATCTACAAGCTTCTTGAAATCGACTGGAACTTCCTATTAGTGCAACCAAAGCATTGATTGCTACATTGACCTTTAATGCCTGCGAGATAGGTCTGGACTGCACCACAAGTCTTCCCATAGACTATAAATTAACTTGTGATATCCAGTCAGAAGCGGGTGCTTACAATGTTTGATTTGCTCATCCTCAATCAGGCGCACTTAATGGCTTACTTAATGGATTTTAGTGGTTCAACTTCTATACATGTGAGAGCTAAAACCATGGGATTACCTCCAGGTCCCCCCAGTCCTCATCTGATTCATTACTTATGGAGATAACCATCTCCATATCGCCATTGTCTAACCCAGGGTGGTGTGGAGTGCAAAAAAATGATGGATTTGGGACCAGATCTTCGGACTGGGGTGAGTGTGTGACATTGATCCACATTCGGTCCATCACCTGTTTTGTTTGGATAACCATCTCCCTGACAGAAAAAATAAAAGAGGAACGTTGGGACTCCTACTCCCCCCCTCCGACTGGGAGTACTTACCCACCACTCTGCCTGTTCTTTTTTCTGTCTGCCCACAGTATGGGACGGGTGTGCTGGGTGATGCTCCTGCTGCAGGTCTTCAGATGGATCCTGTAAGGCTGCTGGGCTGTCCACAACATGCTGAGTGGTGCCTCCTGGCCAGTTAGGCTTGCCGGGAGGCGCGGATGTTGCTGGCCGGCCCTTTGCAGTAGGTGTGCTGGCTCCCTCGATCTGTTCTCGTTGGTAGGGCACATCTTCTAAAGGCGGGACCAGATTTGAAGTCTTGCTGCTGATGGCTGAATGGCGGCTAGGGGCTGCACTGGTGGTGCTCCTGGAGTGCCAGGTGGCAGATGTGTTGGTTCCCTGTTGCCCATGTGCTGAAAGTGTGGAGCGACTGGGCTGACTTTTCGGGACAGCTGATGGGGAATGGAGTCTGCCTGCCACAGAGGAGAATACAAAGTATCCGTTTTCATGTCGTCTTTTCGTGTCTTTCTAAACAGGCTTGCACGTTGGGGCGTACTGAAATTGGTGCTCCTGTGGTACGCATGATTTAGGGAGTTTGGGACCCAATGTGACCTTCTATTGCCTATACTTTCAGGGGGTAGACACAATGGCTTTGAGGCATGGTCATGGCCCTTTGGCGTCCCTGGCCTCACTGATACTATTGTTCCTTTGTCACTGGTCGGGGCTGGGTGTTGTCTCTAAGCATCTTGTTTTTCTCCACATTTAGAGGCTGGAATATCATTGCTGCAACTTCTTTACCACGCCTCTGGGCTGTGTGTTTTCCTCCGTGCTGTCCCTCCTCTGGCCCTTGCATGGGGGGCTGCTGGGTTGGGGGAGGCTCGGTATGTGCTCCTGGAGGGCTGGCAGCTATTGTGGTTGTTCCCTGCTGCTACTGCTGCTGTGGCTGGTGGGGCACGCATGGGCTGGTTGATGGGGGTACAGTTGTGGCAGACGGTGTGGTCAGGAGTCTACCAGCTCCAATTTTACATTCCCCATGCTGTGCCTCTTCTCTGGCCTTTCTTGTGGCTGCCCTTGGGTGGCTGGTGGCTGTCTTATGTGTGCCCCTGAAGGGCCATGTTGCTGGTGGTCTGGTTTTGGCTGTTGCCCTGGCACTCTGGTTTGGGGCGTGTCCAGGCAAGCTGTTGGCCCAGTTTTGTTTTGGCGAGTGAGGATGTGGTATGTCTGCCAGTCCAAGGGAGTGGCTGAAGAATTGGGTTTTCTTCCCCCTGCTTTTCTGCTGTGTGCTCTTGGGCCCAGGCCTGTGGGTTGAGTATTGTGAGGTCCCTAGATTCCATTGTTAGGACCTGTGTTTTTAAGTGGCTTGCTCTCTGCCTGCCGTGTCCCTGGTGCTTCTGTGGCTGGGTTTCTGTCCTTGCTGGTGCTGGTGGGGTTGTGTTGCATCTTCACCTGGGGCCTGGTCTAGCCATTGGGCTTGGTTGGTTGGCTCCTGCGCCTCCCTTGGTTTCTCTGTGTGGGGTTTGGTGGCTAGGGGATGGGCTTTTGTGCCTCTGGTTTCTCCTGTCCCTTCACTTCCTGGGCGTTTGGTTGCCCTGCTGCTGCTGTGTATGTTTGAATCCAGTTTTTGGCCTGTCCTTCCGCCCTCAGCTCCCTCGGTGTGTTGTGTAGCTGTGTTTCCTCCAGGCTTGTTCTTCCTTGGGGTGTGGTGTCACCCCGGGATCTCCGGTCTAGTTGTAGGACTGTGGTTTTTACCTCTTTTTTGGGCCTCTTGTTCCTTTTTTGGGCCATTATTAACCTGAGCTGCTTGGGTTGGCGTTAAGTTCTCGGCCCATATCTCCTAGTTTGAGGCCTCCTGGTTCCTGGGAGAGGGATTGCCTGTGGGCGGTGTCCCGCTCTGGCTGTTGGAGCCTTGGCACCATGGTGTCACCCTTGGTTGTCTGCCTGTGGGCTTATTCGAGTTTCCCTCTCTCTGGTTGCAATGCTTCTGGCATTGGATGTGGGTCTTTGGACCCTCTGGTGGTCTGGCGGTACAGTTCCAGGCATAGCTGGGGGTTGGCCGGCCTCCCTGCCCTTTCCTTTGGCCTCTGCTTTGCGGACTGCTTGGCTTCTGCCATGGTTTCCTGCCCCTTCTTATTCCCTCTGTGGCCTGATTATGGCTGGTTCCAGTGGCTTTTTCTCTGCCCTCAGTGATTGAGGGTTTCGGGGTTGTGGCTGTTTGGCCCTGTGCCACTCCTTCCAAACCTGTGGAGGCATCGTGTTGGTGGACTCCTGTCTTTGCTAGCATATATGTGGGTCTGTCTGGCAGCTTCTCGGATGTCCATGGAGACGTTTGTGGTGTTGGGCTGTGGGAAGTCCGTTTGTCTAACCTGTTCTTGTGATCCTGGCATGGTTTTTGTTTCCTGCTGTTTTTGATCTGGCCGGTGGCTGTCTGCATCATTGTTTTCTTCTGGGGCTGTTGTGGTGTCTGGTCTTGGCTTTTCTGCGGCTGGTCATGGGACTCGCTTGGGGTGGTTCCTAGGTGTTGTCCTTTGTCCTCCAGGCCGATTGGTCAGCTGGCTGCTTGGTTAGTGGTTTCTCCCTTCTGGTTTCCTGGGTTGCTCTTTGGTGGCCAGTGGCTTGGTATTCTCCGGCCCTGTCTTTTTCGCCTTTAGTCAACCCCCGTGTTTGTAGTTGTGGGTACCATCCTTGGTGTGTCTTGTTTGGGGTGGTGTCTTCCCTGTTGGATCTGTTTGGTCTTTGGGTTCCCCTGATTTTGTGGCATTGGGGTTTTGCCTCACCCTGCTCTTGGTGCTGTGCCCTGGTGTGGTTCGGGGTCTGCTAGTGTCCACAAATTGGTTTTCCTTGGGCGGGTTCCTGTTGTGTGTCTCTTTCATGGTGGGGGATTGTGCGTCACAGGGTTCTGGTCTCTAGTTCTCTCCCAGCCATTTCCTGTCCAGGTGAGGTCTGTGTTTTGGGCTGCCTGGTCCTTCTGGTTGGTCTTCGGATGGCTGGTGCTCTAGTGCTCGTCAGGCCAGCCTCCTTCTGTTCGAGCCGGTGTCTTTTTGGGGCAAGGTTCCGGGGGTGGTGTCCCGATTTTCCCAGCGTTCTTTGTGCATGCCTTGGTCTTGGCCTGTTGGCCTGCCTCGGTGCCCCAGATCCGGGTCCTTCTTCTGTTGTGGGTGCTTGGGTGGTCGTTCTGTGTTGATACTGGTGGTTGGTGCTGTATGTTCCTGCTCTGGGGCCAGGGCCTCCTCAGGGTATTTCCGTGGTGGTTTCCTCTGGGCTTTCTGATGGCCTTATCAGTCGGGTTGGTAGTGACTTGCTCCTGATTTATGGCTTGGCCCTGTTATCTGGCCCTCTACTTTTTTGAACTGGTCTGATTTGGGACTTCCTGGTGATATTGTGGTTTATTCCCTTGTTGGCCATGTTGGCCTTCCTTTCCTGGTTGGGGCAGGGGCTGTTGGGTCTCTCTTGATTCCCCTTGACTTGTTTGGAGTGGGTTCTGTATCTTTTCAGTGTTGTTGGGTGTCCCTTTTGTTATCTGCTTGGGCGCTCTCTGTCGTGTTTGCTACAAGTTATGTGGGGCTGCTCGGTGGATCTGGGCTTGGCGACCGTCTAGCCCAGTGGGTCCCTTTCCAGGCTTTTCGTGTCCTGTGGGGTGCTGAATCTATTCTGGTCCTTCTTGTGCCGGTTGTTTCTGGTGGTATGGTGACTTTGGCCCTCTTTCCCTTCTGTGGCTTAGTCTTTTGGCTTGGGGTCTTTGTGGTGTGCCTCCATTTTAGCCGTTTTGTTGGTCCTTGTCCTGTCACCTTCGTAGCTGGCTCCCTTCCGCTCAACAGTTTTAGGGTTTGGGGTCGGAGGGGCCTGGGTTCCCTGCTTGCCCTTTTTCTGTGGTTGGCTGCCTCCTTGGTGCTGTTGGTTCCTTCTCCTTCTAGGAGCCTGGTTCTTCCAGGCCTTGGCTGTGCCCCATTTGGTCTCTACCTGGCTTTGCTGGTGTGTCTGGCAGCTTTTAGTCTTCTTTTGTTGGTGGCCTCCTTACTGTCTGTTCTTCTGCTAATGGCAGTCTCTGGTGCCACCACTGTTGCAAGCCGCCTGCCTGTCTGCCTGCTGGCTGGCCGTTCCTCACTGTCCTCAGCTTGATTAATTGTTCCGCCACCTGCCACCTGCTGCCTCCTGCCTGGTGCCTCTTCCCCGGTGCATTTTCCCCAGTACTTCAAATCAACTCCCTCCCGGACCGGATAGCACCGCACCGCACTGGACTGGACCAGGCTGAGCTGACCCCTGCGGGCGACCGATAGTGCCAGTGGTAGAGGGAACTCCGGGAGTAGCGCGCAGCGTAGGTGAGAGCTGCGGGCGAACTGCGGGGAGCTTGAGAACTCTGGGGGCCATGAAGCGGACGTGTGCCTGGCGTGAAGGCAGACCTCTGCTGCTGGGGGTTGCGGGGTATTTTGGGATTTGCAGGCAACCTCTGGGAGACCTGGGGCTTTGATAGGTGAAACTCCGAGAGGACCGGCAGCCCCACCCCTGTTCCCATTGCAGACTCGTTGTTTACGCTTTCTGTTCTGCTTTCCACCCTGCAGTGCCTGTGTGCCAGAGAGCCTGCGGTGGAAACATACACTGCCGCTATTTGGACCTGTGACCAGCTGGTAGCTAACTTCTTGTACCTTTAGCAAAGTTCAACCATCCGCACACCTCTCTGGCAAGGCTCGCCGGGCAAGTAGGCACTAAAGCGGAGGTTTAAAATGGAGCACAAAAAGACAACCTCAGATAGTAAAAACCAACCTAAAGCAGCCTAAATTGGCCTAAAACTCCTTGAAACCCACACTGAGGTCTACTCTGAGGTCTACTCTGGGGTTGCGTAGCTCTCCACAAACAAATCACAGAAAAATCACCGGCCAGACAGTGGACACAGTGGACACATAAAGGTAGAAAGTGAGTAACCTAACATAACACAACATAACGACTAAACACAATTACACCCACAACTGCAACTGCAACTACAACCGCAAGTCTCAAGGAAACACAGAAATATGAGGTCTGGCAGAGAAAGAAGGACTCTAATAAATTGAAATCTAAAGTCAAAAGCAGCAAAAGCAACAAAAAGGAAAAAAGAGATTGAGAGTGGGAGCAAGGTTGATGACCCCCTTAGCTTTGATCTAAACACTCAAAAAACAAAACGTGAGAAACTCGAAGAAAAAACACAACATGCCGACAGCTATTGTGATCTCCAACCTCCCAAAAAATCTCCCAACCATCAGTTTAACTTACAACAGTGCTCACAATACCACTCCAAATCAGGGTTGTACATCACCAAAGAAACCAGAGTCGAAACTTGTGGTCAACTCAAGGCCAGGCTTAGTCGCATAAGATTTAATAACAATAGATGGGCCCCCTTAACGGATAAATCCATGCTCCTTCCAGCCCAAGATATACACAAAAATTTGCATTTGTGAAAGATCCTGGTACAGTAACATTTTCAAAAACCAGCAAAATGAAAGGACTGCAAACCCCTCTGCAAACAAGAAACTTTGATTTAACCTCAAAACCCTCAATAAAACCTCAAGCAAATCAAACCATTGTATTAATTCACTCAACCGAATCTCCACAACCGGAAACTAACAGAATAACCAATAGTAACTTGAACTTAACTGGGAAAAACCAAGAAACAAAAGATAAACCAGAAGTGACTAGAGGAACAAACACAACAGCGGACCACGAAAGTATTAGTCACGATGTCCAATCATGGGTCACTGTCAACATTAACGTTGTGGATAATAAGCGAACACAAGAACTACAGGATGGCCCAAGGGCCACCCCACTCACCGCACACAAACCTCACCAACTCTTCAACCCCCTGAGGCCATCGCTACAAGACAATTAGAGGCAGCTATGCCAAAAACACACCTGCAAGGGGGGCCAAAAACTGGAAGCCTAATCAGACCTCCTCACAGACTGCAGACCCTCATCTTCTGACTGTCACTCAAAGCTTAACAGAACAACTGGGTTTGACTACTAAGCTCGACTTAAGCTTCCATCAGGAGACCCGAAATGATACAGTACAGCGACCAGAACCAAAATTAAAGAAACGTAAATTGCAAGCTACCAGTTCCTCCATTCAAAACTTGCCTCTATTTCAACAGAAAAAAACAGTAACTCTGACGGCCGCCAGGAAATCAGTAGAAAGCACATCGCCAGGGAATAGTCAAGCAACTCCTCAAGAAGACTACCACAATTCCAGTGGCGATATGTCCTTTCTAGCATCTCAAGAGTGGGAGGAATTAGTTGCCTCATATAGTCACAACCCTATAATCTCAACAAACAGTGTGAGCATTAAGAGCGGTGACAAAAGCCAAACGACCACAGACGCAATCTGGGCAACAATACTAAGTACAATGCCATACTCAACCGCATCATTACAATATCAATACCACAAAATGGACTTACAGCTCACAGTGCTACAATCTTTAGGAGACTTCACTTCAGGGATTGACAGGAAGCTAGCCGACTTAAAAGGTCTAATGAAGAGAGGGCAAGAAGCGGTCAATTATTACAGCAAGAATGCACATGTGCTCCAATAGTGGACAAACTATTTATGTTACCATCACTTCTAGGTGATGTATTATCTGCCATGAAATCAAGAACTGAAACTCAGAATCAAGCAAGCAGGGATCCAACCACTGAGGGGGAAATAAAACCAGAACTGCAATCCACTGAGGTGACAACAACAAATAGGGTTCACACCAGAGGAGGGAGTGGGCCCTCACAAAACTTCAAAATGGAATCACCCGATAAAGTGGTATCACCTGAATTATCCAACAAAAACACACTAGTGAATACCCGTCATAAGCAAAAAAGAAAGGGGAGGAAGAGGAAAATAACCTTTCAGGTCTAACACTTGGCTCAAAAGCTACTGCCACGACTACCTATTACGAATGCCATCATTAGAAACACCTTATGCTCCCCAACTCCATCATTGGAAGAAGTAACAAAGGACATATCAATGAAAATAAAACCGCCACAAACACTGCCAGGGGTCTCGCACCCCCATCAAAAAACACCCAAACTGAGGCTTGGTCACATTAAACAACAAAAAGACGATCTGTTAGTACACTAATAATAAGTTTGAAACCCTACAGCAATTCCCAGGAGTTTGTACATCCGACACAAGAGCCAGCAATGTCACCCTAAGTCTGTAGTGTACCAATTGGCAAAACTGACGCCAAGTAGTGGTCCGCAGGCAACTCAAATAGAGCTCCATCAACCACAATTGAAAACTGTAGAATGTAGCATTCACATGCAAGATAATATCAGGAAACCACATGACCTACCGTCAACTTTTCAAATCAGTACTGCCAGCGAACCAAATAACCCTAACAACTCTAGACCTTTTCCACACACAGTCACAAATAGCGATGGCTTCCAGCTTTCAATCCAGGAACCCATCAAGAAAGAGGAGATAAATACCATCATTTTCTACCCACATTATGAGTCGCGAGTTAGAGCAGATATCCTAAATAGAGGGAACGTACTACGGCTTCTGCAATCCATCGCAAACCTAGCCAACATCCAAACCTCCGACCTACTCTCTATAGAATTCTTGCCAAGCACAAATCCATCAAGCTCTGAAGCGTCTAAAACCAGATGGACAACGTCAGTGACAGCAAGCAGTATCTTACAAGTAAGAAAAATACTCCAAAGCTGGGGGATCACTTTGGAACTGGTGCCAAAACCACTTTATCCAGCACCATTTCTAATCACAGAAATTAACAGTCAAAAAAGAAAGTCCACCTCGGTGCTAAGAGGTGCAAGTTGCCGTTCCCCAATAGAAGGTCAATCCCTCTTGACTCAACCTACATTAATGAGTAACTGGCAGAGCATACAATGCACAATACAGTCAGTGCAACCAAATTGACATCGAACACCCAGTTCATCAAATCCCCGACCTGCTTGTAACGAAATTAACATATGCATTTGGAAAATCAACGGTTCATCCTCCAAATCATGCAATCAAGAGGTCTTAAACTACATAAAATCCTTTGATATGATCCTGCTTTAGGAGACCTGGGAGGATAAACCCTTTGAGCTACAAGGCTATATCTCAAATTTTATCCCGGCTACCAAGGGATCTGGCTTTGGCCGCCGTTCAAGGGGCCTACTCTTCCTATCCTCAATAACACAAATAGGTGAAATTCTTCCCCTAAAAATAGACATTACTCCCCCAAGCTGCATCCAGGCATTAATAGTTAAGCTAACCCTTAATCAGTCTGTCTAGAAGGTAATATTAATAAATATCTATGTACCCCCCAAACACAAATTAAAGGCAGCCAAGGAGCTGATCAAAGAAGTAAAAAGAGTAATGGAAGAAGAAGACTCCTGGCTGGAGAATTTAATGTGCACCTCTCAGGGAGCGATTTGGACGACGACCTCATACAAGATCTTACAGGTGCATGGTGAATTCAGACACAAGGGTCCTCAAAAAGGCCAAAACAGTGCGATGCTCAAATTACCTTCTTCCGGAACTAGAGCATCTGAACTTGAGAGCAGTAAACGGTCGTCTCAAGGGGGACAACCCTTCAGTACCCACATACCACTCAGCTAAAACATCCTCTCACTTAAAATACACGTTTGTGACTTTAACCTTGCTCAACAAAATTGCCTTTCTCCAAGTAGGCAATAACGAATACAGTGACCATATGCCACAAGAAATGAAACTTCAAGCAAACTCAATTTTACTACTGGAGGCTGATAAAACCATTGTCTCAGTAGAAAAAACAAACATCAAACGAATAAGGTGTAATTCAATAAATATAGAAGCAGTATCAACCACAGCCAAAGAACCACTCAACCAAGCACAGGATAACATAATTGAGCCACTGGAAAGCTGGGAGAAATTTACAACATCCCTCGGCGAAAAAATAACAACCAAAACGGGCCAGAAACAGAAGAACAGAATAGTTCTGCCAACGACAAACGCAAGGAGCCCAGTCTCAAAGAAACTGCAATGAACGATAAATTATACCCTAAGGCAACTCCGAAAATCACCAGGAAACCAGAGTCTGCCGCACTCCCTTTGCGAATCGAAGGCTCTTCTCAAGCAAAGGAGATGGGGCAACAAAAAAATTAGGAAGAATGAACTTTGGGCCAAACTTATTTTTGATGCAAGGCAGAAAAATAGTGCCAAATTTTGGCACTCTGTTAACAGACTACAGCGGCCAAACCATCTCAGCATCAACTCCCACATTACTGAAGCAGCCTGGGTAGACTTTCTTTTGAACCACTTTAAAGAAACAGAGCAAACAGCAGTCCCCCTCGCCCATTTGGGAATCAATAGCTCTAGCAGGCCTGCAAAGGAAGTAATATATCAAAGCCTTGCCCTTTCAAAGGAAAGGGACAGCACAGAGCTAATTCAACAGCAATGGGAGACGGAACCAACATCAGCACAAAACAGCATACTCGGAACAAGAGAGGAGCATAACAGCCCTGTAGTACCACAAATTAAGAGGCAAATAGCAAGGCGTAGATGGGTGGTAGCACCTGGCCTCAACGGCATTCCGCCAATGCTGTTCAAACACGACCTGGAATTTTGGAGCAACGCATTAGCACCAGTTTTAAACACACATTTAGATCGACCACAATTCCTGAGTAATGGAGAGGCTCAATCATAAGCCTAATTTACAAACAAGGTGAGAGGGCCACGCTGAAAAATTATCGCCTGATAGCCCTCATAGACATCAAGGCTAAATATTATGTGGGGCTCATCTTAAACGACCTTACCACTTGGGCTTCTGGGAATCAAATAATCCCGCCAACACAAACAGGGTTCCGGCAAGGACAAGGCACAATAACAAACATTATGGCACTGACTTTGCTCATGGATGCAGCTAAACAGGGAAAGTACCCCCTGTTTCTCTGCTTCATAGACTTTACAGCTGCGTTTGACCACGTTGACCGAACAAAACTCTGGCAAAAATTGGATGTCTGGGGGATAGCTCCCCCTCTCTTAGGCCAACTCAGGAATCTCCACACTAACACATGGGTCAGGATGAAGATAGGCGCGGGTTCATACATATCTAAAAACAAATACCCACCTCAAAAAGGCTAAAACAAGGGTGCATCCCAGTCCCATTGCTCTTCAACCTTGTCTTAGCGGATCTCCTGGGGGGCACTGGACAGATGTATAACCCATGCACCAAAACTTGGAAACTTGTCATTGTCAAACTTGTTATATGCCGATCATCTAGTTTTGATAAGCCGGACGCCTATTGGACTCCAACACCTCCCGAAGGCGACTCAGAGATTTTCACAACAAAACGCATTAAAAATAAACTTCAATAAAACAAAAATCATGGCTGTAAACTACCACAAGAAGAAACCCTGTGATTGGTTCCTGCATGGCCAACATTTAGATCAAACAGCAAGCCATAAATATTTGGGGATAATCCTAAATCAAAACAACTTGTTCAAACTACAAATGGAATCTTTGCGGAGAAAGGAGGCAATGGCTTACCTAGCCATAAAACCACTGAAGAAGTTGCTGCCGGACCTGACGCTTGACCCTCTGCTAAGGGTCCTGCAAGCAAAACTTCAGCCCACATTAACATATGGGAGCAAATTAATGAAAGGAAAAGACGCAACAATCCTTGACAATGTAACTAATTCTTATCGAGCGATCTTCCAACTCCCTAGACACACTTCCCCAGCCCATATACGGTTGGAATTTGTGCTCCAAAAACAGTCAATAGAAAGGAGGGCAGCATACGTGAAATGCTGGCAAAAAATCAAAGGAGACGAAGAAGGATGCTTGAACAACCAACTCTGGATGGAACTGACTCACCCCGAAAAATCGCTGCCTAGAGAATATCTGCAGGAATCCATCGAACTCTTAGTCTTGACAGACCAGTGGAACATTTCACCAAATCATTTCTCTTTTAAACAAGCTGTAACAAAGGTAACTCATCTAATATCTGCCATAGAGGATAAAAAAGCATTAGCCAAATGAGCTCACGGCTGGGTGGTACTGAACACGTACAATGCTCTTAAATCCCAATCCTACTTGAAAACGGGAATAAAAAATCACCACCAAGAAAAAATTACTAAAACTCGACATGGGGCTTGGTCCTTTCAACCAGTTCCTATCTCTTTGGTAGAGAAGTGGAGGAGACCAGCCCTGCTATTTATGTGGCCGTGGTGTCGAGGATGTTATCCACGTTATATGTATCTGAAACAACCTAGGAGACATAAGGATAACCTTGCTAAAACCAATGTTCAGACAGCACGGAGTAAGGTCCTGCAGACAAGCGGTAATGCTGTGCTTCAATCCAGAGATAGTACAGATAAACTGCCGGCTAACAACATTTTTTTATATAACCCCAAAAAGATTAAAAAGTTTACCCGTTCTGACTAAGAACTAACTTTCATCAGAATAGACACTGTTTGGAAAAAACTTTACAGACTTATAAGAGCACTCGGCAAAAACTTTTAACTACTCGAGTTCACCCTTTAATGACCTTTTATTCTTATTTATTTACTGTCGTAAAAAACTGTGTGTCTTTTTAACAGTTTTAAACAGAGAGAGGGACAAAGAGGGCTGTTTAACGGGGTCCAGCGTACGTGCCCGAATACAGTAAATCAAAAGAGAGTACACATTTCCCCAGTCGGAAAAAAGCGGATAAACCAACGTGAGCGGAGGCACAAAGGAGGGGAATCCTCCATATCGGAACTAGACTTTAACAGTGCCTTTTATTATATAAGAGCTAGATAACATATTTTATATGTATTAATGTATGCAATGGTTTTAATAATCAAGCATAGTAAAATGTACCCTCACAAGATATATAATGATCCAAGTAATAATCATAAATTTGTAAAATACAGTTCATTGATAGGAGAAAGGTTTCCAAAATACGGATCCAGAGTCAAGCGTTAGACTTCAAATCTTTTATTTTATATTCATTAAAATTATTTCCAGCTTGTCCTGCCGACACGTGTTTCGTCTCTTTGGTTTTTTTTTTTGGTTTTTTTTATTATAAAAGTTTTTATTTTTCTTCACCAAAATGAGCACAGTTAAACTTACACTTAGTACATTTTGTCAATTACAATATTTTGCTTGAATTCTGATATATAAGTTCCATCTTTGGTGACTGCCAAACAGATAATAATTTCAACCAAATTAATTTAACACCTTGTTTTAAACAATGAGGGAATCTGACACAAACAATAACGATGAATAACAGACCCAAAATAAAGGGAGATTTAAAATCCCCATAATCTTCTCAACCCCACCCCTAATCATCCTTTCTTTGCAACTCTTTCCATTTACTTAATGGCTTCCATATTCTTCTCCCCAAGCATCTTCCTCTCCTCCCTTTTCGAGCATATATTTTTTTCTCTATATTATATGCGTACAGCGTATTTGCCAACCAATTTTGCAGTTTTGGAGGATTTTTATCTAGCCAAGCCCTAGCTATTGTCAGTCTGTAAACAACCATTATTACAAACAGAAATTCAGCATACTGATCCTGCTCCCGTTCAGTCACACCTAACATAATCCAAGATGGTGTAAGAGAAATCACAATACCCAATGACCTTGCTAAAAACCCCTCTATCTCTTTGATCAATGTTTGTATTTGGGGACATGTTGCAAAAATGCGTATGCTATCTGCTTCCAACGCATTGCAGCGGGGGCAAATTATTCCTGTATTCCCACCCCATTTTGCTATCCTTGCAGGCGTAAAATACAGAAAATATAATGTTTTATAATGCTGAGACTGCAGCGGGGCTGCACTTAATATTGTACATCCTAAATTCAAAGAATCGAAGAACAGGTTGCTTTCAACTCCCAATTTGTCCACCCATTTCTTACTGAATTTGTCTAAGTCGTCCTGCTTTTCTTTCAACAGAGTTGCGTAAAAAGACTTAATTGTGCAATCCCCCATCAGCTTTATTTTCTCCATTATTTCTATTTTGTTAAAGCCTGCTGGGCCTCCCACTTTGTTTTTAAAAAAACTTCTAATCTGCAAGTACTTGAAAAAACCCCTGTTATGTATACCATATGTGTCTCTCAAATCTGAGAATTGCTTAAAACCATCCTGAGAGAACAGATCACCTATTTGTGTGATCCCACTTATTGCCCACTCTGCCATTGTCTGATCGGCAAATATTTCCGCTGGGAGTGATCTGTTGTTAATCAGAGAGACATACCTATTATACCTCCCCATCTTGACTTTCTTTAAAAAAGCATTCCATACCGTAACTGCCGCCATAACAGTTTTAAACCTGGTTCTCTTAAAGTAACTATAATCTGTACATTTTAAAAAACAATTATAAGCATTTTCCCCTAGTGCAACAGCGTAAACCTCAGTAGACATATTATGTATTCTTACATCATCAATGTTACCCCCAATAAGTCCTTGTATATATTGCAAAACAGTAGCCATATAATATAAGCGGAAATCTGGTGTACCCCAACCTCCTTTTTCCCTAGGGAGTGTCATATATCTATAGGCCCTCCGGGTCTTACCGTGTGCCCAGATGAACCTATTACATATAGCCTCTATACCATTGAACCAACTGGCTTCAAACAACAAAGGTATAGCCCTAAAAAAGTACAAAAATTTAGGTAAAATCATCATCTTGATAATGTTTGTACAGCCTACCAATGACAAGTGCAGATTGTTCATTTTTTCCAGATCCTTTTTAACTTGAGCTATCAAAGGGTCCATATTCTTTTTAACAATCTTATCTATTTCTGCTGTGATTTGTACCCCTAGGTAAGTTGCCATACCCGTCACTCTGTCATCATTACATATTACCCACTGGTTTTTAACAATCTGAGTTTTAGTAATGTTCAAACTGTATCCTGAAAACTGACCGAATCGCTCAGCTTCATCTTCAATTGCCCTAATAGCAACTGTAGGTTTTGCGGTCAGGATGGCCACGTCGTCCGCGTAAGCTAACGACTTAAATCTGCAACCATTTAGAACTAACGGTGGAATCTGATCATTGCTTTCCATCTTTCGTATATAGGGGTCGAGATATAGAGCGAAGAGCAGAGGAGAAGAAGGATAGCCCTGCCTTGTGCCTCTCTGGATATTAACTGCTGATGAGTGACCTCTATTAACTCTTATCTTGGCCAGCGGGTTTATGTATAAGGTCTGCAGGGCCTTTATGAATCCTGGGCCTATACCGTGCCAACTCAAAACTTCCCACAGGTACCTCCAGGAGACCCTGTCAAACGCTTTTTCGGCGTCAAGAAACAACGCTGCCATCGGATCTTCTAGAATGCTTGCTACATCAAATGCCGTAATTACTTGTCTGGTATGCTGAGTTGTTCCCTTACCTGGAATAAATCCATGCTGAGAAGAGATAACCAATGATTCGATTACCCTGGATAACCTTTTTGCCAGAATTTTGGAGAACACCTTAACATCTGCGTTCATTAGAGTAATGGGGCGGTAAGACCCCGGGACGTCTGTGGGTTTGCCCTTTTTTGGTATAACAATAATGTCTGCGCCACCCCATGATTCTGGAGCAGACTCACCCTTTTGTGCTAGCAACATCACATTAAACATTTCTTTTAAGAGAGAGGATTGAAAGATTTTGTAGAATTCTATCGGAATCTGGTCCGGACCAGCAGCCTTCCCAGATGGTAAATCCCTCAAAGCCTCAATCAGTTCATCCAACTGAAATATCTCTTCCAACCGTTTTCTGTCTGCCTCTGCTAACCCTGAGGGCTCTATCTCACTCAAATACGTCCTTATATCCTCCTCTTTTTCGTGTCCATCTAATGTATAAAGCTCCGTATAGAATTGTTTAAAAACCTCTCTGATCTGTTCTGCATCCTTAACCCTAGCTCCCTGAGAATTTTTAATCTCCTTGATATCAGTCATCCCATCCCTTTGCCTAGCTCGCACAGCCAATATGTGACCAACTCTTTCGCCAAGCTCATATACCTTTTCTTTATTTGCTATGTATCTCTCAACAGTCTTTTTTGCCATCCCATCCATAACTTCGGCTTTAAGAGCAACTATCTTCAATAATATCTGCTCAATTGGAGATTGTGTATGTATGGCTATCATAAGTTCTTCCTCTGCTTCCATGATTAGTTTATTATCTTGTTCCGCTTTTGCCTTCAACATTCTTTGAGCCTTAATAACATAACTCAGGGTTTCTCCTCTTATTCCGGGTTTAAAAGCATCCCACACTATCCCTGGTGATGATGTACCTCTGTTTATCTCCCAGAATTCCTTAATCCACTTACTCATTCTTTCCCTATAGCACTGATCCTGGAGCAGCGTTCTATCAAAAGTCCATTGTCTTAGCTCTTTATTTCTCCTTTGCCCAACTATTACGGTTAAAACTAACGGGCTGTGATCTGAGATGATCCTCGGTTCCCTATCTATTCTTGCTCTATCTATCAGTCCTCTCGTAATTAAAAAATAATCCAACCTAACCAATGTCTGGTGAGGGGCTGAGAAAAAAGTGCTCCCATCTAGGTTTGGATGTCAATTTAACCATGGATCTTCCAGCGAGTTGTTCCTTACCATATCTGCTAAGGCTCTATAAGTCCTCTTTTTCCTCCCTGTATATTTCCTACCAGGATCTAAAAAACTACTATCTGCTTCATGAATATTCAGATCACCGCAGAATATAATGGGCTCCGGCCATTGCGCCAGTTCTGCGTCTAAAAATTGGAAGATATCTGGATCATCTCCTGTGGATCCATAGACCGAAACAACCGTAATAGTTTCCCCCCTGAAAATTAGTTCTGCTATAACCCATCTGCCCCACTGATCCTCCATCTTCCTCTTAACCAGTGTATCCTGTCTCTTACCCAAGATCGCCACCCCTCTCGTCTTTGTGTTCTGATTAGTTTTCGTTAATACATTAAAACCGAGCCGGTCCAGTAAATAAGCCTTAGTACCTTCAATGTGTGTTTCCTGAAGGCACACTAGGTCGGGTTTTAGCGATTTTAGCAGGGAAGCAGTTTTTAGCCTCTTATTTATTGGCAGCATTCAATGGATTTCATTATTTCCTTTCCCACATTTTTTATTACTACCTTATTGTACAGCTTGCCCCACACATCTTCTTTTACTCTCCTACATGTACTGTGCTTGTGCCCACCACCTACGTGCATGTCTTCCCCCCCACCTCCCTCCCACACCCCCCTCTGCCCCCCTCCCTTTAAGATGACCATGATAAGTCACTCATAAGTCGCAGCGTCACCCTGACACCTCCACCTACCTACCTGACAGCAGTGGAGGTGTCAGGGTGTCAGACTTATCATGGTCATCATACTAAGTTAAGAATATTTTGAATCCACCTTCACGAAGCATGATGTGTTATTGACTAAGTTTATTCTTCCTAACTCTCAACCATTGCTCTGGATGCCAGTTCATGCCCTTCAAGAATATACACCGGTGAACCTGATCATAAAGATTGTGTGCTCATTATATATTGTTTCTGGGAGTGATCTTACTGGTGTGACCGTAGAACTTGGACTCATCCACTTTTTGATAACAAGATTCGTGATGTTCCATACCAGTGCACTATTTCCGTCTTCTTGGCCTTGAAAAAGTCTCCAAAGAGACGAAACACGAGTCGGCAGGGCAAGCTGGAAATAATTTTAATGAATATAAAATAAAAGATTTGAAGTCTAACGCTTGACTCTGGATCCGTATTTTGGAAACCTTTCTCCTATCAATGAACTGTATTTTACAAATTTATGATTATTACTTGGATCATTATATATCTTGTGAGGGTGCTTGATCAATGCCTGTTTTCTTTTTGGTATTCAACATTAATAAAAAATTCATTTTCTGCTAATTTAACACTCCTGGTGGTGGGTGTTTGACAGGACAACAGTGCACCTCACATTAGGAACTGTTTATAAGTGACAATACACGTATACGTGTTTAGAGTATTGTATTACTCATATGTGCGGACGTTTTCTCAATTTTGAGAAACACTACCACCACAAACCTGTCTTGCATAGTAAAATGTACTTACTTACTTACTTACTTGCTTCCTTGATGGGTGCTCCACCTGCTTTGCTGGTTTGGGGGTGTTCCTGGTGTGGGTTGGCTGCCCTCTGGATGGCAGCGCCTTGGGCTTGCTGCTTTTTTTTCCCCCTTGGTCCTCTCCTGTTTGTTCTGGGTGGTGCGACCCTTTGGGTTGGTTGGGTGCTTTACTGGCTGTGTGCTCCTGTCTGTTTTCCCTGGTTTGCCTTGCTTGGGATGCTGCCTTTCAGTGTGGTGTCCTGGGGGTTCTTTGGGGGTTCGGAAGGCTGGGTTTCTGGTTTGGTATGCCCCATAAGTAAGGAATGGGACACGGACTGGAGGGACCTGGAGGTAATGCCCTACTGCTTACTAGTAATCTTCATTACTCCTGGTCCCGTAGTCTTGGTCCCATTCCTTACGACTCTCCCTCCCGGACAGCCTACCTTCCTGTTAGTTGCTTGGTAGTAGCGAGTATGTACTGGTCAAGTACTCCCAGTGGGAGGGGCCTGTTGTAGGGGTCCCAGCATTCCTCTGTTCTTTTTTCTGTGAGGGAGTTGGTTATCTCCATAAGTAAGGAATAGGACAAGAACAACGGGACTAAGAGTACTGAAGATTTCCAGTAAGTAATAGGGCGTTACTTCCCTATATTCCTGGTATCAGCTAAATATGAGGCTGCTAATGTAGTTTTAATGATGTTTGTAACCCAGAGAAAGACATATTTTGGGGCCTCATGTGCACAATAACTTTAAGTGTAATATCCATTTTCAACGTACTCAAGCCCCTATGATGCCAAACAATGTTGAATTATTCCTTAAATCTTGACACAAAAGTAATAATCATCCGAAAAATTAGACCAAGGCAGGAGACCCATCTCTTCCAGAACGTTATACTAACCACTTGTTACATAAATTAGTTCTCCTGAGAATTATTGCATGTATATTTCCCATATGTGATTATTTTGAAAAACTGGCAGAACAACCGACCCATCCAGAC
Organism: Lissotriton vulgaris; assembly: GCF_964263255.1. NCBI lineage: Eukaryota > Metazoa > Chordata > Amphibia > Caudata > Salamandridae > Lissotriton > Lissotriton vulgaris. The sequence continues at coordinate 114,031 of NW_028255036.1, read as the reverse complement.
ATGCTTTGGACAGCCCTGAGTTAGAGTAACGCCTCTGCATCAAAAAGTGCCTACTAGAGTCCAGTGGGAAGATGGCATGGTTCCATCCCTGTATTACTAAAGTTGTCTAGGACCCTACTTCCTGAGGAATGTGAATCATAAAACTATTGCCACTGAATCTGTGGATGGCATCTTGCTTTGAAACTGTTTGCAAACAAGCCATGTCAAAAGCTTGAGAGTTGCTCTCCCTGGCAGACTACTCATCTTCCCGATTCTAAAAGAGATCATCAAACTCTCAGTATGAGTGGTCCTGATGGAGATCCGATCATTATTATACCTTAAAAAAATGATAATCATTATCATCTATTGCAAGTTGTACCCTTTAAAATGGGGTCTAATATGGTGATTTTGGTGCCTGAAGAAGGATCATCTGCATATATCAGAAATTCACCAGCATTTTCCCACTCCCTATTCACAACCGGGGTAAATTACAGAAGGTTTGACCTGCTGAAATTCACCTGGGGAAACTCGTGAAATTTGTGATTATGACTCCTGTACAAATATGGGTTTGTGCACTTAGAAATAGAATGGGTAACTCGTAATTTGGACCTAGAATCCTTCACATATGCGTCAGCAGCAAATAAGTGACACTTTTATAACAGGAGAGTATGTATCCCATCACCCAAGACAGAGCCCTCTGATTTCTACTAATTGCCAGGTATGTCGTTTTAAGGCATTTCCTCTATTAAGTCAGGAAATGAAATAAAAAATAAATGATAAAGATGACAATTGCCTTTATATTTAAAAAAAAAAATTTGTACTCATTTCTCCATGTTCTGCATTATTTATCATATCCAAAAATGTAGGATTATGTTCAACCTTGATGATTATTGTTAATAATTCTTCTTCTGCTATGGCTCATGTATCACTGCCTCAGACAAGATTGTCTCGATGTGTTTATTAATCGCCCTGAATCCATCGGGGATCTTAAAATATAAACAAGTAAGTATTAGAACATTGAAATGTTGGGAGCTTCATCGAAGAAAGTGCATTGGCTCAGGGCCAGTAATGCTATATTAAAAAACATATGTATATTTTTTACCGTACACCTTTGAAATTCATGTTGCGTTAATTTCATTTTCTACCTTAGATCGTGTGACGGCACAAGTTAACCTCAGCGCTGACAACGGAACCTGCGACATCATTTTGAATTGCACTGAAAAGGATGGAAATAATGTGAGTTATACGTGGAGAAAAGGAAAAGGGGAACCCAGCATAGAACCTATTGTCAAATTCACTTGGAGTGAACAATTAAGCAAACTGGAAGTCTGTTGTGAAGTGAAAAACCCTGCCAGTACTTCTGAAACATGTGTCATTCCCTGGCAAGCAACTATTCAAGGTAAATATTCGCCTTAAAATGGCCTTTAGAGTCTATTTAATGATGAGCAGATTTTTTGGGCTATGCTTATATGTAATTCTTCATTTGGGACCTAGTTCTGGGTTTGTGCAGGATAACAGTAAACAGATAGGTACACGCAGGCAGCTGAAACGTTCAAGGCAGCACAAGATATAAAAGGGAGGAAGTAGTCCAAAAAGTCTGATAAGACTGTAAAATGGCATTTACAAAGCAGGCTTAACCACGCATGCAATTTCAAAGCAAGTGGAACAACGCTTGCCTTAACCATGCATATGCTTGAATAAGGCAGTCAACGCTCTAGATACAGAGGGGATAGGCGGAAAGAGGAGCGGGAAGAATCAGGACACGAAAGACCGGGATGTGGCATGGTAAGTAGGACTGAGGTCAGGGGGCGGGGTAGATTTTAGGGCTGGGGACCAGTTTTTGGACCCAGGGTGAGGGGCTGGGGTTGGGGTAATTTTTAGGGCTGGGGCTGAGCTTTAGTGCTCAGGGCGGGGGGGGGGGGTGCCTGATGTCAGGGTAGTTTTGTGGGCTGGATTTTAGGTCTCAGGGTAGGGGTCGGGGTGGGTAGATTGCAGGGCTGGGGGCCGGGTTCTACAGTTCCGGGCGAGGGGGGCTACGGTGTGATCTTTACCACGCATATAACTTTACCAATCATGCCTTTACAACAAAATTTGTTGTAAAGATATGCATGGTAAAAGGCATGCATGTTAAAGAAGCAGTCGTTCCTAAGTCTTCGGGTCAGATTTACAAGAAACTGAAGCATCTGTATAGATGCGTCAGTTTCCCTGCGCCTGCATGAAAAACCCTTGCGCTACCATAGATGCCTATTGCTCAAGGATTGAAAGATGCTTCAAAAATTCTGACGCATCTGTTGGCGTAAAAGTCACGCATAGCTGGAGTTGTGTCGCAAGCACAACACAACTCCAGCAATGCGTGTTGCGGTCTATTCCCAATACACTGCATCACTCCTTAGGCCTGCTTCAAGCAGGAGCCAGGATTTGACTCAGTGGAATCCTAAAAGTCAGGCAGTGAAATCTTGTAGATTTCTCTGCGTCGCTTTTACAAGGCTTTCCTGCGTGGGAACGCCCACCCTGCTTACATTATACCTGAAGCAGGTATAATGTTACGCAGGGCTTTACAACGTAACGTATCTCCCTAGATGCGTCACGTTGTAAATTTGATGCATTTTTTACGCCGCTGTTGCATCACAAAAGGGATGCAACAGCAGCGCATAAGTGTCGTAATGGGCTTGTAAATCTGCCCCCGATGTTAAGGCATGCATGGTTTAGGGGGTCATTGTTCCGTCTTTCAACCGTCCCACTGTCTACCTTAGATTTTAACAGAAACTTTCTACAGAATCAACATCATGAGGTAAATAACACTAGAACGCAATAAGGATGAAAATAGTCAATGCAGTATTAATCTGATAGCCTGGATTCTTTGTATTTTTCTATCCTAGCTTTGTTTCATTTCCTTTTCCATACTTTGCTGATCTTTTATACTTATTTGCAATATACCCATCAAACGGGCATCAATAATCTCATCCCAGCCCTGAAAACCATTCACTTTTAACCAATCTGCTTAAAGAAGGTATGAACGTCACAACCAACATCACTTCGATTACTGTCTCTTCCAATATCATTATTTTGAGCAACATTTTTTAGCTGTCTTCAATTTCAACCTACTTTTACTCCTACCTAGATTTTTAACTGTTCTAACTTAAGTCCAAGTCTTATGAGTGCAAGTGGAATGCTCAAGTCATAGTCACTGGAAGTGAAGGTCATTCGAAATAATTGTGTTGGAAGTCATGGCTGTTGAAGTTAAATGGCTGAAGTAATTAATAGGTCTATAGACTCGGTTGCCGTTGCACTCAAGACGGTGTATACAATGTTAAGTAACAATATTCAACCAAGATAATGACAAAATGACAGAATTATCAAAACAAAAGAACTCTCAATAAGTAAATCTTAGAGTCTTTAATGTAGTGGACAGCCAGCCGACACGTGTTTCATCGCACTCGCGATTCCTCAGGGCTGAAATGAACAAAGGTTGACAATGGAGCATGTATTTCACAAAGTTACAATATACAGTAAGACCTGGTTACATGGTCTTGCATGCTCAGTTGTTGCTTCTACTCCAGTGAGTGTACAGAAATACAACTAGGATTCCTGAGTGCCACCCCAACACATCCGTGTCGTAAGTGTAAGCATTATCAATATTATCTCTAACCGTGCAGTTAAATAGTGATTTTGTGCACTAATACGTGGGTGTAGCAGAATTATTTTAATAGGGAGACAGAGTCTCTGTTTAAAAAGTGATCTAGTTGTGTACGGCTCAGTCATGCTTCATGCTTAGTGAATCTGTGAGTAATTAAGAAACTCTGAACTTAAAAGTGTATCCGTCACATACCTAGATGGCTGTGTTCCAGTCAAAAGGTCTAATTATTCCACACGGAAAAAATAAACACACGACAACAGGAAAAATCTCATCACTAATTGTCATATATCCATTAATCAGGCAAGAAAAGAAACAGTAGCGAGAATGTGAGGTAAAAAATTCGAAGCTCACCGCTCAGCTGGTGATATTTCCAACCCAGCCGGGCCCTTGACCGCTGATACTCCGTTTGAGTATCCGATGTGAATTCAATTCTGTAATCAGATTAAGTAATCTGAGTTACTATACACAGGTCTGCATTTATAGATTCATAAATGCAGCCAATTCAAAAACCTGTTACTTCTAACAAACAATCACCCTGACTTAAATAAAAAAACAGCGCACTTAGGCCTGTCACACAAACGATATCTTATCCGTCCGATGCAAAATGTACCTCACCCTGATACAAACGGTCGGTAATTCACACATTCTATTTCAGTACGATTCCGATTTTATGTAAGTACCAAATTACACTTACATTTATTGGTCTGTATTAGTAGTTTCACGCTTGACGATCAAAGTGTATACTTTTCCCAAATGTTGCCCACGGCGAGTAGGGTAATACTCAGTGAAAATTATGGGCACCAATGGTTACTAATGCTGCCATAAAACATAAAATATGAATATTTATGTTAGGTGCAATATAACCGGAGTCTTACCTATTCGTTGAAGGTATAAATCTAATGCCGTGATTGGCTCCGATGTGTCTGGCGCTTCCAGCTAAAAAGACACCAAAAATAAGGATGGAGTTATGCTCCTGGATTCATTCTAAATTTAGGTATTCTTGGCTCAATATGAAAGCATCGGCCAGCGTGTTTACAGCAGCTTACCTCGATCCAGCGGAGAAGCGGCGTGTAATGCGTCCGGACCCGACGGCCGTGTTCCTGTTTGGACACGTGACCGGCGTTCCAACCACGCTTAATAGCGTCTCTACGTGACGTGAAAATACACTAGAGCGTTCGGGTCATTTACTGGTCCTCCATGTTGGGTTCCCAATACAACCCTCGGAATCAACAATCCACGTAAGGATTTGTTGCATACAGTATATTCTCTCAAATTTTTTATCGGCTATGCATTTAAGCAGCATTATGGCAAATATTATAAAGGGGAGGTATGCTGTACATATATTTGTTTCTGTGGTCGGCAAGGCGCGTAGTACGTTCCCATGGGATCGATTGTTTCGTGTAAATTATAATGGTCGGACAATGTAAGCAAGAAGCTATGTTATATCAACCATTAGTTAAACTCTGCAAAGGAGATATAGTAGTCCTCCGGGTGAGCTAAAGTAGTGAGCACGTTTCAGCCCGAAATGCATTGGGAGCACTGAATATCGAATTATAATTTGTGATGATATACATTACCAATGTCTGGAACATGATGACGTATACATGGAGTATAATGTATATTCATTAAAATACGAAGAATCCGTGAATTTTGTGGATTGAACTTATATATGAAGTTTGCTTCAAATCTTCAGACCTCTGTGTCATTTTCAAGCAGTGCACTGGGGAGTCTACCTCTCATCGGAGGTAGCCTTGTATTAATTCTGTCATTTTGTCATTATCTTGGTTGAATATTGTTACTTAACATTGTATACACCGTCTTGAGTGCAACGGCAACCGAGTCTATTTATGTATGGGTAGTTTCTTTCTACTCAATTGAGTGGTTCAAAGGTTTTTCCACTCGCCGTTTTGCACCTAAATAGTTAGCTATTCAATACTGATGTGCGTACATACAGGCAGTGCACCCGGTTTCTAACTGATCAAAAGCCTCCCAAACACTACTAATTAATAGGTCTAGGTCAAAAGAAAACTAGACTGTAACCGATTTAGACTAATTCCAGATGTTCCTGCTACTCACTACAAAACGAGCCCTTCTCAGTCAAGTTTATTTATTTGATTTCATTATCTTCAGTGAACAACACATAACAAAAAAAAGATAAAAATATATATATATATTTGTTTTAAGTTTTAAAAAATGTAAACAGATTATAACACACGAATTCATTAGGAGGTGACCTAAGAAGCGAAATCAAGCACTGGACGGCTGTTCTAGTCCATCTTGTTTCAATTAATTTTAAATGAGCCCTTCTTAGTCTGTCAATCTCCTGGGTTGTGACAACCTTGGCACTTCCTCTTCTCTAACTCCTCCACCCGGGCACAAGCACTTTATCTATCTCGAGTTCTTTGCTCATGTCTCGTCTTAATCAGGAGCTCTTTAGCCGGATGTTTTCCTATACTTAAAACCATCCAAGTAGTAGCAGCCTCAAACTGAACAAATGGCCATCTTTTGATACCACTAAGGCACTGGCATGTGGAGCGGGGTGGAATGCCCGCATACGTTTTACACGGCTTGACGCAACTTCCACTTTTCACTTGCATAACTTCCTGCGAATACTTATTTAAACTTTCAAGTAATTCAGTACTGTCAGTGTAGGGAAGTCAGAAATCACACAGGAAGGTTGTAGCAGGTAGACGGAGTTTATTCAGCTCTTCACGTCTTGAATTCCAAGTCAGTAATGCAGTTAACAGTACACAGACTTGACTCCCCACATTCTACATATTCAAAGCATAACACAATGTCCCCAATGCACGAGCTTGTCACGAGCTGTCAGATACACCTGAGCGCTCGTGACAGCTCAAATGAACACAAGTACATTCCCAACACACCTTCCCCCTTAAAAAAAAACAAAAATAAAAACAATAAAAAAAATTAGTTCATCACAAAATCATTAAACCGAGCAGGTAAGCGATGAGAACGTACAGCTCTAGTATTGTCAGAATTACATTCAGCATGAAAACGTTCCCCATTATCTCTCTGTTCCCCAACATCAAAAAAAACATTGCTGTTAAGATCATCCACCGACTGACTAGTCCCATTAAACAAAGAAACTCTGCTCAAATTCCACACGGAACCACCATCAACCCTGACCGCATTTCTAAATACTTCAATAACTTTCTTTGGACTTGACCAAACAGGCAAACCTTTACTTACACCCTCTTTCTTTTTAATGCGAACAGAATCACCCACCTTAATAGAACGACAGGACGTAGAACCAATTCTTTTGCCCATATCATGTTTCATCTTATCCTTGTACAACTGAACCCTGTGTTGGACAGCTTCAAAATCTACTTTCAAAAAGTTTTCAAAACCAACTAAGTTTTTTTTAACCACCAAGGAACTAACTTTGTGCTAGGCTTCCGTCCTCTTAAAAGCTCAAAGGGAGTGACCAAGGTCACTGAGTTGGGAGAAGTCCTGTAAGCTAACAACATAGATTGCAAAGCATTCCTCCAATTCAAATTACCCTTGATAGAAAGCTGTATGGCTTCTTTGATCACACGGTTGAACCGCTCAACCTGGCCATTTGTTTCAGGATGGAAGACTGCAATCTTCCTATGAATGATACCACATTTAACAAAAAACTGTTCTATTTCTTTGCTCACGAACTGCGGACCATTGTCAGTCACAACTTCCTAAGGAATGCCTTCTCTGCAAAAAATCTCATCTAAAAACTCTATCACTTGACAAGAAGTAACCTCTTTAACCATCTTGACTTCCGGCCACTTGGAATAATAGTCTATAAGTACAATACCAAAAGCTTCCTGTTTTGGTAAACAATTGAAAGGCCCAATGATGTCTATCCCCAGTTTCCGCCAGGGACCTGAAGGTAAATCAATGGGGCAAGGTTCAGGACGTAAGGCAACAGCTGTTTTGTCACTGTTAGAGCAAAAAGAACAGGAACGCACAAACTGATCTACACAAGAGTCAATACCTGGCCACCAGAAGGACTCCTTTAAACGTCTTCTGGTGAAAGAAATCCCCAAATATCCCTCATGGGCAATTTCGAGTAGAGTATTTCTAATAGGAAAAGGTGGTACAATCTTATCACCCCGAAGGATTAAACCATTTTCCACAGCAAGTTCTTCCTGAATCTTAAAAAAACCCATCATATTTCCAGATAACTTCCTCTGTTCAGGCCAACCATGCACAAGGTACTTCTTGACACTGCACAATTCCAAATCCTTACTCATCTCTTCCATCCAAACATCCTCCTGCAAGGAGAACCGTTCACCGCACACTAAATTGACATCACGAAAAGTGAAAGCAACTTCACACTCCTCTTCACTAACCACTTCAGGAATATTCGTATCAGAAATCAGTCTGGACATGCAATCAGCATGTACATTCGCTTTACCCTGAACATATTCAATAGAGTACTGAAAAGATTGCAATCTTGAAGCTAATCTTGCAAGACGTGCCGACATAGTTCTACCTCCACCTGGAGCCATGAGATACACCAAAGGCTTATGATCAGTTTTAATCAAGAATCTCGTACCCCATAGAAAAGGTCTAAAGTGCTCAGCTCCCCAAACACAAGCTAGTAACTCTCTTTCTATGACAGAATAATTCTTTTCAGCATCTCTCAAGGCCCTTGACGCATAGGCAACAACCCATTCTTTCTCACTATCCTTCTGCAGAAGTACTCCACCCAGACCAGAAGAACTCGCATCCACCATAATGATACATTTCACGCCAACCACAAAAGGTTTAAGACACGGAGCATTCACAATGAACGTTTTTAAAGACTGAAAAGCATGTGTCATTTCATCAGTCCAAACGAACTTAGCATTTTTCTTTAACAAACATCTGAACGGGTCAACCTTTACCGAAAAACTTGGGATAAACTTAGCATAAAATTCAATAAGACCTAGAAAGGCCACAAGTTGTTCTTTCGATGTGGGCACAGGAGCATTCGTGATGCTCTTCACATGATTTTTCTTTGGTTTGATTCCCATTCCACTAATAGTATGCCCTAGGTATTCCACCTCTTTTTGCCTAAATTTGCATTTGTCAAGACGTAGTGTAAGACCTTTCTCCGCTAAAGCAGCAATCACACACCTTAGATTATTGTTATGTTCCATGTCATCTTTTCCATGCACCAAAATGTCATCCTGAAATGCTATGGCACCACTCAAACCCTCCAAGGTATCCTTCATTAACCTCTGGAATACTGAGGCTGCACTCGCCAACCCAAAAGGCATGCGACAAAACCTGTACAAACCCTCAGGCGTGATGAATGCAGTTATGTTCTTAGACTCATCAGCTAGTACCACCTGATGATAAGCACTGGCAAGATCAACGCACGAGAAAACTTGTGCACCAGCCAGGGTCGAAACCATCTCATGAAGATTGGGTAAAGGGTGTGAATCCACCCAAATGGCACCATTGACACTGCGGAGGTCAATGCATAATCTAAGTTCGCCGGTGGACTTAACCGAATTTACAATAGGGGAAACCCAAGGTGACGACTCTATTGGTTCAATTATGTTTTTCTCACATAGATCTTTTAGCATTTCTTTAAGTTTGCCTCTATAGGATAGAGGAACATTCCTTACTCTATGCCTTACAGGAATGGCATTCTCATTTCACTTGATGACATGTTCGAATCCTTTATATCGACCCAAGGTTCCACTGAAAACAGTAGGAAAGGATTTACGTAAATCCTCTACAAGCAGTGAACTATCCCCAGCAACACTTGAAGCATTCAACGGTTGCACAACATAAACAGGATGATCAGCTCTGGGATCAATTTTCATCCCTAATTGGTGTTGGTGTGGCCAACTCAAAAGCGATAACCCAGATCTTGACACATACATTTTTCCTGAAATGTGTCGATCAGAAAATTGTATATTTGCAATAAAATAACCAATTAGATCAATTTTGTGGCCTGTATAGCCACCAGGGGATACATCAGATTCAAGTAATTTCTTATTCGGGAATTTTTCTTGAAAGACCTTTAAAGAAATGATAGTATACCATGCACATGAATCTACGAAAATTTCCAAACTCACTTCATCAATAGTTATAAAACAAGATGGAAATTTAGTGCAAACTCCATCCTCACATACATTGATAACAGTATTAACCTGAAATGTTTCTTCATCTTCCAATTGATAACTATCACAGCATTCATGTATACAATTCATCTTCCCCGGTAATGACCTACAAAATCTTGTAAAATGGCCTTTCTTGTAGCACTTTGAACATGTTTTCCCTAAGGCAGGACAATTCTTACAGTCTGCTAAATGTCCATCACTTCCACACCTAAAACATAATAGTTTTGAGGTTTTCTTCTCATATTTCTGATTTCTGAACTTGTTATCATTTCTGTGGGAAAACTCATTTCTCTGCGAAAAAGTTTTCTTAGATTTATCCAAATCTTTTGGTACACTAAAGACATCACTTTTATCATTGCCTCTAATCTCCTTGACAAATTTCTCTGAGTGTTCTATAGACTTCGCAATATCTATGGCATTATTAAGAGACATGTCAGAAGTTGTCCAAAGACGTTCTTGCACTTTTTTGTTATTAGTTCTCATCAAAATCTGGTCCCTTAATACTTGCTCATAAGATATGTGTTCGCAATCACATGTAACAGCCAAGGATCTTAAAGCTGAGACAAAATCCTCTACAGGTTCATCTGTACGTTGCTTCCGAGAATAAAAGATAAACCTCTCCATGACAATATTATTTTTCTTTCCATATCTTAAGCTTAACTGTAATGAGGCATATTCATACACATTAATATTCCCCGGATTTACTAGTGCTGGTAATGTTTTGAACTCTTTCAAAGCTATACCACCCAAACAATGTTTTAGCAGTGACAGCTTCCTTTCTGGTTCACACTCCCCTTCTTCCAACACATCTACATAAGCTAAGAAGACAGGTTCCCAAATCTCCCAAGCCATAGGTGGTTCACCAGGTGATGACAGAAATGAAGGAGGAGGAACAATACCAGACATGTTAATTCAAAATATTTAACACACTATGTTTAAGTTTAAATGCAGATTAAAGAAAAAATAAAATAATAAAAAAAAATAAAGGAATTAATTACAAGTTCAAACTTTAAAGTCACAATAATAATTTAAATTACATAACACGCAAACCTTCCAATGTATAAATTTCCCTCAGCGTGATGAAAACACGAAGACGATGATGACTCAGAACATTGTAGAGATCCGCGTTGTTATTACAAGATCCGCGTTGTTTTTGTAGTGATCCGCGTTGTTATTACAAGGTTGAGAAAGCGTCTCAGTACGACGAGATCGGAAGACTTCAAAGGAGCGTCTCTGAAAATCTCGTCTCTACTGCTCCCAACGTTGCGCGATGACGTCACACGTCGCGTTGATCAGCGTTGTTTCACACACTCATGCGCGAACCTTTGCGCGCGTATGTTGCTCGCGAGTCGAAGTTGGATTTCAAATAATGCCAGCAAAAAGTAAGTAATTCATCCTCAAATTTTCCTGTTGAAACAATAATCTTCCGTTTCCGCTTCCCTTAAAATAGTGGTGGTGCAGCACTGTTCAGTAAAAATCTTGATAGCGCTGAACACATCCGATGCAGAGGGGAAATTCGAAATTCAGAATAAAAATTAACAAAAAAAAATTGAAATCTTGTTCCACCGAAGTCCCTCTGATGCAGGTAACGAAAATCCCGCCCGTCGCCAGTGTAGGGAAGTCAGAAATCACACAGGAAGGTTGTAGCAGGTAGACAGAGTTTATTCAGCTCTTCACGTCTTGAATTCCAAGTCATTAATGCAGTTAACAGTACACAGACTTGACTCCCCACATTCTACATATTCAAAGCATAACACAATGTCCCCAATGCACGAGCTTGTCACGAGCTGTCAGATACACCTGAGCGCTCGTGACAGCTCAAATGAACACAAGTACATTCCCAACACACCTTCCCCCTTAAAAAAAAACAAAAATAAAAACAATAAAAAAAATTAGTTCATCACAAAATCATTAAACCGAGCAGGTAAGCGATGAGAACGTACCGCTCTAGTATTGTCAGAATTACATTCAGCATGAAAACGTTCCCCATTATCTCTCTGTTCCCCAACATCAAAAAAAACATTGCTGTTAAGATCATCCACCGACTGACTAGTCCCATTAAACAAAGAAACTCTGCTCAAATTCCACACGGAACCACCATCAACCCTGACCGCATTTCTAAATACTTCAATAACTTTCTTTGGACTTGACCAAACAGGCAAACCTTTACTTACACCCTCTTTCTTTTTAATGTGAACAGAATCACCCACCTTAATAGAACGACAGGACGTAGAACCAATTCTTTTGCCCATATCATGTTTCATCTTATCCTTGTACAACTGAACCCTGTGTTGGACAGCTTCAAAATCTACTTTCAAAAAGTTTTCAAAACCAACTAAGTTTTTTTTAACCACCAAGGAACTAACTTTGTGCTAGGCTTCCGTCCTCTTAAAAGCTCAAAGGGAGTGACCAAGGTCACTGAGTTGGGAGAAGTCCTGTAAGCTAACAACATAGATTGCAAAGCATTCCTCCAATTCAAATTACCCTTGATAGAAAGCTGTATGGCTTCTTTGATCACACGGTTGAACCGCTCAACCTGGCCATTTGTTTCAGGATGGAAGACTGCAATCTTCCTATGAATGATACCACATTTAACAAAAAACTGTTCTATTTCTTTGCTCACGAACTGCGGACCATTGTCAGTCACAACTTCCTGAGGAATGCCTTCTCTGCAAAAAATCTCATCTAAAAACTCTATCACTTGACAAGAAGTAACCTCTTTAACCATCTTGACTTCCGGCCACTTGGAATAATAGTCTATAAGTACAATACCAAAAGCTTCCTGTTTTGGTAAACAATTGAAAGGCCCAATGATGTCTATCCCCAGTTTCCGCCAGGGACCTGAAGGTAAATCAATGGGGCAAGGTTCAGGACGTAAGGCAACAGCTGTTTTGTCACTGTTAGAGCAAAAAGAACAGGAACGCACAAACTGATCTACACAAGAGTCAATACCTGGCCACCAGAAGGACTCCTTTAAACGTCTTCTGGTGAAAGAAATCCCCAAATGTCCCTCATGGGCAATTTCGAGTAGAGTATTTCTAATAGGAAAAGGTGGTACAATCTTATCACCCCGAAGGATTAAACCATTTTCCACAGCAAGTTCTTCCTGAATCTTAAAAAAACCCATCATATTTCCAGATAACTTCCTCTGTTCAGGCCAACCATGCACAAGGTACTTCTTGACACTGCACAATTCCAAATCCTTACTCATCTCTTCCATCCAAACATCCTCCTGCAAGGAGAACCGTTCACCGCACACTAAATTGACATCACGAAAAGTGAAAGCAACTTCACACTCCTCTTCACTAACCACTTCAGGAATATTCGTATCAGAAATCAGTCTGGACATGCAATCAGCATGTACATTCGCTTTACCCTGAACATATTCAATAGAGTACTGAAAAGATTGCAATCTTGAAGCTAATCTTGCAAGACGTGCCGACATAGTTCTACCTCCACCTGGAGCCATGAGATACACCAAAGGCTTATGATCAGTTTTAATCAAGAATCTCGTACCCCATAGAAAAGGTCTAAAGTGCTCAGCTCCCCAAACACAAGCTAGTAACTCTCTTTCTATGACAGAATAATTCTTTTCAGCATCTCTCAAGGCCCTTGACGCATAGGCAACAACCCATTCTTTCTCACTATCCTTCTGCAGAAGTACTCCACCCAGACCAGAAGAACTCGCATCCACCATAATGATACATTTCACGCCAACCACAAAAGGTTTAAGACACGGAGCATTCACAATGAACGTTTTTAAAGACTGAAAAGCATGTGTCATTTCATCAGTCCAAACGAACTTAGCATTTTTCTTTAACAAACATCTGAACGGGTCAACCTTTACCGAAAAACTTGGGATAAACTTAGCATAAAATTCAATAAGACCTAGAAAGGCCACAAGTTGTTCTTTCGATGTGGGCACAGGAGCATTCGTGATGCTCTTCACATGATTTTTCTTTGGTTTGATTCCCATTCCACTAATAGTATGCCCTAGGTATTCCACCTCTTTTTGCCTAAATTTGCATTTGTCAAGACGTAGTGTAAGACCTTTCTCCGCTAAAGCAGCAATCACACACCTTAGATTATTGTTATGTTCCATGTCATCTTTTCCATGCACCAAAATGTCATCCTGAAATGCTATGGCACCACTCAAACCCTCCAAGGTATCCTTCATTAACCTCTGGAATACTGAGGCTGCACTCGCCAACCCAAAAGGCATGCGACAAAACCTGTACAAACCCTCAGGCGTGATGAATGCAGTTATGTTCTTAGACTCATCAGCTAGTACCACCTGATGATAAGCACTGGCAAGATCAACGCACGAGAAAACTTGTGCACCAGCCAGGGTCGAAACCATCTCATGAAGATTGGGTAAAGGGTGTGAATCCACCCAAATGGCACCATTGACACTGCGGAGGTCAATGCATAATCTAAGTTCGCCGGTGGACTTAACCGAATTTACAATAGGGGAAACCCAAGGTGACGACTCTATTGGTTCAATTATGTTTTTCTCACATAGATCTTTTAGCATTTCTTTAAGTTTGCCTCTATAGGATAGAGGAACATTCCTTACTCTATGCCTTACAGGAATGGCATTCTCATTTCACTTGATGACATGTTCGAATCCTTTATATCGACCCAAGGTTCCACTGAAAACAGTAGGAAAGGATTTACGTAAATCCTCTACAAGCAGTGAACTATCCCCAGCAACACTTGAAGCATTCAACGGTTGCACAACATAAACAGGATGATCAGCTCTGGGATCAATTTTCATCCCTAATTGGTGTTGGTGTGGCCAACTCAAAAGCGATAACCCAGATCTTGACACATAAATTTTTCCTGAAATGTGTCGATCAGAAAATTGTATATTTGCAATAAAATAACCAATTAGATCAATTTTGTGGCCTGTATAGCCACCAGGGGATACATCAGATTCAAGTAATTTCTTATTCGGGAATTTTTCTTGAAAGACCTTTAAAGAAATGATAGTATACCATGCACATGAATCTACGAAAATTTCCAAACTCACTTCATCAATAGTTATAAAACAAGATGGAAATTTAGTGCAAACTCCATCCTCACATACATTGATAACAGTATTAACCTGAAATGTTTCTTCATCTTCCAATTGATAACTATCACAGCATTCATGTATACAATTCATCTTCCCCGGTAATGACCTACAAAATCTTGTAAAATGGCCTTTCTTGTAGCACTTTGAACATGTTTTCCCTAAGGCAGGACAATTCTTACAGTCTGCTAAATGTCCATCACTTCCACACCTAAAACATAATAGTTTTGAGGTTTTCTTCTCATATTTCTGATTTCTGAACTTGTTATCATTTCTGTGGGAAAACTCATTTCTCTGCGAAAAAGTTTTCTTAGATTTATCCAAATCTTTTGGTACACTAAAGACATCACTTTTATCATTGCCTCTAATCTCCTTGACAAATTTCTCTGAGTGTTCTATAGACTTCGCAATATCTATGGCATTATTAAGAGACATGTCAGAAGTTGTCCAAAGACGTTCTTGCACTTTTTTGTTATTAGTTCTCATCAAAATCTGGTCCCTTAATACTTGCTCATAAGATATGTGTTCGCAATCACATGTAACAGCCAAGGATCTTAAAGCTGAGACAAAATCCTCTACAGGTTCATCTGTACGTTGCTTCCGAGAATAAAAGATAAACCTCTCCATGACAATATTATTTTTCTTTCCATATCTTAAGCTTAACTGTAATGAGGCATATTCATACACATTAATATTCCCCGGATTTACTAGTGCTGGTAATGTTTTGAACTCTTTCAAAGCTATACCACCCAAACAATGTTTTAGCAGTGACAGCTTCCTTTCTGGTTCACACTCCCCTTCTTCCAACACATCTACATAAGCTAAGAAGACAGGTTCCCAAATCTCCCAAGCCATAGGTGGTTCACCAGGTGATGACAGAAATGAAGGAGGAGGAACAATACCAGACATGTTAATTCAAAATATTTAACACACTATGTTTAAGTTTAAATGCAGATTAAAGAAAAAATAAAATAATAAAAAAAAATAAAGGAATTAATTACAAGTTCAAACTTTAAAGTCACAATAATAATTTAAATTACATAACACGCAAACCTTCCAATGTATAAATTTCCCTCAGCGTGATGAAAACACGAAGACGATGATGACTCAGAACATTGTAGAGATCCGCGTTGTTATTACAAGATCCGCGTTGTTTTTGTAGTGATCCGCGTTGTTATTACAAGGTTGAGAAAGCGTCTCAGTACGACGAGATCGGAAGACTTCAAAGGAGCATCTCTGAAAATCTCGTCTCTACTGCTCCCAACGTTGCGCGATGACGTCACACGTCGCGTTGATCAGCGTTGTTTCACACACTCATGCGCGAACCTTTGCGCGCGTATGTTGCTCGCGAGTCGAAGTTGGATTTCAAATAATGCCAGCAAAAAGTAAGTAATTCATCCTCAAATTTTCCTGTTGAAACAATAATCTTCCGTTTCCGCTTCCCTTAAAATAGTGGTGGTGCAGCACTGTTCAGTAAAAATCTTGATAGCGCTGAACACATCCGATGCAGAGGGGAAATTCGAAATTCAGAATGAAAATTAACAAAAAAAAATTGAAATCTTGTTCCACCGAAGTCCCTCTGATGCAGGTAACGAAAATCCCGCCCGTCGCCAGTGTAGGGAAGTCAGAAATCACACAGGAAGGTTGTAGCAGGTAGACAGAGTTTATTCAGCTCTTCACGTCTTGAATTCCAAGTCATTAATGCAGTTAACAGTACACAGACTTGACTCCCCACATTCTACATATTCAAAGCATAACACAATGTCCCCAATGCACGAGCTTGTCACGAGCTGTCAGATACACCTGAGCGCTCGTGACAGCTCAAATGAACACAAGTACATTCCCAACACACCTTCCCCCTTAAAAAAAAACAAAAATAAAAACAATAAAAAAAATTAGTTCATCACAAAATCATTAAACCGAGCAGGTAAGCGATGAGAACGTACCGCTCTAGTATTGTCAGAATTACATTCAGCATGAAAACGTTCCCCATTATCTCTCTGTTCCCCAACATCAAAAAAAACATTGCTGTTAAGATCATCCACCGACTGACTAGTCCCATTAAACAAAGAAACTCTGCTCAAATTCCACACGGAACCACCATCAACCCTGACCGCATTTCTAAATACTTCAATAACTTTCTTTGGACTTGACCAAACAGGCAAACCTTTACTTACACCCTCTTTCTTTTTAATGTGAACAGAATCACCCACCTTAATAGAACGACAGGACGTAGAACCAATTCTTTTGCCCATATCATGTTTCATCTTATCCTTGTACAACTGAACCCTGTGTTGGACAGCTTCAAAATCTACTTTCAAAAAGTTTTCAAAACCAACTAAGTTTTTTTTAACCACCAAGGAACTAACTTTGTGCTAGGCTTCCGTCCTCTTAAAAGCTCAAAGTGAGTGACCAAGGTCACTGAGTTGGGAGAAGTCCTGTAAGCTAACAACATAGATTGCAAAGCATTCCTCCAATTCAAATTACCCTTGATAGAAAGCTGTATGGCTTCTTTGATCACACGGTTGAACCGCTCAACCTGGCCATTTGTTTCAGGATGGAAGACTGCAATCTTCCTATGAATGATACCACATTTAACAAAAAACTGTTCTATTTCTTTGCTCACGAACTGCGGACCATTGTCAGTCACAACTTCCTGAGGAATGCCTTCTCTGCAAAAAATCTCATCTAAAAACTCTATCACTTGACAAGAAGTAACCTCTTTAACCATCTTGACTTCCGGCCACTTGGAATAATAGTCTATAAGTACAATACCAAAAGCTTCCTGTTTTGGTAAACAATTGAAAGGCCCAATGATGTCTATCCCCAGTTTCCGCCAGGGACCTGAAGGTAAATCAATGGGGCAAGGTTCAGGACGTAAGGCAACAGCTGTTTTGTCACTGTTAGAGCAAAAAGAACAGGAACGCACAAACTGATCTACACAAGAGTCAATACCTGGCCACCAGAAGGACTCCTTTAAACGTCTTCTGGTGAAAGAAATCCCCAAATGTCCCTCATGGGCAATTTCGAGTAGAGTATTTCTAATAGGAAAAGGTGGTACAATCTTATCACCCCGAAGGATTAAACCATTTTCCACAGCAAGTTCTTCCTGAATCTTAAAAAAACCCATCATATTTCCAGATAACTTCCTCTGTTCAGGCCAACCATGCACAAGGTACTTCTTGACACTGCACAATTCCAAATCCTTACTCATCTCTTCCATCCAAACATCCTCCTGCAAGGAGAACCGTTCACCGCACACTAAATTGACATCACGAAAAGTGAAAGCAACTTCACACTCCTCTTCACTAACCACTTCAGGAATATTCGTATCAGAAATCAGTCTGGACATGCAATCAGCATGTACATTCGCTTTACCCTGAACATATTCAATAGAGTACTGAAAAGATTGCAATCTTGAAGCTAATCTTGCAAGACGTGCCGACATAGTTCTACCTCCACCTGGAGCCATGAGATACACCAAAGGCTTATGATCAGTTTTAATCAAGAATCTCGTACCCCATAGAAAAGGTCTAAAGTGCTCAGCTCCCCAAACACAAGCTAGTAACTCTCTTTCTATGACAGAATAATTCTTTTCA
Source organism: Lissotriton vulgaris (assembly GCF_964263255.1). Taxonomy (NCBI): domain Eukaryota; kingdom Metazoa; phylum Chordata; class Amphibia; order Caudata; family Salamandridae; genus Lissotriton; species Lissotriton vulgaris. Next base: position 95,629 of record NW_028255036.1, on the reverse strand, counting down.
GCATCTCTCAAGGCCCTTGACGCATAGGCAACAACCCATTCTTTCTCACTATCCTTCTGCAGAAGTACTCCACCCAGACCAGAAGAACTCGCATCCACCATAATGATACATTTCACGCCAACCACAAAAGGTTTAAGACACGGAGCATTCACAATGAACGTTTTTAAAGACTGAAAAGCATGTGTCATTTCATCAGTCCAAACGAACTTAGCATTTTTCTTTAACAAACATCTGAACGGGTCAACCTTTACCGAAAAACTTGGGATAAACTTAGCATAAAATTCAATAAGACCTAGAAAGGCCACAAGTTGTTCTTTCGATGTGGGCACAGGAGCATTCGTGATGCTCTTCACATGATTTTTCTTTGGTTTGATTCCCATTCCACTAATAGTATGCCCTAGGTATTCCACCTCTTTTTGCCTAAATTTGCATTTGTCAAGACGTAGTGTAAGACCTTTCTCCGCTAAAGCAGCAATCACACACCTTAGATTATTGTTATGTTCCATGTCATCTTTTCCATGCACCAAAATGTCATCCTGAAATGCTATGGCACCACTCAAACCCTCCAAGGTATCCTTCATTAACCTCTGGAATACTGAGGCTGCACTCGCCAACCCAAAAGGCATGCGACAAAACCTGTACAAACCCTCAGGCGTGATGAATGCAGTTATGTTCTTAGACTCATCAGCTAGTACCACCTGATGATAAGCACTGGCAAGATCAACGCACGAGAAAACTTGTGCACCAGCCAGGGTCGAAACCATCTCATGAAGATTGGGTAAAGGGTGTGAATCCACCCAAATGGCACCATTGACACTGCGGAGGTCAATGCATAATCTAAGTTCGCCGGTGGACTTAACCGAATTTACAATAGGGGAAACCCAAGGTGACGACTCTATTGGTTCAATTATGTTTTTCTCACATAGATCTTTTAGCATTTCTTTAAGTTTGCCTCTATAGGATAGAGGAACATTCCTTACTCTATGCCTTACAGGAATGGCATTCTCATTTCACTTGATGACATGTTCGAATCCTTTATATCGACCCAAGGTTCCACTGAAAACAGTAGGAAAGGATTTACGTGAATCCTCTACAAGCAGTGAACTATCCCCAGCAACACTTGAAGCATTCAACGGTTGCACAACATAAACAGGATGATCAGCTCTGGGATCAATTTTCATCCCTAATTGGTGTTGGTGTGGCCAACTCAAAAGCGATAAACCAGATCTTGACACATAAATTTTTCCTGAAATGTGTCGATCAGAAAATTGTATATTTGCAATAAAATAACCAATTAGATCAATTTTGTGGCCTGTATAGCCACCAGGGGATACATCAGATTCAAGTAATTTCTTATTCGGGAATTTTTCTTGAAAGACCTTTAAAGAAATGATAGTATACCATGCACATGAATCTACGAAAATTTCCAAACTCACTTCATCAATAGTTATAAAACAAGATGGAAATTTAGTGCAAACTCCATCCTCACATACATTGATAACAGTATTAACCTGAAATGTTTCTTCATCTTCCAATTGATAACTATCACAGCATTCATGTATACAATTCATCTTCCCCGGTAATGACCTACAAAATCTTGTAAAATGGCCTTTCTTGTAGCACTTTGAACATGTTTTCCCTAAGGCAGGACAATTCTTACAGTCTGCTAAATGTCCATCACTTCCACACCTAAAACATAATAGTTTTGAGGTTTTCTTCTCATATTTCTGATTTCTGAACTTGTTATCATTTCTGTGGGAAAACTCATTTCTCTGCGAAAAAGTTTTCTTAGATTTATCCAAATCTTTTGGTACACTAAAGACATCACTTTTATCATTGCCTCTAATCTCCTTGACAAATTTCTCTGAGTGTTCTATAGACTTCGCAATATCTATGGCATTATTAAGAGACATGTCAGAAGTTGTCCAAAGACGTTCTTGCACTTTTTTGTTATTAGTTCTCATCAAAATCTGTGTTCGCAATCACATGTAACAGCCAAGGATCTTAAAGCTGAGACAAAATCCTCTACAGGTTCATCTGTACGTTGCTTCCGAGAATAAAAGATAAACCTCTCCATGACAATATTATTTTTCTTTCCATATCTTAAGCTTAACTGTAATGAGGCATATTCATACACATTAATATTCCCCGGATTTACTAGTGCTGGTAATGTTTTGAACTCTTTCAAAGCTATACCACCCAAACAATGTTTTAGCAGTGACAGCTTCCTTTCTGGTTCACACTCCCCTTCTTCCAACACATCTACATAAGCTAAGAAGACAGGTTCCCAAATCTCCCAAGCCATAGGTGGTTCACCAGGTGATGACAGAAATGAAGGAGGAGGAACAATACCAGACATGTTAATTCAAAATATTTAACACACTATGTTTAAGTTTAAATGCAGATTAAAGAAAAAATAAAATAATAAAAAAAAATAAAGGAATTAATTACAAGTTCAAACTTTAAAGTCACAATAATAATTTAAATTACATAACACGCAAACCTTCCAATGTATAAATTTCCCTCAGCGTGATGAAAACACGAAGACGATGATGACTCAGAACATTGTAGAGATCCGCGTTGTTATTACAAGATCCGCGTTGTTTTTGTAGTGATCCGCGTTGTTATTACAAGGTTGAGAAAGCGTCTCAGTACGACGAGATCGGAAGACTTCAAAGGAGCGTCTCTGAAAATCTCGTCTCTACTGCTCCCAACGTTGCGCGATGACGTCACACGTCGCGTTGATCAGCGTTGTTTCACACACTCATGCGCGAACCTTTGCGCGCGTATGTTGCTCGCGAGTCGAAGTTGGATTTCAATTAATGCCAGCAAAAAGTAAGTAATTCATCCTCAAAATTTCCTGTTGAAACAATAATCTTCCGTTTCCGCTTCCCTTAAAATAGTGGTGGTGCAGCACTGTTCAGTAAAAATCTTGATAGCGCTGAACACATCCGATGCAGAGGGGAAATTCGAAATTCAGAATAAAAATTAACAAAAAAAAATTGAAATCTTGTTCCACCGAAGTCCCTCTGATGCAGGTAACGAAAATCCCGCCCGTCGCCAGTGTAGGGAAGTCAGAAATCACACAGGAAGGTTGTAGCAGGTAGACAGAGTTTATTCAGCTCTTCACGTCTTGAATTCCAAGTCATTAATGCAGTTAACAGTACACAGCCTTGACTCCCCACATTCTACATATTCAAAGCATAACACAATGTCCCCAATGCACGAGCTTGTCACGAGCTGTCAGATACACCTGAGCGCTCGTGACAGCTCAAATGAACACAAGTACATTCCCAACAGTCAGAAAGACCGATGTAACAACACACGTGTCTAACAAGTGCATCATCATCTTTTTGGAGTGTACCTGACCTAATGTCACCAGAACCGGCGGCGGACCCTCACGCAGCCAATCATGCCCCCAAGGTGTGGGTGCCACCGGTTCAACAAACTTCCAGTCACGATAGTGTGAGTGACAGTCTACTAAATTGAGGTAGGTATTCCCTACCATAACTAATGTAGTAGACAGTCCCGAAGAGTTCAGTGCAATATTTAACCACGGATTGCGCGGTCATTTCAATAAAACTGGCTGGACCATTCTGTCTCTGATTGTTAGGTCACCCAATTGAATTTGTGTGCCTAGAATTGCTATCGCTCAAACATCGTTGTTCAGGGTGAGCAATAGCTGTGTTGTATTTTAAAATGATGGAATACAACACAGCACCATCGACTTTTCTACTTATGATGTCATTGGCTGCACTTGCAGTAAAAATGGGTGTTATGCATAGCGCACATCTTAACACCATTGTGCAAAGGCGAGTCTTTTCAGTCTAAAATAGGCTTCACACTAAAGGTATACTCCTAAGTACACACTCATGTGAAGCAGCCATGAGGAGAATCATATGTGTAAGATATATGCTTTGCTTCCAGCACACATGCTACATATTATGCTTTTTTTTCTCATTCACCACAAAGATATCTGCGCCGAAACTGCTGGGCTATAGATAGGAAAGCTAACCCTGCCCTGTGCAAACATGTCTTGTACTGAAGAACTGGAGCCAAGCTCACGTGCTACCCAATCTCATAAAGCGATTAAGATATAGATAGCCATTTATGATGAAATCAGAGAGCACAGTTCAGACGACAGGTGTCAAAGCGATTCCAAAAGGACACATTTTCATTTGCTTTATTATTCTTAACGAGTTCAGCATAATAGAGAAGAACTCTTGCAAATCATTCCCTCAAGGTTGGTGCGATTGATTCCGTCCTGTCGTTTACATCACAAAAATGCAAGGAAAATGTGTTTTTCTTCAATGTTAAAGAAAACTTTGGGGGATCCACGCAATCACACCTCCTGGGGCACCTCTGTGTGTCTAGTTTTCAGAAATGTCTGGGTTTGAAAGGTTTGCCTACATGGTTGCCGTCCCTGTTGAAGTGAGTCTCTGTATCATTCTCAGCCTTTCTCACTCACGTGGATATTTAAATCGTTTTTGCTGGCTCGTCACAATGTTAGAGTGACCCTCGCCTCGCAATATGGGCCAATGGTTTTCTATCAATTTCTCGATTATACTTACATTTGCTTTCCCATTAACACTGTGCCACACCTCAATTTCACCGCTTTTTGAATAGAAAGCGCATGACACGTGGTTTGCTCCCACTGACTATGGAGCTTTACCTGGACACGGACCTAATTGCGGGGACGGTCCTAGTGGCCAATTTAGAAGCACTGAAACCAGGGATTCTAAGATAGCTTTGGCAGCACTTGGTGTCAGACACAAGATACATGATGCCTAGACCTACTACATGTGATAATTATAAAAAAACTCAGAAATGAAGATAGTAACTTATCTTCTTTATGTCTATATGTTGTGGTCTTGTCTGTCCCGTCTTGTTTTCACAGGTCTCTTCATACATCCCTACCAAGTGTGTAGTGTGGTGTTTATCTTGTACTTTCACTGTATATATTTTTTCACACTTAGAGCCTCTCGGGAGGGTACGCCTTAGCTCGCGCACACCACCGGAGGACTTTTGTTTAGGTCCTGAAGAAAGCTGAGCGAAACGCTATCATCAGCTGAAACATGTCGACCAAATTCATGCCTTTGAACTAGGATTCCGGTTCCTTAATTAAGAACCTGGGGAGTCCACTCACGTTGTTTTTAACCAATGCAGGTTGGCCATTATTAAAAAAAATTTAAAGGCACAACCCTTGCATTTTTTAATTATTTTTGACACATTTGCACAATCACAACTAGTCACCTCATAATTTGGGCACTGTTACACTCACCACATCCTGCTCCGCTGTAACCAGGCGTCGTAGCACGCTGGGGAGACATTAGGTCACCCCAGCGGGGACCCGATGATGAAGCATGTCACCAACTAGTGGTGAGTGAGGGTCCTTCTAAGAAGTAGGGTCTCTTCCCCCCATGACCGTGTGACCATCAGACCCTCAGACTCTTCCCTTAATTGGGAATAGTCTTCCGGGTATAAGCAACTTAAGCACATCAGTTCAGAACTTAACATCAACTCCAGAAAATTTGCAACAAACAACCAGAATAATTAATCAACAATGGTTGTGAGTATGTTCCAAAGAAACAGTAGTGGAGATGATGAGCCCTGCAACTGCCCCGTGATAAGGGTGGGATGGGCGCCCCGTCCTTTGAAGCCTATTTTCTGGCAGCACAGCTGCAGTGGCTGTCGTGCTGGACAGCGCATTGCAACCTCGGGGAGATAGACACCCAGGCTGGACAGGTAGCAGTCCTGGAACTAACCAAAATACTCCTCCCAAGGACCAAACCTAACCCTGCTTATCCGCTGTTGGTCAAAGTGGCTAGATCCTGCACCCTAAGGATTCACCGTCTGTCCAAGGGGACACCCATGTATTCCCCATTACTGCCGCTAGTAGGCCTCCCCAAGGGGCACGGGTACTACACTGCGGAGAGCTCAGAATCTGGACTGAGCACATGCTCACCGAAGTCGAAGCTCTATACACTGACAGCCAGCTGACTTTGTTCGCAGGCTTGACCGAAGAGAGCGGGCTCCCTGTCAGTCAATTCCTGCGACAGCTGGTGGCGGACTGCAGAAGGATCTGGGACATCACGGACGGAGAACCCAAGACAAACCCGGTACTGCACACATTACTACACATTGGAACAGGCAGACATCATATTACATGGATCTATAAATTCATTATGGAACTAACATGCACACCACTGATGCGACTACGACTCCGATGGGAGGAGGAATTCGCTCGAGCCCTCCATGATAAAGAGTGGCTTATAGCCCTAGAACACCACAAAAAAGTGTACCGCAACCAAAGATTTAAAAAAGTCCAGTTCAACGTGTTGCACCGCGCTTACCTCACGCCGGCGCGACTTAAGGGCTTCTACCCGATGTCACACTTTGAGTGCCCCCGCTGCCACACTCCTGACGCCCCATTCATCCACATGTTTTGGACATGCCCCATGATACAAGCCTTTTGGGCAACGGTACACACTACAATACAAACAGTCACAGGTCTGACTGAATTCCACACGTGGGAAGCGTGTGCCCTTGGCATTTTTAAGAGCAAGAAGCAAAAAAAGGTAGAAACCAAATTTGCAATGCTGGCCGTACTCCTAGCAAAGCATAGCATAGCAATACACTGGCGCTCACCGGAGGGGTCCCCAATAGCAGCATGGTGGGGGGTGGTAAAGAAATGGGGCACGGCCGAAGAAGATATTATCAGGCAGGAGTAAGCTCGCAGTATGCGATGGCACCCCATATCATTGGACTGGGCGATGATCCTTCATGACTTCACGCAAACACAAACTATCAGCGGGGAATCCCCGCAAGCCACCCAGACGGAACCAGGACCCAGCGCACATTGACCTTCTCAAATTTCCCCTCCTCCACACTAGCTCATCCCTTCGGCCGCCTTCAGCGGACCGCTCCACTAGTAATGTTGGGAACCATTGCCCGCAGTTCTCGTAACAACATGGAGCTACGCCCCACCTAGCCCCTACCCCACTCCCCCGCTCCATTTCTTCCCGAGTTATAGATTCCCAGTTTAGTTAAGAACCTGGATTACCATTTAGCACTACCCTATATAGGGAACATAGAACTAGCAACTGTCATACGGGTATGGGTGACATCGCAACCCTCTCAACACCAACTTCAAATATGTTTCACAGCATATCATTTAGGAGTAGAGAGGCATTCCCCCCATCAACAGACACTCGGCTATGCAATGCAGAAGTGTGATATCAATTGTAATGCAGTAGCAGATGAATCTGATTGTTGTATGACATATACAATATCAAAATCCAATAAAAAGGTTTTGCAAAAAAAAAAAAAAAAAGAGGGGAAACGATTTCTAAAATGAGCTGCTTAAATTGCAGGGAGAATTTTAAACAAAAGATGGAATAATTTGCACACATAACAAACCCCACTCAAGACTGATTTTCTGCTCAACCCAGAATTCTGAGAACTTTAAGGAATTTAGGCAGTGCCTCATTTGAAAAACAAAATAAAGAGCGGCAGTGCCAACAGCTGTGCTGGGTAGCTCCCGGCTGCTGCATTTCAATGCCAGTGCCCGAATAACAAGGCTGTGGGGACCTGAACCCACGCAGGCCTTTTTAACCCACTGCCAGATAGTCCCTGCCCCTTTATCCTGCTACTATGAATTCCTGATTTCTCACTTTGTGAAGGGTTTTTTCTGTCTTTCTCTTCCTCCTCCTTTCCCTGTTGTGTGTCTGTCCCCCTCTTGCCCTTGGGATATGTCTGAAGCAGAAAAATAGGTGCTGGTCCCCAAAAATGAGTGCATGTTACCCCCACCGGCAACCGCCCGCTCAAATTAAACACTTATGTCTACCTTTTACTGAATCATAAGAGTTTACTGATGCAGGTTTCTAGGCAGATGCAGAACTTTGAAATCCAAAGAATCAGATTTGAAAGGTCTAAGGAAACAGTTACTAAATGGAATAGAGTTTTCTATGTGTATGTTGGGAGTGGCCACCCTGCAGGAACTAGACAGAAATCAAAGTACATGTTTCACACATAGGAGTCTTAATATCCATCATGTTGAAGTTGCATTTACTCACTGTTGCCACACGCTTGGGCCCTTGAGGAGGAGTGGAAGGTTCTAAATTACTGCACCATTATAATGAAACAAGTCAGTGGCCCAGTGTTTTTCTTAGGAGCCCCCACTACTGCTGCTGCTGACAGCAGCGGTTCCCAAATGCCAGAGCTGTCTATCATTGACTCCACCTCAAGCTTCTTTCTGTGCCACTCTGCACTTTGTCTCTAACTCACTCATGCCAGCTCTATTTTATCCTTGTTTTTCCCCTTCTTATCACTGTTTTCCTTTAACATTTTAGCCTTATTTCTCTCTTTCCTGTGTTTCTGTTTCTTGGTCTGGTTCAGGGTGTGAAGAAAAGTCCTGGTCATAAAAAATGCACCTCCTGCAACCACCAGCACAAATTAAGCACATGAAATGCTGCTCAGCCGTAAGGTCCCATCTCGAAATCTCTAGGGTGTGGGTTTACTGTAATGTCGTGTGACACATTTATTGATGCGATCAATTATTTTGTCATCTAGTGAGCAGAGGATCACTACCTTTTTATAGATTTAACACATCTAGTAAAGTGCGTTCAATCTTGCGCCATTATTTAAGACCAGACACTCTAATTGGTGAATTTTTGAAATGTTTCAGTTAAGGTCAACTAATGCACGCCGTTTTAAAAACTCCTTTGCTTGTCTTCTCTATAAAGGGTTCAATCGTTCAAACTGCGAGTCTTCCAGTGCTCTTGATGGGTCAAAACTTTATGGGCATAAAAGAGATGTCGTCGTGGGCATCGTTGTTTGTTTGCTCGCTCTTGTCGCTGTTGCAACCGTGGTGTGCTGGTATAAAAGAAAAAAAGGTAAGAAATTATATTATTTACTAAGAGCTGGCTATTGATTTGTGGGAGTCTGGTATTGGACTGTCGCAACTTCTATTAACTGTTAAATATGGTCAAAGAATAAATCAACCTGTCAGTCAAGTAAGCACAATCCAGATGTGCTGGGTCAAAACATAGTTCAAATAGTCATTCTTACATTTTGAATTCATGGAAATAGATTTTCAATGGCCTACGCGCACAATCCAATCTTCTATTCGGAAATTTTAAATAATCTAGAAAAAAAGGATCTTGAATATCTTCTGATACAAATGCATGAATAACTCGCACAGTTTTAAACAAAGAAATGAATACATTTGTGGATTTATATAGCGCAGCTTTTCACCCATGAGGGTATCCAGGCGCTGTTCATGGGTATGGGATGATTAGTGATTTTCCCAGTTTACAGGATGCTGAGCCGATGCTGATACTCGAACTCGGATCCCAGCTCCAGAGTGGAGAGCTCTGGCCTCCTCGCTACATCCTCTCTTAAACAAGACAATTTGATTCACCAGAAGATTGCGAAATGGGCTGAATCTGAATACAGCGCAATATTAATGCTGGTTGTTGACTGAATGTGTGAGTTTTTGATAACGAAGTATGATGAAGTATGAAGGTTCTTACTGACATTCCTAATGGAAAAGAACATCTTTTGGATGGTATTCCCCCAGATGTTTGCTTTCTTCAGATGAACCTGTTTTTGTTGTCCGTAGGACCCAGCACACTTTACTCCCGCTAACCTGTGGTAGAGTGCTTTTAAGCATGGTGGAAGTGGCATACACCTAATTGAACCATTTCATTTCAGCCCCTAGTATATACTGCTATGTGTGCCTAGGGCCTGTAAATTGAATGCTACAGGACTCACAGTGGGCTGCAGCACTCATTGTGCCACCCACTAAAGTAGCACTATAAAACATGTCTAAAGGCCTACTCTCGCTGACTGTGTGTGTAGTTTTCAACTTCTATCTGGCAAAATAAAACTTTGCCCAGACCTAATCCTTCCTTTTTTATAATTATGTCACGCCCTAAAGTAGACCCTACATGCCCATAGGGCAGGATGTATTGCATTTAAAAAGTAGAACGTGTGTAATTATGTTTTACATGTCCTAGCAGTGAAAATGCCCTTTTTGAGTGCAACAAGGCTTTCTCTCCCATGGAAAACACAAGGTTACATTACTGTATATCTCATTATGATATATAATTCAGTTTGGGACAAGCTAGAAAAATGTTTCAAGGACTCGTAATAGGAATTTAAAATCCAAACTAATGATAAAAAATTCTGATTTTAAAGTACTATTTTGAAAATGCCACATTCAGAATGTTGCAATTTACCTGCCTAAACCTAAAACTGCCTCTCTGACAGTGATTAAGTTTTACCTGACCCCTTCTGACTACCTAGAGTGAGATGCGTATTCCTCCGGACCTGTGGGCAAATGACCTGGGTGAGGGGAAGTGAGGGTCTTCCTAACTGGAATAGGATCCATGCTCCTGCTTGATTACACTTCATTTTTTAAAATATATTTTTATTAAACAACTCCAAATATTGTACAAAAATGTAGTGGAAATATACATATACATTGGTATCAAATATTTAAAAAACCTTTATAATTCATAAAGTTGATTAGAGAAGATGATTCCTTACTTTTGTTAGCACATACCACACACCTAGACTATATATATATAAAATAACAAAATAAGATCAGTTCATCTTTAAACATTTCTTACATCTCTACTCCAGGCAGCAATTGGAGAAAACATTTTAATACCACGTATTCTAGAATTTCTCCCTCTAGTCGCATAGATAGCCTTTTCTTGATTATAGATCCCCAAAAAACGAGTCAGCCACATTTGAAAACTTGGGGAATCTGCGTCCTTCCAGCGGTCTGCCAGTATTATTCTATAAACTACTGTACCTAGGAATAGACATGTTTCCTCTTCAGTGCTAAGCCCAAGAGTATTATCCTAACCAAGAATAAAAAGGGTAGGCGATTCCGCCACTTTATGGCCAAACACCTCCTCCCAGAATTCTGATAAAAAAAAATTAAATGCTGTTAATTTAACACATTCAAAAAACATGTGTACTAGGGTGGCAGGGCCTACTCCACATCTCGGACACTCATCATTTAATCTTTTCCCCATGTATGTAGCTTAGCGGGAGTGTAATATAAATGATTACTAGGCTTTTAAATTGGTAGATAGGAGTAATCGTGATGTTAACAACAGACACATATCAATATCTACATTGGGATTAACAAGTTTACCCGCCCATGAAGTCTCTATATGTTCTAAATCATCTTTGAGTCTTTCCAGAAGCAAATCATAGATTGTTCCTATTCTAATCAAGCTTTGCCTATATTATCATTCATTCGATAACTTTGTTTCGGTCACAACGGACCATAAAAGTGCAGAATAAAATACATACAAGCACAACAATAAAATGGATAAATAGCATAGAATAACAAAGACAATCACAATCATATATAAACACCTGCTACACAAGAATAAAACCATTCCCTAGTATCACATCATAAAATCAGATTAAACCATACAGTATAGTTATCGAAGAAGTGGATTAGATTTCCTACAAATATTGAAGTAATCCAATTAGTTCGGTAAGAAGTTTCTACGTTTGTGCCACATCCCGTTTAAAAAACGGGAGACGGCAAAAACAATAGGGGGGTGCGTATCGTATTTTAGTACTCTAAAGGCCGTGGAACAATGGCTAAAGCCTAGATTTCTACAGATTGGCTTAACCCAGCGTTTACGTACAGACTGGTAAGTAGGACAGAAAAAGAGGACATGAATCTCGTTTTCCAGATGGTGTTTACAAGCTGGGCACTCTGTATTTTTATTTATGTGCCATTTGCTGGTAAATGACCTAAGAGGAAGACTGACCATCCTGAATTGAATGAATAGGTTTCTTGCCAAAGCTGGATAAATCAGGTCTAGGAAGTCTTCCTTTTTATATTCCTCTTTTACTTGAGGGAACTGAGTTGTCAATCGACCAAAGTTAGAACTCACATGAAGCGACATTCATTTATGATGCCTATAATGATAAGCCAGATCCGCCCTAGATGTTGCCTGGCAAGCTACTTCTGGTGTTCCCCATAACTCCGGTAAACTAATCATACTACAATGTTCCTTAATATGGGATAGCCACGGGATTTTATTAGTTCTTATTTCCGCCCAGACATCCCTGAATTCATTTTTGTAAGGAGCTAATTCAGGAACTGACCATAATCTTCTCCAGTGTGTAAGTGGCCGTAAAGCCACCTCCTCCTCAATAGGGAGTAGCCCTAGGTGCAGCCGGAGAGGTACTAGCGGGGTACTAACTGGAAGTCCTAACAGGTTCGTCATAAATGTGTGCTCTACCCTTGTGAGCCTAGTAGGCCTGTGGTGCCCCCAAAGCTCCGCCCCGTAGATGGAAGCCGCTCTAACCTGTACTTTATAAATTTCAATAACAGGAGCAGCAGGCTTAAACTCAGATGATCTATGCATCTTCGATATTCCTCCCACCGTCTGAGTTAGCTTTAGAGCAGCCTTTGCTACCTGAGTATCCCATTCCAGATGTTCCGCAAGGATAATGCCCAAATACTCAAAGATTTTCACTCGCTCTAAAGGAATTCCATCCAATACTGGATTTGGGCTTGTCTGCCTGGGTGGATTGAAAATCATAAATTTGGTTTTGGCCAGATTTATCTCCAGGCCTCTCAGTGCACAGAAGTTGACGAAGCCGTCCAGAGTGCGTTGGATACCCATTGATGGCTTGGACAACAACAAAGTGTCATCCGCGAACATCAATGCGGGAACCCGACCTGTAACTAGCTTCGGGCATCAATATCCTTAGCACCAAGTAGATGGTCTATAAGCCCATTAATGTATATACTAAAAAGGGTGGGGGCCAGGACACACCCCTGGCGCATCCCCTTTTTTACCGTGAAGCGAGCTGACAATTCTCCATGCTTCCTGCACCTAACTTGAGCATAGGTTTCCGAATGGAGCCTCATTAGAACGTCCAAGAGATATAGTGAGATAGCAAGATCTAGAAGTACACTCCACAATTTTTCCCTGGGGACCAGATCAAATTCGGACCTCAGGTCAACAAAGATGAGGTAGAGGCTGCCACCCTCCACACTCACTGTTATCCAATACAAGACCTGTAGTCTGAATATATGGTCAATAGTTGATGTACACGTTCTAAAACCAGCCTGGAAGGGGCTCAAGATCTCTTTTTCCTCAACCTAGGCCTGGACTCTTTCTAGGATAATTTGTCCCATCAACTTTTGAGTAATGTCTATCAGGCTTATAGGCCTGTAGTTGGACGGTAATAGGGGACAGCCTTTTTTATAGACAGGAACTATCTCTGCCCCACACCAGGTATCTGGTGGTTCCATTCCCCTTAGAATGGTATTAAACAGAACGCAGAGATATGGGGCCCATATTTTCGGTTCTGCCCAAAAAAGGTTCCCCGGAAGCTTGTCAAGAACGGGTGCCTTATTAGGTAATAACTTGACAATAGCAGATTCAACTTCAACAGGAGTAATATCCTTCACCCCCCCCCCCCAATCGATACTCATGGAGGAGGCTAGAAATTGAAGATGATAGATCTTCAGTGCCCGTATGTGCATACAGGGTTCCAAAATGGGCTTCCCACACTGCTGGTGCTATATTAGGTTCTGTCCCTGATCTACCCTCCCTTCCCCATTACTGACTATTGCCCAAAAGGATTTCGGATCCATACGCTGTAGGGCAATTCTAAGATCGTCCCATTTGTTAGCTTCCCACTCCTTCTTTTATTATCCAAAAAAGGAATATTCTCAAGTGTAATTCTTGGAATTTTAAAATTAAGAATAGTATTAACTTGGATGAACTTGAAATAATCAGTGTTAGGGATAGCAAAGTTTGTCTGGAGGTTCAGAAACCTAGTATCTGAGTCACCACCCAAGAAGTCCCACACCGTGGTAATTGCCAAATGTTCCCATTTTTTGGCAATGTGATTGTTAGCTTGTATTGGCACCAAACAGGAGTAATGATAGTATTGTGGTAGAACAATCGCACTCCAGATTCAAATAGAGGGTTGAAATTTGTTTAGAAGGTAGGTAGGTGCTATTTGGTAATCCTTTGAGGGCTAAAGGCACAGTCAATGCGTTATGTAGCGCTATCCCTGACGTGGGTAGCGACACCAAATGCACTCAATGAAGAGAAGTTTCAAAATGTTGTTATGCGTTTGTAACAATAAAGGTTTATTGAAAAAAAGTTTTTTTGGTCTTGACGTTGTATTCACATAATAAAGTTCATCAAGTTTCAAAAATCATCATTCATTTCTTATAATTCAAATTCAATTTCAATTTCCCAATGCATTTCGAGCCATCGGCCCTTCATCAGGGGATTAAATGTGCTGTCAACAAAGGATAACACACAGAAATTAATATATACAAATCTTGAATTCCGCATTTCCAGTCTAATGCGGATTCATTTACGTTTTTGTATTCTTCCATGTACATATACTGACACCGTATACTCAGAACGATATATTATTTATCGTCCATAGTCTTTCTTTTGTCTCACGCTTGACGCATGAAGTATATCTTCACTACCTAGTCACGTGGCGTCCCCTGATGAAGGGCCGATGGCCCGAAATGCATTGGGAAATTGAAATTGAATTTGAATTATAAGAAATGAATGATGATTTTTGAAACTTGATGAACTTTATGATGTTAATACAACGTCAAGACCAAAAAAACTTTTTTTCAATAAACCTTTATTGTTACAAACGCATAACAACATTTTGAAACTTTTTCTTCATTGAGTGCATTTGGTGTCGCTACCCAGGTCAGGAATAGCGCTACATAACGCACCAAACAGGAGTGCCATAATGGAGTATATCTGTTAAATTTTGGGATTGCCATATGTCTAGAAGCCTTCTTCCATATTTTCCAACCACTGATAATAATTTGAAACTTAACTTGTTTATAATAAGAAGGTTCTAATTGTCTCAGCAGAACACCTTGTGCTTTTTTCCCAATTGCTAACTAATAAATAGATGGTATTTCACTGCTCTGTGTGCTTTCAGTGGGTGATATAGTAGTAAATAACGGTGCCATTTGATGGAGAAGAGCAGCCCAGAGGTAAAACATCATATTAGGAATTGCTAAGCCACCTCTATATTGAGGTAAAGATAGGTATGTCATAGCCCTCCTAATTTTTCCGTATCGCCAAACAAACTTAGACATTTGTGAATCAATGGGTTTGATGATATTATCCTCTACAATTAGAGGGATAGCTTGAAACAGGTATAATAACCTGGGAAGTATATTCATTTTTTGGGAGTTTACCCTACCAATGATTGACAGATGTAGGCTATTAACCCTGGTAAGATCCTTTTTTATGACCCTCATTAGGGGTTCATAGTTAAGCTTGTTAATGTTTTCAACCTTTGGAGATACACATATTCCAAGACATGTGGTTTTATCTGCTTTTCTAGGATCTACAAATGTAATATTATTGGTGCATAGAACCACTGTTTTGTCCCGATTGAGCGAGTATCCAGAATAGTGGCCAAATGACTGGGTAATGATTTCTATTTCTGCAATTGCCTCAGCGGGGTTTGGTGTTACTACTGCCACATCATCGGCATAGGCGAGTATCTTAGTTTAATATGCACCGACGATGATTGGTTTTATTTCCCGGGATCGTATTCGTTTTAAAATCAGAGGGTTAATGTACATGGCAAACAATATCGGGGAACAGGGACATCCCTGCCTTGTACCTCTTAGTATATTATTTGAGCTGGATTCAATACCCATCACTTGGAGCTTGGCCCTTGGGTCTTGATACATTGCTTTGATTGATTTCGCAAAGCTGTGCCCAAAATTATTGAGCTCCAGCACTCCCCATAAAAAATCCCATGATACTCGATCGAAAGCTTTCTCAGCGTCAAGGAGGATCATCGACATCCGTCCCCCAGTCCCGCTCATGATATCAAAAAGGGAGATGACTCTACGGGTATGATCCGTTGTGCCCTTGCCGGGAATGAAACCATGTTGCCAGGGGGAGACCAGATGTTCTATGACCTTCCCGAGCCGATTAGCCAAGATCTTTGCATAGAGCTTCGAATCAGAGTTAATTAATGAGATTGGGCGGTATGATGATGGAAGCTCAGGAGGTTTTCCCTTTTTAGGGAAAATAATTATGTTGGTTTCCTTCCATGACTCTGGCGGGGTACCGCTCCACTGTATCCCCACAAACAGATCTAATAGAAAAGGTAATATTTGCCCTCCTAGAACTCTATATGATTCTAGAGGAATTTTATCGGGACCTGCAGCCTTCCCTGAGGCCAGACCGGATAGGGCCAATTGCAGCGCGGTGACCGTAATCTCTTTTTCCAGATCTTCTCTAGTTATAGCGTCAATGGCCCTACTTAGCCCGGTGTCAGCTAAAAATTCCCTTACATATTCTCTAATTTCATTCGGGTCAGTTATGCCATCACTTTGATAGAATGAATGAATGAATAACATTTTATTTGTGGTTACTCAAAACCATTAAAATACGGCAACAGGCAGCAGGAAAACATTGTTATAAACAGATTAAAAGAAAGCATAATTAAAATCTAGAGTTCATTAGACCAATTTATGTTCGCCCGTCAATCTTGCCTGGTCTCACTCAGCGCGGGGGGGGGGTTAAGTCTCGTTGGTGTGAGAATTCACAATAGGGGCCAGTGGATTAGCTATGGGAGGCCATCAATTTCCGGCGTGACTGTTCGATGAATTTGCTGAACGTAGCCATGTCTTTCACTGTTTCCATTGTGAATAGGTGGTATACGCCCTCCATTATAGATCTGATCTCGTGTGTGAGTAAAATTGGCTTAATTTTATTATTTATTTATTTTGAGTATTTGTAAAGCGCGGCTGATACCTTGCAGGCTTCCTGGCGCTGGAGAAAACTCTACTGAGGAGAAACTGAGGTGAATGGCAGACGGAAAGAATTAGGGAAATAGCCAGGTCTTGATCCGTTTCTGAAAGGGAAGGAGTTGTGGGATTTGGCGTATGTCGATGGGCAGTCTGTTCCATAATTTGGCCGCTGTGACCCTGAAGGATCTGCCCCCGGTTCTGGCTTTGTTGAATCTGGGCACTATTACCAGACAGGCCGAGGACGATCGCAGGTCTCTGGTTGGAGTGTACCACTGGAACAGAGCTTGCAGAGGTCTGGGCCCGAGTCCATGTAGGGCCTTAAAGACAATGCAGAGGGATTTGAAAGCCATACGATGCTTCAAAGGTAGCCAATGCAGCTCGGCTAGGGCCGCTGTGGCTGATGACCTCCTCGTCCAACCAAGAGCTAGCTTGGCAGCGGCTAACTGAATTCTTTGAAGCCGGTCTAGCAGCGTGACTGGAGACTCAAGGAGCAGTGCGTTGCAATAGTCAAGGCGACTGAGAATAGTACACCTAACTATCAACGCCCGAGCTTGTGCAGGGAGGAGTGGCATAATTTTACGCAGGGACCGTAGAAGAGCTGAGCAGATCCCCACTGTTTTGGCAACCTGGGTTTCCATACTTTAGGTAAAGGTTACGCTCAGGGGACAACGCCGGGCAACAAAATAAAATGTGTGCGAAGCTCTCATGTTTATATTTACAAAGCCGACACTCCGAGTGCCTTATACAGGGGGAGCTCAAAGGGTAGAGTTCTTTGAGGGGAAGTGGATGTAATCTAAGCGCTAGAATCCTATTTAACGCTTGTTTCCCCACCGCCTGGGTAAGGTGGAGTTTGGAGTTCTGTGCTGGGTGTGGAAGTTTTAAGGACTCGTGAAAGCCTCTTGTTTCCAAAGATTCCAAGTCCGAGGAGCGAGAGCAGAGGCAAACCTGTTTTTTTATTGCGCTTTTAATGGCGGCGTGCTTAATTAACTCAGGGTCCCAATTCTCCACAGCAAGCTTCAGAGCTTCTTTGGCTGCACAGAGGCTATTTGACCACGGGTTTTCTGGTTCCAAAAAAACACTTTTTATACTAAATTTCAGAGTGTTCTCAGTTGCCGCAAGTGCAGGGAAAAAGTATTTACTCATTGAGCCCAGCTCTTCATATTTTTGTTGGGTCAGATTGAATTCGAGCCGCACTAAGTTGTTTCTGGTGCAGGCGGGTAGATGTCACTTTGATAGAGCTTTTGGTAATACTGCCGAAATACTTCAACAATATGTTATGTTATGTTATGTTATTTTAATTTATACAGCGTGCAGCTACTCGGAAGTGTCCCAGCGCTTACAGAAAAAAAGTAGAAGATGCGCGATTTCCAATTAAAACAGTAGGGTATTTAGAGCTTTCCTAAACAGAAGAGGATCCTGAGTGGCTCTCGAAGCCAAGGGCAGAGCATTCCAAGCCAGACAGGCTTTACGCACAAAGGAGTTCCCCCCCAGTTGCTGGCGCTTAAACTTCGGAGTCTGCATCAGCAGCTGAGAAGACGAACGCAGCTGTCTCACTGGTGTATAAAACGCGAGTCTCTTCTGCAAATAGCTCAGGCCGAGACCGTAAAGGGCCTGTTGCACAATTGAGAGCATTTTAAAGTTTCAACAGGGAGCCAGTGTAATGACCGTAGGAGTGCCCGGGCACTGTGCCTGGAAGATAGCCCCCCTAGAAGTCTAGCAGCCGAGTTTTGGACCACTTGTAGTTTCTTCACAAGGAAACCTGGGCTGCCGACTAGGAGGGCATTGGCATAATCCAAACGAGAAAGAATCAGTGCCCGAACAACCGTCTCTCTGGCCAAACTCGCCAAGAAGGGCAGAAACTTTCTCAAACTTTTCAACACCCCAGCCAGTTTTTTTACATGCGTCACAAAATTCAAATCCTCATCGAACCAAACGCTGAGATTTTTGGCAGCTCCCTTATTCTCAGGCGGGCAAGGAAAACCAGGAGGCCAGAATCTCCCTCTAAAATCTGAAGCAAAAGAGCTGAACAGCATTACTACAGACTTTCCCTCATTACATTTAAGCTGAGAATTGGCCAGCCAATGAAAGACCGAAGACCGGCACTGATGGGGTCTCTTAACCGAGTCCTCCTCCTTGCTCCAGGTAAACAACAGCTGGGTATCGTCGGCGTAGGCCATCACCTTAGCCCCCAGTGACTCCGCCAAAGAAATCAGTGGAGTCACGTAGATGTTAAATAACAGCGGGCTAAGCAATGACCCCTGCGGAACCCCAGTTGAAACCCTCATGGGCACAGAGGCACACGGCGGGAGTCAAACCTGCTGAGATCTTCTCTCCAAAAAAGAGTTGATCCATTGCAAAGCAGACCCAGAGATTCCTATTTCAGATAGGCGATCAAGGAGCACGGCGTGAGGCAGCATGTTGAATGCCGCCAAGAGATCAAGCATAACCAATGCTGCTCTCCCGCCGGCATCCAGACACTCCCGAATGGATTCCGTGACCTCCAGTAGAGCGGATTCCATGCTATAAGAGGCACGGAAGCCCGACTGCGCCGGATGAAGCAAGCCAGCCCCCTCAACAAAGTTGGTAAGTTGGAATGTAACCGCTTTCTCACAAACTTTAGCCAAACTAGGCAAAAGTGAGATAGGACGATAGTTTTCTGGGACCAGTGGATCGAGTGAAGGTTTTTTGAGTAAAGGAAGGATCAGGGCTTGTTTCCAGGCTGTCCGCACACAAACTTTCCTCAGTGATTTATTGACCAAAAATTCACCTCTGAATTAATGGTGATAGCCACATATGACAGTAGACGGGTCACACAGGGATCGTTGGGCGAGCCGGACTTAAGGGCTTTAAGGATTCGGAGAGAACCAGCACGGTCAATAGGACAAAATTCTGAGAAAAGGGAGACCGGTTCTGCCCTGGGCAGAAGCAGCGGCAAGGACAGAAGGATGGAAGAGGACAGAAAAGTCTCCTGAATGCTAATTATTTTATCCCTGAAGAATGACGCCAGGGTGTTACACCAGGACTCTGTGGCAGGAGCAGCCGCCACCTGGGCGCTAGGGGTCAGGAAGCTCTGCACAATTGCTAAAATTTCTTTGGAATTGTTATTAGCCCACTCAATACGAGCGGCATAGTACTGACCTTTGGCCTCTCCTATCACCACATAATAAAGTTTTTGTTTAGCTCTGAGGATGTTTTTATCAGAGAGGTTATAGCCGCCAAAACGCCTTACAGGCATGCTTCAAAGTCTTCAGCATGGGAGTATACCATGGCTTGGAAGGGGATTCACTCTGCAGCCTTGTCTGACACAGCCCCGACCCATTGGCAACAGCGCCAACAATCCAATTGGCAAATTGCGTTACATTCTCCTCCAGACCACCCGAAAAAGAGGGCCGGGAAGCAGCAAGCGAGGCGCTTAGCTGGACAGGATCCAGCTTCCTGGAGACGGGGGGGCAACAGCAATTTTCCTGCTGAGGAGAGTTATCCAAATCCCATGAAAAGAATATTGGAAAGTGGTCTGACCAGGCCCACGGCCGTGGCTTCATCACTAGTATGGGGAAATTGGCACAGATGATATCCAACGTGTGCCCACCCAAATGTGTGGGGAACAGAATCCTTTGATAGAGGTTTGCTAGGTGGAGGGAGTCCATGAAAGCTATGGCGTCCCCCCCCCTCAGAGTGGTCAAGGTGGATGTTAGTATCCCCGAGAAGCACAAACGTCGAAAACCGTAGAGCCTGCTTGGCCAGAGCATCTCCACAGGCCGCCAAAAAATTCCTTGCTGGCCCGGGGGCCTATAAATCAAGGAACCACCCAAAGTAAATTGGGCTGATAGTTGAAGACTAAAGTTCAAAGCTTCACAGTCACCCCAAAGGGTAGATAATTCACTCCGAAAGGTCCAGTCTTCCCTATACCAAATAGTTAAGCCTCCGCCTCGGCCCACGCAGCGATCTACCCGGTGAACTTAAAATCCTGCCGGTGTAGCTAGAGCCACTATGGGGTTGGAGAAGGCATCAAGCCAGGTCTCCGTAACAAACAGTATTTCCAGATTGTTATCCATGATCAGATCTGCTATATCGACGAAATGCTTCACCACAGATCTCACATTGATTAGGCAAGCACTGATCGCCCCCAAACTCGGAGAGGCATCAGACTGACCTGATGACCGGAGCTCCGGAGTGAAGCTAAACCCACAGTCCCCACAAGTGAAGTCCCTGGGCAGCCCGCTCGACCAAACTCTGTGAGCTGGGCAGGGGAGGGGCTTCAGCGATTTCAGCCACTCCGCTGGAAGGAGATTGGGGATGCAAGTCTGTGGGCCGTTTAGGGCAGAGTGACATGCCCTGTGGCCTGACCTAGCGCTGACGGGCACAGACGGGCTTGCCTTTGGCGCGCCTTTGGCGCGCCTGCTGTGCTTCCTGCTGTGCCTCCAATTTAAGGGGTGTGGCTGGAACTGGCGATCAGCGTGCATCATCTGGAACTCTGACCGCGAACAACGCACGTCGCGTCCAAGATGGCCGCTGTCTTCAAAGTAACCCCCCAAGAAGCTGCCTGAAAGTCGAGCAAGGAAGTGCACTATGAGGCACAATGTTGGGCCAAGAGTCGGTAAGAGCAATGCCCCGAAAGAATGAACAGAATTAAAAGGCCACAAAAGATATTCTCAAATTCCCAATACTTGCATCAGACCTCCCCCCACAAATTCCCTCACACAACACAAATGACGTTTTTAAAATATTTCAATTTTACAGATAAGAGTTTTAAAATTAGTCAAGTGCACAAAATGCAACCTTTTTTCAGCCGGGTTTTGTATATTCTTGGCCTTCTAACTTAATAGTGGTGATCGTACTACAGGAAATCTTCTGACGAGTACGCAGAGCCAGCTGCTTACCCACCCTCTCCACATTTTCATAAATATTATTTTGGTGTGACTGAAAGGTTTCTGCTGCTTTCTGGGTAAGCCTGTTGTTGAGCTCTGTTTTGAGAACCAACATTCGGTGCATGGTTAGTCCCCCATCTTCACCCCGAGCTATTGACGAGGTATGTTCTTCCTCTGCTCTAGCCAGATCTTGCATCAGTAGGTGGTTAGTAAGCATGAGCGAATTTTGCGAATTCGCGCTTCGCGAATTTGCGTTTTCACGAATTCGCAATCCGCAAAATCTGCGAACTTTCACAAATTTGCGGATTTTTTCTTTTTTTTGTGTTTGCAAGGGTTTCTGCCAGTTCGCGAGGGTTTTTTACCAGTTCGTGAACTTACTTGTCGGGTCACAACGGTCCTGACCATGTTGTTTTTTCTCCTGGTTCATCACAGCACCCTCTGTTTCACCACTGCCACCCTCTGCCTCACCCATGCCACCCTCTGGTACATCAATGCCACCCTCTGGTTCATCACTGTAGATTATGGGGGGAAAAGCACACCTGCCCTGCCTCAACTGACATGAATGAATTAGGGGTTGATTAATGTGTCACTGAATTTGAACTTCCAGTCTGGCACCTGCTTCCTTATCTGTAATTGCTTTCTGTTGCAGTGCAAATTTTTTTTCTAACAGGACCTTTGTGGCATACTTGTAGCTATTCTATGAGCCTGCTGTGAGGGTCAGAGCAGGGTCATAGAATAGTTGCAAGTAGGCAACTGAACTCTGGAGGGGCCCCTCAGGAAGCACTACAGGGAATGGTTACTAATGATAAGTTTGAACTTTTGCACCTGCTGAGTGCTTTCAGTTTTGCAAAAATCGTTTTTCTGCAATTTCGCGGGATTCGCGGGGCGCGAATTTGCACAAGATCGAATTCGGAAGCCGTGAATTAGTGCGAATATGCAATTTGTTTTTTTGCGGCGTGTTAGTTCGCGTGTTTTTTTGCGTTTTCGCAAGCCGCTGGTAGCGCAACAAGGCGAAGTTACCCTAGCGGTCGTACATGGGCGTGGCCATTTTGTTTGCGTGACGTATTTCCGTTTCCGGGTGCTATGTGTAATCTCGCAAAGTGTGCACCTCGCTAGTACAAGTTCGCGTGTGATCGCGGGGGAAATCTCGCGCGAACTTACCCACGCGGTCGTGAACGGCCGCGGCCATCTTGTTTTTCATTCATTGCTATGGTTCTGGGCATGCTTTCTGTATCCTCTCTGAATCTCTGCCATCCTTTGCTTGTTTGAAGTTTTTGTTGATCTATTTTACTTATTATCTATCCCTCTATTATTCTAACTTTATATTTTTGTGTTTTCTGCTACTTTTAGTTAATTTTAAACTACTTTTTTAAACTCTTTTCTTGTCTTCTTCTCTATTCTATTTCTTATTTATTATTTACCTTCCTTTCTGCCCAGACCATGGTAAAGGAAGCCAGGAAGTAGCCCGAGAAGGGGAAGGGTCCCGCACCCCGTGCGTGGCTCCCGTGCAGGCGTTTGAGGGGGGAGCTAGTGATGCCACGGGAGATCTTCAGCACGGAGGAGGTGGCCGCACTAGTCTTCTATGTACAGCGCCGCCTCCCCAGGACCATCATGGCAGGCGGCAAGATCGCAAGCGGCTACGAGCTCTGGGAGTGCCGGAAGCGGTGGGAGAAGGTGTGCCGGTCCATGTATTGTCACTCTCGGGTCCGGCGCACCTACAACCAGGCCACCCATCGTTGGATGGATCTCCTGGACCGGGAACGCGACTGGCTCGACCTGCTCGGCATCGAGATCCCCGGGCTTGGTGAGTAGTAGTAGCTATTTCATCACTACTCTGTTTTCTCCTGCTCTGTGTGTTATTATATTGCAAATTTTTGTTTTTTACCAAGAGCAATAATGCTGCTGATTACATTGTAGGTAAATTATATTTCAAAATCTTCTGTGCATTTCAGGTGCACTGCTCTCCTTCTCAGTAGCGTTGCTACTATGCTTATTTGTTTTCAATTTTGTGTTCATTTCATTGGCCTGAGAAAATATGTATGAGTGTAGTTTACAGAACTGCGTAATGCTAGACACTTAGGGGCAGATTTGCAATTACTGGCGCATCCCTGCAAAGTAGCAGGGATGCTCCAGTAATTGTGCGCCACGCCACCACCACCCATGGTGCGCCGTATTTACAATGCGGCGCACCATGGGCCCAAACCGTCACCGAAGCATTACGCATCTGTGCCGTAAAGGCGGCGCATTGCTGGAGTTGCGTCGCAACGATGGTGCAGCTCCAGCAATGCTCTGGGGTACCCTATCTCTCCAATGCCGCATCAAGCCGTACGTCTGCTTCAAGCAGGCGCAGGGTTTGAGTGACGCATCATTGTCCTAAAAGTGACTGATTGAAATCTTGTAGATTTCCCTCAGCCACTTTTAGGATGCGTTCCTGCGCAGGAACGACCTCCCTTGCGCCGGACCGCCCCCTGATGGCTCAGGGCTTTACAACGTGATGCATCTCCCATATGCGTCACGTTGTTAATATACGCCGCACCATGGCGCCTCTTTTGTTCTGCCGCTGCGTCACAAAAGTCACGCAACATCGGAGCAAAAGAGCCGCAAGGGGCTTGTAAATCTGCCTCTACAGACTCAAGTCCAGTCCTTCCTTTGTACACCTGGCAATAAGAAGAAATAGTGGTGGTGGATTGATAGTTTGAGTATTTTAATGACTGGTTAATGTAGTAGGAAACTTTTTAGTGTTGTCACTGATCTGCAATCACGATGGAGTTTGTCTGTCACTTCGCGTGCTGCGGACTGCTGCCTGCCAGTCCTAGGCGAACCTTTTTAGTAGTTTGTTTAGTGAGTTACATAACTTTCCAAGTCGACAGTCCGCAAATCAAGCAATACTAATATCGCAGTAGACCACATGAGATAGGTCAATATATCCCGTGGAACAGTTGTCTATTTGCTATTTCGCCAAAATATTTTGTTATTGTTCTTTTGAAATGTTTCATTTGGTTGACAACAATCATCCATGTTTTCGGGTCTTTCTTTCTTTCATGTTGTACATCAGCTCCCCCCAGGGGCAAGAGGACAGATGAGGAGGGGGTATCGGCTGCTGCTGCTCTACAAGGCCAGGATCGGTCATGCGCGGGCTCCTTTGCTGGCCCCGGTAAGTTTTAATTTTAATATAGAGTACCTATTTTTTCCTAGCGTTCCTCATTCGATTTTTTCTAAATCGTCTTTGATCTTCTTGTAGACTGTATCTAAATTCTTATCCTGCCTCTACTATGACTCCCTGTGGTATTACTAGATTATTCTTATTAGTCTGTCAGTGTAGCTAACTAAGATTGCACATTTGGCAAAAGGTGTCAAACGAAACTCCCATTCTAGTCAGCAATAGCTCTATGCACTGAGTGCAGTCCTCTGGGATTGTCCATAATGTCTTTTCAAGTATTCTAAATGTTTATGCTTTGACAATTCCCAACAATAAAATGTGAATGACCACCAAGAAAGAATAAGATACTACTTTACTTTTGGTTTGGATAGGAGGACAATCCATACTACTACTGTTGCAGGGACAAATCTGCGCAAAAAGAACTATGGACACTAAATAGTGCATTGTTTATCAATTATAATAGGTGCAGGTACTTTCCACATACCTCAGTGATATCAGACTTTGAAGAACCCCCAATCTCCTTACTGACTAGATAGTGTGGCAGAGTCATTTAGCTCCCGAATTCATCGATGATTGATCCCCAATGATGATTATCCAACGCAGGACAAGAGTACGGAGTCAGAGTCCAGAAGTGTCAGAGGCACGGACTCATGCTTGCAAATTGCAAAACCTTTTGCTCAGTCACTCTTGACCAAAAACTACAGAGTCTATTTAAGTTTTAAAGCTTTATTAAAAGTAAAAACATTTATTTATTAAAATCAAGCTTGTCATAAAACATAAACGGTTGATTAGAAATGGAAAAATGCTTAGTGATTTATTTCACACATTTATTGTGGGCGAGCCGAGTCCTCACCTGGTTTGAACTTTAATTTTTCTTTTTGGTGCTGAATCGGTGGTCACTCCGTCCTAGTGATGATGATCTGATCTTGCTCTTGTTCTTAGAAGTGAAGCTTCTGTCTGTTATGAGAAAAATGGTGCGTGTTAAAAAGCATGCATTCATCAGTTGTGCCAAAAACTGCAGCAAGACAACACCCTTCCCTGGAAAAAGGTACATTTTTACTTTAGAGTAGACAGTCACAAATTATTAGATTGGTTTCTGTATTCACATTTCTTCATTCCTAGACAAAATAATAGTGAGTGGTGTATGTCTATGACATCTAACATTATTAAATGTACTTTGTAGGTGGAACATCTGGTGCCGGGCCCGGCACGGAGGTGGAGGAGGACACTAATGGAGAGGAGATGGTGCAAGTGCCTGAGGAAACTGCTGTGAGGGTTGCCACGGTAGTGGCGAGCAGTGGTAAGCTCTTATATTCCTTACTTATTGAGATTGCAGACTGCAGAATGTGCTCTCTTCACGGGTGTAGTATATACATGTTGTACAGTTAAGTTACTATACTGTTAAGAAGACTTTCAAATTTAGAACAAAGTTTTTATCAACCATGTAGTAGCCTCCTCTATATTTACTTCAACTCAGCGGTGAATTTTTTTTTGAGAATCCAAATCAGATCTGAGATGAACTTGATGGATGGGATGAACGAAAAGCGAAAGAAGGGTGTAAGTAAGTGTGGAAGGACGAGCAAGTTAAAAGTAATGATGACTGATAAAGAAGAATGATACGTGTTTGATTGGTGCCCGAGGTGGCTGGGAAGGAATATGATGCATGGCTGGTTGAAGGATGAAGAAAGGATGGGTGGAAGGAGAACAGCCTGGGTGGGTGAAACAGAAACTGTATGTGTGCGCAATATATCCTTTGGTTGAAATTCAAATGCAAGTCAAGCACGGATGAACTAAGTGTTACTTTGAGGAGCATGTAACGCCGCACCCGCACGTCTGTCCCAGTGTAGGAAAGGCAATGAAAAGAAGTTTTAATTTTGTCCGAATACTACCATGAATAGTAGCAGTAGTTTGTATTGCAAGCACAGCATATATCCGGCTATTACGATGGCCACTCACTACCTCTGATAATAAGATTAGTAGAACTCGGTCATTCATGTGTGGATGTATCACTGCTCACAATTGTGGAAGGAGAGAGTGCAACACTCTCAATAGCAAACAATTATTACACAACTGCCCTTTTACTGAATCAATATTTATGATTTAACATGCGACTTTTGTTTATTAGTGAACAAACCAACATATGTTTTCTTTTTTCTTTTTGTTTATTATATATATTCATTATTGTATAAAAATAGTTTCTTTCTCTCTTTTCTTACAATTTTTTTTATAAAGAAGATATTAGTTGTACAAACAAAATTCCATATGATTGCATAACATATACATAGGTGAGAAAATCAAAACAGACATGAATTTCGGTCGATGGAAATCTAAGGTAGGCAACACGATGAAATAAAGCACAAACTTGAGGTAGGTAATGTGGTGGAATAAAACACTACGCGCGTTTCGGCCTGTGGCCTTCGTCAGGTGACCGTCATTCGTGAAGTACAAACATAACAGTGTGTAATGTGCAACAGAAAAAAACACATAAATATATGCGTCAGTCGCATTAGAAAAATACATATTATATAATACATTCTTTAACATACGGTCAGTATTATTATTTATGAAACCACCAAGGCAGGTAACATTCATGTCCATGCTTGGTTCTTTAGAAAATATTTCTAAACATGTGACCTAGACATGTTTACAATATTTATAATTTATTTTTTATTTAAGGTTGTTGGTCAGGTTGACATCACATTGAACTCATCCATAGAAAATCTAACAATTGTTCTCATTTAGGGCTATCTACATGTCTGTTCTCTCTATGTATTACAGTTTCAAAAATATGGAGAGGAGAGATGGGGCCTAGCAATATAGAGACAATTTGACTATTGCCAGTACATTAGTTAATAGCCTTCCATTGTATGGCCTCTATCTATAACTCTTGCTTTATGGTCAAAAGGTAATAGGATATAGGGCTTACTTACTTTAATAGTATTGGTATATTAAATGTTGTTAAGACTCCTATTTTGCCATGTTTTATATCTTCCAATCAGAACAATGTGCTTGGACTTTGAATAGATTGTTAGTCTAACGGACGACTCTGTGAATAATAAGGAAGACTTGAGCTGAACATATTGCTTTCCTTTCCTTAGATCGACTGAATAGCATGTTATCCTACGTAACTAAATATATAGGGTACAGATGCATTGGTCACAATATCGTTCGGGGGTTCTTTTGGAAAAGGGTGAAGACAGTTCTTTAATAATAACAAGGGGAATATCTTAGGGTCAGAAGGTAACCTATATACCTAATTGTTTACCAGCTATTAAAAAATGATAATTCATATTAACATGATCGTTTATTGATTAGCGGCATTGTCATTTCATACCTTATCATTAGAGGGTATTTCATCAGATCACTGTTTACTCAATAAAAAGCAAAGCACCTAAAGTCATCCCATATGTAAGCAAATACATATCATGTGCAGTGATAGATAATCAGATTATTTATCTTCTTCATTTTCCTTTTCTAGTATTCATTGGCACTGTAGGGTGAAAGTTAAATTAATTAAGCAGTAGCCCTTGTAACAGAGTATTCTCAGAGCCACCAGTAATAGAAAAGTAAGAGCATCACCACCTGCATGTACTGGACTGGTACAGTAACGCAAGTCTGTCTCACTCATCATGGCGGGCGTCTGTTTTTCTCGGGTGCAAGTTGACTGCGCTGGCATTATGCCGGCTTGCAGAAGTTAACGCACCAATTTTGCTAAACAAGAGAGAAGAAGAAGAATAAGACTGGTGTACTATCATAGTCGACTCTAATGGAGTGAGTCCATAGTGCTCGTAGAATTGATTCCTTAAACTCCACTTATGTTAGAGCAAGGATGAAGAAGTGGGAGGTTAGATAGATACTGGCCACAATAGTTATGTACTGTGCTTGCAAGTTGCTAGTTCTACTGTGACACAACTTTCTGCTGAATCATTTTGTGTTAATCTTAAAGAGCATTGGTTACAGACTATGTCTTTCTTTCTTCATATAGATGCTCCTTCCAAACCAACATGGAAGGAGCTGGCTAAAAGGGCTGGGGAACGGAGGCTGGAGGCGACTGTCGCCAAATATCGGCGGCTGGTGGCCCAGGAGGAGGCGGACACGCAGAGTGCGTCGACAACATCCACGGCGACACCTGCATCCTCCTCCGCGCTCCCTGGGTCAGCCAGTCAGCGCAGCAGGTCTCCAGCGGTACGGAGCCGGGGTACTGCAGCCACCCGCCACCGCCGAGCAGCAAAAAAATCAGCTGCCCCCCACAGCAGTACCAAGAAAAGGTTTCACCGCCTTTCACTAAGGGTGTCCTACCTCGAGCAGGAGCTGCTGAACACCAAAACCCTGCTCGAGACCCTCCGCAAGGAGCATGCCGACCTGGCCCGAAAAGTTAGCAGTAGGAAGAGACTGTCCCTTGCCCCTTTTTTAAAGACTTCTGGGGGGTGGGAATAGGGAGTTGGGTTTTCTACTTTTTTGGACTTAGTTTTCACGGATATTCGTTGGGGTTCGGGAGGGGGGGTGGGTTGGGTCTTGCGGGAGAATATTTATGTTAGGGATATAAATATACTTTAAACTTTATCTTAGCATACATGTTTTTTACTGCTTTTGAGGCTGGTGGGTGGGGGTTTAACAGTAAGTTTGTTTTCCTGAAACTTAAGTGGCATCTTGATTCAAGTTGTGTAAGTACTAATTGCCCAAATGTTTTCAAACCTAAGTCCCTCTCACAGAGTAAGTGAATTCAATAGTCCTAGGACCGTCA
Source organism: Lissotriton vulgaris (assembly GCF_964263255.1). Taxonomy (NCBI): domain Eukaryota; kingdom Metazoa; phylum Chordata; class Amphibia; order Caudata; family Salamandridae; genus Lissotriton; species Lissotriton vulgaris. Next base: position 66,038 of record NW_028255036.1, on the reverse strand, counting down.
GTCTCTCGTCTCTTCTAATACTCCATTATACTACCTCCCCCAAACGCTTATCTTACCTGTAATTTGTGTTTGGAAATAGGGCTAGGCACAGGGCTGGCTGCACGGGAAATGGCAATTAAGGTTGGCAATCCTGGGTGGATGAAATGTCATCATTGCAGTGTTACTAGTGGTGTTACACAGTGGCAGTTGCAGCATCTGAAATAAAAGAAAATGAAACCTTGTTTGTCCTTACCGTAGCATTAGAACGGTACGATAGAGAATATAGCAGGTGACAGTACACTAGAACAGTGCCACAATGTAGCCTAACAAATGGCAAAGTATTGAAAGTATAACTACTATTTGCGTTGAATTTCTTTGACATTGGCTACTACTACAAGAAATAGTACTGAAGGTGAAGGACACAGCAGAATAATCATTTGCCACGCATAGGAGGAGGATGTTCTTGATGAGCAATCAGGTTGATGGTGCACATGAAAATCTGCTTTCATTTGCCAATAGTCATGGGTCTGTGTCAAGCTGAGTAAGAATATATCCTCGGATTCCTTCACCAGCCTGTTGCTATGACCTTATCCTCCCCAGCAAGTGTGTGGAATTATTGCTGTCATTTAGTCACACATCAATCAAAACCACACAGCCCGGGGGAAGAGGGTTAGGGTTTGGAAAATGGATGGGGATGGGGTTTTTTGGGAAAGTTTTGTTGAGAGAAGAAAAAAAAGCACAGCATGGACAAACAATAATTGAAGATAAACAAATCTTTGGGTACAAAGCTATCCATAAATCTTTTAAGTGACATAAAGGAAGTGCATGCACTACTGCATGCATGGTTACTGAAAAGTAAGTAGTACTTTAAAAAACCGTGAATGAAAGAATGCGACAGTACAGGGCTGCAGTAATTATGCGTTTTCACTTGCCTATCTCTGCACTCAGAGAAACACTTCGTACATTAAATTAGGTTTGAAAAATAGCAGAAGTAAAACCTGTACAATGGCTGTAGGGATGAATTTAGAAGCAGAGATCAAAGAAATGCAGAGTCCCACTCCTAGAAGTTCACAGCAATAACATTACTCAAAAGATAATTAGAAAAGAACGGATACTGTATCTGTATGTTGTTGTAGTTGTCCTGTTGAATTTGTAAAGTTGCATGTATCCAACAATTCCTCTTATTAGCGGGACTCCTCCATTCCATCTGACGCTCCGTCCATCAATGTTGGTGACCAGAAGACACCCTGTCCACTGCCTGCCTGGCGGATGCTGAATTGCGGCTCGCTAATGTGAAGCCTGACTTCATCCTTTTTTTCCCATTGCACAGGCTGAAACCCGGCCTGTAATTATTGATGGAAAAACAGGAAGTGATATTAGAACACCACTGACAAATAAATATAAGGTATGTACGCTGTGTAGTGCAAAAAGGCACACTTTGAGTTTCCTAATAGACAGTACAATATTTTTGAAAGTGCCTACTCTGTCTGAGTTTCCTTTTGAAGGATAAATAAGTATGGGCGAATTAATTTAGCGGATCTTTCCCCTCAAGCTAGGTGTACTGTAAACTGTGTTTTAGAACAAAATTAGACCTTCCCAGCAGTGCTCCTAGACCCTTACTAAACCCAGTCGCAAAAATGTAGAAGACCCCCAATCAGATCTCCGAAAACGAGGCTTAGAAGAAAATGGTGACAAAATGTACTTTGAAAGTAAAGTAGGCCCAAATCCCCCCTTACCCACCATGGATTGTATTCAAACCACTTGCAAGCAAGCAAAAGTATCCATACCCAGCATTGCTCCAAGACTCGCAAACCCCCCCACAAACACCAGGAACCCCCACAAACAGCCCCCCGAAAACGGCAGAGTGAGCGAAATCTCAGAAAATGCAAAAACTTTTTCACCAGGGATTGTCTCCAAAACACTTTCTTTCGGGTATTAGACCTTCCCAGCAATCGCCCCAGACCCCTGCAGCAACCCGCAAAAAAGCAGAATACCCCCAAACAGGCAAAAAGCAAAAATGGGCCTACTACCTTCAATTCAGTCCAAATACGCTGTGCAGCTAGGCCCTGACTCCCCTTTTCCACCATGGATTTCCTGAAAAACAAATGCAATCAACATTAGACTGTGCCAGCAGCGCTCCCAGACCCCAAAACCCACCCACAAACACCCAGAACCCCCTAAACAGCACCTCAAAGACAAGCAAGTCAGCAAAAACGCAAAGAAATTCCACCTCCGATTTTGTCCAAACCACTTTTATCCGGTATTAGACATTCCCAGCAATGGCCCCAGACCCGTCAACCCAGGCGGAAAGAAGTAGAAGACCCCCAAACAGCCAGAAAGCAAAACTACAAAAATGGGGACGTAGCAATTTTCAGGCAAATTTCCAAAATCACTCCACGCGCACTCTGCAGCTAGGCCCTAACTCCCCTTTGCCACCATGGATTTGCTTCAAACCTCTAGCAATCAAAAGTATCTATACCCAGCAGTGCTCCCAGACCCCAAAACCCACCCACAAACACCCGTAACCCCCCCAAACAGCACCTCAAAGACAAGCACGTCAGCAAAAACGCAAACAAATTTTCACCTCCGATTTTGTCCAAACCACTTTTATCTGGTATTAGACCTTCCCAGCAATGGCCCCAGACCCCTGCAGCCACCCGCAAAAAAGCAGAACACCCCCACACAGGCAAAAATGGGCCTACTACCTTCAATTCAGTCCAAATACGCTGTGCAGCTAGGCCCTAACTCCCCTTTTCCACCATGGATTTCCTGAAAAACAAATGCAATCAACATTAGACTGTACAAGCAGTGCTCCCAGACCCCAAAACCCACCCACAAACACCCAGAACCCCCCAAACAGCACCTCAAAGACAAGCAAGTCAGCAAAAACGCAAAAAAAATTCCACCTCCGATTTTGTCCAAACCACTTTTATCCGGTATTAGACATTCCCAGCAAGGGCCCCAGACCCGTCAACCCAGGTGGAAAGAAGTAGAAGACCCCCAAACAGCCAAAAAGCAAAACTACAAAAATGGGGACGTGGAAATTTTCAGGCAAATTTCCAAAATCACTCCACGCGTGCTCTGCAGCTAGGCCCTAACTCCCCTTTGCCACCATGGATTTGCTTCAAACCTCTTGCAATCAAAAGTATCCATACCCAGCAGTACTCCCAGACCCCAAAACCCACCCACAAACACCCGGAACCCCCCCAAACAGCACCTCAAAGACAAGCAAGTCACCAAAAACGTAATAAAATGTTCACCCCCGATTTTGTCCAAACCATTTTTATCCGGTATTAGACCTTCCCAGCAATGGCCCCAGACCCCTGCAGCCACCCGCATAAAAGCAGAACACCCCCAAAGAGGCAAAAAGCAAAAATGGGCCTACTACCTTCAATTCAGTCCAAATACGCTGTGCAGCTAGGCTCTAACTCCCCTTTTCCACCATGGATTTCCTGAAAAACAAATGCAATCAACATTAGACTGTACAAGCATTGCTCCCAGACCCCAAAACCCACCCACAAACACCCAGAACCCCCCAAACAGCACCTCAAAGACAAGCAAGTCAGCAAAAACGCAAAAAAAATTCCACCTCCGATTTTGTCCAAACCACTTTTATCCGGTATTAGACATTCCCAGCAAGGGCCCCAGACCCGTCAACCCAGGTGGAAAGAAGTAGAAGACCCCCAAACAGCCAAAAAGCAAAACTACAAAAATGGGGACGTAGAAATTTTCAGGCAAATTTCCAAAATCACTCCACGCGCGCTCTGCAGCTAGGCCCTAACTCCCCTTTGCCACCATGGATTTGCTTCAAACCTCTTGAAATCAAAAGTATCCATACCCAGCAGTACTCCCAGACCCCAAAACCCACCCACAAACACCCGGAACCCCCCAAACAGCACCTCAAAGACAAGCAAGTCACCAAAAACGCAAAAAAAATGTTCACCTCCGATTTTGTCCAAACCATTTTATCCGGTATTAGACCTTCCCAGCAATGGCCCCAGACCCCTGCAGCCACCCGCAAAAAAGCAGAACACCCCCAAACAGGCAAAAAGCAAAAATGGGCCTACTACCTTCAATTCAGTCCAAATACGCTGTACAGCTAGGCACTAACTCCCCTTTTCCCCCATGGATTTCCTGAAAAACAAATGCAATCAACATTAGACTGTACAAGCAGTGCTCCCAGACCCCAAAACCCACCCACAAACACCCAGAACCCCCCAAACAGCACCTCAAAGACAAGCAAGTCAGCAAAAACGCAAAAAAATTCCACCTCCGATTTTGTCCAAACCACTTTTATCCGGTATTAGACATTCCCAGCAAGGGCCCCAGACCCGTCAACCCAGGTGGAAAGAAGTAGAAGACCCCCAAGCAGCCAAAAAGCAAAACTACAAAAATGGGGACGTGGAAATTTTCAGGCAAATTTCCAAAATCACTCCACGCGCGCTCTGCAGCTAGGCCCTAACTCCCCTTTGCCACCATGGATTTGCTTCAAACCTCTTGAAATCAAAAGTATCCATACCCAGCAGTACTCCCAGACCCCAAAACCCACCCACAAACACCCGGAACCCCCCCAAACAGCACCTCAAAGACAAGCAAGTCACCAAAAACGTAAAAAAATGTTCACCCCCGATTTTGTCCAAACCATTTTTATCCGGTATTAGACCTTCCCAGCAATGGCCCCAGACCCCTGCAGCCACCTGCAAAAAAGCAGAACACCCCCAAAAAGGCAAAAAGCAAAAATGGGCCTACTACCTTCAATTCAGTCCAAATACGCTGTGCAGCTAGGCTCTAACTCCCCTTTTCCACCATGGATTTCCTGAAAAACAGATGCAATCAACATTAGACTGTGTCAGCAGTGCTCCCAGACCCCAAAACCCACCCACAAACACCGGAACCGCCCCAAACAGCACCTCAAAGACAAGCAAGTCAGCAAAAACGCAAAATAAATGTCACCTCCGATTTTGTCCAAACCACTTTTATCCGGTATTAGACATTCCCAGCAATGGCCCCAGACCCGTCAACCCAGGCGGAAAGAAGTAGAAGACCCCCAAACAGCCAAAAAGCAAAACTACAAAAATGGGGACGTAGAAATTTTCAGGCAAATTTCCAAAATCACTCCACGCGCGCTCTGCAGCTAGGCCCTAACTCCCCTTTGCCACCATGGATTTGCTTCAAACCTCTTGCAATCAAAAGTATCTATACCCAGCAGTGCTCCCAGACCCCAAAACCCACCCACAAACACCCGTAACCCCCCCAAACAGCACCTCAAAGAGAAGCACGTCAGCAAATACGCAAACAAATTTTCACCTCCGATTTTGGCAAAACCACTTTTATCCGGTATTAGACCTTCCCAGCAATGGCCCCAGACCCCTGCAGCCACCCGCAAAAAAGCAGAACACCCCCACACAGGCAAAAAGCAAAAATGGGCCTACTACCTTCAATTCAGTCCAAATACGCTGTGCAGCTAGGCTCTAACTCCCCTTTTCCACCATGGATTTCCTGAAAAACAAATGCAATCAACATTAGACTGTACAAGCAGTGCTCCCAGACCCCAAAACCAACCCACAAACACCCAGAACCCCCCAAACAGCACCTCAAAGACAAGCAAGTCAGCAAAAACGCAAAAAAAATCCACCTCCGATTTTGTCCAAACCACTTTTATCCGGTATTAGACATTCCCAGCAAGGGCCCCAGACCCGTCAACCCAGGTGGAAAGAAGTAGAAGACCCCCAAACAGCCAAAAAGCAAAACTACAAAAATGGGGACGTAGAAATTTTCAGGCAAATTTCCAAAATCACTCCACGCGCGCTCTGCAGCTAGGCCCTAACTCCCCTTTGCCACCATGGATTTGCTTCAAACCTCTTGAAATTAAAAGTATCCATACCCAGCAGTACTCCCAGACCCCAAAACCCACCCACAAACACCCGGAACCCCCCCAAACAGCACCTCAAAGACAAGCAAGTCACCAAAAACGCAAAAAAATGTTCACCTCCGATTTTGTCAAAAAACATTTTTATCCGGTATTAGACCTTCCCAGCAATGGCCCCAGACCCCTGCAGCCACCCGCAAAAAAGCAGAACACCCCCAAACAGGCAAAAAGCAAAAATGGGCCTACTACCTTCAATTCAGTCCAAATACACTGTACAGCTAGGCTCTAACTCCCCTTTTCCACCATGGATTTCCTGAAAAACAAATGCAATCAACATTAGACTGTGCCAGCAGTGCTCCCAGACCCCAAAACCCACCCACAAACACCGGAACCGCCCCAAAGAGCACCTCAAAGACAAGCAAGTCAGCAAAAACGCAAAATAAATGTCACCTCCGATTTTGTCCAAACCACTTTTATCCGGTATTAGACATTCCCAGCAATGGCCCCAGACCCGTCAACCCAGGCGGAAAGAAGTAGAAGACCCCCAAACAGCCAAAAAGCAAAGCTACAACAATAGGGACTTAGAAATTTTCAGGAAAATTTCCAAAATCACTCCACGCGCGCTCTGCAGCTAGGCCCTAACTCCCCTTTGCCACCATGGATTTGCTTCAAACCTCTTGCAATCAAAAGTATCTATACCCAGCAGTGCTGCCAGACCACAAAACCCACCCACAAACACCCGTAACCCCCCAAACAGCACCTCAAAGACAAGCACGTCAGCAAAAACGCAAAAAATGTTCACCTCCGATTTTGTCCAAACCACTTTTATCCGGTATTAGACCTTCCCAGCAATGGCCCCAGACTCCTGCAGCCACTCGCAAAAAAGCAGAACACCCCCTCACAGGCAAAAAGCAAAAATGGGCCTACTACCTTCAATTCAGTCCACATACGCTGTGCAGCTAGGCCCTAACTCCCCTTTTCCACCATGGATTTCCTGAAAAACAAATGCAATCAACATTAGACTGTGCCAGCAGTGCTCCCAGACCCCAAAACCCACCCAAAAACACCGGAACCCCCCCAAACAGCACCTCAAAGACAAGCAAGTCAGCAAAAATGCAAACAAATTTTCACCTCCGATTTTGTCCAAACCACTTTTATCCGGTATTAGACATTCCCAGCAATGGCCCCAGACCAATCAACCCAGGTGGAAAGTTGTAGAAGACCCCCAAACAGCCAAAAATCAAAACTACAAAAATGGGGACTTAGAAATTTTCAGGCAAACTTCCAAAATCACTCCACGCGCGCTCTGCAGCTAGGCCCTAACTCCCCTTTGCCACCATGGATTTGCTTCAAACCTCTTGCAACCAAAAGTATCCATACCCAGCAGTGCTTGCTCCCAGATCCCAAACACCACCCACAAACACCCGGAACCCCCCAAACAGCACCTCAAAGACAAGCAAGTCAGCATAAACGCAAAAAGATTTTCACCTCCGATTTTGTCCAAACCACTTTTATCCGATATTAGACCTTCACAGCAATGGCCCCAGACCCCTGCAGCCACCCGCAAAAAATCAGAACACCCCCAAACAGGCACAAAGCAAAAATGGGCCTACTACCTTCAATTCAGTCCAAATACGCTGTGCAGCTAGGCCCTAACTCCCCTTTTCCACCATGGATTTCCTGAAAAACAAATGCAATCAACTTTAGACTGTGCCAGCAGTGCTCCCAGACCCCAAAACCCACCCACAACAACCTAAAAGCCCGCCAAACAGCACCCCAAAGACAGGCAAGTGATCAAAAGCGCAAAATCTTTTTCTGCTCCGATTTTCTCCAAACCACTTTTATCCGGTATTAAACCTTCACAGCAATGCCCCAGACCCAGCAACTCACCCGCAAAGAAGTAGAACACCCCCACAAGTGCAGAGTCTTTCTTCATTGGGCGTAATCCAGCCATCTGCTTTGAGGGAAATAGGAGTCTGGAGGAGGAGGATAGAGTAGCATGTTCTTGTGAACTTGTGAACCTGAGGAATGCAGAATGCGGCACCTTTAGATCAATAAGCAAATAAGTGAAGAAGGTTCTGCTGATGGGCTTGTTTTTGTGATTAGGTGATTAAAGTTTTTTTATATAGATTTTGCAAAACAAAGAAAGACAGACACACAGGAATAAAAGTGAATAAGGACGAAAAAGAAAGTTAGTGATTCATTGACTCATTTTCAGTGCTCGGTGTCAGGGAAGAAGAGCTCGTCCTCAAACTCTGTGAATTCAGACGGGAGTAGGTCACCTAACAGAGAAGAACTTCCCTCATCTAAGTTGGTGTCCTCCTCATCTTCTTCCTGCGTGCATTCTCGTATTTTGTAATCTGGTGGTATGAGGTGCTGATTCATCTTGATCATTGTTAACCTCTCCACATTTTTGGGCGAGAGGCGGATCCTTTTGCAAGTTACAAGGCCACCAGCAGCACTGAAAACACGTTCAGAAGACACGCTTGCGAGTGGGCAAGACAAGTAATTTATAGCCAGGTTGGTGATCTCTGGCCACAATTCTCTTTTCCCATGCCAATACGCCAATGAGTCATCATGAACATAGACCTCTGTTGAGTCATTCAGATAGTCCTGCACCATCGACTCAAGGGTCTCCAGGGTTCCTCCACTTTGCTTACTTTTTGATGGGACATTTTGAGAAGCAAACCCAAGCTGCGTTAGCCAATCCTCTTCTTCACACAATGTTACTGTTGTGTCTCGTGCAGATGATACAGTTGCTGGTGTCTTTAACGGCTGAGAGGGACAATCACTCACTTCTGACACAGCCACAGATGCAGAAGTAGATTTTTTTGACTCCGGATGGCCTGCTGATGCTGATGTACTACCTTTTCCTTCAATTTCCTGCCGTTCTCTTTCAAACCGACTGGCTGACACAGCTAGCCAATGTTTGTACTTTGTAGCATCTGCGTCATCAAAAGGAAAGAATACTCTGCCTGCCACTGCCTTTTTGTACCGTGGATCCAGAATAGTAGCACAAATGTAATGCTGTTCTGTGTGGATCTTTTGAAGACGTTCATCGCAAAGTAGGCACTGTAATAACTTCTCCGCCAACTCAAATGCTTTTTCCTTTCCCTCTTTTTCAAACGTAGAAGACACCGCCTTCAGCTGGTGCTCCAGCATGCGCAACAATGGGATAGCTTTTCCAAAATTACAGTCCTCCCTGCTGACTGCAAGCGTGAAGACCTCAAAAGGTGAAGCATGTCTGTCAGGCTTTTTACTAGCTTCCATTGCTCCACCTGCATCCTCAGGTCCATTATAGGTGTACCCTGTGTAAAGAAATACTGATCAACTACCGCATACTGCTTATACAGACGCTCAAGCATGTAGAAGGTTGAGTTCCAACATGTTACCACCTCCTGGATGAGTGCTTTCACTGGCAGTTTATGTTCATGTTGCAGGCACCTCAGCTGCTTCCGGGCCTTAAAAGAATGGTTGAAATGTGTGCACATTCTTCGGCAGGTGGTCAGTAACTCGCACACTGGACTTTCTTCACTCAAGAATTATTTAACAACTAGGTTTATACAGTGCGCCAAGCACGTCACTCTGAAATAGTTACCCTTATCCATGGCCTTAACTACATTGGCGCCATTATCCGTGGAAACATAACCAATGCTGCGTTTTCTTGGGGACAGACATTGAAAGACCTGTGTGTTAAAGTCATGCAAAATGTTTTCAGCTGTATGAGCTTTTTCCATGGCAAACATGGCTACTGTTGCATGTTTCCGAGCAGCTTTATAAACTTTGTCCGTGTCAACACCTGCGGTTATCTTTGCTCTGACCCCTGCAAAAGATACCCAGTGTGCAGTGATGCACATGTAATCAACGGCTTGGCAACTGGTCCACATGTCTGTTGTCAGATGTATAGTGTGAACAGCACTCTTCTGCAAAGCTGCCCCAATCACCTCCAGCACATCTTCATGTAGTGCTGGAACCACAACTCTGGCAAAATAGAACCGGCTAGGAACCTTCAATTTAGGACAGAGCGTTGCCATTAATTCAAAAAAATCCACCCCTTCCACAAAAGAAAAAGGGAGAAGGTCCAGCGCTAGCATGTTAGCCAGCTTAGTGTTATACAGACGCGTCATTGTGTGGTTGCGTTCAAATGGCGCATCTGAAAACAACATGCTTCTAATGGTGGGCTGGGCCATTTTATGGGATGATGATGACTTCTTCGACCCAGTTACGCTCGGTGTTGATGAAGTTTTTTGCATTGGTGTCTCACTCTCTCCCACACTCTTAGTGTGGCTCATATATCTTGCAGGGGGTGTGCTGCTGACATGGGTACTGGGTGTAAGTGAAGAAATGTTTTACGCTTCTTCCTCCTCGTCATCATCAGATGGAACATCAACGGATACAGTTTGTTGACTTGCAATTTGGGCTGCCTTGATCTCCTTTAGATGCACATGCCATTTGACAGTGTGCTGTCTCTCAAGATGACATCTCTGGCCTCCGGTACCATAGTTGGTACCAAGCTTACCACGACTAACTCGAAGTTTACAAATGGTACAAATGGCTATGTTTTCCCTTGTTGGGCTAACACTAAAGAAGTCCCAAACTGTGGACTTCAAATGTCTGTGGGGGGCGGAGGAGGCAATACTGGGAATGCTAATGCCAGATGAAGTGGAGGATGTGTGTTGCCGAAATTTACTACGTTGTGCACTTACAGCACCACTAATTGAGTAAATGGAGGTCGAGGTGGATGGAGGTCCCTTCTGGCGAGAAAATATGGAAGCGGTACGTGGTGGTGTACTAGTTAACTGCATTGGTGGTGGTCCCATTGACACGTCGCCATCATCACGCTCAGCAGTATTTCAGGCTAGGGTAAAAATGTCTGTTTGCTGCATGCCCGCTGAGGCTGGAGTGACGTCTACGATGACTGCATCGTCGTCGTGAGAGTCTTCATCAGCAGGAGTATACGCCACTTCTTGTTTAGCGTCATCATCACACTCCATAAGTATGAGACTTTCAGGGACCTTCCTTTTACGCTTAGCTACCTTTGTCAGATCATGGTGTGCCTCCCTCTCAGATGGCCGTGGGGGTTCCCAATTTTCATCCATATCATCAAAAGGAAGGGGGCTTGAAGAAGATGTAGACACCATCCTTGATCTTTTCCTTGCTAGGGATCTGGAAGACAATGAATGATCAGGAGGAGTGGCTTCCTCAAATGATACCTCGGCTTGAATGTCGATTTCCTGATGTGCCCCTACTTCGGGAGGAACAACTATTGTGGGCACTTGTGCCGCTCCATGCACCTCTGCTTGCGTATCTGCTTGGGCCGCCTCTCCTTCCACATGAACTTGGGCTTGTACTTGCACATGTAGTTGTTGTTGCGGCTGTGGTTGTTGAACACTCGTCAGATGAGTTACAACAACCTGTGTTGATTGAGGGATGCTGCCACTTTCTTGTGATGAGCCAACATCACTGGTCGATGGTGATTGAACAACTATACTGGCTGCCTCTGCAGCACTCAAGGGCTTGGACTTAAGTTGGCGTGGTGGTGGTGGCACTGAGCCCAATGGAGCGGAGGTGCTGCTCCCAGCTTGGTCCCCAGCAGACCCCGCTGCTGCTGCAGGTGTACCTTTTTTTCCCAAAAAATGCGGCGGTCGGCACACCAGTCTCCTTGGTAAGTGGCGCCACTTGCTTCTTCTGCTCCTTACTGGCAACTTTCTTGCTAGAGGAGCTATGGGCAACTTTTTTTGGGGCCATCTTCTTCAGATGTCAGAACAGCAGGCCGCAGTTGCACAAGTTACAGAGTTGTCTGTGGCCACACGTGACGTTGTGCTGCACACACCGCAGCAGGACTTGTTTCTGGCACTGATGAGGAACGATGAGGCTGATGATTCGTCTTTCTGCACCTAAAAGTAAACAAAGCCAGAGGAACATCAGTTAAATAAATGTTGCATACGTAGCGCTTCAATTAGGAGTTTGCAAGTAAGCATTTTTATTATACCCACCCCCCAAAAAGAAAAGACCAATAAAATGCACCACTGACAGAGTACCCCTGGGCATAATGGATGAAAGCATGGCAGACTGGGTGCAGGCCTATGGCACAACAAAGCACACTGCCTGGCTTCAAAATGGCCCCTTGACCCCCAGACACATGGCCAGGACCTGCCTGTACCAGTCCTCAAAATGGCCCCCACCCACATGGCCATGCCCCATCAGCACCTCAAAAAATCAAAAAACACACAAAAATCATCACAATCCAATGCCATCCATGCCCTCAATCATGTTCAAATTCAAGACACCCCACAGAAAGACTAGTCCCATGCACCACTGAGTACCTCTGGGCATAATGGATGAAAGCATGGCAGACTGGATTCAGGCCTATGGCACAACAAAGCACACTGCCTAGCTTCAAAATGGCCCCTTGACCCCCAGACACATGGCCAGGCCCTGCCTGGACCAGGCCTCAAAATGGCCCCCACCCACATGGACAGGCCCCAACACCACCCCCAAAAATAAAAAAAACACATAAATTACCACAATCCAATGCCATCCATGCCCTCAATCATGTTCAAATTCAAGACACCCCACAGAAAGAATAGGCCCATGCACCACTGAGTACCCCTGGGCATAATGGATGAAAGCATGACAGACTGGGTGCAGGCCTATGGCACAACAAAGCACACTGCCTGGCTTCAAAATGGCCCCAAACCCCCTACCACATGGCCAGGCCCTGCCTGTACCAGTCCTCAAATGGCCCCCACCCACATGGACAGGCTCCCTTCAACACCCCAAAAAATCGAAAAACACACAGAAATCACCACAATCCAATGCCATCCATGCCCTCCATGATGTTCACATTAAAGAGACCCCACAGAAAGACTCAGTACATGCACCACTGAGTACCCCTGGGCAAAAGGCCCCAGCACCACCCCCAAAAATCGAAAAACACACAAAAATCACCACAATCCAATGCCATCCATGCCCTCAATCATGTTCAAATTCAAGACACCTCACAGAAAGACTAGGCCCATGCAGCACTGAGTACCCCATGGCATAATGGATGAAAGCATGGCAGACTGGGTGCAGGCCTATGGCACAACAAAGCACACTGCCTGGCTTCAAAATGGCCCCTAGACCCCCACCACATGGCCAGGCCCTGCCTGTACCAGTCCTCAAAATGGCCCCCAACCACATGGACAGCCCCCATCAACACCCCAAAAAATCGAAAAACACACAAAAATCACCACAATCCAATGCCATACATGCCCTCCATGATGTTTACATTAAAGAGACCCCACAGAAAGACTCAGTTCTTGCACCACTGAGTACCCCTGGGCAAAAGACCCCAATACCACCCCCAAAAATCGAAAAACACACAAAAATCACCACAATCTAATGCCATCCATGCCCTCAATCATGTTCAAATTCAAGACACCCCACAGAAATACTAGGCCCATGCACCACTGAGTACCCCTGGGCATAATGGATGAAAGCATGGCAGACTGGCTGCAGGCCTATGGCACAACAAAGCACACTGCCTGGCTTCAAAATGGCCCCTAGACCCCCACCACATGGCCAGGCCCTGCCTGTACCAGTCCTCAAAATGGCCCCCACCCACATGTACAGGCCCCATCAGCACCCCAAAAAATCAAAAAACACACAAAAATCAGCACAATCCAATGCCATCCATGCCCTCCATGATGTTTACATTAAAGAGACCCCACATAAAGATTCAGTCCATGCACCACTGAGTACCCCTGGGCAAAAGGCCCTAACACCACCCCCAAAAATCGAAAAACACACAAAATTCACCACAATCCAATGCCATCCATGCCCTCAATCATGTTCAAATTCAAGACACCTCACAGAAAGACTAGGCCCATGCAGCACTGAGTACCCCTGGGCATAATGGATGAAAGCATGGCAGACTGGGTGCAGGCCTATGGCACAACAAAGCACACTGCCTGGCTTCAAAATGGCCCCTAGACCCCCACCACATGGCCAGGCCCTGCCTGTACCAGTCCTCAAAATGGCCCCCACCCACATGGACAGGCCCCATCAACACCCCAAAAAATCGAAAAACACACAGAAATCACCACAATCCAATGCCATCCATGCCCTCCATGATGTTCACATTAAAGAGACCCCACAGAAAGACTCAGTACATGCACCACTGAGTACCCCTGGGCAAAAGGCCCCAACACCACCCCCAAAAATCGAAAAACACACAAAAATCACCACAATCCAATGCCATCCATGCCCTCAATCATGTTCAAATTCAAGACACCTCACAGAAAGACTAGGCCCATGCAGCACTGAGTACCCCTGGGCATAATGGATGAAAGCATGGCAGATTGGGTGCAGGCCTATGGCACAACAAAGCACACTGCCTGGCTTCAAAATGGCCCCTAGACCCCCACCACATGGCCAGGCCCTGCCTGTACCAGTCCTCAAAATGGCCCCCACCCACATGGACAGGCCCCATCAACACCCCAAAAAATCGAAAAACACACAAAAATCACCACAATCCAATGCCATACATGCCCTCCATGATGTTTACATTAAAGAGACCCCACAGAAAGACTCAGTTCTTGCACCACTGAGTACCCCTGGGCAAAAGACCCCAATACCACCCCCAAAAATCGAAAAACACACAAAAATCACCACAATCTAATGCCATCCATGCCCTCAATCATGTTCAAATTCAAGACACCCCACAGAAAGACTAGGCCCATGCACCACTGAGTACCCCTGGGCATAATGGATGAAAGCATGGCAGACTGGGTGCAGGCCTATGGCACAACAAAGCACACTGCCTGGCTTCAAAATGGCCCCTAGACCCCCACCACATGGCCAGGCCCTGCCTGTACCAGTCCTCAAAATGGCCCCCACCCACATGGACAGGCCCCATCAGCACCCCGAAAAATCAAAAAACACACAAAAATCACCACAATCCAATGCCATCCATGCCCTCCATGATGTTTACATTAAAGAGACCCCACATAAAGATTCAGTCCATGCACCACTGAGTACCCCTGGGCAAAAGGCCCCAACACCACCCCCAAAAATCGAAAAACACACAAAAAACACCACAATCTAATGCCATCCATGCCCTAAATCATGTTCAAATTCAAGACACCCCACAGAAAGACTAGGCCCATGCACCACTGAGAACCCCTGGGCATAATGGATGAAAGCATGGTGGACTGTGTGCAGGCCTCTGGCACAACAAAGCACACTACCTGGCTTCAAAATGGCCCCTAGACCCCCACCACATGGCCAGGCCCTGCCTGTACCAGTCCTCAAAATGGCCCCCACCCACATGGACAGGCCCCATCAGCACCCCAAAAAATCAAAAAACACACAAAAATCAGCACAATCCAATGCCCTCCATGCCCTCCATGATGTTTACATTAAAGAGACCCCACAGAAAGATTCAGTCCATGCACCACTGAGTACCCCTGGGCAAAAGGCCCCAACACCACCCCCAAAAATCGAAAAACACACAAAAATCACCACAATCCAATGCCATCCATGCCCTCAATCATGTTCAAATTCAAGACACCCCACAAAAAGACTAGGCCCATGCACCACTGAGAACCCCTGGGCATAATGGATGAAAGCATGGCGGACTGGGTGCAGGCCTATGGCACAACAAAGCACACTGCCTGGCTTCAAAATGGCCCCTAGACCCCCACCACATGGCCAGGCCCTGCCTGTACCAGTCCTCAAAATGGCCCCCACCCACATGGACAGGCCCCATCAACACCCCAAAAAATCGAAAAACACACAAAAATCACCACAATCCAATGCCATCCATGCCCTCCATGATGTTTAAATTAAAGAGACCGTACAGAAAGACTCAGTCCATGCACCACTGAGTACCCCTGGGCAAAAGGCCTCAACAACAGCCCAAAAATCGAAAAACACTGAAAAATCACCACAATCCAATGCCATCCATGCCCTCAATCATGTTGAAATTCAACAAAACAGTTGTATCATGCACCCATAACTAACCCTGGTCCTACTGGATACTGTGGCTTCCCACAATATATTTTATTTAATGTTCTGAAAAAGTTCCAAAATTGTAGTTGCAGCAACTGTAATGCCCCAAACAAACTTACTAGTGAAATTTCTAATCCAAAAGTGATCCAAAGAAAGTCAAAAAGGCCTCAAATCCAAATATCCAGCAGCATCCAAAAAAAGTAATCCTTCCAGGTCAAGATCCAAATCAAAGTGACCAGGACATGAGCAAAGCATTGGGAGGAGCCTGCTGGACAGGAAGAGGAAGTTGGAGACTGTGGGGCACTTCCTTCCTCCCACCCCCCCAAAATAGACTCCTTGCAAAAAAGTGCAGGCAAATGTCAACCTGAGGAGTTATTCTGATAAAAATCATCATTTTCAGAAGGTTTATGCTGCCTGCTGGTGGATTTCTTGTGCAGAATTGCAAATTTAGCAATTTCGCAATTGCAAATTGTCGCTGCCCGCCGCATCTACGTGTTCGCAAGTGTTTACTCCCGCGATGCGTGATCACGGGCCTTTATGACGTACTCGCGTTGACAAACTCTCGCTGTGCAAGGTGGCAAGCCGCGATGACGTAATCGCGGTCGACAAACTCCCGCAGGATCCCGCAGCAAGATCCAAAATGGTGCAGCACAAGCAAACATGGAGCAAAACAACTCTTCAAATGCTGAATGACGGTAAGTGAACGCCGTGCGCCGCAATATTGCATAATATTGTATTTGTCAAGCACGACCAAGCAAAAAAATCTGCATCGTGCGAATTTGGGAATTTTCGGGAAATTCGCGAGAAGTGGCCAATTGCGAATTTGCCTAAAATCAGCAAATTCCGCAAGCGGAACGGATTTTACGCCCATGCTTAGTGGTTAGCCTTGTCTTGCTGTTTTTTACTTCTAGCCACATAGCTAATTGTCTCTCCCCTGAGGGCCGCTTCAGAACAGTCCAACACAACTCCCCTAGATGCGCTATATTGATTGCTATCAAAGAATCCCTGTGTCCAGGCAGTTATATAATTTATATAATCTCTGTTAACCAAGAGTTGTCTATCAAATGTCCAGTTTGAACGCATCCTGTTGAAATTAGCTATATTGATTGTAAGGATCAGTGAGTTGTAATCAGAGATTGTCTTCGGGCATTTAATAATTTCTGCTAGGGGTAGAGTGATCTCTTGTTATTAATATATAGTCGATTCTTACATATTTATTATGGGGTGTGAAAAATATGTATACCCAGGATCAGATTGATTTTTAGCATCTCAAATATCTATAAGATCATTGCTATCCATAAGTTGGCTAATAGCTCTAAATACCTTTGGTTTGCGGCCTGTATATATATCCTGCCTCTGCCTTCTACATGGGGACCCTAGGGAGACAGAATATGAGCGTTCTTGGCCAGGAGGCAAGTTCTAATTCTAAATCTTCAAATATTTGTGGGTCATCTTGATTTGCCCCTTAAACTGAGCAGATAGTGATACCCAGTTCAAGTTCTATAATAGCCCACCTTCATTGAGTGTCAACTGCCTTGAGTGTAACTTGTCCAAAGGAACTTTAAGCTAAAATGGCTACCCCACGAGTATTCGATGTTTGTGTAGTAGAGGCAAGCCAGGTATATCCCGGAACTTTTAATAGGTCCCTTTTATCCCCAGGCAGGTGAGTCTCTTGGAGGCAGATTATATCAAAAGAGTTTTGTCTAATCATTTCACATAATCGAGCCCTCTTACCCCTATCATTAAGTTCAGCCGCATTCCAAGAACATAACTTGATTCTCCCCATTACTGCTTACTTATTCATTTCCAAGGGATCTGTACTCCTCTCAATTTTACAAATATTTCCGGCATTTTGATCTCTTGTATATCTTCTAACCGTTTTATCCGTATAGTTATTTTCTTATTTTAGTCTTGGAGTTGTTTTTTTTATTAGTTGCTTTTTCCCCCTTCCTTCCCACCACCACTCCCCCCTCTCCAAACCCGCCTCCCTACCCTCCCCCGACACCCAAAGTGAGGCATTCAAACTCCATTAGAGTCTGTTTTGTGATGGATATACGTCACCTAACCAGTGTTCAATCTAATTCTCTTAGCTACTTGAACATACAGATAAAGTAAAACTACATATTTTAACACATACAAATACCGGATTACACTAATTCCCTAAACAGTCCCATTCTTAATCTCTGCACCTTGATCACCTTAGTCATGCTATACATTATATGGTTATACTTGTTGTCAGCACTTGCTAGATCTATTTAAGCCCATCAAGATATTCCTTAGCTTTAATTTCAGAGAGAAAGAATTTAGTTTGACCCCCATAAATCATTTTAAGCCGAGCAGGGTTATTGAGATAAGCCTGCTCTTTTTTTCTTGAAATGGCTTAGTTAGCTGGCGTAACCTCCACCACCTCCCGGTGGTGTGGCAGAAATCGGGGCGACACAAAATAAGAAATTCCACCTCTAGCACATTTAGCTTCAGGCCTCGCTTTCTCAAAAATTGCCTGGCGGAGGAGGAAATTACCAAAGAAAACAAGAATGGCCCTGGGATATTCCCCAGGTTTTGCTGGTTTTTTGAGGGTAAGGGGTACGCGATGTGCGCGCTGAACTTCTGCGGACCAGTTCCAGCCAGAAAGTTCCAGCAAAGAGTCACGAAGTAGATCACCACAAATGATCGGATATCTTCCCCCTCCGCCGCCTCCGGGACACCTAGAATGCGTAAGTTATTTATACGCTGGCGGTTTTCGAAGTCCTCTAGCTTCCATCTGACATCTGACAGCTCAGCCTCGTGATTATCAACCCGCTCCTAGTTCACAGCAATCTCAGATTCGTTGGAAACAATTCTGGATTCCAGCTCAGTCATTCGATCCCCAAATTAGTTGACGGTTCTAGTCAATTTGCGCACCACCCCATGCACCTTCCGTAGGGCTGCCTAAGCTTTGCGCCCTTCTTGAGATGTCTCTTTGCGGTGCGCGGCGATAGCTTGGAGCACAGTGTCACGGGTTGGCATAGTCGTATTTAAATATGCTGGGTGGCGTGGGTGCTGTGGTATGCTTGCTGAACCAGATGGACTAGCAAGCTGAGTAGACGGAGTATAGTCCCAGGCCAATTCTGCTGCCCCATGGTGGCTTTTTTTGCGTTTCAACACAGTTTTTGGTTTGACCTTGGGACCTTCAGCTTTTTCGCCACTGCTGCTCTCATCATTCAGACAAGACTCAGTATCATCAGACCATTCAAGCTCATCCGAAAAAGAAAAAAAATAGCTGAGGTCCTTATCTGGTTCAACGCCATTACTTTCTATGTTATTCAGATTAAGCACAGTAGTCTTTCCAATATTGATCGCTATCTTGGGGTCAACTAGGCTTACTTGAGGCGTTAGAGACTTATGAGCATCCCCTCCCCCACCAAGTTGCTGATTGGCTTCTCCAACTCCAGCCCTATTGTCAATGCTGGGCCTCCCCCCTTCATCTACCATGTTATTATAAGTATTAATATCGGACTCTACCAACGTAGGGAGCAATGGAGGAGACATACCTTCTTTATCCCCGAGATCCCCGAGATCCCCGAGATCGTTGTCACACTGAGTACTCATGCTTAATTTAGGTGCCATACCGTTATTCTCCTCTGGGATCAGTGCTTCGGGCCCCCAGGGTTGCCAGAGACATTGGGGACATCGGCAGGTATTGTCGCAGAAACAGGGTGTTTGTCCGGTAGTAATGCAGTGGCAGCCAGTTCGGCCGAGTCTCCTGCTTTGCTCTTCCCTCCGCGACCCGGAAGGAGTTTAGCTGGTGTTCTCCGCAGCAGGTCCGCCACAGATGGGCCGGTTGCGCTCCCCTTCCTGGCTGCAGCCCCTCCTTGCTTCTGCGTTCTGGAGCCCAGGGCTGTCTCCTCTGTGGCCCCCCCACCTTGCTTGCCCGCTGGCTCACCCGTCTCTCACTGCGCTAGCCTCACTGCTCTCGCTTTGACTGCAGCCAATGCCACCGCGTTCTTTGGAGCCATGTCAGCGTCAGCTTCACCTTCAGTCCTCGCAAAAAGGTGCACTCCGTTTCCTGTTCTTTCTTGCACTTTAATATTCTTGGGTGTCTCCCTCTATAGGTAACGGAGTACTGCGAGGCCAATCAGAGTGCCTAAGGTTAGTAACTGGCTTCTAACCAGCTTTCTTTCTTCAGAGCAGAGTTCTGCAGCCATCTCCTTCCCTCCTTGCCTGACAGCTTTTTTGTGCAGCTCAAAACTTTGTTTTTTTTCAGCACCTTATTCTCCACATATTCCAGTTCTGTTTTTAGTCGATTATCTGCACATGTGTCTGCATAATCTGTATCTCCACTCCTGAGAGCACTGGTCCGTACGCACAGCGGTCTCACACCACGGCCATCTTGCCTCCTCCCGAGGCTTGATTACACTTCAGAGAGAGCTTACCTAGTCCACGCATAAGAACCTGACACAAGACCTGCCCCTCCCGGTACATCCCTAGCCAGCCTGGAAACAAACCACCAGGAAAGGGAGGAATTGGCCAAAACCCGTTTTAGAGTTAGAAAAAGAGTGTTCCTCACCCACAGGCTGGCACTGGTCATAAAACAGCATCCCTATAAGCTGAAATCAGAACACTTCTGGACCTGTAGAGACTCAGGGGAAGGAATGCCATGCTGTCTGATGTCTGAAGGGAGGCTAGATCTGCTTGCTTCGAACCCAAGACCCCAGAAGTTACTCCAAAGGTCAGTTAGCTTCCCTCCTATATGAACTACTGGAATACCACAAGTTCCAGAGGCCTTTCCTGTTTACCAGCTGAGCAGACCCAACTGGACCTGACCAGGTCCCCCTCTGATGGCCTCTTTGTGAGTGCATTCTGACCCCCAAGTGTCATCCTAAAGGTCTAGACCCATGGCTAGAAGCAGAGTGCACTTCCCCCTGCTTAAGTGAAAGTTTCACTAGATTCAACACAGAGCCATGCAGAGCTGCATGGCTCATGACCTGAAGCCTCATTGGATTCAAATCTGAATCCTGCAGAGCCAAACCATGCAAATTCTCACCAAAGGCCTTACCTGGGCCAGCGATGAGGGACATTTAGAATCACTCAAAAAACAACCTAATATCCATTTGTATTCACATTAAAAAAATACAGACAAGAAAAGAAATGTTTTTCAGCCTGTATTTATCTGTAAAAACCACTAAAAACTGAAAAACAGGGATCTCAAATGTTATCCTACTGCACTTGTAATAGGGTGGATGAGATATGTATCACCTTTGTAATGGAGCACCTGTCCGCCGAACTCTAAATCAGGCTGTACGTTGGTATCCTTATCTTGATTTGATGGGAGCATTAAAACTGCAGCAAATGGAGTCTAGTATGGACAATTGGTGGCAGTGGCGTAACGAAACCTGAGGGGGCCCCCTTGCAAAGTACATCGAGAGGGCCCCCGACCCACCACCCACCACTTTGCCCCACCACCAAAAAATCTGGGATATTTTGAATTGAAACCTCCCACATTAAATGAAATGCCTATATATTCGTGTACTCAAAGTTCGAATGAGAAAATAAGAAACACTCTTAAAATATAAGTTACACCATTTGTAACATTATTGTCAAGAGCAGATTATTTAACTGAGACAGGAATCAGAGCAATGCCAAGGAGCAGTCCTATTGTTTGAGGAACTGCCTATCGCTGCAGAACAAAGAACAACTACATAGGGTCAGAAGTAGAATTGATATTGATGGAAAATAACTTGAAACTTTGAAAGACAAACCCAAATCTGCAATTTAACAGACTTGACTGACAATATACATGAGCAGTACACAAGATATTACCCAGTATCCTGCCAGCTCCAAGAAAATAAACTGGTATGAATTATCGGCATGCCACACGCTTGCGTCTGTCAGGGATTTTGTATCATATTACCCACTCTATAGTATTTAACCCCTTCCATGCTGCCGCGATTCTGCCCCTGTGCGGCTGAATCGCGAGTGGGCGGGTTTATGACGGCCCCCAGCCGTCATCAGCACACGAGCACCGTAGTGCATGACGGCTGGGGGCCGTCATCAGCATGCAAGGGGTTAAAATGAACTGAGGATGCAATTTCAATATCTACCATCAGGGCTTTATTAGTAAGCACGGCATAAACAGGCAGGCACACAAGGCTGAGGATGAAAACTGCTTGGATGCTTCCGAACACTGATGCAGATGTGTGTCTGTATTTATCATTTCTGTATTGTAAACAGAGCTAATTACACGATTTCAGGTGCACATATTATAGACAAATGCAAACAATACCATCAATAACGCATCATGTAGGATAAAAACAAACCATATTATCAAGTACCTAATGACAGAATCTATAATAACTGTAGCTGGTGAAGCAAACGAAAAAGTGCAAATACTTTCAAGGCACATAAAAGAATCAGCAATCCAGCAATATACAAAACTCAAGCGTGTTTTGTAAAGCAATCCCCCTTTCATCAAAGTGAAAACACTTTCAAAAGTGCGTGATAAAAACAAATCCAGCAGTATGCATAAATGAAACCAGGTTGGTCAAACAATTCCCCCTTTGATTTGTATATGAAAGTGCAAATACTTCCAAGTGACTGGTCAAACAATAACAAGCACAGCAGCATACAAAAATCTAACCAGTTTAATCAGACTATGGCTCTTTGGTTTGTGAATGAAGGCGCAAATATTTCACAATGAATTTTTAAACAATAACAAGTACAGCAGGCAGCAGCATACACAAATATAACCAGTTTAGTCAACCAGTGCCCATTTGGTTTGTGCATGAAGGTGCAGATGTTTCAAAGTCACTGTTAAAACAATAATAGTATAGCCGGCAGCAGCATATAAAAAATCCCTGTACTGTACCCTTCCCAGGCACATACACATCTAGCACAGAGTCACTGCTCCCGCGCATCCCTGCGCATCTAGCTGAAGTAGGCCACGGGTGAGTCAAGCACACAGCAGCTAAACTTTTAAAAAAGTGAGAGAGCCTGTAGGCCTCACTCCAGTGACAGGGTAAAAAGGACATGTTAACTACTACTGATCACTACACATTATGCTGCCACCACCGCCCTTGTGCTGCTTAACACCTGGCGAAGGCTGTAGCCTTCCACCACTATAAGGATCGCACTTTGGGTGCTCCTCCTGGTCCAACAAGATCGCATACCGTGAGACAGACATGTGTCAAGGGGCACCCACATGATCTGTGCTCACATATGAGAAAAAAATCAGCATTAGGGATCCAGGCAACAGTACAGTAGAGTAGTCAGGGCAGGTGTAAATGTCTATAGACATGCAGAGGACTTGATAGATAGATAGATAGATAGAAAGATAGATAGATAGATAGATAGATAGATAGATAGATAGATAGATAGATAGATAGATAGATAGATAGATAGATAGATAGATAGATAGATAGATAGATAGGTAGATTCTTTAAGGGAGGAAAAGTTATTTGTATGCAATTATGAACGCATTTCAAGCCAGGATCAAAATCATAATTGTAGGTTTCGAAAACCTCTCTCTGAAACCATAATAGTGTAGGCAAATAGCTTGTTACTCTTCTCTTCAAGCCTGAAGGGGGCATGGTACCATACATTGAGGTAACACTTCATCCCCTCTTACTTTATTGTCTATTTTGAGTTCCTGCTATAAAAGAGACACAGTAGGAGAGCACTAATATTTCTTTTCAAGATTAAAATATTTAGCAATCTCTTTTGAAAGCTAAAGTGTAGTGTAGTTCCTATATTCCTAATAGGCTCTGCGCATTGGAATAACATAAACAGCAGTTTAGACGTAGGACTGAGGTCGACTAGGTCTCGACGGAATATGTTAGACTTAATTAGGTATGCTAGCTAGCTCAGAGGTCACTAGAAACTTTCTCGAATGAACAGGGAGGAGTTAACTTCCCTGATTAGACAAGAAGGATTAGCTTCTGACAACCGCATAAACATGACAACTTTGCTCCCTCCAGAATAAGGAGTATATCTCCAGAGTCGTGTGAAAACAATAGATAGCTATTTCACTCAGTCAATCGTGCATACTTAGTTTCACCAGAGTACAGAGAAATAGAGAGACGGGCGTTTTCAATAAAAGGGTGTTATTTATTGAGCAGTCTTCTTTCTCATGCAAGAGAAGTGAATTGCCACAATTGCAATACTTATCATAAAGTAAAGTGCTTACAGTAAAAGGAGTATTATGAAATAATACTGTAAAATCATTGATATGGTTTCTGAGCCATATGATACCTAAAACGGATAAAATATATACAATTACATACAATGATAAAAGTTGACTAAACGTACTCAACTGGTGCTTCTAAAATACGCCTACCCCAGTGTACCTAACCTAAGCCTAGTACGCGGGAAGGAGTAAGTGAGCTGTAGTTTAAGTTAAGTTAGTTTTGCCAAGAATCTGAAACAAGAATTCTCTAATGGTCTTAAGCAGCTCCGTACCTTGGTTTTAGAATGAAGGAGGTCTTGTATCTCGCTCTCAGGACTCGATCTCCCAGTAACCCGCAAGGGTGACTGGAAACACTGGAGCGGGATTTTCTCGGCAGGAGAAAAGACAGGGTCTTTCTCAGCGCGTCAAATGGGAGGGACAGCTTCCTTCAGCACTTGCATCAGCTGGGCTTTGGGTAAGTAGATAGCCACTCCTCTGCTCCAAACCACCGTGTGTTACTTAAGGCAAATGCTGGTATATTTATACCTGGAAGGTGCCGTGTTTGACGTAAGGTTGGACATAAGACGTCAATAAGAACCGTCACTAAGAACTGGCAGTTCCTTCAGGACTCGCAGGTGTTCTAGGACAAATCAAAACAAAAGCAGGGGGAATTCCCAGGTTGCTGGAGGTTTGGTTTGTTTAAAGAACGCGTTGTACTTTCTAGGAGTCGAAAGAAGTAGCCTTGCCGTATTTGGACTGCATTGGCTATTACTAAATATGCATATGATTCTTATGCCTTTATAAGGATATGATTTGTTATAACCACATAAGGGCATAAATCAGGGATATTTAATTAGGGTCCTGGATACGTTTACAACACCCACTCCATGTATAATGTCCATCATTACTGAATACTAAGCAATATAAAAACATATAAGTATGCATGTGTTTTCCAGCCTACCCCAAAATACATCAAATGCATTTGAAATGGTATAGATACACGAAAATGAGTATTATACTGTACGCTTTCAAGCAGTGGTATCTTTCAGATAAAATTTTGTTCATTTAGAATGCTGACTGAATGAATCACGAAATTTACATTCATGAAATGGCTCTTAATACAGAAAAAAAAGGTCAAGACCATTTCATCACATATTCACACAAGATTGTACATGTGCTAGAGGCTGATTTCAAAATATTGTCTCTAGAGTCTCTAAAAATAGAAGTTCTGTTCTCTAAGAATAGTTCTACTTTAAGCAGAGTATCTTGTGCCAAAAAAAGTAAATATTTTGGAAATTGGGAAAAAATTATTTCGCTTTCATAGTAAAAAATAGTTCCAAATGTTTTCAGCAGTGTTGTTTATAAAAACTGAAGGCCGAATTCAGAGTTCAGGGAACGCTATGCGCTCGCCTTTTCAAATATTATTCTCGTTGTTAGGAGAGAACATTACCTCAGCTAGGCCAGCAAAGAATTCGTCTACAACAGTAGGTGAAAGTAGGGCCAACGCTGAAAAATCAGAAATAGTGCATATATGCGATGCATTGCCATCGTCGGTGTCTAGATCAGCAATGTTCACAGAAGGTTGTACCTGTGTGGTGCTGCTTTCATCTCGTACTTCACCGCCACCTAATCGTAATGGTGAAGTCTCAACGAATGCCGTCATCAGAATCGGTAGCCGCTGGGGACAACACGTTGCATGAGTCGTTACCGGACAAAGCAAAGCATCGATATCCATTGGTACTGCTGATGGTAGTGTAAGACAGACGTCCAACACGCATTCTTCTCCGCATAGCAGACATCGAAGCACAGGTAAGATGCAATTTTGCCAAATTGGTCTGAATGAAAGAAACCAGGTAGTATTCAGATCTCTTAGCTGGGCCAATCCGAGGACCTTAGTGATACGGTCTCGGTATCGTATTGCTAGGATCGTTTCTTCCATCGTAGCCTGAGTTTTGTCTGTGACTTGGCATGCGATATCGGAGCTGAAGGAACAAAAATAAAATTCCTGCTATGAGTCCCAAAATAAGAGGCAGGCCACTGAAAAGAGAATGCACAAAATTCGGGAAGATGCCCAGAACTGTTTCAAAGGGTGCTAACAGTCCCGAAAAAATTGTCTTAAATACATGTGCGATGCCACTGGTATCTGACATGTTTAAGATTTGACATAACATTTCTACGAAATGCACGGGGCAATTTGTCAAAAATAGGTTATGTATCTCTGCCGCTGTCCTTGCAACTTGCAGGTCATACGTTTCTTTGGACGAGGTTAAAGGCACAGTTGTTGGTAAAAGAATAGACTTCATTCAGCCTAAAGTATCAATTCGAATAGAGGAGATATTCACAGAAGGCCATATTGCTGCCTCCATGTCTGGATTGCTATTTGGATACAATACTTGCATACAACAAATGACCCTGAAGTAACGCTCATGAGATAGGTTTTTCCTGGCATCATGCCACAACAGATGTGGTCACTTAATATAATGTAGCTACCGTTGGAAAGTTGTCTGAAAAAGGGCTCTATCTGTGTATCAGGGGTGCCGTGCAGATGACATGAAAGGTTGTTTGATGAACCTTCGCAGGCTCCATGTAAGTTAATACCTTGACACAGAAGTGTACCGCTTAGTGATTTTTTACAATTGTTACCACTAATAAATACCTCTTTTTTCCCTTCACTATAACATCTGTGTGTATAAGGTAAATTCCAGGTTGATTTGATGTATCCTTTACCCAACCTTTCATACAGGCCTGCTGGTATATATTTTTGGCAGTATTGAAACTGAAAAGTTGTTATCGGGATTGTAATGGTGACATGTATTATCCATTCAATGACAGGTCTTTCTGACATTGTCAATGGTAATCTTTCTAGTTTTTCAATGCTCAGCACCGTATAGTCTGCTCCTTTTTGGGCCAACGAGATTTGTCTATCAGTAAGGTTAAAGATAGAAAATAATGACGTTATGTTGATTAGACGCCATGGCACGTAGCCTGAACTAAGGTTTTGTAATGTCCAGCCTAGCTGTACAATAGAACGCAATTGGGATTGACCATGTTGTAACATTAGCATATCCTGTTCTATTATATCAATAGCAGATGATACAATGCTGTCCAGTGAATAAATTCTGGAGGACAGAGTCGTTAACCCATTGTCCACTACAGAAAGTGATTTTTCGAAATGAATACGATCAAATTCTCATATTTTTTCTGCAGTTTCAATTTGTGTTACTTTTCAAGCTTCTTTGTAAGCTGCGTATATACCGGCGTATATGAAACGTTTTTGACGCTGTTTGCGAGGTCCCATTATGAAATCTCGCAAGTCAGCACCTTCTTTAAGTAAAGTTAAGTGTTGCTTAATTTTGAGAAGTGTGGATCTCTGTAGCCAATCCAGGCATAGTTTTCCTACACTGTATGTTGTAACTATCCCTGGATGTTGTCTCTGGGAATATCTTGGGTCTGGCCTGTTCTGTTTGAACCCCTGTATTTTGTTCAGGAATCTATCTTGACATTTATTAGTGTCTGTGAGCCAGATCAACCATTTGTTCCAATCAGGAAGTATTCTGTTTTGTTTTAAAATATAGGACACGTCATCTGTAGTGGTGTTTCTATCAGGCATAGGCTTTGGTATCGACGGGTTGTTTAAATCTTTTATCTTGGCTAAACCAAGACAGGTTGTTTGTTGAATGGTGTCATTCAGGAACATTATTTGTTCTGGGATCATGCAGGCTCTAAACAATGATTCTATACCTTGTACCTGCCACTCTTTTGTACCCCAGATGGTTTTTGTCTCAATGTTGTTTTTCCAAAATTCTAAACCAAATGTAGACATTTTTTCATAAAATGTTTCAGAATAAATCAATTTAGTATTTGTCAACATGTTTTTCACTCCTGTCTTATTTAACCTTTTGAAATAAAACGTTTCTGGATTAGTGTAATTAAACCCTGAGAAGTATGGAAATTTCTCATAAAATGTTTTCGAACTGCCTTTTGGCGGAGTAGGACAATGTTCCCACTGATCATAACTGAACACATTTCTAGGATTTGCAGATTTATGCAGATAGTGATGCCCAAAGTCATTGTAACAATATATTTCCTCATAATTCGACGAACCCTGTAAATATTCATGTTCTGTAAATTTTTCTGAAATTTCTAAATCTGACATCATATTATTAATATTTTCAAAGTCCCAATCATCCGAGAAAGTACCAGGTGATACAAAGTCACTTAAGGAGATCTTAAATTGGTGTGGATATTTCAAGAGCTCAACCAGGCCATAGATTTCATAGTCAGTTTTGTCCCATGCTATACCACCAAGTA
Source organism: Lissotriton vulgaris (assembly GCF_964263255.1). Classification (NCBI taxonomy): domain Eukaryota; kingdom Metazoa; phylum Chordata; class Amphibia; order Caudata; family Salamandridae; genus Lissotriton; species Lissotriton vulgaris. The sequence goes on along the minus strand of NW_028255036.1, from coordinate 37,743 downwards.
TAGGGATGGGTGTGATGTTCACTGATGATAGTTCTCTTTTTTCGATGTGAGAGTATCTGTGTGGTTTCAGGACCAATTTGATGTTCTGACTTGCTGAGTCCATTGTTCTATATTTTCCATCAATAAATCTACCCAAACCTAAAACCAAGATGAGCCACAGAAGGAGGAAAAGTACACTTAACACAATCCATAATTTAATCCATGGTGAAGTTAGATATGTTTCTCTGAGTTGATGAACGAGCTCTGTAATTTTCTCTTTGAATGTTTTTGTTGCTGGCGTGTCTCCATGTTTACTTGGATCATCGGAAAAGTCATCAAAGTTGATAAAGTAGCCAAATGCAGTTCTATCAATTGGTGGAATTGCTTCCGGATTTCCATTGATCTTTGGATTTTCTTTTGTTACATTTGTATAATCCGAGGCTACATCGTTGTAGACAGGTGTTTCTTGACGAACTGTTGTGATTTGGGTATCAAGAGGTACAAGTTCCATGGCTTTGTTGCATAGTCCTTTATTATTCACTGAAGGTTTATCAAATGTGATTAGTCTCTCAGTTTGAACCACTTGGATTGTAGCAAGATTTGGTCTTCTGCTATTTCTTGGGAGTCCACTGGACCTACTACTTATTATCGGCCACATGGTTGTGGTTTCACCAGGTCGATTGATACAACTCAGTTCTCCTTTTTACCAGCAAGGGGCGGTAGTACTACTGATCTTGTTCCGCTGACAGCTAAGACAGGTACTGCTTTTCTGTAAGAAGGCCCAAATTCCTTCTTCACCGTGATCTTTTCTCTGACCAGATCCCCAATCTTTCGAATCCAGACAGGTCTTGCTGGGACAGGTGGTTTTTCTTCAGTGGTCGTTGGCTTTCGCTTTTCGTTACTTGTACTTTTTCTTGTTTCATTTAAGTCCTGTAAAACAGCCAAACGATCTTTGATATCAAAGGTTTTTTGTTTCACCACTGAAGTCTGACAATCCAAAGCCTGGATGATCATTCTAGTACCAAATAAAAGTTTGTACGGACTGATACCTCCTAGAGAATTTCTTGGCATGTTATTAAGACTACGTTGGACACTTATTAGATGTTTGACCCACCCGTCACCAGAACTGAATACCCTCGCTGTTATAGATTGCTTTATGTCACAGTTTTTTCTCTCCACTACCGCATTTCCCTTGGGATGGAATGGACTAGAGTACCGCAATGCAATGCCCTTGCTGGCCATGGCCTCCTATAAGCCCGAGAGCTAAACGCAGGACCCTGGTCAGAATGTAGCACGCCAATTGCGTATGTGCTGATAAAGACTCGCACATCTTTTATAACAGATCTGGTGTCAGCCGAGTGCTGGGGCCACATCCAAATGTATCTTGTCTTAATAAATATGGGATCACATTTTTCCGTCTGGATGTCTGCTTATAGATAGCCTGATGCTGTCTAATAGAGGTGTCTGGGCAGGTGTCTGGTCCGGTTCACAACTGCAATCTCTGTTGCAGTCCTGACAATTCATTGCAAAGTTATAAATTTGCATGCTCATCCCCGGCCACCAGTATTTTTATTGTAATTCTATTAGAGATTTCAGGATCTCTTGGTGCCTCAGACCCAATCCCATGTGTGCTTCTTGTATCAAGAAGACTCTCCGGTTCGTGTTTGGAATTACTCTATCCCCCACTCCAGGGATTTGAGCAAACGGAACGGAGTTCGCATCAATTATGTATGTACTGCCGAGTGGATAGTTTAGAGGTAACGCCGCATAATTGCCTTCCATTGAGGCTTTTACTGCAAGCAGCGTTTCCCCATCTATTTTTTCGTACGCTTTTTTGTAGCTACGGAAGCCGGTTGACCAGCTGCCGCTGTGGTTTTGTCAGCCAATGGATTCCCTGCAACGTGAACGCCATCACATTGAAGACTCTGCGTATGTATCACGTCAGTCTTTTGTAGTTCTTTCTGCAAAAGAACTACTTGTTCCCATAGTTTTTAATGCTTTATTGTGGCACCTGTCTCATCTTTGTAACCGTTTTTTATCCAGGTCTGCATGGAATTATTGTAAGACCTGAACGCAGTAATGCGAATCGCACACTATTAGTGTGGGGAATTCGCGATCAGCATTTTCAAGCGCCATCTTTAAAGATCTTATTTCAGCTCGCTGAGCTGTACAGTTTCTAAGTGATTCAGTTTTAGTGACCATCGGTCTGAATTTACCTAAGCGCCAGCGACCTTTAACAATCGCGCACGCAGCATTGTAAATTTGTTTTTCCACAACGTAGTGTTGTGCAAATCTGTCCGTGTAGATTACACAGGTGTACTGTTTGAGAGGTAGAATTTCTACTGACAGAGGGCATTCATATTCGTATTCCAGATTTTCTAGTTTTTTCATTTTCGGATCAAAAGCGCGTTTCACGTCTTCTGTAGCAAGAGAATTTTCCCATTGTTTCCATTTCGGATCTAGATACTGCTGTCAAAACATATATGCTCTTCCCTTGGGCTAGGGCTCTTTCTTTTGCTACAGCAGTTTGAACCGCATTTAATTTTTTTTTCAGTAGAACTGAATTTCATTTCAGCTTGTGCGTACACGTGTGATTTGTAAGCTATTGGTACCATTTCTCCCTCATTAGAGGTCAGGTATGTGAATCCGCATCTTCCTGGGATGACTCGGATTACAAGGCTGCGTTCGTTTGCGCGTGTTTGCAGTTTTGTTTTAGTTAACATTTCTGTCTGTAATGATCTTAAAATTTCTGTGTGTTTTTGAGTCCAATAAATTGGTTTAAAATCAGGTTTTATTAGTTCGTAGAGAGGTTTTACCCTCTCTGCATAATTTAGAATGTATGTTCTTCCGAAATTCAGGAAACCTAGTATTGACTGTAAGTTTTTCAGCGTTTTTGGAGCTTGGAGCACTGCACACTTCTCTAAGAAGTTGCCTGCTAGGCTTTTGCCTTCACTTGATAATTCATATCGTAAAAATAGGACAGTTAGATGGGCAATTCGTAATTTTTTAAAGTTGAATTTGTACCCTTCAGCTCCGAACCCAAGTATTATGGTGTTCACTGTTTTCAAGTGAGTCTCTAGGTCATCGTCTGTAAGATAGATGTCATGGACATAGGATAATGCCTCATCATCATATATTTGTAGTAACTCTGTTACCCTGGCTGAAAATAATCCTGGGCTATTCTTGAATCCCTGAGGGAGACGACAAAATTGTTTTTGCGTCCCCATGCTGGAGAAAGCGTTCAAATATCTGCTTTCGGGCGCTATGTTTTGACAGAAGAAACCATTTGAAATATCTATTTTTGTTTTATATTTCTTACCCACAATGTTATTCATTAGTGCTGCACTGTGTGAGTTTTGTACTGCAAAAGTTTTACAGCAGGAGTTTAGGTGACTGTAGTCCAAAACTAGACGATATGAGTCGTCTGGCTTGGAGACAGGAAACAAAGGATTGTTCATTTGTGAGCTGCATGTTTCAATTATCCCCTGATATTCATGTTGACCTAAAATTTCTCTTGTTTTTTAGCTTCTTGCTTATCAGGATACTGCCTCTGTGCAGTAGGTTGATTTTTTTTACCTGGATTTTATGGTGAGGAGAATCCTCATCCCATCCTACATGGTTTTTATATAATGCAGGGGCTTGGGCCACTGCCCATTTTCTTGCAAATGTGTATTTTTATTAATTGGAATGTGATTTGAGAAGGCAGGCATAATCATTTCTTCGCCATGTGGGCACCCCCTGACAAGCTCTGGTGGCCAGTCCATTTTTGCTAGAAGGATATCATAGCCCTTAGATAGATTCTCCCAAAAGAGACCTTTTTTTTCCTAGTTTTATCTTCCTCTATACGTTATTTCATATAGTTTATGGGGCACGCTAACTCGGGTGTCTGCAGTTTCCACTTGAATGTATTCATTTGTGTCCACTGTCTCCAGAAGATTCATCAGGATCTTGCGAGCTATGGTCACTTCTGCTGCGCTGTCTAGCATTGTCTGGGCCCACTCTCCGTTTTTCAGTTGTGTCCTCAGGATTCTCGGCATGTTTTATTTTAATACTGGTAATACTGGCTACCTTCTTTCTGGGAAATTGTAATTTTTTACTTCGATGAGCATGTTCCTTGTCTTTGGACTTGAGGTGCTCTTCTTTATGTTCTGACCATCCTCTTCTTTCCGATTTCTTTGAGGAAGTCTGAAAAGATCGAGAGGGACGTGTATCAATATCTTGATATCTGTCAGGTTTTTTCAAATTGTCCCTATTTCTAAGGTTGTATCTTTTTTCAGAGGGCTCCCGTTGTGGAGACTTGCCCCCCACTTCTGGACATCTATTTCTTCGTTGGGGAGACCTTCCTCTGGACCGAAATTGTTTTTCTCTGGGAGAGGTTTGTTTATTACCCTCCCACTTCTTCTTTTGAGAATTGAGATTATTTTTAATGAAAGTCTTTTCAGGATTTTCAGTTAGTGTATTTAGTCGGTAGGTTTTACCGTCAATTGTTAATTGAACTAAATCTCTATATGCTTTTGTTAATTCTTTATTTTAACTAAGAGTTCTTCGCTTGACATTTTTTCAATGTCCGGATGTGGTGTATAGCTGGCTAGAACCGGCCATGTGGCTCCTGGTCTACCTAGTGGACCGAGCCTGGTAATGTGATTTTGATGTTTTAGGGTGCCATTAAACCAGAGCAGGTGCTCTTGGTATGTTATTGGAATTTCAACTTCCTCGAAAGGAGAGTATTCCTCTGGAGCTTCCGCTATTTTGTAGTAGTGGAACTCATGTGTTACAGCATGTGCTGCTGGAAAATTTATCCAGGAATAGAATACCTCTGTCTGCCGAAATTCATGTGCCTCTACCACAAATACGAATGTACCACCTCTTCATGTTACTCCATTTTCTATAAGGTTTATAGTTATGGTTTTTCTTATATTGACCGGGATGATTATAGCATCCGGGTCGTTATCTTCATTAAACCCTGTAAGGTCTGCACCCGGTTGATTTGCATCTACTGCGGGTCCACCGGTTTCGTTGTTGTCGCTGTTAGTTGACATTGTTTAATGAAAGTTTTTGAGGGCAAGTTTTGAGGAAACAAACATTAGGTGCACAATATTTTGGAACACTGTATCCTTCAACGTTGACTAAACCGAAAACTAATACATAGGAATCTCTTCCTACTAAGTTTCGGCGGATATTAACCTGTCACCCAATCCAGACGTCTATTGGAGTTTTTACGGGAAAAAGGGGTCTGTGTGAAAAAGCACGACTGAGTTACTCTAGTATCTTGCTTTAGATTATCGCCTTACGAAATGTTGGGCGCCATGTAGTGTAGTTCCTATATTCCCAATAGGGTCTGCACATTGGAATAACATAAACGGCAGTTTAGACGTAGGACTGAGGTTGACTAGGTCTCTACTGAATATGTTAGACATAATTAGGTATGCCAGCTAGCTCAGAGGTCACTAGAAACTTTCTTGAATGAACAGGGAGGAGTTAATTTCCCTGATTAGACAAGAAGGGATTAGCTTCTGACAATTCCATAAACATGACAACTTTGCTCCCTCCAGAATAAGGAGTATATCTCCAGAGTCATGTGAAAACAATAGATAGCTATTTCACTCGGTCAATCGTGCATACTTAGTTTCACCAGAGTGCAGAGAAATAGAAAGACGGGCGTTTTCAATAAAAGGGTGTTATTTATTGAGCAGTCTTCTTTCTCATGCAAGAGAAGTGAATTGCCACAATTGCAATACTTATCATAAAGTAAAGTGCGTACAGTAAAAGGAGTATTATGAAATAATACTGTAAAAGTATTGATATGGTTTCTGAGCCATATGATACTTAAAACGGATAAAATATATACAATTACATACAATGATAAAAGTTGACTAAACGTACTCAACTGGTGCTTCTAAAATACGCCTACCCCAGTGTACTTAACCTAAGCCTAGTATGTGGGAAGGAGTAAGTGAGCTGTAGTTTAAGTTAAGTTAGTTTTGCCAAGAATCTGAATCAAGAATTCTCTAAGGGTCTTAATCAGCTCCGTACCTTGATTTTAGAATGAAGGAGATCTTGTATCTCGCTCTCAGGACTCGATCTCCCAGTCACCCTCAAGGGTGACTGGAAACACTGGAGCTGGATTTTCTTGGCAGGCGAAAAGACAGCGTCTTTCTCAGTGCGTCAAATGGGAGGGACGGCTTCCTTCGGCACTCGCATCAGCTGGGCATTGGGTAAGTAGATAGCCGCTCTGCTCCAAACCACTGTGTGTTGCTTAAGGCAAATGCTGGTATATTTATACCTGGAAGGTGCCGTGTTTTACGTAAGGTTGGACATAAGACGTCAATAGGAACCGTCACTAAGAACTGGCAGTTCTTTCAGGACTCGCAGGAGTTCTAGGACAAATCAAAACAAAAGCAGGGGGAATTCCCAGGTTGCTGGAGGTTTGGTTTGTTTAAAGAACCGGTTGTACTTTCTAGGAGTCTAAGATGGTAGCCTTGCCGTATTTGGACTGCATTGGCTATTACTAAATATGGATATCATTATTATGCCTTTATAAGGATATGATTTGTTATAACCACATAAGGGCATAAATCGGCGATATTTAATTAGGGTTCTGGATACGTTTACAACAAAAGTGGTATTTCTCACTATGGGTATGCAAGCAAAACATGCAGCAGTCATGGGTCATCGGGTAGGCACTCAGGGTAAGCCAATTCAAGGTGTCACCAAAACTGGTGCAGAGAAAATGAACAGGTTTAAATGAAAGGAAACATTAAGCTCCCAATTACAGGTGGTCTGGATTGAGATGTCCGGATACTATCTAGCCAGAAAGAGTGATTCCAGATGGTATATCCAGACCTGAATCCTACTGTTCTTAGTACTAGTCTCTAGAATTTGAATTAACATGTGAACTGGGAATTGCCTGGTCCAAAATGGCATCTGAAGCCTCCCTTCCGTGGACAAATCTGCTTCAATTCACCATTAGCTATTAAGAGGTGATAAATGGGTACAGGACCAGGTCAGCATTTGTAGGGTGGGTAGGGCTTTAGGGGGTATTAGAAGCAATGGGTTCTGATGGCTTAGGAGGGTGCCAGAGAATGGGGTGTATTCATGACACTGAATTCCAGAAGTGAGCCAGGAGTTTTCCTGGTTTAGTAATGAAATTTGGAAATAAGCCAGGAGTACTGCAAGAATACATCATACCTACCCATAGCAAACTTTCTGTGAATCAGGCCATATGTGAATTGAGCTCCATGAGCCAATTCATAAAAGATTTTCTGGGAGAAGGTGAGACTTACACATATAGTACTCCTATCTTACTCATGAATTGTGAACATAAGGTAGACTGTTCCTAACTTACTCCTACCTTCCTCACAGAATTCAAACGTAAGCCAGGAGTACTACAAAAATAAGTCATAGCAAAAATCTTTGGAGATTGTGGCTTGTATCTTCTCCTCTGCAATGTCATCACACTATGCAGAGACAACCTTTGTGGGATTGCAGTGGGAAACTTTGCAAGCTTTGCAAATAGAAAGAATTGGACATTTTAGAAATCTTTGCAAGTTAAAAACAGCACCCTTCTGCACTCTAACCCTTAAGTCTGTTGTGCATTAAAGGTTGTCTTTTGGCTGACACTATTACCCTACTCATTACTTTTTTGTATGTTTTGTAAAATCAATATTAATTCACTCAGAAATGAGACAAATCAATGGCATGAGTGTTCCAAACATACTTTCGATGCACATTAAGTAATTTAACTTAAGTAAAGGGTCAGTACATACAAAAATAAAGTAAAATGCAACTGAAAGCTCTTCCAGCAACCTGGTGCGTAGCCTGCTGGAAACCCCGTCTAGATGCAAGCGCTGGGACACCTTTGGGTAGCTATGCACTATATAAAAGTTAATAATAATAATAAAGCTACAACTGACCACAAAAAAACTAAACACTGCATGGTCAAGCATTACCTAAAGAGTACACTCTCTCGATATTCAGAATTTTTATGCATCAAATCTCGGAGGACCTTTAGTACGCTCAATATAATTCAGCTTTATGGAAGACGTTTACATAATTTTCCAAGCAAAGGTTACCTGACCATTTCATGCTGTTCACAGTGTGCCCAAAATGACCCCGATGAATGGACGATTACTCAGACACTAAAGCAAACAACAGCGCGTAATAAACATCTAGAAATTCCAATAGCACTGTCCATCTTTGTCTTTGGCAACACCTAGATCAAGCCTGGATTTCCAGCCAACATATCCCTAGGCAGTTGATAGGTCTTAAAGGACAATCTTTGTGTGTAGGGTTAGGTAAAAGTTCAAATTGTTTTTTATTCAACATGTAAATAGGGGGTTGCTTTCAGTGTGCGCAAGGTGCCATGCGTAGCTGCATGCAGGACTGACATGATGTTTGCATTATGAATGAAGCACTAAAGAGCTTAGTTCTATATTTCACCATTTTTTTAAAATACATATAGTGTCAAATTGTGTAATACAACAAAAAGCGATCACTACATTATTATGCTGTGAAGAAATATATACATTAGCTTCTTTAATATGTGGTGTTTTTTGTCATTGCGTTTTTTAAAAATATGCAATTTTATACGGTCATAATTGTCAAAGTATACGATTTGTACGTTATTTGCAAGGCAGCAATATGTGCATTAGCACCAAATTTGAATTTCGACTATGTGGCCCTGGTGTAATGGATACATTTTAATGATTAGAGAAAGGATTTTTACATGAGGAAATGGAAGGAGACGTGACCTAACAGTTGCTTGCAGGCTGCATCTGTAGTGTCCACAGGAGCAGGCGCAGATGACTGGTGCTGACCACATAGTTTACTCTGCGCACATGACCCACCCTACAGAGCAATGCGTGATGGCGTGCAGGTGGCGCACCAAATGTGAACATGCGGCACTGAGGCAGCGCGAGCCCAGCCTCTGTTTCTGAGGCCGAGGGCCTGATGTAATAATGGCCTGCTGCTTGTGCACAGAGCCGGCCTTTGCGGTGCTTGGACGGCAGCTCATTTTCATTACTAAAATGCTCCTCTGCCTCGGTCAGAACCCCCTGCAAAATCGGACCAAGAACCTTGTGAGCGTCTCCTTCCAGACAACCGTATCCACTATGGTATTATTGCGGAGGAGGAAACTCATAGCTGCCAAGATTTGATATCGCTTATGTGTGACATTTTCATAGTTTCAGTGTACTTGTGAGTGACATTCAACAACCAGTGTGTGACACTTAAGAATGACACTTTCTCCCGAGTAAAATCAAGCAATGACATCCATGGAAACAGATAAATACCAAAAGTTACACCTATATGAGCAATGAGAAACTAAAAGAGGGTCTTGAAACTTCTACAAAGCACCATTACTAGTGTAGGGTGTCAGAGCACTTTACATCATACCTACATTATAGAGAGACAATAAATCATAAATTTGTAATCAGTCTAAAGCAAATGTTACATAAAATAGTGAGGATTAAGTTGTAGAATCACATGTCATCCATACTAGTGGGCAGTATATTTTAAGAGTGTTGGTCTGGATTTAAAACGTACCACAGTGGTTTGTTTTACTGAAAACAATGGGGCAGATTTACAAGCCCCTTGCGCCACTTTTACGTCATTTTTAACATGGGAAAAATGATGCAAAAGTGGCGCAAGGGGCTTGTAAATAAGCCCCAATGTCTTCTTACCCAAACTAAACCTTTTAGCAAAATTAGGATAATGAGAGTCTTGGGGGGTGGGGGTATCGTGTTCTACTTTACCACGCAGTTTGAATACAAACTCTTCACTGCAGTTCATACATAATTGTGTTATATCACGATTGTGACTTATGAACTGTAAGTAACAAAATAATCTCTGTGACAAAAGCAGTAACCCACTGAGCTACTCACATAAAATACACTTTAGTGATCTACATGTACACGTTCTTTGCAGCAGGCATATTAACTCTCTGTGCTACATCAGGATGGGTGAAAACTGCCACTGACATAATGCTGATGTTGCTCTAGCAGGAACATTATTCTCAAGAGTTATCTTGGCATGATTTTAATCATTGCCAGAAAACTCCTGGAGACACAAGGGATTCGGCAGAAGGTGTTTTTTAATTGTGAAAACATCCTTGTAGTTAAAAGTGCAGATTCCCTGACTCCTTCTCACTCACAGGTGGAACCAGTATTAAAACAAAAATAAGTGAGTTCAGCAATGGCTGCAAATGCTTCCAAATGCACAGAACACACGAGCCTCTGCACTGCAAGAAATAAAAGTGAAACCAAATTGAAAACACTCCATCAGGAGAGAGAAGCCTGACCTGCTGAACATGCGGGACCCTGCACCACAACAGCTGAAATAAATGCGACTCTATTATTAAAAGAAAAATGTTTCCTACCTTACGACTGGAACCAACTTAAAACTTTGGGAAAAGGAGGCCCCTGCACTTGGAGGAAAGCCAAGCCGATAGTGTCTCAACTCTCTGCTACACCATGATCCTGCTGCCGTGGGCCGCCCTGAGTGTCTGTCTGTCGAGGTCAGGGAGCACAATCAATCTAATCTCTCACTGGCTGCGGCACGGGCAGCAGCTCCTGGGGCCCAGGTCTATTGGCAGGAAATTTAAAGAAAAAAAACACATAATGAATGATGCCTGCCTGACGCCTCACAGAACGTAGACGAAGGAATACTTTCATTGTCCTGACTGTTCAAGAGCTGCTGCACGTCACCTCACGCTTCCATTGACCTCACTTAACCTAACAGTTCTGCCCGCCATTTTGCAATGCAATATCAGCCAGATTTACAGTATGCATACGTGAGTACTTTTATTTTTTTGGGCAGTTTTTATATAGTGCGAACTTGACACGAAGGTTATCGTCATTTTGTGACAAGAAGGAATTTTAGAGAATCTTCACAGGTGAACCGTGCCGTGACTGACTTCTGCGAGTTCAAAGTCAAAGTCAAAGTCCACTTTATTCGATTAATTAAAATCATAAAAGTATTCTACAACAAATATCATACGTTCATATATCTTAAAAACAGTTAATACAGTATTAAACAGTAGATAGAATTTAAAAAACAAGTTAAAAAGGCATTATTTACACAGAATTCTTTGCAGTTTGCACTCAGCATTACAGTAAACATGAATTCAAGTATCTATCCTCAGTTGTGAATCCAATCTTAACCTTGATCTCTTACATCTAACAGATGCAGCCAAAAAACTAGCGGTGCAATACATAATCAAAGGGGAATGCAACATCTGTAAATATAACAGCGCAGGCTTGTACTGCGTGAAGCCCAACTCCCTCAGAATTGATTTTAAATATCGAGTACGGGTTTCGTGATAAAAGGAACAGAAGAATAAAAAATGCGCATTATCCTGAAGGGAAAAACCATCACATTTGCATGGGGACGAGTCCTCAAGCTTACACCAGTCTTTCTCGTCCCGCAGAACCATATACATTTGGTTAAAACGGAATTTGGACAGTAGCCACCTATGAAAAGAATTAGTGACCACTGCCAAATAAGGAGCCAACTCAAAAGATGGGGTTATCAATACATGAGCCCTCACAGAGGGTTTACATAATTCATCCGCTTCACGCTCGGCCATACGTAATCTGATGAAATTGTTCTTAACCCACAACAAATCTGCTTTACACAGGGATTCTGGGCTGGTAAAGATTTCAGGGCGTCCCAGACTTGCGGCCAAGGACTCGACATATGACAGCCACTGGATATCCCTCCTGTGATCTAACATAAGACAGTCTTTGATTATCCTATGATTAAGGCCAAGATTCGGATTAAGCCAAAGCTTAATCCACATCAGAAGTGGAGCGAGATTAATTATATCTAAAATATAACCCAAACCCAGCTCAAGATGTAAAGAGTGAGTGGCAGTTGACTGTGGTAGACCCAACAGAGAACGAAGAAATGTATTTTCCTCTGTCTGGATGCATTTAGAATTAGCATAGCCCCAGACTGCAGCCCCGTATCTAGCGATCGCGGCTGTCTTGGCTTTGTAAACAGCCAGGACAGCTTCGATAGGTTCCCCCCCCAATCTTTTAGTGAATCCCAGGATTGCAGAGTATGAGCTTCTCACCGCGTTCGCTTTGGCTGTTAACTGCGGTGTCCAGGTTCCCCTTTGGTCGAATATCACTCCGAAGTAGGTAAAAACTTTAACATTTGTAATAGCCTCTCCATCACAAAAAAAGGTATTTTCTTTTAGTTTACCACATCCTGCTGACATAGTGTGCGATTTGTTCTTATTCACCACCAGGTCAAGACTGGACATAAAGTTACCGAAGGAATTGAGTAACTTTTGCAGGGCAATTGGGGTCCTGGCTATTAGCACTGCATCATCGGCGTAGAGGAGCACCGGAATTGGTGCACCCCCCATGCTCGGAATATCCTTTGTAGCTGCCATTAATTCATCCTCCAATGAGTTCACGTATAACGTGAACAGCATTGGCGCGAGTATACATCCCTGACGGACCCCTCTGGTTGATCGAAAACTCTTGGTACACTTTCCGTCCGTTGTTATTCTGATGCGGGCCCTCAGATCTTTATGGAGCTCTGCCAGAAAGTGTACCAAGGAGCTATCGAGGCCCATCTTCAGGAGCATTGCCCACAACTTAGATCTATTAACAAGATCAAAAGCTGTGGACAAGTCCATGAAGCCAAGAAATATACTTCCCCCTTTAGCTCTGGTGTATTTAGAGATTATGAGGTGGAGATTGAGGCATTGATCCTCTGTACTCCTCCCTGACCTAAATCCGTATTGTGCCTCGGACAGGATATTGTTCCCCTTGGCCCACGCGGATATTCTTGCTAGGACAACCTTTCCTAGGATTTTAACCGAGGAGTCCAACAACGAAATCGGTCTATAGCATTTCGGATCTCCTCTCTGCCCTTTTTTAAATATTGGCACAACTGTGGCTAAAGACCAGGTCTGAGGGAATCCCACTACGGCAGAGGCATTAAAAACTTTTGTTAAAATATTGGCCCAGAACAGCGGATTTGCCTTGAACATATCCGCTGGCACTCCATCGGGTCCCGGGGCCTTGCGTCCTGCTGTATCCTCTATAGCTCTAAGTACCTCAGTTATGTCAAAGCTCACAGGCTCCAAGGGGTTCTCAATAGCAGGGATTATGAAAGGTTCCAGCTCCCTATTACTATCATAAAAAATTTCAAAATGGCGGAGCCAGTCCTCTTCTGAGATATTTAATTCCATTACTGAGTTTTGGTCACCTGAAAGTAAAGGAGTGTTAATAATTGACCAAAACTTAGCACTGTTTTTTAGGGTGGCTTTATCCATTAATTCTTCCCAGGCTTTACTCTTTAGTTCATTTTTGCGCAAATTAATGGCCAGAGTAAAATCCTTTCTTAATCGTGCGACTAGCACTTTGTCCCTTGGGCGCGTGTTGAGGGCTTTCTTGAGGTGATTGTGTGCTTTGCTACAATTTTTGTCAAACCAACCTTTCACCGATTTATGTTTGCCCCCCTGACCTTTGGCTGTGAGGCAAGTGGACACAAACCTACAAACACCCTCGAAGGAAGATATAACCTCCTTACTCCCAGTTAACGGGTTGGCACACATATTTAATTCATCAGAAACTGAAGAGAATACGGTTAAGAAAAAATTGTCGGGTACAACCATTTCCCATTTAATTCTTCTCCCCTGATCCTTGTCCTTAACATGCAATATAGACCGCTGGGTGACAACTGATTTTAACAAAAAGGAGCTACTCACTAGCTCCTTGCATTATATGAGATCACATAGTCCAAAAAGCCTCTTGAGACAAAAATAAAATCAATTATCGAGTCACAAGCCCTTCCCGTATAAGTGGCAACCCGTGTACTCTTATCGTAGAATTCTGGTTCATACAGCTCATTTTCCCGTAATACATTTTCGAGCACCAAACCCTTCTGTGTATGTTTAAGGTGAGGGGAGGACACACTATCCGGCCCATCTTCATCCCCTAGGGCACAGTGTGAGCACAAATGAACATTAAAATCGCCCATTAAAATAAATCGACACAAGGTGGATTGTTTGACTCTATAAAGACTTAAAAAATCTGCTAACCATGTAATGTACACAGTTTCAGGGGAACCGTTCGGTGCATTATAGCAATTAACAAGGAGCAATTTACAGCCGTCCTCTAATTTTATCTCCAGAACGAGGAAATTATGAGAGGCACAGTCAATCAGGGTAATTTTGCCCTTGATATTCACCGATACCAGTGTCAATAGGCCTCCTTTGTTCCGGCCTGCAGGGGAAGGCAAAGCAGGTACAAAATAAGAAGTAAAGCCGTCTAGCCAGTAATCAGAGTCCATGTCCCAAGTCTCCTGAATAGCGATGATATCATGGAGCTTTACGAAATTTTCCCAGTTTGGGTCTCCCTTCTTGGACTGCAAACCAGCGATGTTCCAGGATAACAGTCTAACCGTGTCCCCTTTAGCAGTTGTGATCTCTGTTATACTGTTAACATCTGCAGCAGAAGAAGGTACATGAACCGTTGGTATTAAATCCACTAAGGCATCGTCCACTGTACCCTCTCCGGCACCCCGTCAATCGCAAAGGTCGAGACCTGAGAGAGCATCAAATCTGTTGTGTGTTACAATAGGTGGACCATAGGAAAAATGATTATCGCGTCCCTGAACCAAACTTAGAGGAGCCGATCTGGGCCCCACCGGGGTGAATGGACTTAGTCTTTGTCTGGGTAAGGAGGCAAAGTTGACATGATTATAGAAATACCCTAACGGACGCACTTGAATAACATTGCTGTCCTCCAACAGAGATGCTGCCCGTAGGAGTACTGTGGCCACATGTTGAGGGTATTTAAAGTTCACCACCACACAATCCCCTCTACAAGTTTTCCTCGAGGGACCAATCCAATTTACCCTCCTAGTCGTGATAATGTCTCCTGCAAATTTAGTAGGGAAACCACATTTAGCACTCAGCCAAGCCACTACTTTGTTTTTGAGTGAGTCGTGAACTTCCTCTTGTGGCTCAGTAGAGCCTGGGGTATGTACTGGGACATTTGCCAACACGACGACATAGGGGGCGCAATCCGGGGGTAGATTAATGGAATTATTGCGCCTACTTTGTATGGCATTCGTGTTGTATGAGAGGCCTGGTCTCTGCTGGCTCCTAACCGTGTCTATAGCCTTCTGCGAGTTAATATTTACTGTATCTGGTCCCATAGGCCAGCCAGTCTGCATTGTGCTGAGGTCCCCTAGACTGCAGGGCCCCCCCCCGCACTGCGGGGGCTGCGGGGGGCCTGTGTTACGCCCCTGATTGTTTGTCTCAATTGAGGGAGCAATGGTATGCTCTGGCAGAAGGAGAGAATGCATTAGGCGTTAAAAAGCCAAATGATATGCTAGAGTCGAGCTCATTTCTTTGTTTTTTTTAAACTAAAACTACATTTTGAATAGTTCAGACTTTCCTACCAACATAACATTTTATTTTACCATTTATTTGGTTTGTGAACTAAATAGGCCATGATTTATTGTTTACGTGATGTATAACTGTTTCTACATTTTTATTTAATTGTTTTGAGGTTCAGATGAAAGAAATTGCTTACATTGGGATTCCCGACATTCAGTAGTGATTCAGTGGAGGTCCAAAGAAGTCTGCAAGTTAAGAGCCGCTGGTCTAGATTGCTTGAGACACAGACCTGTGCTGAACAGTGCTGTCCCCCATTTCCATAATCTACCTGTGACTCCATGATCCAGAGAAACCACTTTATTGCTTAACCCATTAAGACGAAGGAGTCACACAGGACATGGCTAATTGGTCCATCTCTGAGACCCTTCTACTGCTTAGGAGCAAGCATACAAAAGGGCCCACACCGTGGCACAATACAGAATTAAGCATTCATTTGTACTATCAAAAATACATTCTGTCTGCCTTCACCAAAACAGAGGTAGATGTCACATAATTCTGACTCATTGCATGTGGTGAAACATTGCAATGAAGCAATCCCTTCGCAGGGGGAGGAGACAAATAACATAAGTGGCAGTGATGGTGAGACATGTCCCACACACTGACAAGATAGCATCTAGGTCAACATCATTGAGATATACTTCTGAATTGCCTCAAAGAGCAACTTTATTATTAAGTAACAAATTACAAACAATTTCTTTGGATACTATTTATCCTGAAAAGTACCAGGCTATTCTGCAGCTGCGCTTTCTGTCTCCTTTCACCCACCCAACCACAACTATCATATCCACTACCATCACTGTCCTACCAACATTGTCCTACCAACACCAATCCCCTTTAAACCCTAAAGAAATGTAAGCCATCTTTATTGAAGGACTTTCCCCTACGAGCTGTGTGGCATGGCTGATCTCCCACTTGGTCTGGAGGCTGAGACCTGGGAAGATAGGGAGTGGAAGAAGGAGGATGGGACAGATGAGAGTGTGGGACTGCCCAGGCCTGACATATGAGCCATTTTTAACAGTGTCTGTTCTTGCAGCTCTGGCAAGGCGTATGTAAGCAGTCCCTGTCACTGACTGTTGTCTCACCATGGACGGCTTTAAGTCGGTATCATAATCTTAGCAGTATGAATCAATTGTTTCCACTATGTTCATTTAGTTAGTTATCAAATACTCTTTGAAATTCAAATGTATTTATTCCCTGCTAATATTTAATATTTTTATTTCTTGTGGAAATGAGTTATGTAAAATTGTAACTATGGAAATGTTATTATCTCAAACCTTAGTATCCAATTCTATCACTTGTACTTGAAATTTTCCTGATCTTATCCGTTGCCACTACTGAAGTGCCTTTTCTTGTTTGTGTATTTTAATTTTTGGTTCTTTGTATTTGGTCTTGTTAAAAACTATATATGTGTCACAAGTCTGTTGTAGCAGCATGTAGCTTTTCAGGCAACCACTCATTAAATAAATCAAGATTGATTGATTGTTTTTGAAGGCTTCTTGCTATATTGGAATCATTTGACATTTACGTTATATCACTGCACTCCAATTTGGAAATGAATGTTCGCGCTCTCCAAATTTTCAAACATGGAAGATGCTGCTAGGAATTGCATAGCTGATTGTATCTTTGATTTCTGTGGCTTCTTATTGTTACTGGAATCTGATGTACAAACTATGTTGGTGGTTTCTACCTCTGAACTGAGGGCCCTTTCTGTCCATGTTGACAAAGTCACAATTTCAAATACTCAATTAATGATCGTGAATTATAGCAAAAATGAACTACAGCATGGAGTGAAAATGGAATAAAAACCCAGCCTTATCGCAGGGCCTGCACTAGGCATGCAGTGCAAGTATTAGTCACATTTCTTTCTTTTTTTTAAGTTTAAACACTTTATTTCGTATAAAAGGTAGTACAGGTAACAAGAAACCAATGATACAAATGTACTGCATTGTAAGAGAAAAAATATATCAAATGAGAGGTTTATGTAAAGAAGAAAAGAAAGCTATTTTACATTTTTGAAGGGAATAAGGGGGAGCGAAGGAAAAGGGGAGGAAAAAGAGGGAAGGAAGGAAGGTAAACATTTCAAAACTAATACATTAAATATTAAGAAATGTCATCTTATGACAGAATAGGAAAGATAAAACTAATTAAGCTAATATATATGGTAATCAAAAACTGTAAAAGGTAAGGAATTAAGAAAATAAACGTACACGAAGGTTTGACATTTTCAGCATTTAAACGAGTGTTATTAGTTAATACTAAATTATATAAATAAGTGAAAAGAGGTAGCCAAAAGAGATCTCTATTGAGCACAGGTTCACAAGAGGAGGCAAAAGCAATATCAAGTCGATGCATATGACAGAGGCTATTCCACCAGTGTTGAATGGAGAGTTTTGTTAGTGTTTTCCAATTGAGAGTAATGTGTTGGAAAGCTAAAGCAAGCATAAGGTCAAAGAGACCATTTGTATGAGAGAAAAGGTCTATAGAATCACAGAGACTTCCAGAGAAAAGTAGGGGAAGGGAATAGAAAATAGAAATATTAAATAGGCAAGACACATAGGACCAAACATTCTTCCAAAAAGAGGAGACTGAAGGGCAGAGAAAAAGAAGGTGAAGAAGGTCGGCATTAGGGGAGCCACAGGTCTAACAGTTTGTGTTAGTAGAGTGAGAACATTTGGCGATAGAAGTGGGAGTATGATATAGCCTATGATAGAGAAAGAACATAGATTCAGTAAGGGAAGTGGAGCAAGAGATTTTGAGAGAATGTGACCAAAATTTGTCCCAGAAAATAATAGACCATTCACATCCCAGGTCAGATTTCCATGTAAGTCCCAACTTGGTTTTGATACGTTCTGGATTAGGAGCTGAGAAATATTTATATATAGGAGATGCTTTAGGTACTAGGAGAAGAATTTTGAGAAGAGAATGAGAGACAGGGGGGAAAATGAGGAAGGAAGAGAATAGAAAATATCAAAAATAATCGTCATTAGAGCAGTACATTTCTGTAGGAAGGAGCAGGGACATTAAAAAGTGGTTTGAAACTGGGGAAATAAACAAGGAGTTAGACCATCAAACAGGTCTTTGACCCAGGTTATACCTTGTGATCTCCAAGAGTTCCAAATAATAGGTCTACCATTAATAGTAATGAGGGAGTTATGCCAAATAGGGGAGTCTAAAAAGGATTCTCTAGAGATAGGATTGGGATGTAATAAAGGTTTCAATAGAGAACAAGTGTGTTTGAACAAAGGGAGAGAGGTATGAGGTGTTTTGGAAGAAAAGACAAAGACTTCCTTTAAAGAGAACGGTAATGATAAGGCTCGCATAATGGAGAGCCTTAAGGGAGTGAAGGGGGAGAAGTCAGAGAGGAGCCATTTGGAGGCCTGTCGAAAACAAAAAGACATATGATATAAACGAAAATGAGGAATATTTACACCACCATTAGATTTTGCCCTGCAAAGAGAAGCGAGAGAGATCCTTGATTTTTCATTTTGCCAAAGAAATTTAGATAGACGAGAATTGACTTGTTTAAAATAGCAGGCGAGAATGTGAACAGGAAGCATAGAAAGAGTATAAATCAAAATAGGAGTAATCATCATCTTGATTGAGTCCAACCGACCCCACCATGAAAGAAAGAGAGTATTCCAAGAAGAAAGTTATTTGTCAATCTGAGATAGGATCGCAGTCATATTTAATTTAATAGAAGAGGCAATAAAATTGGAGAACCATATACCTAGATATTTGATTTTGGAACTATTCCATGCAAACCCAGTGGACAAAAAGAAATGCGGAAGACAGAATTTAGTGAGGGGAAGAATTTCTGTTTTTATCAGAATTCTTTTATAACCAGAAACAAGGAAAAAGGAAGCAAATTATTGTAATAAAGGAGGAATGGATTTGTCAGGATCGGAAATAAAGAGTAGGATGTCATCTGGGTAAGCAGTGAGTTTTAAATATTGCTCACCATACAAAAATACAGAAATAGGAGCATTGTTGCGGATTGAGGAAAGTAAGGGTTCAAGAGCAAGAACAAAAAGAAGAGGGGAAAGAGGACATCCCTGACGGACTCCACGATGGAGGTGAAAGTAGGACGAGACGCAACCTTTAACTAGTACTGACGCTCTGGGGGCTGAATAAAACAAAGATATAAATTTGGGACCAAAGCCATGCCATTTCAAGGATGTAAATAAAAATGACCAATCTGCTCTATCAAATGCTTTTTCAGCATCAACAGAAATGGCCGCTAAAGATGTGGAGAGAGAGGGGACTTTGTTTAAAACATTAAGAAAAAGAGGAGAATTATCTGAGGTCAACCTGCTTCTGACAAAACCACATTGCTCTTTACCAACTAAATGAGGTAAAAGAGGATCTAAACATAAAGCAAGTGTCTTGGCAAATAGTTTGTAATCGACATTAACCAAAGAAATCGGTCTATAATTTTTGCAAAACATAGGATCTCGTCCTTCTTTATGGATAAGGCAAATTGTGGCTTCTTGCAAGGTACCTTCTGTTTTGCCAGAGAGAAAAAAGGAATGAAAAAGGTTTAAAAGCTTAGGAAGGAGTAAGTTAGAGAAATGTAGGTAAAAATCAACTGAAAAACCATCAGGGCCAGGTGTTTTCCCTTTCTTTAGAGCGGACTAAGCAGAGGAAAGTTCATTAAGAGTGAGGTCAACCTCAAGACCAGAAAGATTAAGATGAGAATTGGATAAGGATGGTACTTGATCAAGATAATATTGAATGAGGGAACTAGAAGGAGGGGACTCTGGGTGTATAAATCTTAATAGAACAGCTAAAATTTGTTAAGGATATCTTGATCCTTATGAAGAATAGAGCCATCCGCAGAATAAACAGAGTCAATCAGCGTACAATCTTTACAGGATTTAAGATAAGTTGCTAGAGGTTTTCCAACTTTATTACGACCACCATAATAGCGAGCAGTACTACAGAGAAGTATGGAAGACGCGTTGTCAGTCGAAGTTTTATTGAATGCCAATTTAGTGCGAATCAGGGCTGGAAGGACTGCATTATCCGATGAGGTATAACATTTGTTCTCTAAAGTTTTGATCTGAGCCAGGGTGGCTTTATGTTGTTGGAGAAAACGTTCCTTTTTTTAAAAAAAAACAAAGTCTATAATGAAATCCCTTGCAGTAGCCTTAAAGTCCCAAATTATATAAGGGGAGGAAGTAGATACATTATTAATGTAAAAAAAATTGTCAGCAAAGATGGTGAAAGAAGAAGAGAAAAGAGGGTCAAGTAGAAGAGAGTTGTTGAAACACCAGTGGGAGGACCTGGCATGTGGTGGAAGTAGGTCTAGGTCAGTTATGAATGGGGAATGGTCAGAAATAACGACAGGTTCAATAGAAGAGGATAACAAGTTTTGTGATAAAGATTGAGAAAGAAAGATATAGTCTAAATGGAAGAGAGAGTTGTGAGGGGGAGAGAAAAAAGAAAAGTCAAGGTAGTCGGGTGAGTGAGCCTCCAAGAGTTAACAAGATGTGTTTGGGAGATAGTATCCAGAAATTGTTTATGAGATCTAAGGGGTGTAAAGCGCGTCTGTGATTGGCGATATAGGAAAGGGTCAACAACTTGGTTACAGTCACCCCTAAAATGATATTTTTATCTCTAAATTGAATACATTTTTGTGTGATCATAGGCCAAAAGGAACAATCAGGATTAGTGGGACCATAAACATTTAAAACAGTGAAACAAATAATATTAATTACCAACTTAGCTAATAGCATCTACCTTCTGTATCAATTTCTTACAAAATAATTTTACAATTTAGTTTCTTATGACATAGAATTATTACACCATTTTTCTTTTTAGTAGTGGGAGAGAATAAAACTGATCCCACCCAACTCCTCTTCAATTTTAAAGCCTCAGATTTTGTTAGATGGGTCTCTTACAGAAAAACCAGGTCAGGGTTAGGCAAGATGTGATAACATTTTCTGTCTCTTAATAGGGTTAATGAAACCTTTCACATTTCAAGAAATAACTCTGAATGTAAAACCGTCATAAATACATAAAAATCAACAACAATAAAAACAAAACGTGCAATATTGATAGAGATGCAATAAATACTGTAGACTAACTTACAATCCAAATATAAGTATAATTTTAAAGAAAGGGAGGGGAAGGGAAGGAAAAAGGAAGAAGAAAAGGGAGAAGGACTGAAAGAAGAGAGGAGTGAAAAAAGAGACAATAAGAGAAGACAGTACATGACAACCACTAATGCAATAAGGGAATGTAAATTGAAAAAGCAAGGAGGATGACGACTGTGATACGTACCTTTTAGGGTAAGCCAAAAGAAGAAGTACGGGGAATGGCAACACGAGGAAGACGGCACAACTAACCGGGGATGAAGCGTCACAGCAGGGAATATATGCGATAAACAGAAAACAGAGAAAAAAATGTGTTAAAGGATAAAAAAAAGTATCTCTAAAACATAGAAGGATGTAAAAGAAGTTATGAGAATCAGATAAGACAACATAGTGTTACAATATAATTATTAACAGTAACCTGAAAAGATAAAAACATTAAGTAAAACCAAGCAAAGTAAATCTAAAACAGAGGGAGAAAAAAGTCAAGGTATTGAGGTCGAAGAAGAGAAAGGGCCAGAGATATCTATCGATGATGTGGAATGCGACTGGATGAATTTCCTTAGGTCTGCCGGTTCCACAAGGTGGAAGTTCTATTTTGGTAGGTAACCTTAAATAAACATGGGTGAAAAAGTCCATATCGAGCTCCAAGTGTGCGCAAAGAGGGTCGAAGATCCAAACATTCTTTCAGCTGTTTAGCCATTGCAGAGGAAAGATCCTGAGATAAAAATAACTTATAACCTGACCAGACAAACTGTTTTTTGTGTTTAAAACCAGTAGCACGTCTGTAAATTTCAAAAACAGAAAAATCACATCTCGTGGCTTGGAAGGAGCAGCTGAAGAAGACAAAAGAGGGCCCAGCCTGTGTGCTTTCTGTATATTCCGATTTGTAGAAGCAGGGAGGTCCAGAAGATTTATGAGAAAGTTGTTAAAGAAGGGAACTGGATTATCACCTTCTAAATTCTCTGGAAGACCATTTAAGCGTAAGTTGTTGCTCCTATTTCTGTTTTCCAAGTCCTCCGCTGATTTCTTCAACCAAAGGACCTCCTTCTCAAGGGCAGTTAATTTTGTAGAGACATTTTGAAGTTCATCAACTTACTGTTCCATTGTGGAGATGGGTGAGTCCATAGAAGCCCACTTGGTGTCCATAGTCTGTAAGCGTGAATTAGTCTCCTCAATAAAGGAGCTCAAAGCACGAATTTCCTCAAAGATAGTGTCAGGGGAAATCAGAGTGATGTGTTTTATCTAGGAACCCGATTCAATATTGTGACTTTATGCCCCTGTGCGGCTATAATCAATAATATCCCTACAATGGCATAAGAATCAGATCCATATTTCAGTAAATCGCCTTTGCAGCCCAAGGCATGGCAGAAGCTACTTCCTTAGATTCCTAGAAAGCACACCAAGTTCTTTCGACACACCAAACCTCCAGCAACCTGGGAAATCCCCGCTTGCTTTGTTTTGATTTGTAAGAGAACTCCTGCGAGCACTGTAAGAACGGCCAGTTCTTAGTGACATCTTTATTGATGTCTTATGTCCAAACCTTACGTCAAACTCGGCACCTTTCAGGTATAAATATACCTACGTTGCCTTAAGCAAACGCACAGTGGTGATTCTGGAGCAGAGCAGCTAATCTACTTTCCGAGAGCCCAGCAGACGCGAGAAGCCCACGGACGCTGCCCCTCCTCTTTGATGCGCTGAGAAAGACGCTGTCTTTTCTCCTGCCGAGAAAATCCAGCTCCGGCGTTTCCAGCCTACCCTTGCGGGTGACTGGGATATCGAGTCCTGAGAGAGAGATACCAGACCTCCTACATTCTATTCCCAAGGTACAGTGCTGACTAAACCCTTAGAGAGAATTCTTGAACAGATCCTTGGCAACAAATCTACTTAACTTAAACTGCTACTTCCTTACTCCTTCCCACGTATTAGGCTTAGGTCAGGTACACCGGGGTAGGCGTAGTTTAGAAGCACCAGTTGAGGACGTTAGCCTATGTATATATGTATGTATATATTTTATCCATTTTAAAGTGTCTTATGGCTAAGAAACCATATCAATGCTTTTACAGTATTATTTTATAATACTCCTTTTACTGTACGTACTATACTTTACATTAAGTATTGCAATTGTGGCAATTCATTTCTCTTGCATGAGAAGGAAGACTGCTCAATAAATAATACCTTTTATTAAAAACGCCCGTCTCTCTATTCTCTGCACTCTGGTGAAACTAAGTATGCACATCTGATTGAGTGAAATAGCTGTCTATTGTTTTCACGACTCTAGAGATTGACTCTTATTCTGAGGGAGCAAAGTTGTCATGTTTATGCGGTTGTCGGAAGCTGAATCCCTTCTTGTCTGAGCCAGGGAAGCTGATCCCTTCCTCTTCATTCAAGAAAGTTTCCAGTGACCTCTGAGCTAGCTGGCGCAAACCTAAATTAAGTCTAACATAGTCAGTGGAGACCTAGATGACCTCAGTCCTACGTCTACACTGCTGTTTATGTTATTCCAATGCGCAGGGCCTATAGGGAAAATAGGAACTACAATACAGGAGAAGCAGGCTTTGGTGGAGAAGGAGGGTCCTGTTTGAGGGGTTTGCTAGCGGAAGATGAGATTTGCCATTTAATTGACGCTGGTGACGCAGTTGTTGACTTTGAAGAGTTGGATTGTGCCATTGTAGTAGTATTCCTAATTACAAGAGCACAGGAAGAAGATACTGACACTGGAGATTGATTTGTGAATCTCTTCTGTGTAAGTAATAGTTTCTTGCCCCTGCCCATAGAGCAGGGAAGGAAAAAATACGTGCGAGAGATGGAAAACACCAGTGAAGAAGTGGAATGTCTCCCAGTATGTGAGATCGGCTCCACAATTGTATGCGCAATCAGTTCAAAAATACAGCACTTTTGTTATTGAAATTCAAAATATGTCTGGTAAGGCAAAGAATGATAGAAAAATTGACAAATATCACAAACAAAATCAGGAAAGCAGCATGGCAACTGAGGCAAAATGCGAGGAAATCCTCAAAGGGAAAAAACAAAATGGCGGCCACAGAGGAGTTAGAACAATAAAGAGAGGTTTTACCTCAGAAAACAGAGTAGACACCCATACAAGGCATATGAGGCTGTTCAGGAGCGGTTCCGATGTCTGAAACTCTCTGTCTCGATGTCTAAAGAGAGTTTTTTGATGCAAATTTACCGCTACATTTCCGCCGCGACAGAGTCTTTTTGAAGCTGCTTCTTCTGGCACCAGTAAACAAAATGCAACATGAAGACAATGCATAGGGTGTGAACCTAAATGCAACCTGATTTTCCCACAGCCGCTTATAGTGAGGTTTCTGATTTCTGATGGTACATTTGTCCATATTAGTCAGGGGACTTCAGAAGACATTGGTAGAAAGAAGATCCCAGTGTGGTAGCTGTAGAACCTGCCATTGCAGCAGACTAGGCGTGAAGCATGCAAAAAACAAACCTAGTGGTGCGCAAGTGAACTGCCATTCATCATCACATGTCTAGAACCTTGAGCACATGGTAAGGAAAACCCGCACTGTATAGTGTGATCTTCCTTCATGCTTACTGTCACTGATATGGCTTACAGAGAAACAAATGCACAAAACCTATTTATTTGGTGCACCGCTCCTCAACATCAGCTTTCTCCTTCAATTCCTAATTTAATTACCCATCATTTTGTAAGGTCTACATACCCTTGGGGGGCACCAGGGAGCTGGCAAGCAAGATAGCAACACCCAAATGAGGCTCCTGCCCAAACTTGCTATCTAATCATGCCCGAACTGCTCCGCTGATTAATATGGCAGAGGGACCGCATTGTTACCGCTGGTGAGGAGATACTTGCTATAGCCCTGTATGCACTGTTGCCGGGACACAGCAGGCCTTGTTAGATCGCAGCCTACGTGCAAACTCCGGAGAGAGGAGGAGCATCCCTATCCCTGTGGAAGATGCCGTCGTAGGTGAGACAGGTTTGGCACCCCCTGGGACTGGCGTGGTTCTGGATACCACTGAGCCAAGCTGCCCTGAAACTGAGGAAGAGGTTGGAGGCGGACAGTGCACCCAAAGAGGAGACAAGGCTAGGTGCCGATTGGGACCTGGCTGCGCGGGGACTGAGCTGTGCTGCACTAGGAGGAGACTAAAGGCACTGTCCATGAGCTCCCAACCTACATCCGCTGGTGCTTGGGTGGAAGCACAAGACACCTTATTGCTGGTGACTGCACCCAAGGGCAGTAATTGGGCTGCTGTAGGTGTCGTGCAGCCACACGGGTGCTGGCCTCCGGATATACACGAAGATATACGGGCTTTGGCTGCCCTCCTGAAGCCATTTTTGGGTGAGTCGGCTGCGGGGGCTATAGAATAATGGTGCTGCCTAGGGCCTGGGGAGCACAAGAAATGCCTGTACAGTTGTTTTGTGAGATGGCCCCTGCGGCCCTGCATTGACTCTCTCAGAAGCCCCTATAAATAGTGATCTGCACACCTCATTCTCTGTTGCCCCCATCTTGACGCTCTGCATCCCCTCCTGGATTTATTGTGGTGGTCATAGGCTGTGTTGGTCCTGGTCCCGGGACTAAACTTTGGCTATGGGCATGGCAGTGGGCAAGCAGGCTAAACTGCCTTTTGAACCCCGAAAGTCTGCACATGCCCCAGCTGGAGATATAGACACAAATATGTCTGATGGGCTCCAATTGCAATCCCAGCCAGAAGACTCTAAAGTATGCTCCCTATTACTCACTATGCGACAAAGCCTTACGCCAATTGAGACTAAAATGGATTTCAAACCTAGAGGATGAGTCCTCGATAAGCGGAGAGTGGATGCAAAGTATGGAACACCTTCTAAAAGTCATCTCGCAAAAAATAATAATTTGGAGGCGTGTTCATGCAGGGACAACATCTGCATCCTTGGAATGCCTGAATCCATAGTTACTGGTCAAATGGAAGACTACGTGGAGAGCATGCTGGTGGAGTTCTTTGAGGCATCGTCTCATTCTAAGTAATTGGTAGTAGAGAGAGCCCACAACTCACTGACTACTAAACCTCCTCTGAGCCCTACTCCCTGAACTATCATTGTCCGACTCCTCAATTATTGTGATTGTGACACTGTCCTGCGGCTGGTAAGATAGTGGCAAATCTTAATTTACAAAGATAACTCCATCTCCATATACCCTGACTTCATGATGGTGGTGCTGGAGGCCCTTAAGAAATTCATCCGAGTGAAGCGCAAGCTCCAGCTGGCCAACATTTCTATGCCATGCAATATCCAGCTAGACTCCAGATATCCTTTAAAGAGAAGCAGCATACCGTCAATACTCCACAACAGGCCCAAGATTTCTTGAAGAGGGAGGCTCGCCACACATCCCCAGCCAAGTAAACTGTGCGCAGCCCCAGGTCCACATCCCCACTCTCAGAAATTGGATGAGCTGCGGGCCCACGACTCCCTGGATGGCATGGTTCTGCTTATCTTTCCCTCATTATGTCTATGCTACTTGTGGGAGGACATTTGCCCGAATTGAACAATGAACTGTGCCATCCTCCCCTCCCCTTTGACTTCCCTTTTCACAATGGACAGAGGTCCCAGTCGATAACCCTTAGGAGCGAAGCACACCTAACAGACTGGATATGTCTCTTCAGGCTCTTATAAACAGTCTGATTCGACTCAAGACTCTACCCTGCTCCCGGGCACCCTCGTTAATTCAAGGAGGACTGCCAGGAGGTCTGGTGTTTACCCCCGTGGGGATTCCCTGTGTTATGAAATGGCTTATGTTGCTACTGCTCTACTCTTCACTCTCTAATACTCAAATCTTTACTATCTCTCTATTTGTTCTCCCTCTTCCCTTCACCCTCTCTCCTTTCCCACGAACTGCCCCTTTCCAATTCTCATTAGCCTTTCCTGCTTTCCAACACCGTTGGCACTTTCTATCAGGCGCGCTTCACCGAACACTGCTAGTTGGTAAGCCTTACTATTGTTTTGCTTTAGTTGGACTTTATGGAGCGTCTGCATTTGCCAGCGGGATTGGAATGCTGGTGTGGATGGGTGGAGGGCTGGGTTTAGGGTAACTAGTTACTGTAGTGCACCACACCACTGTCCACAGATGTGTATTTTGCCACACTTGCACAGGCTTAAATTCCCCATTACTAATGTACCAACTGTCTTTGCTGCATAATGGGCTGCCGACAGATGATTTGCCTCATACTCTACTTATGCCAAGGGGACAGCCATCCTGATCAAAAATAATGTCCTGTATTTCCCATCTGGCTCTTTCCAAGGTCACTACTGCATAATGTGGGGGCTCATTGCGGCATATTCCGTCACTTTGGTCAACTGCTATGGTCCCAAGGTAGAAGACGCAGCCTTTTTTGATAAGCTATGGGAACTCATACTAGACATTGGCTCCACACACTTAATATGGGGGGGGGGGGGGTAATGTTGTACTAGATCCCAGTATGG
Organism: Lissotriton vulgaris; assembly: GCF_964263255.1. Classification (NCBI taxonomy): domain Eukaryota; kingdom Metazoa; phylum Chordata; class Amphibia; order Caudata; family Salamandridae; genus Lissotriton; species Lissotriton vulgaris. Next base: position 9,806 of record NW_028255036.1, on the reverse strand, counting down.
ATTGATCAGATAGTACACCAGGCCCACACACTAAGGCAGAAAAGCAGTTAGTAGACCTCATGATTGACCACCATAAATCTTTCTTTATATATTGTCATTATGTCATGTAATCTGTGCACTCATTTCAGTAATAACTAAGTTTGGGTGGAGTTTGTAGAGTTTCACCCTGCAGAATTAAGTGGATTTACCAAAAAAATCTGTGAGATTCTGCGGAGTTCCGCAACCTTGCACAGTAACTTGAACTGAGATTCAGACACTGATTTAAATGTAGTCTTTGCTCGCAAAATATTTCACAGTCAATAAGTGCTGATCTACACTACCGTTTTTCAGTAGATGGTGCAACTGAGCTAAAAAGGAATTTAGAAATTATTCTGAAAAGCAAACATCTGCATATTTCCCCCCATCAAAGATATCACCTGAATAAAGTCATCAAAATAGCCCTGGAACAGCACACTTACAAATGGGCACTCTGAGCTGTGATTAGCTACTTTCTGGAACTAGAAACATTCCCACACAACCACACCATACCCCTTTCATTGCAGCAGATGGAACTGAAAGTAAGATAACCACCAGCTGCACAACACATAGTTTTAATGTCCCATGTGACTCACAGTAAAGAAAAAAAACCATAGATAGAATATTGAATACTACACTTTTGAAACTCAACGCTGGTTTGCTCGGCCGAAGCGTTGTTCACAGATGCCCATGAGAACTTGAAGCTCATTACATTTTTACATGATTCAATGTTATGGTGGTACACTGTCATGTCAGCAAAACAAGAATCCCTATTCAAACAGTGGTAGGCTAAAGTGGCTGGACAAACTAGAGCTGGACGGGGTAGGAGATATATGAATAGTTCTCCCTATTTTATTTCACTCATAGTGACCTATTTAGGCAGGCAAAGAGTAAATATTCACATAAAATTATCCAAAGGTATACACAAAAGGTCAATTTTTGTTGGTTGCAAAAAAATAAAACAGTTTATTACCTCCCAACATGGGTTACAATCTAAGACATAATAAAAACATTAGGATTAAAAACCACCAACGGTGGTAGGCAGTGATTATATAATTGAATCAAAAGTGAACAAAACAGTCGACGCGGCGTTTCGGTGTTATCTAAGTCTTCACACCTTCTTCAGGACTTTTGCAACATATTGACTCAATATCTATAAAGTTAAAAAATACATTTTACTATGTGATATTGATATATATAAAAAACCAACAACCCTACTTTATCATTGCCTTGCTCAAAATAGTACACAACTGATAGTCTAAATGCATATCTTATCTACAACCCCTAAACAGACATTTCTTCATAGGAAAAAGACGGAATTTCTTTGGAACTTCGTCACATCATCTCATTGGATTATTCTATATGCATTCTAATAAAAGTAAAGAAACTTAATGACTGGTTCTATATGTGGTAATTATTTGGTAATACCTGATTTGGTGCGAAAAAGAATTAAAATTTCCTTCCATCTAAATTTGGATTGCTTGTATTATTGGTCTTTCACAGGCTGTTTGGAGATAAGCACAGAGTACTGCTTAGTGGTTTTACCCTATTATGACATTATCCAAAAACGTTTGTATTGTGCATTTGTGGCCGGAGTTTACCTTCGCGGTCGATGGAGTCAAGCCTACATGCGCACGGATGAGCCACCATAAATATCAGGAATGGGTCCTCTTTTTCTTAGGATCTAAAGGGGTCATATAGATCCAAACGTATTTATTATGTATGCATATAGGCTACATTCTAATCCTTGTCAAGACAATGATCAAGTCTACTAACCTGTTTTTGTTTTTTTGAAGATCTTGAAAATGTGGATCAAAGGGCGACAATCTCTTTGTCCCAGAATTCACCTTCTTGCTTTAATGAGGTAGTCCAACATCAATAAAAGGAATTATGTTTAGGATCCTCACATTAATATGTAGTTGTATATTTACTAGTTTTTCTAATTCTATGATGTGGTTTCTTGTTGTTAATATATAACCCATTTCATGTGGTTAAACTAAGAACTACATAATTGTTATATTAGCCATAACTGGTATACATTTACTAGCATGACACTGGGCTAATTTGTCATGTAGTCCCTATTTTGCATTCATTTGGAAGATATTTAGATCAAAAAACGGCAGTATTTTGGTATCAGAAATGCCGAAAATATAGTATTACAACATTTAAGCTAACCCTTACTAACCAATTTGGGTAGAGTGCTCCAATTATGAGTAACCCAATTACCCATATGTCTGGAAACGGTCTAACACACATTCCCAGGTCCCCTCAGGTATTGAGAGGGATTAGCGATATCCTTATCTTGACGAGTATTTTGCCTACCTTGGGTTTAAAATTCGGCCTCCCTGCTCCTCCGTGCTGCAAACTTCATGGCGATTCGAAGTGGAAAGAGCCTCTCTTGGGCTCCACTTTTTATGCTACCGCCGCCTATGTTAACCCGGAAGTAGTGCGAGTGGTGTAAATAGTCGATGTATATTTCAGATTGCACCAAAGGGTAGTATGTCGTCATACAAACAATGTTGGAAGCAGAGTGAATTTTTAAAAAAAGTCTAAGATAGTAATGTCATACTTCGACTATACTACCCTTTGGTGTAATCTGAAATATACATAGACTATTTACACCACTTGGGGACCTAGCAGATGCTCGTATAGACATGCTGGCGGTAGTTTTAATTAGAGGCGATGGCGACTTTGGGGATTCCTCAGTTAGTTCAGAAGGGTTAGAGACTTCAGCGCCACCCTCATTATTAGACAAAGGTATAATAAAAACTAAAGCTTGGTGAGCTGGTGAACAAGCTGTAGCTATTGACCCTAAAGATGATCTTTTATTTAATAGCGGGTCCAAAGATAACTGACGCTCGGTCATCTGAATCTCCTTTTCCAATACAGAGGTGGTCCTGAAAATGAACGGATCAATCGTCCCCACCACGCTACCACCATGGTGGCACCTAGCTATTTCCCTTCGCGTCTACTCATCTTGATGAGCCTATGGATACTTGGCCCAAGCAGTCAACAAGGGACAACAAGGGACAAAAAAATAGTATTAAAGGATTTTAGAAAGATAATATCCAACTAACCTTACGCGATGGTGGAATTTAGAGGGGGGGCCCAGCCCGGCCTCTTCCGGACTCCGATGGGCTCAGACGGACCCACCCTTCCAGGCTTCTCTTCAGGCCGAATTTGTGTCAACATCATCAGCTTGTTTTTCTGCAATGCCTTGATGAGGTCCTGAAAGTCTGGCACTTCTGAGCTTTCAACAAAAGCCGGGCAGATTGAGTTCTTATCACAATACCCCACCTAGTGAAATGAGTTACTAGGTTGGACAACCATTAGTGTTGAGTTAATTCTTATTTTATAAAGTTTTTTTGCAAAAAGTTTTTTGGCATCAAAAAATACAACACAATATTTACACCAATACATAAATACATTCAATCCACTGAAAAAAACATATACAATTGAATGATATAGACAACAAAATTTATCACAAAAAATGTTTACATAGACAACTATGATATGCCTCAGATAAATCAGTTGTTGAGGCACCAGTCCTGAATGCAAATAAGCAAGTGGGCTAGCGACTTATTACATTGACCCGCTTGTTAACACCTACACAAGATACACATTCAGATTCATCCTAGAGTGCTATGACAGGGAATAACACCTAAACTACAATGTAATTTACAAGTGTATTTGTTTATTCCTGTCAGGCCTCATATATTTCGTATCTTGGAGGTGGAAACGTCGACGCGTTTCGAACCCAATGTGAATTTACGGGTTCTCCTCAGGACACGGACTGGGGGGTCGTTGTCACTTCTTGATGGGGGGTTCGGGTCACTCCCTCACTACTATGCATAAGATGCAAGAGGCGGGTGCCGGAACACGTAGATTTATCAAAGTGCGGTTCTTTTATGGCTACCTTCATGTAGAGGAAAAGCTCGTTCTTGCTGCACGCGTATGACAGCGGCAGCCGCCGCCCGGACTTGTTGATTTTTTGCGGAGCTAGGAACACTTCGGTCCGGCACCCATCTACTTCGGAAAAGTCCCAGAATGCAAAGCAGGTGCAGTCCTTCAGAGTGCAGACCTTTGGGGTGCAGATAATGTTTCCAGCAGGGCAGTAATTATTCTCTTTGTAGTTTCAGGCAGCAGATCTGAGTTGCTTGGCAACTCTTCCATACTTTTGCAATGTTTCTGGGAGTCAAGCGGGGGGCACCCATGACAAATGGGGTGCCGGTTGCCACCCAGATGTATGACTACTTCCTCCAAAATGTGGCATATTCTTGCCCCATAAAGCACTATTCTTCCAAAATCCAAAATGGAGAGATTCTCTCCTTGGAGGTTGGATTAGGCTAAGTCAACCCACTGGCATGGCTAAGATTCCCCAACACTCCCCTTCCACCCCCTCCCCAGGTCTAATTACAGAGGCTTCTGGATGGCTGGAGTTGTAGGATGTGAGAGTGAGCCTGTGCTGTCTAAAAGTGTAATTCTCCTTTTGAAGACCAGTTTGGTCCTCCACCCACCCCTTCCTGTTTGTAGCTTCTGCAGCTGAAGTTCTCCTCCTACTGGAAGTCTATTGTCTCTGGCAGATGCTAGCCAATCAGGAGAGGGCAGATGGAAGGCTGGAATTTTGTTTTCAGAAAAAAAAGATTATTACATTTTCTGTGATATTTATTATAAATCTAACAGTGGCAAGTTGTTGGATTTATCATAACTAACATTTTGATAACTTGAAATACATTTTTATCTTGCTCCATGTCAATATTTATACTTAAATAAAATATTCAAATGTTAGCCCATGGAGCCATTTGCTACAATCAGGGAAACACTAAATATTATCAGTTTTTCCTTAGGGGTGATTTATATGTAAAAATAAGGTAGTTTGAGACTTTGGAAGTACCTTTAAATCCAAAGTCGAATTTGCACATCTTTTAATTTTAAATACAGTCTGCAAAGCAGAGCTGCCTTTATATTTACAGCAGGCAACACAACAGTGCACATTCCAGTGCGGGAAATATACTAGGCCTTTAAACCTCACTGCCCTATGGTACACTGAGGACTATGGGTAGTTTCAATCCTCCTTGCCTTTTTATATACTTGGGATTTACAAGGGTCTGCCATTGTCAATTGCATTTATACCTAATCACCATATACCTTTAAAGCAGAGCACTGGCCCTGGGTCTGGTAAACAGAGACCAGGGCACAATCAGAGTCAGTTACTACCAGTACCAATCAAAAATTGTGGTTGATCAGAGCCAAAAGGATGACTTTCTCACAGATATCAATGTGAAATGCCCATCTTCTTGGCAAAGCGATTTTAAAGTGAATATGAAAATGACAGTCTGCTTCACTTTTTGATTTGAACATTTGCAGAGATATAGTTGACGATCCACAGGTTGAGCTTGTGTTTTACCATGTGTACAATGTTTAGATGAAGCAGGAGAGGCCTCATGGAAACTGCCATTGTCAATGGGAAATATTTCTTTACATCTAGGCTGTCACAATATAGTGAGAAAAAACAGTGAGTGTGGTTATTTAAGAGTGTAACATGCACAAACCTTTTTGATGTATTCTGACCCCACAATTCGGACACAAATAAATGCAAACATCACAATGGCACGTATTACACTTAACAAAAATGTTTACACCTCTTCAGAAGGGCCAAAGACAATTATTTCTTTGGAACTAATGTATGCGCCTCAGAGCGGTGTGTCACCATATATCAAATTTATGGAGTACTTGGCATAGATCTCTCGACAACTAGTTACAGTCTCCTTGATTAACTTAACTTTATCAGTTTGTAATAATTAGGGTCCTTTCTACTATGGAACTAAAAGCCCGCTCTTTGCACCCAATTCCAAATAATAACTGAATGCAAATAAATCCGGTTCCACTGGTACAAGCATAGTACGCAAATGACCCGCAAAAGCTGCCCAAAAATATAGCTTAAAATCCAGGAACTGCAGACCCCTCTATCGATACAGTAGGTTTAGTAAGCTTATAGAGCACCACACTCGCCTATACCCCCCAAAAATATTAGAACCCCCCCTAACTTCTTAAAAAACACATTTGGCACCCTTAATGGTATAGCCCTAGATATTGTGTGTCAGGGTTGAAGGGTAAGTTCTCTACTTTTTTAATGATAGCAGCTGTGTCCTTAATGTATGTCTTCTGTTTTATTACATGTGATTGTAGAAAGGTATCAGCGTATTTGCTCAATGGTTCTGTGAGAGAACCAATACTTGACACTATGGGTCTCATAGGAGGATCAGTTGGGTTTTTATGGATTTTTGGGAGTCCATATAGTGCGGGTACTGTAGGGTTGGTATTAAGTAAAAATCTATACTCCTCATCACATATAATGTCATCCTCTTTTGCAAAATCTAACATTCTTTTAACGCTTTTTTCAAGCGCCGACCAATCCTTTCTACTTGACTTTTGATAATGGTCTCTATTATTAAGGAGTAGTATCATTTTATCATTGTATTGTGTGGTAGACATAACCACAATACTTCTGCCTTTATCAGCCGGTTTGATTGTAAGCTCCTGGCTATTTTCTAATTTGGTAAGGGCTTCCTTTTCTATTTTACTAAGATTAAAATCTACCCAATTTTTTGATCTAAAACGTCAGAGACACTTTTGGTGACTGCTATTTCGAAGGCTTCGATCTGTTTATCAATTTGACCTAGCTGTGGGGTCCAGGTAGATTTGGGTTTAAGGCCCGATTTATTAAGAGATGCAGGTCTTTCTTTATCATCAAAAAATGACATGAGTCTCACTTTTCTGAAAAAGTTTTAAAGATCCCTTTCTAAACTAAATTTGTCAACTGGGGATGTGATTGCGTATCCTAGGCCTTTCTCAAGTAATTGTTTTACTACATGGGGACAGATCTATGTCAGACAGATTGATAACAGGGGCTTTGTTTAGATGTCCCAGGTCTTCTGGCTTCAGATATGTTCCAACACATACATTTTAACCTACACATTATTGAACTCATTGTTTTTCGCCATCCCACTCTGCCATGAAACCCATGCACTAAATCAATTTTTTAAATTTTCTGTGATTAAACTGACACGTTTTCTCCCACTCAAACTCCTTCCAGATGCAAATGTTCTCATCCATGCTCCATGGCAAAGGACCCCTCCCCCAAACCGAACCAACACCTCCCTGGCACAAACGCCCCTCCCCCATGTCTGGCTAGTGAACCCTTCTCTGCTTTTGGGCTGTAGATGGATAACACAGCCCCGAGAGAGAGTTACCCCACCCTCCTTATGAGCACTCGCCGGGGTGTTTCATGATTCAGCTTGTGAAGTATGGCATAGATTAGGCGTATCAACGGTAGAGCAGTTATTCGATCTGAATGGCCTACGTACTTTTACTGAGCTGCAAACTGAGTTTACCTTCCCCGTCATCATGTTTTTTAAATACTTACAGCTGAGCAGTTACTCTACACTGATGGCAAGGCAATAACTGAGTTATAGACTCCATCTATTTTATCTAATATTCTTAAGGCTAAATGGAAATCACTGATTACCACTGTATACCAAGGACTTTGCGAGTATAGGAAGGATGATAGTCTGCGCTTGGCATCTAAATCGAGCAGAGTATTACTCAGGAGGTGCTACCATAATATGAAATGAAAAAGAAATGTGTAAAGCGCAAACATTCACCCGAGGGTGTCAAGGCACTAGCTCATCAGACTAAAAGATCCCAGACAGATATTTCCACATCAGAGATTAAAAAGCCATGTTTTTCGCGCCTTTCTAAAGGCCAATAGATTGGTTTCTTCCTTTAGCCTTAATGGAAGCGAGTTCCAGAGTCGGGTAGTACCGACCAGGTTGCTTCTTCCTCCCCAAGAACATTTTTTGAACCTCGGAACTACCAGGTTATGAGCATAGGCTGAGCGGAGATGACGGGCCTGGATGTAGGGCTGCAGATTCTTTTTAAAGAAGGCAGGTCTGATGTCATGAGTGGCTTTAAAAGCTATGGAGAGGGCCTTAAAGTCGATCCGTCTCTTCACTGGCAGCCAGTGTAGCTCTTTAAGTGTCATAGAGACAGATTTGTTTTTTGGGATGATCAGAAATATACAGGGATCTAGAGGCAGTTGGGGGCACTGTGCACACTTTAAGACTGTTTGCATGTTATACTATACACCAGATAAACTTCTGAGTAAGAGCGCAAACTTGTATCCTGACGAAACACGCTGCCCCAAGTGCAGATGTCAAGCAGCAGATATCCTACATATGTTATATACATGTCCTTCATTGAAGGCATTCTGGGAAGACTGTGTCTGGTAGCATCGGCCGGTTTGGGATATTAGCTTCAATTAACCCCTATCAAAATAATGTTTGGATGCAGAATGACATTTGACATTTGGCTAAGACGTATGATGTCTATACTTTTAGCATCTGCCATAACTTGATCTTGGGTCTCGGCCACTCCCCCGCGGGCTACTGAATGGTGGGCGACAATTCGGAAAATACACGATTCAGAACTGGCTTTGGACAAAGTAAGGGGTCCTCGCTCACTAAGGGGGTTTGATAGAATATGGGCACATTTTAATTGGGAGCTGCAGATTGATGCCTATTAATGTTTGCAATGTTATGGGATTATTTCTGAGGAAATGGAATGTATTTAGGTTTGTTAGGGATGTTGTATATCTAATCTCTAGCTGCCCCTTGTGTATTTATTCCTTATTTTTCTATAGATGACTGATTGAATTTCGGGAGCTGCAAGCCTCCTGGTCATTTTCCCCCTTTAGGCCCTCTTATTCCTCTTTTACTTCCACCTGTGTGACATATAATGTCATACTCTCTATTTTCATTTGTCTGAGATGTAAATATTGATTGTATAACGTATGAGGCGCAAAGTAAAATGTACCCACTGGATGTTCAATGGGGTGCTGGATCTGAATAATACTGACTCAATAAAAATCATTAAAAAGAAAATAACAGGAACTAATGCATGCGGCATGTTTGTTGAGTCTTTTTGTTCCTCAAAGAATGTCAGTGTGTTTTGCAGCAATACTTAACACCCATGGCTGTAATACGACATGATTCAGCGCCTGGTTTCCGGCTGCATATTTCCCATACATTAGGCCACCTGACTACTTAGAATAATAAAAATAGATTTAAAAGAGGAAGCAGCGATGCAACGCGATAGTAGAAACCATGAGAGTTTGTATAAAAAGAGAAGCAACAGAGAGAACCAGTTCAATTTTGAGAGCCAGCCGAGAATCCATGCAGAGCAAATGTAAAAGTAAAACATACCAGGTTTAACCATCATCAGGAAAACAAGCAGAAAGTCCTTCTGAGTTCACTGTGTTAAATCCCAGAAAGACTGCAAGAGAAAAAAAATATTCACTGTCAGTGGAGGTTGGTGATATAAAAAACAGTGAGGCGCTACATACATTAAAACATATATGCATTTAAAAATTACATTATAACATACATTAAAATATACATCGAAAAAATAAAAAATAAAAGTATCAGTTACCTTATCTGCAGCACATCCTCAATGCCCTCCAGTATCTGCCTCCAGACTCCTCCGAGTGCGTGGTGACATTACACAGCCAACTATCTTATCCAATCTAGACGCTGCTCTCATGCTGTTAACAGTGTTAAGCAGCACAAGTGAAGTGTCTGGATAGGCTGCCTCAGTGCTCAAAAAAAGCCCTGGAGGCCTGAGCTTCCTCTCCAACCCAGCTGTCTACGGCAGCTGAGTTGGAGAAGTTTGGGTTGCGCATGTCGGGCTTGCAGTACTAAGACAGCCTGCCAAACCTACATGCGCACTTCAAA